>NC_053035.3:161981209-162632295 GCF_002575655.3 Aegilops tauschii subsp. strangulata | reverse complement strand
GTTGTGATTCTTTCGGCGGGTCATGGAGATCCAATGTAGTTTTTGTGGCAAAATTGTTGCCGGTTTGTGGATACAACATCGCGGGACAGACCGTGAATACAACTTTCAAGGTAAGTTGATCGCACCGACGAGCCATCTTGCACAACTCGGAATGACCTATAATTTTTTGAGTGCATAAATGGAGTGAGAATGAACTATTATGTACTTTATGATCCAACAATAATGCATCCGCTGGTGAAAACATGAGGGTGGTATCGACATGGGTGATTGACCATGTAAAGCATTAATTCTGGGGTTTCGATATGAAGAAGAGCCTCCTCCTTGTGTCGTGACTGAACATGTAGTCTTTCTAGTTTGTAATGGAAGGATGGTGCATTGTTCTATATGTTATTGTCCATATTAAGTCCGTAGGTGAACTCACGGAAGGGTGGTAGAGGGTGGCAGAGTATACTTCAAGCATAAAATCGTCGGGAACTCAATTTTACAAGCCGGATCTTGTGTCCGAAACGTTGACGAACCCCGCGAGTGGGTTACAGGCGCATACAACTTTTGGTTGTGATTGTTTTGGCGGGTCATGGAGATCAAATGGATTTTTGGTGGCAAAATTGTTGCCGGTTTATGGATACAACATCGCGGGACAGACCGTGAATACAAATTTCAAGGTAAGTTGATCGCACCAACGAGCCATCTTGCACAACTCGGAATGACCTATGATTTTTCGGGTGCATAAATGGAGTGAGGGTGAACTGCTATGTACTTTATGCTCCAAGAATAATGCATCCGCTGGTGAAAACGTGAGGGTGGTAGCGAGATGGGTGATTGACCATGTAAAGCATCAATTCTTGGGTTTTGATGTGACGAAGAGGCTCCTCCTTGTGTCGTGACTGAACATGTAGTCTTTCTAGTTTGTAATGGAAGGATGGTGCATTGTTCTATATATTATTGTCCATATAACAGTCCGTAGGTGAGCTCACAGAAGGCTGGTAGAGGCTGCCAGAGTATACCTCAAGCCTAAAATCGTCTAGAACTCAATTTTACAAGCCGGATCTTGCCTCCGAAATGTTGTTGAAGCCTGAGAGTGGGTTACGGGCGCATAAAACTTTTGGTTGTGATAGTATTGGCGGGTCATGGAGCTCCAATACAGTTTTTCTGGCAAAATTGTTGTCGTTTTATGGATACAACATCGCGGGACAGACCGTGAATACAACTTTCAAGGTAAGATGATCGCACCGACGAGCCATCTTGCATAACTCGGAATGGCCTATAATTTTTCGAGCACATAAATGGAGTGAGGATGAACTGTTATGTACTTTATGATCCAAGAATAATGCATCCGCTGGTGAAAACATGAGGGTGGTAGCGAGATGGGTGATAGACCATGGAAAGCATCAATTATTGGGTTTCGATTCAACGAAGAGCCTCCTCCTTGTGTCGTGACTGAACATGTAGTGTTTATAGTGTGTAATAGAAGGATGGTGCATTGTTCTATATGTTATTGTCCATATATCAGTCCGTAGGTGAACTCACGGAAGGGTGGTAGACGGTGGCAGAGTATACTTCAAGAATAAAATCGTCCGGAACTCAATTTTACAAGCCGGATCTTGTGTCCGAAATGTTGACGAACCCCGCAAGTGGGTTACGGGCGCATACAACTTTTGGTTGTGATTGTTTTGGCAGGTCATGGAGATCCAATGGAGTTTTGTGGCAAAATTGTTGTCGGTTTATGGATACAACATCGCGGGACAGACCGTGAATACAACTTCCAAGGTAAGTTGATCGCACCGATGAGCCATCTTGCACAACTCGAAATGACCTATAATTTTTCGAGTGCATAAATGGAGTGACGATGAACTGTTATGTACTTTATGATCCAACAATAATCAATCCGCTGGTGAAAGCATGAGGATGGTAGCGAGATGAATAATTGACCATGTAAAGCATCAATTCTCGGGTTTCGATATAACGAAGAGCCTCCTCCTTGTGTCGTGACTGAACATGTAGTCTTTCTAGTTTGTAATGGAAGGTTGGTGCAGTGTTCTATATATTATTGTCCATATTTCAGTCCGTAGGTGAACTCACGGAACGGTGGTAGAGGGCGGCAGAGTATACTTCAAGCATAAAATCGTCGGGAACTCAATTTCACAAGCCGGATCTTGTGTCCGAAATGTTGACGAACCTCGCGAGTGGGTTACGGGCGCATACAACTTCTGGTTGTGATTGTTTTGGCGGGTCAAGGAGATCCACTGGAGTTTTTGTGGCAAAATTGTTGCCGGTTTATGGATACAACATCGCGGGACACACCGTGAATACAACTTTCAAGGTAGGTTGATCGCACCGACGAGCTATCTTGCACAACTCAGAATGACCTATGATTTTTCGGGTGCATAAATGGAGTGAGGATGAACTGCTATGTACTTTATGATCCAAGAATAATGCATCCGCTGGTGAAAACGTGAGGGTGGTAGCGAGATGGGTGATAGACCTTGGAAAGCATCAATACTTTGGGTTCGATGCAACGAAGAGCCTCCTCCTTGTGTCCTGACTGAACATGTAGTCTTTATAGTGTGTTATAGAAGCATGGTGCATTGTTCTATATGATATTTTCCATATATCAGTCCGTAGGTGAACTCACGGAAGGGTGGTAGACGGTGGCAGAGTATACTTCAAGCATAAAATCGTCCGGAACTCAATTTTACAAGTCGGATCTTGTGTCCGAAATGTTGACGAACCCCGCAAGTGGGTTACGGGCGCATACAACTTTTGGTTGTGATTGTTTTGGCAGGTCATGGAGATCCAATGGAGTTTTTGTGGCAAAATTGTTGTCGGTTTATGGATACAACATCGCGGGACAGACCGTGAATACAACTTTCAAGGTAAGTTGATCGCACCGATGAGCCATCTTGCACAACTCGGAATGACCTATAATTTTTCGAGTGCATAAATGGAGTGACGATGAACTGTTATGTACTTTATGATCCAACAATAATGAATCCGCTGGTGAAAGCATGAGGATGGTAGCGAGATGAATGATTGACCATGTAAAGCATCAATTCTCGGGTTTCGATATGACGAAGAGCCTCCTCCTTGTGTCGTGACTGAACATGTAGTCTTTCTATTTTGTAATGGAAGGATGGTGCAGTGTTCTATATGTTATTGTCCATATTTCAGTCCGTAGGTGAACTCACGGAACGGTGGTAGAGGGTGGCAGAGTATACTTCAAGCATAAAATAGTCGGGAACTCAATTTTACAAGCCAGATCTTGTGTCCGAAATGTTGACGAACCTCGCGAGTGGGTTACGGGCGCATACAACTTTTGGTTGTGATTGTTTTGGCGGGTCAAGGAGATCCAGTGGAGTTTTTGTTGCAAAATTGTTGCCGGCTTATGGATACAACATCGCGGGAGAAACCGTGAATACAACTTTCAAGGTAAGTTGATCGCACCGACGAGCCATCTTGCACAACTCGGAATGACCTACGATTTTTCGGGTGCATAAATGGAGTGAGGATGAACTGCTATGTACTTTATGATCCAAGAATAATGCATCCGCTGGTGAAAACGTGAGGGTGGTAGCGAGATGGGTGATAGACCATGGAAAGCATCAATTCTTGGGTTTCGATGCAACGATGAGCCTCCTCCTTGTGTCGTGACTGAACATGTCGTCTTTATAGTGTGTAATAGAAGGATCGTGCATTGTTCTATATGTTATTATCCATATATCAGTCCGTAGGTGAACTCACGGAAGGGTGGTAGACGGTGGCAGAGTATACTTCAGGCATAAAATCGTCGGGAACTCAATTTTACAAGCCGGATCTTGTGTCCGAAATGTTGACGAACCCCGCGAGTGGGTTACGGGCGCATACAACTTTTGGTTATGATTGTTTTGGCGGGTCATGGAGATCCAATGGAGTTTTTGTGGCAAAATTGTTGTCGGTTTATGGATACAACATCGCGGGACAGACCGTGAATACAACTTTCAAGGTAAGTTGATCGCACCGATGAGCCATCTTGCACAACTCGAAATGACCTATAATTTTTCGAGTGCAGAAATGCAGTGACGATGAACTGTTATGTACTTTTGTGATCCAACAATAATGCATCCGCTGGTGAAAACATGAGGGTGGTAGCGAGATGGGTGATTGACCATGTAAAGCATCAATTCTCGGGTTTCGATATGACGAAGAGCCTCCTCCTTGTGTCGTGACTGAACATGTAGTCTTTCTAGTTTGTAATGGAAGGATGGTGTAGTTTTCTATATGTTATTGTCCATATTTCAGTCCGTAGGTGAACTCACGGAACGGTGGTAGAGGGTGGCAGAGTATACTTCAAGCATAAAATCGTCGGGAACTCAATTTTACAAGCCGGATCTTGTGTCCGAAATGTTGACGAACCTCGCGAGTGGGTTACGGGCGCATACAACTTTTGGTTGTGATTGTTTTGGCGGGTCAAGGAGATCCAGTAGAGTTTTTGTGGCAAAATTGTTGCCGGTTTATGCATACAACATCGCGGGACAAACCGTGAATACAACTTTCAAGGTAAGTTCATCGCACCGACGAGCCATCTTGCACAACTCAGAATGACCTATGATTCTTCGGGTGCATAAATGGAGTGAGGATGAACTGCTATGTACTTTATGATCCAAGAATAATGCATCCGCTGGTGAAAACGTGAGGGTGGTAGCGAGATGGGTGATAGACCATGGAAAGCATCAATTCTTGGGTTTCGATGCAACGAAGAGCCTCCTCCTTGTGTCGTGACTGAACATGTCATCTTATTAGTGTTCAATAGAAGGATGGTGCATTGTTCTATATGTTATTGTCCATATATCAGTCCGTAGGTGAACTCACGGAAGGGTGGTAGACGGTGGCAGAGTATACTTCAGGCATAAAATCGTCCGAAACTCAATTTTACAAGCCGGATCTTGTGTCCGAAATGTTGACGAACCCCGCAAGTGGGTTACGGGCTCATACAACTTTTGGTTGTGATTGTTTTGGCGGGTAATGGAGATCCAATGGAGGTTTTGTGGCAAAATTGTTGTCGGTTTATGGATACAACATCGCGGGACAGACCGTGAATACAACTTTCAAGGTAAGTTGATCGCACCGATGAGCCATCTTGCACAACTCGGAATGACCTATAATTTTTCGAGTGCATAAATGGAGTGATGATGAACTGTTATGTACTTTATGATCCAACAATAATGCATCCATTGGTGAAAACATGAGGGTGGTAGCGAGATGGGTGATTGACCATGTAAAGCATCAATTCTCGGGTTTCGATATGACGAAGAGCCTCCTCCTTGTGTCGTGACTGCACATGTAGTCTTTCTATTTTGTAATGGAAGGATGGTGCAGTGTTCTATATGTTATTATCCATATTTCAGTCCATAGGTGAACTCATGGAACGATGGTAGAGGGTGGCAGAGTATACTTCAAGCATAAAATCGTCGGGAACTCAATTTTACAAGCCGGATCTTGTGTCCGAAATGTTGACGAACCTCGCGAGTGGGTTACGGGCGCACACAACTTTTGGTTGTGATTGTTTTGGCGGGTCAAGGAGATCCAGTGGAGTTTTTGTGGCAAAATTGTTGACGGTTTATGGATACAACATTGCGGGATAGACCGTGAATACAACTTTCAAGATAAGGTTATCGCACCGACGAGCCATCTTGCACAACTCGGAATGACCTATGTTTTTTCGGGTGCATAAGTGGAGTGAGGGTGAACTGTTATGTACTTTATGCTCCAAGAATAATGCATCCGCTGGTGAAAACGTGAGGGTGGTAGTGAGATGGCTGATTGACCATGTAAAGCATCAATTCTTGGGTTTTGATGTGACGAAGAGCCTCCTCCTTGTGTCGTGACTGAACATGTAGTCTTTCTAGTTTGTAATGGAAGGGTGGTGCATTGTTCTATATGTTGTTGTCCATATATCAGTCCGTAGATGAGCTCACGGAAGGGTGGTAGAGGGTGGCAGAGTATACCTCAAGCATAAAATCGTCTAGAACTCAATTTTACAAGCCGGATCTTGCCTCTGAAATGTTGTTGAAGCCTGAGAGTGGTTTACGGGCGCATAAAACTTTTGGTTGTGATAGTATTGGCGGGTCTTGGAGCTCCAATGGAGTTTTTGTGGCAAAATTGTTGTCGTTTTATGGATACAACATCGCGGGACAGACCGTGAATACAACTTTCAAGGTAAGATGATCGCACCGACGAGCCATCTTGCACAACTCGGAATGGCCTATAATTTTTCGGGTGCATAAATGGAGTGAGGATGAACTGTTATGTACTTTATGCGCCAACAATAATGCATCCGCTGGTGAAAACGTGAGGGTGGTAGCGAGATGGGTGATTGACCATGTAATGCATCAATTCTTGGGTTTCGATGTGACGAAGAGCCTCCTCCTTGTGTCGTGACTGAACATGTAGTCTTTCTAGTTTGTAAGTGAGCTCACGGAAGGGTGGTAGAGTATACCTCAAGCATAAAATCGTCTAGAACTCAATTTTACAAGCCGGATCTTGCCTCCGAAATGTTGACGAAGCCCGAGAGTGGGTTACGGGCGCATGAAACTTTTGGTTGTGATAGTATTTGCGGGTCATGGAGCTCCAATGGAGTTTTTGTGGCAAAATTGTTGCCGTTTTATGGATACAACATTGCGGGACAGACCGTGAATACAATTTTCAAGGTAAGATGATCGCACCGACGAGCCATCTTGCGCAACTCGGAATGACCTATAATTTTTCGAATGCATAAATGGAGTGAGGGTAAACTGTTATGTACTTTATGATCCAAGAATAATGCATCCGCTGGTGAAAACGTGAGGGTGGTAGCGAGATGGGTGATAGACCGTGTAAAGCATCATTTCTTGGGTTTCGATGCAACGAAGAGCCTCCTCCTTGTGTCGTAACTGAACCTGTAGTCTCTCTAGTGTGTAATGCAAACATGGTGCATTGTTCTATATGTTATTGTCCATATATCAGTCCGTAGGTGAACTCACGGAAGAGTGGTAGAGGATGGCTGAGTATACTTCAAGCATAAAATCGTCCGGAACTCAATTTTACAAGCCGGATCTTGTGTCCGAAATGTTGACGAGCCCCGCAAGTGGGTTACGGGCGCATACAACTTTTAGTTGTGATTGTTTTGGCGGGTCATGGAGATCCAATGGAGTTTTTGTGGCAATTTTTTGCCGGTTTATGGATACAGCATCGCGGGACAGACCATGAATACAACTTTCAAGGTAAGTTGATCGCACCGACGAGCCATCTTGCACTACTCAGAATGACCTATAATTTTTCGAGTGCATAAATGGAGTGAGGATGAACTGTTATGTACTTTATGCTCCAAGAATAATGCATCCACTGGTGAAAACATGAGGGTGGTAGTGAGATGGGTGATTGACGATGTAAAGCATCAATTCTTGGGTTTTGATATGACGAAGAGCCTCCTCCTTGTGTCCTGACTAAACATGTAGTCTTTCTAGTTTGTAATGGAAGGATGGTGCATTGTTCTATATGTTATTGTCCATATATCAGTCCGTAGGTGAGCTCACGGAAGGATGGTAGAGGGTGGCAGAGTATACCTCAAGCATAAAATCGTGTAGAACTCAATTTTACAAGCCGGATCTTGCCTCCGAAATGTTGTCGAAGCCCGAGAGTGGGTTACGGGCGCATAAAACTTTTGGTTGTGATTGTGATACGGGGCTAACCCGGTGTAGGCCGATCTTTCACGATTGGAGTGGGTTCCCTTGAAGAACACGATGAACACGGGGAAGAGCGGAGAGCAATCACAAGGGGGAACACTCAAGAACAAGTCCAATCACACATCCACTAGACAATCAGACACACAAGATCCACAAGGTACATGAACAACAAAGGGAAAGATACAAGGTAAAGTTCATCTCCATGAGGAGCTCTTGAAGGGGGCCCGCCCAAGAGGGGGTCTTGATGATATATCCCGCAAGATCTTCTCCTAGATGGAGGTCTTGGCCTCCATAAGGAATAGTAGTCTCTCTCTCTCAAGAGTAGAGTGGTACAAGGAGCAAAGCTCTCTATCAAATGAGCTATCACTTTGCTAACCCTAACTAGGAGGAGGGGGAGTAGTATATATAGTGTAAGCCACGAAGGGGTAAGTGGGAAAGGGATACATGGGCCTCTGGCCCGACTCTGCACGCAGGCAGGAGCCCGATGTCCGGGCTGGGGGCCGGATGTCCGGGCTGAAGTGGCCAAACTTCGGGTGCGTTCTGTCGTCGATGCCAGATTTCCGGGGGAAGGGCCGGATGTCCGGGGCTGGCGCCGGATGTCCGGTCGCTGATGCTGTTGGCCGTCTGTTGGTGCAGCTCCTTGGCACCTGCACAGGCGCCGGATGTGCGGCCTCTGGCCCGGATGTCCGACCGCTGTAGCTTCAGCAGCTCCGTCGTCTTCCGTTGTCGCTTCCAGGCTTCCCTCGCGGATGGTGTAGTTGTTCCTTGGCGCTTGCACTCCTCCTCAACATCCATGAAGCTCCGGCAATACCTATGCATGCACACGGGAGAAGTGTCAAGTAGTATACCATCCTCGAAGGGGTCAAGTGAGCACGTGTAAAGGAGATGATTCACCTTTGTGTATGTGAAGTAGATGTCGCACGTGTCACTCCCCAAACGGACTCTTGACATGGTGATGTCCATAGGATGCTCCGCATCATCTCCCCTCCCTTGGGAAAGATCCGACCTCGGATCGAAAACCAAATCACCATGGGAAAGAGATGGCTTCGCCGTGTAGAAGTGGACGTTCACCAAGTACTTGTCATCTTGAAGCTCGAAATGGGCACTCTCCAATGTCGCACCGTCTTGTGATTCCTTTAAAAGGAGTAAGGACAACAAACACTTGGAAAAACAAATGTGGTTAGCGTTAGTGCAAAACCAAGCATTCAAGAGGTGATTCACCAAACAAGTGTCGTCATCATGCAAAGCATATGGTGTGACGAAGGATTGAGACATGGCATGTAAGTATATCAATCGAGCACAAGCAAAGATATCATGGGGACAAGCATGTAAATTGGAGGTAGAGATGCAAATATGTGTGTCAAGAGAATAATCATCTACCTCAAGTTCATAGCAAGCATGGGCAAAGCGCTCAATGAAAGGTCTATGGTAGGCATAGGAATCATTCACAACACCTAAGAAGATGAGATGTCTAAACACATGGTTTAAGTGCAAGACAATCCAAGCATAATGTGCATAGGGTGTAGTGAACATAGTGTGACACTCAACACAATAGAAAGAGCAATTGTTCATCATGTGTGATGCAATCAAGTCAATCATGTGACAAGCAATGGGACATGGCATATGTGAAGTGATGACATTGTTGCAACCAAACATATGAGAGGAGCAAATAATCCAAGAATTGGATGCAACACACAAGGCATATATATCATGATGCATGGAATGGTTAAAATGACAAGTCGAAGCAAGATCTCTAACTAGTGTGCAATCAAGTGATCCAAGATGAACAATAGGTCTCATGGGGAAAGCAACACAAGTAGTATGATCCATAATATCCATGATCATGGTTTGGGGGTTCTCAAAAGAGAAGGATATCACCGTGAAAGCGTGTCCTTGTGCGTCCTTCACAATGCCGAAGCACAAGCAAGTGCGATGTAGAATCGTCGTGGTAGAAGGTGGTTCGCTCTCAAGAGCTCGAATGGTCAACTCACGTGAAGCGGAAGTCGACACAAAGTCCAAGTATCCTACACATGCACGCAACAAAACAAAGAATGTATGCGCATGGTTGATAAACACATCATCCATCATAATGGTTCTCTTCTTTTGCACATAACCAATAGAAGCACAAGTGCGTGAATAATATGATGCAACAATGGCAATATCCATGGCACTAGGTATATGGTGCAAAGAGGTAAGACAAGCATGCTTCACGAGGAATATGTCAGAATCTCCAAATATATGTGAGAATGCTATGGGGGCAAGCTCATTAGCAAGATTAGAAACATTGTTGCACTCAATACATGTCAAATCATCAATCATGAGAGAGGCAACATATGGAGATGTATGACAAGAAGCAATAACAATCATGTGCAAAGCATGTAGATAGTTGTCATCAACTGCATGAAGTGAGCAAGTATAAATCATTGGTGATGCAGCAAGGCAAGCAATAGTAATCAAGTCGTGCAAACTAGTGGAGCGAAGATGCAACACACTAGAGGAAATCATGGCAATCATGTCATGTGAGCAAAGAATAGGCATAGACAATGTACATGACATATCGCAAGCACGAGCACAAATCAAGATCATAGTATCATCATAGGCATGGGGCACAAAGCAATCATGGCAATAACAAACAATATCTCCAACACGCTTGCAAATACACATACAAGTACTAGAATCAATCATCATGTGTAATGCAAAGCATGGGTCACAAATGCATGGCAAAGGCATACGAAAGGGCATATCATGCAAAGTGAACATGGCAAGATGGGCAAAGGATATATAATGGATAACAACCCATAACCATGTGAGGGCATGTAAAAGAAATGCGCGAAGTGTTTGCGCGAAGTGAGCGGTGGGAAAGGCAATCCATGGGATCCCAAGTCATCATTGCTCTCTAGAGCTCGTTTTGTCAACTCGTGGGATTGCGAGGTTGACAAGTATTCATGGGTACCTACACAAAAGAGACATAAACCAAAGAAATTGTGCGCGTGGTAAATGTACACATCATCCATCATGGTGTGTATGTGCAAGTGAGTGTTAGCACAAGATAAGCATCGCTCAAAGAAATTTGATGCATGGTATAAGAACATGTCATCCATCATGAAAGAATAGTTTTTATGTATAACACGATGGGGATGCAAATTTAGCATAGAAGTATATGGCACATCAATAGCATGTTTATTCATGGGAAGCATATTGTGCACACAAGTATTGGGATCATGCAATGTATAGGATGAATCAAAATATCCTAAAATGTATGAGGAAACTATGGGGGTCTCCTCATGAGCAATATTGGAAACATCATCTGGAGAAAATGGACAACATCCAAAACAATGCATATCCGAAGCTAGGTGGTCATGGCATGGCATATGAGATAAATGATGCAAAGGAAGCATATCAATATCATCACAAGAAAAAGAAATGCCAATAACCATGGGCTTGTCATCTATTCCATAAGTACAAATTGGGTTAATTTTAATGGCATATGCATAGTCACTATGAAGAGATTGCAAATATGACATATTTTTTATCTCATGCATAGCATATGACAAGTCAAGCGGATTGTCAAACATGATGTGACCTAAAGAATTGTCACAAGAAATCCTATGTAACATGGCATCACAACCAATAGACTCCACACGACAATCATCAAACTCACCATAAATGGGTAAATCATCGCATGGGGAAATCATACTAGAATGAAGCATGGTAATAGGTTGATCAACATCATGCAACTAATCAATGTCAAGAATGTCCACTAGTGGGACTAGAGCATCACCTTCACCTATGGTACCTTGTTCATTCCACTTACGTGGTGTAGGTGAGGTGGCAAAGACCAAATGGTGGTCATCTTCATCTTGATGGAACCATGTGGGGGGGTGCATCATATTCCACTATGGCCATCGTCTTGTCCAAAGGAAGGACGTAGTCGTCGCGAATCGGCGCGTCATCATATATGGGACCTAGCACCAAATGAGAAGACACAATAGAGGTAGAGGTTAAGTCGTTAGAAATCGAAGTGTCCTCACTCTCTCTATGTGGTGGTTCACTCACTCCCTCAAGGTAGGTGCACTCAAAGTCACATATGGTGGAGTCACTCATCTCACTCAAGTGGTGGGGGTTGTGGCTCTCCTCACATTGGAATTGGGGCAACTCGTCATATATGGGGCTAGTGGTGAAGTCACTCTCATTCTTAATATGATGGCAAAAGTCACTGAAGTCATCATACGTCGCCGTGGTCGAAGGGAAAATCCCATGCTCAACCATCTCATCGTTGTCACCGTGGATGAAGGCCGAAGATGGCACATCATCACTCTCCTCCATGACCGAAGGGAAAATCCCATGCTCGATCATCTCGTCATCGTCGCCGTGGATGAAGGCCGAAGATGGCACATCATCACTCTCGCCTCCTAAGATGGAAGCATCATCCTTGCTCGTCACCGTGTCTTTCGCCTCCAAAGCTTGGTCCTTGAAGGTCTCCGTAGTCGTACTCGTTACCGCACCTTCTTGAAAAAGAATCGTGGAGGACTCGGCATCATCAATGCCATAAAGAGGGATGGCGGTGAAGTCGAACTTGGGAGCATCGTCTTGGAGCTCATTGGGCTTGGACCTCTTGGTGGTACTAGCCTCATGCTCGTCGTCTTTGAGTTTGGTCTTCGAGAAGTGTGCTTGGGGTGGAGAAGCCTTGGCCTTCAGGAGTTATTGTTCCGCCTTGAGAGCACCAATGTAGTTGTCGTCGAGGGACTTGTAGTTCTCGAGGAAGATAGTCTTGGAGATGTCGTTGTTCAATCCCTTCATGAAGTGGAACTTCATTGACATGGGGTCATCCACGCCGGCTCGTCGCAAGGCTTTCTTCATCTCCTTGAAGTACTCGTCGATGGACTTGGATCTTTGGATGGTGTTCTCCAATTGGCGTAGAAGTTGTTCCGTGTAGGTTGGAGGCACGAACTCTCGCCGCAAAGCTTTCTTCGTCTTGGCCCAACTCATGTCGTAGCTCTCCGAAGGTGTGTGAAACCACCATGTCAAGGCATAGTCGTGGAAGTTTCTTGTGGCGCACTTCACATGATCTTCGGGAGGAACTTGATGTAGCTTGAGGTAGTCGTCCATCAAACGCTCCCACTCGAGATACTCCTCGGGTTCTAGAGTCCCATAGAAAGGAATCTCGTGGTCGGTGTCGAGGTCGTAGTAGCTCGTGGAGGTCGCGGACTTGAGCTTGGGGAGCTTCTCTCGAGGTGCTTGTGGGCGAAGATGTCGTATGTCCAAAGGCGAAGATGCCTTGAAGTCGCTTGGCAAAGATGCCAAGGGAGATGGTGAAGTCATTGAGCGGTTATTGGTGTTGATCTCTTGACCTTCACATTCGTGGTGGTGATGGTATCGATGCCAATGTGACCTTGCCGGAGATGGTAGCTTGGAGGCATGTGCTCTTGAGCGTCTTCTCGAAAATGAGGAAGATCTCTTGTAGGACTTGATGAGGGCTTTGATCTCCTCCATTTGAGAATTCATCTTGGCATCGTTGGAGTTTTTCGTGGCATCGAACTCGTTGTTGTTGTTGTAGACCGAGGGTGAAATACCTTGCCTATCCATCACAAGACTCGAGTAGAGGTGAGTAGGAAATGAGATAAACAATACCAAGTTACCTTTTCCCAAAGTTGAGGATGTATCCCGTTTCACTCAATGTGAGATGACAGAATAGTGGAATTGGTACCAGACTTGTTCACTCACACCTACAAACTAAAGCTTATGGAGTAGCTCGGTGAGGATAGTGGCACAAAAATTTGATGCAAAATGTTAGCAAGAGTCAATAATGTTGAAAGAGATTCACAAACTCGCAAGTGAAACAAGTAGACCAATAGCAATGAATGGCACACGGAAACACACACACGGATAGATAAATGGGGTCGTGCAACCAAGGAATGAGCACAAAATGTGGAATCCACGGAAAACGCTCGTGTTGCACAACTCAAGAGAGAAGCTAGCACGATTGCTCAATAGGCGGATACGACACTTGTGCACAACCTATAAGATGCAAAATGGATAAACTTTCTATCCCAAGTATGCTATGTATGTATGGTTCCCGGTGTTTCTCACACAATGATCCAAGATGATAAAGTATGATACCATATGATATATTGTAATGCACTAAGATACTATGCTATGGCTCTTGCTTACAAGCTCTTTGTTCACTCTTTTTCTTTGCTTAAATGCTTTTTTTTTGTATGGCCACGATGCACAAACCAAGATAGCAATTGTGTAGATGCGGGAACAAACTTGTGACACAAGATATGATATGATAGCAAGATGATACCAATATGATATGGTATATATGCAATGGAAGGTGTAGACCAATGATCACTAATGTGCACAAGTAACGTTGCCGGCAATACTCAAATGGCTAGTCTCGATAGGCAAGTGACGCAAATGGGCTAGGGGTTATCAATGCAATTGCAAGGGGAATCTACAATGGTGTCGTCGAGGTTACTGTCCGTTGCGATGATGAGAGGCGGTGTTGTCGATGTCAACCCGTTCCTAATTAGCCGAAACACCTTAGGAAACGGAAAAACCACAACTCAAAATCTCAAGGACCAAAGTCAAATGTTGGTAGCGGCAATGCGGTGGTGGTTGCGGAAGCTCAGTGGGATTGCGGAAATGCAATGATGGGTTTTGGAGTACGCAATGCAGAAGTGGATGGTAAGGTGTTCGACTATACACGGTGTAGGAGTTGAAAGAACGGTCCCTAAGTAGCCGAAACACCTTAGGAGACACAACTCACAACACAAACAAAATTGGGTTAGGTTGGGTTGGCGGAAGTGTGTGTTGGGTAAGTCTATGCGGAAGTTATGGTGGTGGTTGATGAAGAAGCAACCATCCCTAAGTAGCTGAAACACCTTAGGAGGCTCGAATCGCAACTCAAACAACCACTAAAGCTATAAGGAGCAAAATTGGTTAGGTTGCAGAAGGCTATGGTGGTTTTGCGGAAGTTATGGTGGAAGCCCTAGGCAAAGATGCCAAAATGCCAAAATTGAGATGGAGGCAAATAGTGATGAAACCTATCTAGATGGATGGGGGATGTCAATATCTACTTAACGAGCTAAAGAACGCGAAAATCGGACTCCGGATGTGAAAGTTATGGACAAAACGGTGAACACGGGAGGCTGAAATCTACAGGGGTCGGACATCCGGGGTTGGGTCCGGATTTCCGGGGGTCAGTGTCCAGAACCGTGCAGATTTGGTGCTCCAGGAGCCGGTTGTCCGGCTTGGGGCCCGGATGTCCGGCCCGATGGCCCGGATGTCCGGCCCGACGATTCCAGATCGGGATTTGGACTTCGAAACTCGATTTGGGGCGGAAATGGATGATTTCGGGGCCGGTGGGGGGAAAGGTAGATCCACTTGAAAGCAACCAAATCCATGGATCAAAATCAACGAAACATCATCAACCAAACACATCACAAAAAAAATTGGGGGCTATTTTTGGTGGAGATTTTCGAATTTAGGACGAACACAAACAAAACAAGACTAGAAAACGGTGGGAGGGACTCCAAATAAGTGATCAACGTGGCTCATGATACCATATGATACGGGGCTAACCCGGTGTAGGCCGATCTTTCACGATTGGAGTGGGTTCCCTCGAAGAGCACGATGAACACGGGGAAGAACGGAGAGAAATCAGAAGGGGGAACACTCAAGAAGAAGTCCAATCACAAATCCACTAGACAATCAAACACACAAGATCCACAAGATACATGAACAACAAAGGGAAAGATACAAAGTAAAGTTCATCTCCATGAGGAGGTCTTGAAGGGGGGCCGCCCAAAAGGGGGTCTTGATGATATATCCCGCAGGATCTTCTCCTAGATGGAGGTCTTGGCCTCCATAAGGAGTAGTAGTCTCTCTCTCTCTCTCTCTCAAGAGTAGAGTGGTACAAGGAGCAAATCTCTCTATCAAATGAGCTATCACTTTGCTAACCCTAACTAGGAGGAAGGGGAGTAGTATATATAGTCTAAGCCACGAAGGGGTAAGTGGGAAAGGGATACATGGGCCTCTGGCGCGACTCTGCGCGCAGGCAGGCGCCGGATGTCCGGGTTGGGGTCGGATGTCCGGGGCTCGGGCCGGATGTCCGGGCTGAAGTGGCCAAACTTCGGGTGCATTCTGTCGTCGATGCCGGATTTCCGGGGGAAGGGCCGGATGTCCGGGCTTTGGCGAGGCGCCGGATGTCCGGCCGCTAGTGCTGTTGGCCGTCTGTTGGTGCAGCTCCTTGGCAGCTGCATAGGCGCCGGATGTCCGGCCTCTGTCTCGGATGTCCGGCCGCTGTAGCTTCAGCAGCTCCGTCTTCTTCCATCGTCGCTTCCAGGCTTCCCTCACGGATGGTGTAGTTGTTCCTTGGCGCTTGCACTCCTCCTCAACATCCGTGAAGCTCCGGCAATACCTATGCATGCACACGGGAGAAGTGTCAAGTAGTATACCATCCTCGAAGGGGTCAAGTGAGCACGTGTAAAGGAGATGATTCACCTTTGTGTATGTGAAGTAGATGTCGCACGTGTCACTCGCCAAACGAACTCTTGACATGGTGATGTCCATAGGATGCTCCGCATCAGATAGTATCGGCGGGTCATGGAGCTCCAATGGAGTTTTTGTGGAAAAATTGTTGCCATTTTATGGATACAACATCGTGGGACAGGGACTGACCGTGAATACAACTTTCAAGGTAAGATGATCGCAGCGACGAGCCATCTTGCACAACTCGGGATGACCTATAATTTTTCGAGGGCATAAATGGAGTGAGGATGAACTGTTATGTACTTTATGATTCAAGAATAATGCATCCGCTGGTGAAAACGTAAGGGTGGTAGCGAGATGGTTGATAGACCATGTAAATGTGACACCCAAAAATTTTGACCTTGTTTTATTAATTAAAATTTTGCCAGGAGATTAAACTTTTCCATTTGTCTGGATTTATCTCTTGATTTCAGAACCTCTCTTTTCTTTAATATTCTGGAGTTTTACCTCAAGTGGAAACTTTCCAAAAGTATTATTGGACTTGTATACTCTCTCTCTAAAACAATTCTTTATCAGTGGATTTATTTGCATAATTGTTTTTCATGAGCTTTATTCTTTTAAAATGATTTTTCATAGATTTGGAGCCTCTGTTGCACAGCAACCATTTGATTAATGCATTTCAAATTTTCACCAAAATTTGGGGATGTCATGTGATGTTTCCACATCACTTTTATGCAAAGATATCTTTTGGTCATTGGAGATTTTGAGTTCTACATCAACTTTTCAAGTCTGGTCCAGTAGGTATTTTTGCACTACAACCTATTTAAATAATCTTTTAAAAATTCTTCCAAGTGTTTGGAGATGTCAATAGATGCACATGATTCAACTTTATGCAAAAACCCATTGGTGTTCTTTGAAATATTTGAGTGAATCAACCTCATCTTCATTCTGCTCCAGTTTGGTGATTTGTCCTGCAACCCTAATTTATTTTGCTCTAGTGCCCATGAGCTTTTTCCTGCTTGTAGTCCTCCTTACAAAACCCTTAAGTCCAAGAGAGTGGACCCATTGGAGTATTTTTGGTTCATGAGATAATAGCCTTTAGTTTCTGCCCAAAATTGGTTTTCTCAAATTTTTGCACTAACAAGTTTCTGGTCTTGACCAACTAACCTTGCCACCCTCTTTATCATCTAAAGAGAATATGATCTGGAGTTTTTGGCCACTCCAAGAGTTGCCTAGGTGCACTTAGCAATCTGTCGAGCACCTTGTGTGCATGGTCAGTTTTGGCATGATTTTTGCCTTTCCACTGTGACCTTGCACCTCTGGACAAAATAGCATGTCCACTGAGCTCCTAGAAGACGCTAACCTAGACCTGCTACTTGCCAGCGTCACCCAAGCCTTGTGGCATGCTTTGGCATTTCGTCGAGCAGCTAGCGTGCGTGCTCTGGGCACGCCCAGAGCGCACGTTTTGCACGCGCGCGCACCGAGTCGCCGCGTCGCACTGCCGCCCTCCCCGCGCCCGTTCTGGCCCTTGGCCACCCGCAGCCAGCACGCCCGCCCCTTCCCTCGCCGCAGAGCCGCCCCTGGAGCCCCACAGTGCCGCCATCAGATCGGCCGCGGCGGCTAGCGGCCGGCCACAGCAGGCTCTGCCATGGACGGCACCGCCCAAGCCACCCGCGCGCGCCAGCTACCCCCTGGAACAGCCCGAGCTCATCCACAAGCTCCTCGGCACGCGCTCATCGCCGCCACGTCGCCCTACAGCTACAGAATGGCTGCGCCGGTGTTCTTATCCACGGCCGCCGCGGGAACCAGCCTCGTTGCGCTATAAAAGGAGGCCCCGAGCTCCTCCGAGCACTCAGGCGACCCCAGGCCACCCCCATAACACTCCCTTATCCAGCAATCGGCGGTTGGTAGCCGTCTTCCTCGACTCCGGCCAGTTCGGCCGCCGCCACCTTCCGGTGCCATTCATCGCAACCAGACCCTCCCCCGTTCATCCAACACCACCACCCGTTTCCCCTCGACCTCACGGAGCCGCCCAGCCTCTCAAACGCGACCAAGAACCACCATAGCCCGAAACTTTCAAAATAGGAAATGGAGAGAGAAGAAAACTTTCAAAAAGTTTTGGAATGCACACTTCCTCTCCACAACCTGAAGGCAAGCATTCTGAACTCTGGCATAATATTTTTGTGTGTTGTTGATACGGTCACAACACCACCTTGACTTGGAGCATACGTTATTTTATGAGACGATAAAATCATACGCATGAATGCATAATGGAGATGCTTTGCTGTTAGAAATGGATATGCTGGTGATGGTAATCATCCTCGTAAGCTTCTCATGCATACCGGAAGGGAGCCGGGAAAGTCGCGCTCTTGGGTAGACACGAGCTTGTCCCTAGTTCCTCGTCGAGACGAGTATGTCCGGTATGGCATGGTGAGGCTTGATGAGTGCTGACTTTATCTGTTAATGGAAATATATTTGTCATACGGAGAATACTTGGACCTCCTGAGTCGGCCGTAGATCGAGTCTTGTTCAGTAACCCCCATACTTGTTTCGTACTACCACTTGTCCCTGCCGCAAGTAGGGTACAGTTCAGTAAGTTGTCAACCCCGTCCTAGCACACACCGTACAGAGAGGCCATGGTGGAAGATACCGGAGGCCTCCGGTAGGCATGCCACCTGGTCCGGGGGCATGGGTGTTTCCGGTTGGGACCGAGAGGGGGGCACCCCTTAGAGCGCGCGATATAAATTTGATACCATGCTAAGTCGAGGTTGTAGCCTCCCCACTTAGAGTTTTGCTTGACAGGTCTCGTGGGTGATTCCAGACACCGGTAAGTTAAGCTGGTGTGTGCAGGTCAGGCGTGTTTTCAATTAAAAGACTGTAGGTGGAATTAGTCCCGATGGACTAAATAAATCCGTTACTCGTGGGTAAAGAGTACACCCTCTGCAGAGGTTAAATCTATTCGGATAGCCATGTCCATGGGTAAGGACTACAGTCTGGGATGGGTCTAGTGACGGTTTTCGGAGGAGAAACGGCTAAACCAGAACATTGATTATGACCTGTGACATATGAGGATTATGATTATTATTGTGGACTAACCATTTACATTATTTGAATTATTAAGTATCCTTGGGACGGTTCTACCTCCTGGATACTCAATGCGATTATTCTCTTATAAGCCCTTTATGAGGTGTCGCATAGACGCACGACTGTGGCATGCTTGCTATTTTCTTTATATTATAAGCCCTTTATGTGGTGTCGCATAGACGCCCGACTGTGGCATGCTTGTTATTTTTATTATCTATAAGCCCTTTATGTGGTGTCGCTCAGACGCCCGACTGAGGCATGATTTATCTTTTATCCTTCAGAGGCGTCGCTTCAGACACTCGATCAGTGCATTCTATTTCTACTCCCGTATTGCATATTCATATTTTACCCGCATGCGTGCATCATCGATTTCGTATATTTCGTGACAGACGTTATGATCATAGAAGATTTCGGAGCATGATTATCCCTTGTTATATCATACCCGTGTTCATAATGTTTGCGAGTACATTCCAAAGTACTCACTGGCTTGTCCCTGGCTATTGTCTTGGCCAAATTTCTCGCATGGAGAGAGCATTGCGATGACAGCCCCGGAACCTACGCAATGATGATAGCAGCCTCGCGAAGATAGGAGTTATCCTGGTCAGCTGTTCTTGTGGGAAATGGAGTCCCATAGACGCAGATGAACCACAAACCGCTTCCTCATTCAACCACTAGAAACCAAGTGTTGTACTCATCGGCCACAATGGTCTTGTACTACATATTTTGTACTTTGCTTGGAAATTTCTGTATCAAGTTGGTGCCTCATCAGCTAACAGTAATCCTGGGGCTGGTGAGCACAAGGGCCATTTTCTGGAAAATTAATATCCCGAAAAACCGGTCCTGACAAACTTGGTATCAGAGTCAGGCTGACCATTGGCTAATCCTATCTTAGCCAGGTCGATAAACCTAGGTTAACCAACCCACCAGACCTTAACCCAACCCCGGCCAAGCTTCTCGTGTAAGCTAGCCACACAGTGACCCCGACGCTTTGGGCAGTCGGTGCCCAACCTATCAGCCTAGCCTGTCGATCACGCGCCAGTGACCGACACCTAACATGTCTCATTCACAAGCGTGCGAAGGAAGACTCCGTCCCCTTTTTCTATAAAAAGGGCACGCTAGCCTCAACACAGCACAACACAGCCTCTACCCCCTAACCAAGCCACGATGCCTGGCCCCATTGTTCACAATGAGACCACAGCAACCAACCTGGGAGGTTTTGTGACCGTGCTCGCAAACCTCACCCGCCGTGCCTATGCATTAGAAGAGCCCCCAGAATATGTTGTATACCAAGGACTCATGAGCGATGAGAGCCGTCAGTTCTAGGCCACTGTACACATCTATGGTAGGTGTCTATCACCAGAACGCCCCTACAGGTTCACTGGAAGGAAAACTTCCTTTGAGCCACAAGCCATCCAACTGGCAGCTCGAGAGGCTATAGTTCAACTCTGTCACTTGTCGCCCAGAGTTAACTGTCGCTCGTTCTACTACTACCCTAGCCGTGACGGGTATGGTAGGCCGCCCCAGGTTGCCAACGGAGATCACGAGACGGATCCTGCACTATTGCATCTGGTGCGCTATGTAAGTGCACTAGAGGAACTGTTTAATCAAATCACCCTTGATCTGATCGTAGCTCGTGGAGAACTGGTTCGCCGAGCCCCGGCGAGAGGAGAAGAGGAGCCCGACGCCGACAACCCAGTCGTGCTGTTCGGACACCCGATCGAGTCCTTGAGGTCTGCCCCAGCCATCGACCAAAATGCTTTGGTGTCCCCAGAAGTGCTTCGTCGCCTTTTGGGAACACGCTCCAACGGGATTGTGGCCAACAACCCCCGCGATGGTCATCATCGCTACCCCGACCCTGCAGCCCCTCAACCTCTTCCAGCTAATCCCGACGGTGAACACCGTGGAGAAGCATCGACGTCCACAAGGCAAGCCCGCTTAGATATGAACGAAGTAGACTAAGTCACTCGAGTAGTACGAGCCTTAGTATTTCTACGCCTTGTAATTGTGTGATCTTGTATCACCATTATTAAATGTTGTCTGCTTGTGCGCCCCTATTTTGGAATAGTAGCCATGCATAAGTACGTCAGTGTACAGTTGCATTTTTTTTTATTCCGGGCGCAGCTACCAAAACCAACCCCGACGACACCCATAGTAATGCGTCACTTTGTGGGATATGTGTATCTGTGGCATTGACCCCGGCCCCATAGAACAGAACCGACAAACTAGTTACCCTTCACCACGGTAAATAACCCAGCCCCAATGCAATATAAAAGGCCACCTCGTGACCTTGCCAGGTGCCCCTCACCTTGTGCGCAACACTCACAGCCATTTCTTTGCCATGCCGACCCCCAGTATTTACCTGAGAACCCCAGACGCAACCCCGGGTAGTTTTGTTAAATTATTGTGGGACTTTACCTGCAGTACCATGAGTGCCATCCATCCACCCCAGTACGAGTTGCTCAAATCGAGGATCACCCCATCCACCTCGAAATATTGGGCAGTGGTGCACATCCCTCCCGCAAACCCAAACCAAGACCCAACGGAAGTCTCCTTCGTGGGGAAATCCATGCCGACTCCGCATATGGCCATTGAAGCTGCTGCGTACGAAGCGCTTGCTCGTCTTCGATTCGCGGTACCCTATGCCAGCGAACGAGGGTATTATTATTTTCCGAGTCGTGCAGCACCCGGAGAAGTGGCATCCTTTCCCGGTGGGCGAATCGAAAGAGACCCAGTACTGGCCAACCTTGCCCAGTATGTTATCGCTCAAGAGCGTTTGACTCAGCGGGTAATGGGTTATCTCCAGAGCCTCGCTGATTTAAATCCTCAGATCGCTATTGGCAGACCACTGAGGCCCGACCAGGAGAGACGCGTTCATCGACTGGTCAACCCGCTTCCCCCGATAGAGGAAGAGTGCGCCCCAGTACCAGAGACGTTTTCTCAGGACCCTGTCCTTTTGCCTTTTTTATTGTAGACGTCACCGCTATGTTTGTTATCCCAGTATTTATTTATGTGTTGTAACTTGTACGTGGTATCCAAAATTTGTGCGACGGATCGAATATTTGGTTTCAATTATGTGATCAGTTTTACTGCTGTTAATTTTGACTTAACTAATTTTCACTCACGATAAATTTTGTAGTGAGATTTCTTTCCCTGAGTTGCTGCAGCATATGCCACTTCACGACGTAGATTTTTATTCACGCAGCGGCAGACTCACAACCACAACCACTCAACCTCGTACACTAATTACAAATCCCCGTACACATCTTGCACCTAACTATTCACACCCGAGGACACCACAGTCTCAGTAGGAGAGATTTGTGAGTAATCATTCGGACGCAAGTTGCCCCAGCACACCGACAGCAGTTAGCACTCGATGCCGCACCTAATCCTCGTGATCACCGCCACAGCGAAGAGCTAACACTCGAGCGGCAGCATCACGACGATCATCAAGGATCATCGCGCACAGGAGCACGGAGAACCCCAGCAACGTCACCAAACCTCCGCACACCAGGACCACATACCAGTCCGGCATCACCTCCGCCATTAGAGGCTCGCCTCGAGCTCCTGCAAACAGAAATGAAGGAGAAGAGGAAGCGAGGCCAGGTGTGAGGAAGAAGAAAGGAGCACCGCGGTCATTTTATAGCTCGAGATCGGTGTACGGTGGGCGAGGTCCACCAGCGCCGCTCGTCGCTCGATCGCCGGTGTTCGGAGGCGAATTCGCGAGCAGTGCCGACAGTGCACTGGCCCGCGAGGTGAGTGCACGCTGCACCGGCAGCTAGCACGCCGCGCACTACCGCAGTACGTCCTAGGTGCCCTACGCGCTAGACGTCGTCGGTGGAGAAAGCGCGGGAAAGCCCGCGAGAGAGAGCAAGAAGAGAGAGCCAAAGGTAGAAGAAGAGGCCGACAGTGGGCCCCGGGTCCACCTGTCAGCCAGAGGGAGCACTGTGCTCTCGGGTACGACCAGCGTATTTTAGTAATTTAGATTTTATTCTAAATTATTGTATCCTCGTAGAAATATCTCGTTTTCCCCAACCATTGATTTTTCCACGCAACGCCAGTATACCACACTGTAGTTTTACGCCACTTATTGCCCTCTCACTGTAGCCACATTTTATTGCATAGTAGAATGATTTCTTTTGGTAAGAGCGATGTTTGTTCGAAAGAGCTTTTAACAAATCTCGAGGACGATATTTTTCTTAAGGGGGGTAGTGTTGTGACACCCCAAAATTTTGACCTTGTTTTATTAATTAAATTTTTGCCAGGAGATTAAACTTTTCCATTTGTCTGGATTTATCTCTTGATTTCAGAACCTCTCTTTTCTTTAATATTGTGGAGTTTTACCTCAAGTGGAAACTTTCCAAAAGTATTATTGGACTTGTATACTCTATCTATAAAACAATTCTTTATTAGTGGATTTATTTGCATAATTGTTTTTCATGAGCTTTATTCCTTTAAAATGATTTTTCATAGATTTGGAGCCTCTGTTGCACAGCAACCATTTTATTAATGCATTTAAAATTTTCACCAAAATTTGGGGATGTCATGTGATGTTTCCACATCACTTTTATGCAAAGATATCTTTTGGTCATTGGAGATTTTGAGCTCTACATCAACTTTTCAAGTCTGGTCCAGTAGGTATTTTTGCACTACAACCTATTTAAATATTCTTTTAAAAATTCTTCCAAGTGTTTGGAGATGTCAGTAGATGCACATGATTCAACTTCATGCAAAAACCCATTGGTGTTCTTTGAAATATTTGAGTGAATCAACCTCATCTTCATTCTGCTCCTGGTGATTTGTACTGCAACCCTAATTTATTTTGCTCTAGTGCCCATAAGCTTTTTCCTGCTTGTAGTCCTCCTTACAAAACCCTTCAGTCCAAGAGAGTGGACCCATTGGAGTACTTTTGGTTCATGAGATAATAGCCTTTAGTTTCTGCCCAAAATTGGTTTTCTCAAATTTTTGCACTAACAAGTTTCTGGTCTTGACCAACTAACCTTGCCACCCTCTTTATCATCTAAAGAGAATATGATCTGGAGTTTTTGGCCACTCCAAGAGTTGCCTAGGTGCACTTAGCAATCTGTTGAGCACCTTGTGTGCATGGTCAGTTTTGGCATGATTTTTGCCTTTGCACTGTGACCTTGCACCTCTGGACAAAATAGCATGTATACTGAGCTCCTAGAAGACGCTAACCTAGACCTGCTACTTGCCAGCGTCACCCAAGCCCTGTGGCATGCTTTGGCATTTCGTCGAGCAGCTAGCGTGCGTGCTTTGGGCGCGCCCAGAGCGCACGTTTTGCACGCGCGCGCAATGAGTCGCCGCGTCGCACTGCCGCCCTCCCCGCGCCCGTTCTGGCCCTTGGCCACCCGCAGCCAGCACGCCCGCCCCTTCCCTCGCTGCAGAGCCGTCCCTGGAGCCCCACAGTGCCGCCGTCAGGTTGGCCGCGGCGGCTAGCGGCCGGCCACCGCAGGCTCTGCCATGGACGGCGCCGCCAAAGCCACGCGCGCGCGCCAGCTGCCCCCTGGAACAGCCCGAGCTCATCCACAAGCTTGTCGGCACGCGCTCGTCGCCGCCACGTCGCCCTACAGCTACAGAACGGCTATCGCCGGCGTTCTTATCCACGGCCGCCGCGGGAACCAGCCTCGTTGCACTATAAAAGGAGGCCCCGAGCTCCTCCGAGCACTCAGGCGACCCCAGGCCACCCCCATAACACTCCCTCATCCAGCAATCGGCGGTTGGTAGCCGTCTTCCTCGACTCCGGCCGGTTCGGCCGCCGCCACCTTCCGGTGTCGTGCATCGCAACCAGACCCTCCCCTGTTCATCCAACACCACCACCCGTTTCCCCTCGACCTCACGAAGCCGCCCAGCCTCTCAAACGCGACCAAGAACCACCATAGCCCGAAACCCACAAACCACCCGAAGCCTCCTCCGCTGCGGAGCTCACCGTCGGCGACTCCCTCCGTCCCCACCTGCCTAGCGACCACCGGGAGGACCGCCCTGGAACCACGGATCCATCCCTGCCCTCCGGAGCCCGCGAAGAGCCGTTGATCGCCGGAGTCCCGCCTCCGCTCGGGCAGAGAAAGAGGAGGGAGAAGGGACTAGTCAAACCTGACCAGTGGGCCCGCTGGACCCACTGTCAGCGACCCAGCCCCGCCGACGTGTGTTTTAAGTGGAGGCATATTTCGCAAAATACGTTTTCGCTAAACAGAAAGCGTAAGCCCCTCCGAAATGTTTTCTTTTTCTGTTTTATTTTAAAACAGAACTTTGACTAAACTTTGACCGCCTATATCTTTTAAAATAAAACTCCAAATGAGTTGATTCTTTTTCCTACCTCTCTCAAATTTCATCTAGTTTATTTTAAGATTTATTTCAAAAATATTTAGGACAACTTTTTGTACTTTTTGAAATATATGTTATTTGCATATTTTTCAAAATAGGAAATGGAGAGAGAAGAAAACTTTAAAAATGTTTGGGAATGCACACTTCCTCTCCACAACCTGAAGGCAAGCATTCTGAACTCTGGCATAATATTTTTGTGTGTTGTTGATACGGTCACAACACCACCTTGAGTTGGAGCATACGTTATTTTATGTGACGATAAAATCATACGCATGAATGCATAATGGAGATGCTTTGCTGTTAGAAATGGATATGCTGGTGATGGTAATCATCCTCGTAAGCTTCTCATGCATACCGGAAGGGAGCCGGGAAAGTCGCGCTCTTGGGTAGACACGAGCTTGTCCCTAGTTCCTCGTCGAGACGAGTATGTCCGGTATGGCATGGTGAGGCTTGATGAGTGGTGACTTTATCTGTTAATGGAAATATATTTGTCATACGGAGAATACTTGGACCTCCTGAGTCGGCCGTAGATCGAGTCTTGTTCAGTAACCCCCATACTTGTTTCGTACTACCACTTGTCCCTGCCGCAGGTAGGGTACGGTTCAGTAAGTTGTCAACCCCGTCCTAGCACACACCGTACAGAGAGGCCATGGTGGAAGATACCGGAGGCCTCTGGTAGGCATGCCACCTGGTCCGGGGGCATGGGTGTTTCCGGTTGGGACCGAGAGGGGGGAACCCCTTAGAGCGCGCGATATAAATTTGATCCCATGCTAAGTCGAGGTTGTAGCCTCCCCACTTAGAGTTTTGCTTGACAGGTCTCGTGGGTGATTCCAGACACCGGTAAGTTAAGCTGGTGTGTGCAGGCCAGGCGTGTTTTCAATTAAAAGACTGTAGGCGGAATTAGTCCTGATGGACTAAATAAATCCGTTACTCGTGGGTAAAGAGTACACCCTCTGCAGAGGTTAAATCTATTCAGATAGCCATGTCCATGGGTAAGGACTACAGTCTGGGATGGGTCTAGTGACGGTTTTCGGAGGAGAAACGGCTAAACCAGAACATTGATTATGACCTGTGACATATGAGGATTATGATTATTATTGTGGACTAACCATTTACATTATTTGAATTATTAAGTATCCCTGGAACGGTTCTACCTCCTGGATACTCACTGCGATTATTCTCTTATAAGCCCTTTATGAGGTGTCGCATAGACGCCCGACTGTGGCATGGTTGCTATTTTCTTTATATTATAAGCCCTTTATGTGGTGTCGCATAGACGCCCGATTGTGGCATGCTTGTTATTTTTATTATCTATAAGCCCTTTATGTGGTGTCGCTCAGACGCCCGACTGAGGCATGATTTATCTTTTATCCTTCCGAGGCGTCGCTTCAGACACTCGATCGGTGCATTCTATTTCTACTCCCTTATTGCATATTCATATTTTACCCGCATGCGTGCATCATGGATTTCGTATATTTCGTGACAGACGTTATGATCATAGAAGATTTCGGAGCATGATTATCCCTTGTTATATCATACCCGTGTTCATAATGTTTGCGAGTACATTCCAAAGTACTCACTGGCTTGTCCCTGGCTATTGTCTTGGCCAGATTTCTCGCATGGAGAGAGCATTGCGATGACAGCCCCGGAACCTACGCAATGATGATAGCAGCCTCGTGAAGATAGGAGTTATCCTGGTCAGCTGTTCTTGTGGGAAATGGAGTCCCATAGACGCAGATGAACCACAAACCGCTTCCGCCTTCAACCACTAGAAACCAAGTGTTGTACTCATAGGCCACAATGGTCTTGTTCTACATATTTTGTACTTTGCTTGGAAATTTCTGTATCAAGTTGGTGCCTCATCAGCTAACAGTAATCCTGGGGCTGGTGAGCACAAGGGCCCTTTTCTGGAAAATTAATATCCCGAAAAACAGGTCCTGACAGTAAAGCATCAATTCTTGGGTTTCGATGCAACGAAGAGCCTCCTCCTTGTGTCGTGACAGAACCTCTAGTCTTTCTAGTGTGTACTGGAAGGATGGTGCATTGTTCTATATGTTATTGTCCATATATCAATCCATAGGTGAACTCACGGAAGGGTGGTAGAGGGTGCCAGAGTATACTTCAAGCATAAAATCGTCCGGAACTCAATTTTACAAGCCGGATCTAGTGTCCGAAATGTTGACGAACCCCGCGAGTGGGTTACGGGCGCATACAACTTTTGGTTGTGATTGTTTTGGCGGGTCATGGAGATCCAATGGAGTTTTTGTGGCAAAATTGTTGCCGATTTATGGATACAACATCGCGGGACAGACCGTGAATACAACTTTCAAGGTAAATTGATCGCAGCGATGAGCCATCTTGCAGAACTCTTAATGACCTATAATTTTTCGGGTGCATAAATGGAGTGAGGATGAACTGTTATGTATTTTATGCTCCAGGAATAATGCATCCGCTGGTGAAAACGTGAGGGTGGTAGCAAGATGGGTGATTGACCATGTAAAGCATCAATTCTTGGGTTTCGATGTAACAAAGAGCCTCCTGCTTGTGTCATGACTGTACATGTAGTCTTTCTAGTTTGTAATGGAAGGATGGTGCACTGTTCTATATGTTATTGTCAATATATCAGTCCGTAAGTGAGCTCACGGAATGGTGGTAGAGTATACCTCAAGCATCAAATCGTCTGGTACTCAATTTTACAAGCCGGATCTTGTGTCCGAAATGGTGACGAACCCCGCGAGTGGGTTACGGGTGCATACAACTTTTGGTTGTGATTGTTTTGGCGGGTCATGGAGATCCAATGGAGTTTTTGTGGCAAAATTGTTGCCGGTTTATGGATACAACATTGCGGGACAGACCGTGAATACAACTTTCAAGGTAAGTTGATCGCACCGACGAGCCATCTTGCACAACTCAGAAAGACCTATAATTTTTCGTGTGCATAAATGGAGTGAGGGTGAACTGTTATGTACTTTATGCTCCAAGAGTAATGCATCCGCTGGTGAAAATGTGAGGGTGGTAGCGAGATGGGTGATTGACCATGTAAACATCAATTCTTGGGTTTCGATGTGACGAAGAGCCTCCTCCTTGTGTCGTGACCGAACATGTAGTCTTTCTAGTTTGTAATGGAAGGATGGTGCATTGTTCTATATTTTATTGTCCATATATCAGTCCGTAGGTGAGCTCACGGAAGGGTGGTAGAGGGTGGCATAGTATACCTCAAGCATAAAATCGTCTAGAACTCAATTTTTAAAGTCGGATCTTGCCTCTGAAATGTTGTTGAAGCCTGAGAGTGGGTTACAGGCGCATAAAACTTTTGGTTGTGATAGTATTGGCGGGTCATGGAGCTCCAATGGAGTTTTTGTGGCAAAATTGTTGTCGTTTTATGGATACAATATCGCGGGACAGACCGTGAATACAACTTTCAAGGTAAGATGATCGCACCGACGAGCCATCTTGCACAACTCAGAAAGGCCTATAATTTTTCGAGTGCATAAATGGAGTGAGGCTGAACTGTTATGTACTTTAGCATCCAAGAGTAATGCATCCGCTGGTGAAAACGTGAGGGCGGTAGCGAGATGGGTGATTGACCATGTAAAGCATCATTTCTGGGGTTTCGATGCAACGAAGAGCCTCCTCCTTGTGTCGTGACTGAACCTGTAGTCTTTCTAGTGTGTACTGGAAGGATGGTGCATTGTTCTATATGTTATTGTCCATATATCAGTCCGTAGGTGCACTCATGGAAGGGTGGTAGAGGGTGGCAGAGTATACCTCAAGCATAAAATCGTCTGGTACTCAATTTTACAAGCCGGATCTTGTGTCCGAAATGGTGACGAACCCCGCGAGTGGGTTACGGGCGCATACAACTTTTGGTTGTGATTGTTTTGGCGGGTCATGGAGATCCAATGGTGTTTTTGTGGCAAAATTGTTGCCGGTTTATGGATACAACATTGCGGGACAGACCGTGAATAAAACTTTCAAGGTAAGTTGATCACACCGACGAGCCATCTAGCACAACTCAGAATGACCTATAATTTTTCGGGTGCATAAATGGAGTGAGGGTGAACTGTTATGTACTTTATGCTCCAAGAATAATGCATCCGCTGGTGAAAACGTGAGGGTGGTAGCGAGATGGGTGATTGACCATGTAAACATCAATTCTTGGGTTTCGATGTGACGAAGAGCCTCCTCCTTGTGTCGTGACCGAACATGTAGTCTTTCTAGTTTGTAATGGAAGGATGGTGCATTGTTCTATATTTTATTGTCCATATATCAGTCCGTAGGTGAGCTCACGGAAGGGTGGTAGGGGGTGGCAGAGTATACCTCAAGCATAAAATCGTCTAGAACTCAATTTTACAAGCCGAATCTTGCCTCTGAAATGTTGTTGAAGCCTGAGAGTGGGTTACGGGCGCATAAAACTTTTGGTTGTGATAGTATTGGCCGGTCATGGAGCTCCAATGGAGTTTTTGTGGCAAAATTGTTGTCGTTTTATGGATACAACATCGCGGGACAGACCGTGAATACAACTTTCAAGGTAAGATGATCGCACCGACGAGCCATCTTGCACAACTCAGAAAGGCCTATAATTTTTCGAGTGCATAAATGGAGTGAGGCTGAACTGTTATGTACTTTATGATCCAAGAGTAATGCATCCGCTGGTGAAAACGTGAGGGTGGTAGCGAGATGGGTGATAGACCATGTAAAGCATCAATTCTTGGGTTTCGATGTGACGAAGAGCCTCCTCCTTGTGTCGTGACTGAATCTGTAGTCTTTCTAGTGTGTAGTGGAAGGATGGTGCATTGTTCTATATGTTATTGTCCCTATATCAGTCCGTAGGTGCACTCATGGAAGGGTGGTAGAGGGTGGCAGAGTATACCTCAAGCATAAAATCGTCTAGAACTCAATTTTACAAGCCGGATCTTGTGTCCAAAATGTTGACGAACCCCGCGAGTGGGTTACGGGCGCATACAAATTTTGGTTGTGATTGTTTTGGCGGCTCATGGAGATCCAATGGAGTTTTTGTGGCAAAATAGTCGGCGATTTATGGATACAACATCGCGGGACAGACCGTGGATACAACTTTCAAGGTAAGTTGATCACACCGACGAGCCATCTTGCACAACTCGGAATGACCAATATTTTTTTTGAGTGCATAAATGGAGTGAGGATGAACTGTTATGTACTTTATGATCCAAGAATAATGCATCCGCTGGTGAAAACGTGAGGGTGGTAACGAGATGGTTGATAGACCATGTAAAGCATCAATTCTTGGGTTTCGATGCAACGAAGAGCCTCCTCCTTGTGTCGTGACTGAACCTGTAGTCTTTCTAGTGTGTAGTGGAAGGATGGTGCATTGTTCTATATGTTATTGTCCATATATCAGTCCGTAGGTGCACTCATGGAAGGGTGGTAGAGGGTGGCAGAGTATACTTCAAGCATAAAATCGTCCGGACCTCAATTTTACAAGCCGGATCTTGTGTCCGAAATGGTGACGAACCAAGCGAGTGGGTTACGGGCACATAAACTTTTGGTTGTGATTGTTTTGGCGGCTCATGGAGATCCAATGGAGTTTTTGTGGCAAAATTGTTGCCGGTTTATGGATACAACATTGCGGGACAGACCATGAATACAACTTTCAAGGTAAGTTGATCGCATCGACGAGCCATCTTGCACAACTCAGAATGACCCATAATTTTTCGGGTAAATAAATAGAGTGAGGGTGAACTGTTATGTACTTTATGCTCCAAGAATAATGCATTCGCTGGTGAAAACGTGAGGGTGGTAGCGAGATGGGTGATTGACCATGTAAACATCAATTCTTGGGTTTCGATGTGACGAAGAGCTCCTCCTTGTGTCGTGACCGAACATGTAGTCTTTCTAGTTTGTAATTGAAGGATGGTGCATTGTTCTATATTTTATTGTCCATATATCAGTCCGTAGGTGAGCTCACGGAAGGGTGGTAGAGGGTGGCAGAGTATACCTCAAGCATAAAATCGTCTAGAACTCAATTTTACAAGTCGGATCTTGCCTCTGAAATGTTGTTGAAGCCTGAGAGTGGGTTACGGGCGCATAAAACTTTTGGTTGTGATAGTATTGGCGGGTCATGGAGCTCCAATGGAGTTTTTGTGGCAAAATTGTTGTCGTTTTATGGATAAAACATCGCGGGACAGACCGTGAATACAACTCTCAAGGTAAGATGATCGCACCGACGTCCATCTTGCACAACTCAGAAAGGCCTATAATTTTTCGAGTGCATAAATGGAGTGAGGCTGAACTGTTATGTACTTTATGATCCAAGAGTAATGCATCCGCTGGTGAAAAGTGAGGGCGGTAGCGAGATGGGTGATAGACCATGTAAAGCATCAATTCTTGGGTTTCGATGCAACGAAGAGCCTCCTCCTTGTGTCGTGACGGAACTTGTAGTCTTTCTAGTGTGTAGTGGAAGGATGGTGCATTGTTCTATATGTTATTGTCCATATATCAGTCCATAGGTGCACTCATTGAAGGGTGGTAGAGGGTGGCAGAGTATACCTCAAGCATAAAATCGTCTGGTACTCAATTTTACAAGCCGGATCTTGTGTCCGAAATGGTGACGAACCCCGCGAGTGGGTTACGGGCGCATACAACTTTTGGTTGTGATTGTTTTGGCGGGTCATGGAGATCCAATGGAGTTTTTGTGGCAAAATTGTTGCCGGTTTATGGATACAACATTGCGGGACAGACCGTGAATACAACTTTCAAGGTAAGATGATCGCACCGACGAGCCATCTTGCACAACTCAGAAAGGCCTATAATTTTTCGAGTGCATAAATGGAGTGAGGGTGAACTGTTATGTACTTTATGCTCCAAGAATAATGCATCCGCTGGTGAAAACGTGAGGGTGGTAGCGAGATGGGTGATTGACCATGTAAACATCAATTCTTGGGTTTCGATGTGACGAAGAGCCTCCTCCTTGTGTCGTGACCGAACATGTAGTCTTTCTAGTTTGTAATGGAAGGATGGTGCATTGTTCTATATTTTATTGTCCATATATCAGTCCGTAGGTGAGCTCACGGAAGGGTGGTAGAGGGTGGCAGAGTATACCTCAGGCATAAAATCGTCTAGAACTCAATTTTACAAGTCGGATCTTGCCTCTGAAATGTTGTTGAAGCCTGAGAGTGGGTTACGGGCGCATAAAACTTTTGGTTGTGATAGTATTGGCGGGTCATGGAGCTCCAATGGAGTTTTTGTGGCAAAATTGTTGTCGTTTTATGGATACAACATCGCGGGACAGACCGTGAATACAACTTTCAAGGTAAGATGATCGCACCGACGAGCCATCTTGCACAACTCAGAAAGGCCTATAATTTTTCGAGTGCATAAATGGAGTGAGGCTGAACTGTTGTGTACTTTATGATCCAAGAGTAATGCATCCGCTGGTGAAAACGTGAGGGCGGTAGCGAGATGGGTGATTGACCATGTAAAGCATCAATTCTTGGGTTTCGATGCAACGAAGATCCTCCTCCTTGTGTCGTGACTGAACCTGTAGTCTTTCTAGTGTGTAGTGGAAGGATGGTGCATTGTTCTATATGTTATTGTCCATATATCAGTCCATAGGTGCACTCATGGAAGGGTGGTAGAGGGTGGCAGAGTATACCTCAAGCATAAAATCGTCTGGTACTCAATTTTACAAGCCGGATCTTGTGTCCGAAATGGTGACGAACCCCGCGAGTGGGTTACGGGCGCATACAACTTTTGGTTGTGATTGTTTTGGCGGGTCATGGAGATCCAATGGAGTTTTTGTGGCAAAATTGTTGCCGGTTTATGGATACAACATTGCGGGACAGACCGTGAATACAACTTTCAAGGTAAGTTGATCGCACCGACGAGCCATCTTGCACAACTCAGAATGACCTATAATTTTTCGGGTGCATAAATGGAGTGAGGGTGAACTGTTATGTACTTTATGCTCCAAGAATAATGCATCCGCTGGTGAAAACGTGAGGGTGGTAGCGAGATGGGTGATTGACCATGTAAACATCAATTCTTGGGTTTCGATGTGACGAAGAGCCTCCTCCTTGTGTCGTGACCGAACATGTAGTCTTTCTAGTTTGTAATGGAAGGATGGTGCATTGTTCTATATTTTATTGTCCATATATCAGTCCGTAGGTGAGCTCACGGAAGGGTGGTAGAGGGTGGCAGAGTATACCTCAAGCATAAAATCGTCTAGAACTCAATTTTACAAGCCGGATCTTGCCTCTGAAATGTTGTTGAAGCCTGAGAGTGGGTTACGGGCGCATAAAACTTTTGGTTGTGATAGTATTGGCGGGTCATGGAGCTCCAATGGAGTTTTTGTGGCAAAATTGTTGTCGTTTTATGGATACAACATCGCGGGACAGACCGTGAATACAACTTTCAAGGTAAGATGATCGCACCGACGAGCCATCTTGCACAACTCAGAAAGGCCTATAATTTTTCGAGTGCATAAATGGAGTGAGGCTGAACTGTTGTGTACTTTATGATCCAAGAGTAATGCATCCGCTGGTGAAAACGTGAGGGCGGTAGCGAGATGGGTGATTGACCATGTAAAGCATCAATTCTTGGGTTTCGATGCAACGAAGATCCTCCTCCTTGTGTCGTGACTGAACCTGTAGTCTTTCTAGTGTGTAGTGGAAGGATGGTGCATTGTTCTATATGTTATTGTCCATATATCAGTCCATAGGTGCACTCATGGAAGGGTGGTAGAGGGTGGCAGAGTATACCTCAAGCATAAAATCGTCTGGTACTCAATTTTACAAGCCGGATCTTGTGTCCGAAATGGTGACGAACCCCGCGAGTGGGTTACGGGCGCATACAACTTTTGGTTGTGATTGTTTTGGCGGGTCATGGAGATCCAATGGAGTTTTTGTGGCAAAATTGTTGCCGGTTTATGGATACAACATTGCGGGACAGACCGTGAATACAACTTTCAAGGTAAGATGATCGCACCGACGAGCCATCTTGCACAACTCAGAAAGGCCTATAATTTTTCGAGTGCATAAATGGAGTGAGGGTGAACTGTTATGTACTTTATGCTCCAAGAATAATGCATCCGCTGGTGAAAACGTGAGGGTGGTAGCGAGATGGGTGATTGACCATGTAAACATCAATTCTTGGGTTTCGATGTGACGAAGAGCCTCCTCCTTGTGTCGTGACCGAACATGTAGTCTTTCTAGTTTGTAATGGAAGGATGGTGCATTGTTCTATATTTTATTGTCCATATATCAGTCCGTAGGTGAGCTCACGGAAGGGTGGTAGAGGGTGGCAGAGTATACCTCAGGCATAAAATCGTCTAGAACTCAATTTTACAAGTCGGATCTTGCCTCTGAAATGTTGTTGAAGCCTGAGAGTGGGTTACGGGCGCATAAAACTTTTGGTTGTGATAGTATTGGCGGGTCATGGAGCTCCAATGGAGTTTTTGTGGCAAAATTGTTGTCGTTTTATGGATACAACATCGCGGGACAGACCGTGAATACAACTTTCAAGGTAAGATGATCGCACCGACGAGCCATCTTGCACAACTCAGAAAGGCCTATAATTTTTCGAGTGCATAAATGGAGTGAGGCTGAACTGTTGTGTACTTTATGATCCAAGAGTAATGCATCCGCTGGTGAAAACGTGAGGGCGGTAGCGAGATGGGTGATTGACCATGTAAAGCATCAATTCTTGGGTTTCGATGCAACGAAGATCCTCCTCCTTGTGTCGTGACTGAACCTGTAGTCTTTCTAGTGTGTAGTGGAAGGATGGTGCATTGTTCTATATGTTATTGTCCATATATCAGTCCATAGGTGCACTCATGGAAGGGTGGTAGAGGGTGGCAGAGTATACCTCAAGCATAAAATCGTCTGGTACTCAATTTTACAAGCCGGATCTTGTGTCCGAAATGGTGACGAACCCCGCGAGTGGGTTACGGGCGCATACAACTTTTGGTTGTGATTGTTTTGGCGGGTCATGGAGATCCAATGGAGTTTTTGTGGCAAAATTGTTGCCGGTTTATGGATACAACATTGCGGGACAGACCGTGAATACAACTTTCAAGGTAAGTTGATCGCACCGACGAGCCATCTTGCACAACTCAGAATGACCTATAATTTTTCGGGTGCATAAATGGAGTGAGGGTGAACTGTTATGTACTTTATGCTCCAAGAATAATGCATCCGCTGGTGAAAACGTGAGGGTGGTAGCGAGATGGGTGATTGACCATGTAAACATCAATTCTTGGGTTTCGATGTGACGAAGAGCCTCCTCCTTGTGTCGTGACCGAACATGTAGTCTTTCTAGTTTGTAATGGAAGGATGGTGCATTGTTCTATATTTTATTGTCCATATATCAGTCCGTAGGTGAGCTCACGGAAGGGTGGTAGAGGGTGGCAGAGTATACCTCAAGCATAAAATCGTCTAGAACTCAATTTTACAAGCCGGATCTTGCCTCTGAAATGTTGTTGAAGCCTGAGAGTGGGTTACGGGCGCATAAAACTTTTGGTTGTGATAGTATTGGCGGGTCATGGAGCTCCAATGGAGTTTTTGTGGCAAAATTGTTGTCGTTTTATGGATACAACATCGCGGGACAGACCGTGAATACAACTTTCAAGGTAAGATGATCTCACCGACGAGCCATCTTGCACAACTCAGAAAGGCCTATAATTTTTCGAGTGCATAAATGGAGTGAGGGTGAACTGTTATGTACTTTATGCTCCAAGAATAATGCATCCGCTGGTGAAAACATGAGGGTGGTAGCGAGATGGCTGATTGACCATGTAAACATCAATTCTTGGGTTTCGATGTGATGAAGAGCCTCCTCCTTGTGTCGTGACCGAACATGTAGTCTTTCTAGTTTATAATGGAAGGATGGTGCATTGTTCTATATTTTATTGTCCATATATCAGTCCGTAGGTGAGCTGACGGAAGGGTGGTAGAGGGTGGCAGAGTATACCTCAGGCATAAAATCGTCTAGAACTCAATTTTACAAGTCGGATCTTTCCTCTGAATTGTTGTTGATGCCTGAGAGTGGGTTACGGGCGCATAAAACTTTTGGTTGTGATAGTATTGGCGGGTCATGGAGCTCCAATGGAGTTTTTGTGGCAAAATTGTTGTCGTTTTATGGATACAACATCACGGGACAGACCGTGAATACAACTTTCAAGGTAAGATGATCGCACCGACGAGCCATCTTGCACAACTCAGAAAGGCCTATAATTTTTCGAGTGCATAAATGGAGTGAGGCTGAACTGTTGTGTACTTTATGATCCAAGAGTAATGCATCCGCTGGTGAAAACGTGAGGGCGGTAGCGAGATGGGTGATTGACCATGTAAAGCATCAATTCTTGGGTTTTGATGCAACGAAGATCCTCCTCCTTGTGTCGTGACTGAACCTGTAGTCTTTCTTGTGTGTAGTGGAAGGATGGTGCATTGTTCTATATGTTATTTTCCATATATCAGTCCGTAGGTGAACTCATGGAAGTGTGGTAGAGGGTGGCAGAGTATACCTCAAGCATAAAATCGTCTGGTACTGAATTTTACAAGCCGGATCTTGTGTCCGAAATGGTGACGAACCCGCGAGTGGGTTACGGGCGCATACAACTTTTGGTTGTGATTGTTTTGGCGGGTCATGGAGATCCAATGGAGTTATTGTGGCAAAATTGTTGCCGGTTTATGGATACAACATTGCGGGACAGACCGTGAATACAACTTTCAAGGTAAGTTGATCGCACCGACGAGCCATCTTGCACAACTCAGAATGACCTATAATTTTTCAGGTGCATAAATGGAGTGAGTGTGAACTGTTATGTACTTTATGCTCCAAGAATAATGCATCCGCTGGTGAAAACGTGAGGGTGGTAGCGAGATGGGTGATTGACCATGTAAACATCAATTCTTGGGTTTCGATGTGACGAAGAGCCTCCTCCTTGTGTCGTGACCGAACATGTAGTCTTTCTAGTTTGTAATGGAAGGATGGTGCATTGTTCTATATTTTATTGTCCATATATCAGTCCGTAGGTGAGCTCACGGAAGGGTGGTAGAGGGTGGCAGAGTATACCTCAAGCTTAAAATCGTCTAGAACTCAATTTTACAAGCCGGATCTTGCCTCTGAAATGTTGTTGAAGCCTGAGAGTGGGTTACGGGCGCATAAAACTTTTGGTTGTGATAGTATTGGCGGGTCATGGAGCTCCAATGGAGTTTTTGTGGCAAAATTGTTGTCGTTTTATGGATACAACATCGCGGGACAGACCGTGAATACAACTTTCAAGGTAAGATGATCGCACCGACGAGCCATCTTGCACAACTCAGAAAGGCCTATAATTTTTCGAGTGCATAAATGGAGTGAGGCTGAACTGTTATGTACTTTATGATCCAAGAGTAATGCATCCGCTGGTGAAAATGTGAGGGTGGTAGCGAGATGGGTGATAGACCATGTAAAGCATCAATTCTTGGGTTTTGATGCAACGAAGAGCCTCCTCCTTGTGTCGTGACTGAATCTATAGTCTTTCTAGTGTGTAGTGGAAGGATGGTGCATTGTTCTATATGTTATTGTCCATATATCAGTCCGTAGGTGCACTCATGGAAGGGTGGTAGAGGGTGGCAGAGTATACCTCAAGCATAAAATCGTCTGGTACTCAATTTTACAAGCCGGATCTTGTGTCCAAAATGTTGACGAACCCCGCGAGTGGGTTACGGGCGCATACAACTTTTGGTTGTGATTGTTTTGGCGGCTCATGGAGATCCAATGGAGTTTTTGTGGCAAAATAGTCGGCGATTTATGGATACAACATCGCAGGACAGACCGTGAATACAACTTTCAAGGTAACTTGATCGCACCGACGAGCCATCTTGCACAACTCGGAATGACCAATAATTTTTTTGAGTGCATAAATGGAGTGAGGATGAACTGTTATGTACTTTATGATCCAAGAATAATGCATCCGCTGGTGAAAACATGAGGGTGGTAGCGAGATGGTTGATAGACCATGTAAAGCATCAATTCTTGGGTTTCGATGCAACGAAGAGCCTCCTCCTTGTGTCGTAACTGAACATGTAGTCTTTCTAGTTTGTAATGGAAGGATGGTGCATTGTTCTATATGTTATTGTCCATATTTCAGTCCGTAGGTGAACTCACGGAAGGGTGGTAGAGGGTGGCAGAGTATACTTCAAGCATAAAATCGTCCGGACCTCAATTTTACAAGCCGGATCTTGTGTCCGAAATGGTGACGAACCCCGCGAGTGGGTTACGGGCACATACAAATTTTGGTTGTGATTGTTTTGGCGGCTCATGGAGATCCAATGGAGTTTTTGTGGCAAAATTGTTGCCGGTTTATGGATACAACATTGCGGGACAGACCGTGAATACAACTTTCAAGGTAAGATGATCGCACCGACGAGCCATCTTGCACAACTCAGAAAGGCCTATAATTTTTTGAGTGCATAAATGGAGTGAGGCTGAACTGTTGTGTACTTTATGATCCAAGAGTAATGCATCCGCTGGTGAAAACCTGAGGGCGGTAGCGAGATGGGTGATTGACCATGTAAAGCATCAATTCTTGGGTTTCGATGCAACGAAGATCCTCCTCCTTGTGTCGTGACTGAACCTGTAGTCTTTCTAGTGTGTAGTGGAAGGATGGTGCATTGTTCTATATGTTATTGTCCATATATCAGTCCGTAGGTGCACTCATGGAAGGGTGGTAGAGGGTGGCAGAGTATACCTCAAGCATAAAATCGTCTGGTACTCAATTTTACAAGCCGGATCTTGTGTCCGAAATGGTGACGAACCCCGCGAGTGGGTTACGGGCGCATACAACTTTTGGTTGTGATTGTTTTGGCGGGTCATGGAGATCCAATGGAGTTTTTGTGGGAAAATTGTTGCCGGTTTATGGATACAACATTGCGGGACAGACCGTGAATACAACTTTCAAGGTAAGTTGATCGCACCGACGAGCCATCTTGCACAACTCAGAATGGCCTATAATTTTTCGGGTGCATAAATGGAGTGAGGGTGAACTGTTATGTACTTTATGCTCCAAGAATAATGCATCCGCTGGTGAAAACGTGAGGGTGGTAGCGAGATGGGTGATTGACCATGTAAACATCAATTCTTGGGTTTCGATGTGACGAAGACCCTCCTCCTTGTGTCGTGACCGAACATGTAGTCTTTCTAATTTGTAATGGAAGGATGGTGCATTGTTCTATGTTTTATTGTCCATATATCAGTCCGTAGGTGAGCTCACGGAAGGGTGGTAGAGGGTGGCAGAGTATACCTCAAGCATAAAATCGTCTAGAACTCAATTTTACAAGCCGGATCTTGCCTCTGAAATGTTGTTGAAGCCTGCGAGTGGGTTACGGGCGCATACAACTTTTGGTTGTGATTGTTTTGGCGGCTCATGGAGATCCAATGGAGTTTTTGTGGCAAAATAGTCGGCGATTTATGGATACAACATCGCAGGACAGACCGTGAATACAACTTTCAAGGTAACTTGATCGCACCGACGAGCCATCTTGCACAACTCGGAATGACCAATAATTTTTTGAGTGCATAAATGGAGTGAGGATGAACTGTTATGTACTTTATGATCCAAGAATAATGCATCCGCTGGTGAAAACGTGAGGGTGGTAGCGAGATGGTTGATAGACCATGTAAAGCATCAATTCTTGGGTTTCGATGCAACGAAGAGCCTCCTCCTTGTAGTCTTTCTAGTTTGTAATGGAAGGATGGTGCATTGTTCTATATGTTATTGTCCATATTTCAGTCCGTAGGTGAACTCACGGAAGGGTGGTAGAGGGTGGCAGAGTATACTTCAAGCATAAAATCGTCCGGACCTCAATTTTACAAGCCGGATCTTGTGTCCGAAATGGTGATGAACCCCGCGAGTGGGTTACGGGCACATACAACTTTTGGTTGTGATTGTTTTGGCGGCTCATGGAGATCCAATGGAGTTTTTGTGGAAAATTTTTTGCCGGTTTATGGATACAACATTGCGGGACAGACCGTGAATACAACTTTCAAGGTAAGATGATCGCACCGACGAGCCATCTTGCACAACTCATAATGACCCATAATTTTTCGGGTGCGTAAATGGAGTGAGGGTGAACTGTTATGTACTTTATGCTCCAAGAATAATGCATCCGCTGGTGAAAACGTGAGGGTGGTAGCGAGATGGGTGATTGACCATGTAAACATCAATTCTTGGGTTTCGATGTGACGAAGAGCCTCCTCCTTGTGTCGTGACCGAACATGTAGTCTTTCTAGTTTGTAATTGAAGGATGGTGCATTGTTCTATATTTTATTGTCCATATATCAGTCCGTAGGTGAGCTCACGGAAGGGTGGTAGAGGGTGGCAGAGTATACCTCAAGCATAAAATCGTCTAGAACTCAATTTTACAAGTCGGATCTTGCCTCTGAAATGTTGTTGAAGCCTGAGAGTGGGTTACGGGCGCATAAAACTTTTGGTTGTGATAGTATTGGCGGGTCATGGAGCTCCAATGGAGTTTTTGTGGCAAAATTGTTGTCGTTTTATGGATACAACATCGCGGGACAGACCGTGAATACAACTTTCAAGGTAAGATGATCGCACTGACGAGCCATCTTGCACAACTCAGAAAGGCCTATAATTTTTCGAGTGCATAAATGGAGTGAGGCTGAACTGTTATGTACTTTATGATCCAAGAGTAATGCATCCGCTGGTGAAAACGTGAGGGCGGTAGCGAGATGGGTGATTGACCATGTAAAGCATCAATTCTTGTGTTTCGATGCAACGAAGAGCCTCCTCCTTGTGTCGTGTCTGAACCTGTAGTCTTTCTAGTGTGTAGTGGAAGGATGGTGCATTGTTCTATATGTTATTGTCCATATATCAGTCCGTAGGTGCACTCATTGAAGGGTGGTAGAGGGTGGCAGAGTATACCTCAAGCATAAAATCGTCTGGTACTCAATTTTACAAGCCGGATCTTGTGTCCGAAATGGTGTAGCGACCAGACCTCAAATGGCCTGTGCTGCTGTGCACCAGTGTCATCCCTGCATCAGTAATGCTGACACGCACATTACAAATGGAGGATTTATAACAGAGTAGCAATCACACACTTATTACATCGAATATCTCCGAATAGATTAAGAGTAAACATGGCTTAAGGCCATCTAAAAACGATAACAGCGGAAGGCTTGGAAGATAAGTGAGTCCATCAACTCCAGCGGCATCACTGAGTATAAGACCACGACCTAAGGCACCTTACTCGTCGTCTGAAAAGTCTGCAACATGAAACGTTGCAGCCCGAAAACGGGTCAGCACATAGAATATGCTGGCAAAGCAACACATAGAGAGCAATGAACAATGATAATGCTATACTATATGCATATATGGCTGGTGGAAAGGCTCTATGGTTACAGTTTTTGCGAAAAGCCAATTTTATCCTACTGCAAAGGAATAAATTTTATTTAACTATCATGGTGGTTGAAACATTGAGAAGGTACCTCCAACTCAATCCCAATTAAGTATCATCATTAACCCAACAAAATTAATTATAAGTATCACGGTGATGAGATTCAAATGATAATCCAGGTACTAGATACTCAAGTTGTCCATAACCGGGGACACGGCTAATCATGATCAGTTTGTACACTCTGCAGAGGTTTGTGCACTTTTCCCACAAGACTCGATCGCCTCCGCTTGATTCTCGCACTGCATGACGTTTGAGAAACGGATGACTGAGACACAGTCTTTCAGAAACAGTCACTCTCTACTCTGGATGGACCGGTACACCTACTTTCCCCTACATCTGCTAGTCCACCTCTTCAAGAGATCCTGTAACCTACTCAGCTATGCTAGAGCCCATAATAGCTTGCGGCTGCACACGGAAGTTTCTAGCATGAATAATCTTATGATCCCTTTGAGCCTGGGTGGCGGACCTTATACATACAGACAACACTGGGTTCTCCAGGTGCCTCAATCCACCCAGATGTGAGTTTTAGTTGCCACCTTAAGTTGAACCATTATTAAACAACTCACATCTGTCATGAATATCTCTCAAACCCAATCCACGTCTACGAGCATAGCATGGCAATAATAAAAGCAACGTAGAAGTAACTCCCAAGGGTTTGATAAGAAAACAGGTAATAGGTACTACCTCAACTACTTCCCAGATACCCACAAGTTATTTAGATCCTAATCATGCAATGTGTTTGAGGAAAATAGATCTAATGCAATAAAACTGGGTATGAACGGGGAATGATCAAAGTGTTACTTGCCTTGCTGATGATCCGCAAAACCTAGCGAGTCGAAGTAACAAGCGGCACACTCCGGATACTCTATCGCAAACAAACAAGCATACAATCAGTACTAATCTAATGCACAGGTAAAACTTGAAAGAAAGATCCAACCAGAAAGTTCAACTTAAGAACTCCGGTTTGCAAAAAGAATCAACTTGAAAGAAGAAACGAAAGTCAAACGGCGAAAGAAAGAAACTCCATTTGCTAATCTGGATCTAGGTCAAATTTTACTGTTGCGAAAACTTGTTTGAGTAGGTTAAACGGAAAGAGAATTTCGAGACGAAACTCTAGGCGCTTGAATCACCTGATTCCGATAAACGAGCGAAAAGTTAAACAGATTCGAAAATTCGATCGGAAATCGAATCTGAGAAAATAACGAGAAAATCCGACGAAAAGAAAAACGGACGAACGGTTAAATAAGGACGTTCGTTAACAGAGAAAAACCGACGAACGCGTTCGTTAAAACGAACGGTTCGGTGATTGCTCGTGAAATAAGAAAACCGAAAAAACCGATCTAGGGTTTTTTTTAAACAAAAGTTTTTTTTCTTCAGAAAAACCGGTCAATAGCAAAAACGGCCGGCGGCGGTAGTACCTCGGCGGGACTCCGGCGAGGGGCTCCGGCGGGCGGGGCTCGGGCGGCGGGGGTGCGGGCTGGGGGGGGGCGGCTCCGGCGGCGAGGGGCTCCGGCGGCGGGCGGCGGCGGCGGGCGGCTCCTCCGGCGGCGATGGTGGCGAAAACGGAGGGGGGGTATATATAGAGGGGAGGGCTAGGGGGCTTGGGGAAGGGGGCACCGAGGCGGCGGCGGCGTCCGTGGCGAGGCCGGACTCCGGCGGCGTCGTGGGGAGGAAGGAGAGCGCGGGCGGGCTCGGCCCAGTCGGCGCGGCCGCAATTTTTTTTTAAATGTTCCGCGGAAAATATTGCGTAGAAAGATAAATAAAAATCTCAAAAATATGAAATAAATTTTCCCCGTCTAGTTAGAAAATCTAGAATAGGGTGAACATTTTTAAAATCAAATATAAATAATTTGAAAACATGCATATTTTTAAATGCAATAAAAATTGCAAATAAAATCCGATAAATTCCAAATAATGATTTTTAACATTTTTCCTCCAGTATTTCAATATTTTGGAGAAGTCATATTTTCTCCTCTCGTTTATTTATAAATTGAAATATTTTTCCGGAGAGAAAAATAATTAAAATCCCAATCCTCGTTTGAAAAATCAAATAAGAAAATTCGAGAAAATCCCCAACTCTCTCTGAGGGTCCTTGAGTTGCTTAGGATTTATCGAGTATTTTGTCAAAATGCAACAAAACATGATATGCAAATGATGATCTATGTATAACATTCCAAATTGAAAATTTGGGATGTTACAAATGGTGACGAACACCGCGAGTGGGTTACGGGCGCATACAACTTTTGGTTGTGATTGTTTTGGCGGGTCATGGAGATCCAATGGAGTTTTTGTGGCAAAATTGTTGCCGGTTTATGGATACAACATTGCGGGACAGACCGTGAATACAACTTTCAAGGTAAGTTGATCGCACCGACGAGCCATCTTGCACAACTCAGAATGACCTATAATTTTTCGGGTGCATAAATGGAGTGAGGGTGAACTGTTATGTACTTTACGCTCCAAGAATAATGCATCCGCTGGTGAAAACGTGAGGGTGGTAGCGAGATGGGTGATTGACCATGTAAACATCAATTCTTGGGTTTCGATGAGACGAAGAGCCTCCTCCTTGTGTCGTGACCGAACATGTAGTCTTTCTAGTTTGTAATGGAAGGATGGTGCATTGTTCTATATTTTATTGTCCATATATCAGTCCGTAGGTGAGCTCACGGAAGGGTGGTAGAGGGTGGCAGAGTATACCTCAAGCATAAAATCGTCTAGAACTCAATTTTACAAGCCGGATCTTGCCTCTGAAATGTTGTTGAAGCCCGAGAGTGGGTTACGGGCGCATAAAACTTTTGGTTGTGATAGTATTGGCGGGTCATGGAGCTCCAATGGAGTTTTTGTGGCAAAATTGTTGTCGTTTTATGGATACAACATCGCGGGATAGACCGTGAATACAACTTTCAAGGTAAGATGATCGCACCGACGAGCCATCTTGCACAACTGAGAAAGGCCTATAATTTTTCGAGTGCATAAATGGAGTGAGGCTAAACTGTTATGTACTTTATGATCCAAGAGTAATGCATCCGCTGGTGAAAATGTGAGGGTGGTAGAGAGATGGGTGATAGACCATGTAAAGAATCAATTCTTGGGTTTCGATGCAACGAAGAGCCTCCTCCTTGTGTCGTGACTGAACCTGTAGTCTTTCTAGTGTGTAGTGGAAGGATGGTGCATTGTTCTATATGTTATTGTCCATATATCAGTCCGTAGGTGCACTCATGGAAGGGTGGTAGAGGGTGGCAGAGTATACCTGAAGCATAAAATCGTCTGGTACTCTATTTTACAAGCCGGATCTTGTGTCCAAAATGTTGACGAACCCCGCGAGTGGGTTACGGGCGCATACAACTTTTGGTTGTGATTGTTTTGGCGGCTCATGGAGATCCAATGGAGATTTTGTGGCAAAATAGTCGGTGATTTATGGATACAACATCGCGGGACAAACCGTGGATACAACTTTCAAGGTAAGTTGATCGCACCGACGAGCCATCTTGCACAACTCGGAATGACCAATAATTTTTTTGAGTGCATAAATGGAGTGAGGATGAACTGATATGTACTTTATGATCCAAGAATAATGCATCCGCTGGTGAAAATGTCAGGGTGGTAGCGAGCTGGTTGATAGACCATGTAAAGCATCAATTCTTGGGTTTCGAGTCAACGAAGAGCCTCCTCCTTGTGTCGTGACTGAACATGTAGTCTTTCTAGTTTGTAATGGAAGGATGGTGCATTGTTCTATATGTTATTGTCCATATTTCAGTCCGTAGGTGAACTCACGGAAGGGTGGTAGAGGGTGGCAGAGTATACTTCAAGCATAAAATCGTCCGGACCTCAATTTTACAAGCCCGATCTTGTGTCCGAAATGGTGACGAACCCCGCGAGTGGGTTACGGGCACATACAACTTTTGGTTGTGATTGTTTTGGCGGCTCATGGAGATCCAATGGAGTTTTTGTGGCAAAATAGTCGGCGATTTATGGATACAACATCGCGGGACAGACCGTGGATACAACTTTCAAGGTAAGTTGATCGCACCGATGAGCCATCTTGCACAACTCAGAATGACCCATAATTTTTCAGGTGCATAAATGGAGTGAGGGTGAACTGTTATGTACTTTATGCTCCAAGAATAATGCATCCGCTGGTGAAAACGTGAGGGTGGTAGCGAGATGGGTGATTGACCATGTAAACATCAATTCTTGGGTTTCGATGTGACGAAGAGCCTCCTCCTTGTGTCTTGACCGAACATGTAGTCTTTCTAGTTTGTAATTGAAGGATGGTGCATTGTTCTATATTTTATTGTCCATATATCAGTCCGTATCTGAGCTCACGGAAGGGTGGTAGAGGGTGGCAGAGTATACCTCAAGCATAAAATCGTCTAGAACTCAATTTTACAAGTCGGATCTTGCCTCTGAAATGTTGTTGAAGCCTGAGAGTGGGTTACGGGCGCATAAAACTTTTGGTTGTGATAGTATTGGCGGGTCATGGAGCTCCAATGGAGTTTTTGTGGCAAAATTGTGGTCGTTTTATGGATACAACATCGCGGGACAGATCGTGAATACAACTTTCAAGGTAAGATGATCGCACCGACGAGCCATCTTGCTCAACTCAGAAAGGCCTATAATTTTTCGAGTGCATAAATGGAGTGAGGCTGAACTGTTATGTACTTTATGATCCAAGAGTAATGCATCCGCTGGTGAAAACGTGAGGGCGGTAGCGAGATGGGTGATTGACCATGTAAAGCATCAATTCTTGGGTTTCGATGCAACGAAGAGCCTCCTCCTTGTGTCGTGACTGAACCTGTAGTCTTTCTAGTGTGTAGTGGAAGGATGGTGCATTGTTCTATATGTTATTGTCCATATATCAGTCCGTAGGTGCACTTATTGAACGGTGGTAGAGGGTGGCAGAGTATACCTCAAGCATAAAATCGTCTGGTACTCAATTTTACAAGCCGGATCTTGTGTCCGAAATGGTGACGAACCCTGCGAGTGGGTTACGGGCGCATACAACTTTTGGTTGTGATTGTTTTGGCGGGTCATGGAGATCCCATGGAGTTTTTGTGGCGAAATTGTTGCCGGTTTATGGATACAACATTGCGGGACAGACCGTGAATACAACTTTCAAGGTATGTTGATCGCACCGACGAGCCATCTTGCACAACTCAGAATGACCTATAATTTTTCGGGTGCATAAATGGAGTGAGGGTGAACTGTTATGTACTTTATGCTCCAGGAATAATGCATCCGCTGGTGAAAACGTGAGGGTGGTAGCGAGATGGGTGATTGACCATGTAAACATCAATTCTTGGGTTTCGATGTGACGAAGAGCCTCCTCCTTGTGTCGTGACCGAACATGTAGTGTTTCTAGTTTGTAATGGAAGGATGGTGCATTGTTCTATATTTTATTGTCCATATATCAGTCCGTAGCTGAGCTCACGGAAGGGTGGTAGAGGGTGGCAGAGTATACCTCAAGCATAAAATCGTCTAGAACTCAATTTTACAAGTCGGATCTTGCCTCTGAAATGTTGTTGAAGCCTGAGAGCGGGTTACGGGCGCATAAAACTTTTGGTTGTGATAGTATTGGTGGGTCATGGAGCTCCAATGGAGTTTTTGTGGCAAAATTGTTGTCGTTTTATGGATACAACATCGCGGGATAGACCGTGAATACAACTTTCAAGGTAAGATGATTGCACTGACGAGCCATCTTGCACAACTCAGAAAGACCTATAATTTTTCGAGTGCATAAATGGAGTGAGGCTGAACTGTTATGTACTTTATGATCCAAGAGTAATGCATCCGCTGGTGAAAATGTGAGGGTGGTAGCGAGATGGGTGATAGACCATGTAAAGCATCAATTCTTGGGTTTCGATGCAACGAAGAGCCTCCTCCTTGTGTCGTGACTGAACCTGTAGTGTTTCTTGTGTGTAGTGGAAGGATGGTGCATTGTTCTATATGTTATTGCCATATATCAGTCCGTAGGTGCACTCATGGAAGGGTGGTAGAGGGTGGCAGAGTATACCTCAAGCATAAAATCGTCTGGTACTCAATTTTACAAGCCGGATCTTGTGTCCGAAATGTTGACGAACCCCGCGAGTGGGTTACGGGCGCATACAACTTTTGGTTGTGATTGTTTTGGCGGCTCATGGAGATCCAATGGTGTTTTTGTGGCAAAATAGTCGGCGATTTATGGATACAACATCGCGGGACAGACCGTGGATACAACTTTCAAGGTAAGTTGATCGCACCGACGAGCCATCTTGCACAACTCGGAATGACCTATAATTTTTTTGAGTGCCTAAATGGAGTGAGGATGAACTGTTATGTACTTTATGATCCAAGAATAATGCATCCGCTGGTGAAAACGTGAGGGTGGTAGCGAGATGGTTGATAGACCATGTAAAGCATCAATTCTTGGGTTTCGATGCAACGAAGAGCCTCCTCCTTGTGTCGTGACTGAACATGTAGTCTTTCTAGTTTGTAATGGAAGGATGGTGCATTGTTCTATATGTTATTGTCCACATTTCAGTCCGTAGGTGAACTCACGGAAGGGTGGTAGAGGGTGGCAGAGTATACTTCAAGCATAAAATCGTCCGGACCTCAATTTTACAAGCCGGATCTTGTGTCCGAAATGGTGACGAACCCCACGAGTGGGTTACGGGCACATACAACTTTTGGTTGTGATTGTTTTGGCGGCTCATGGAGATCCAATGGAGTTTTTGTGGCAAAATTGTTGCCGGTTTATGGATGCAACATTGCGGGACAGACCGTGAATACAACTTTCAAGGTAAGTTGATCGCACTAACGAGCCATCTTGCACAACTCAGAATGACCCATAATTTTTCAGGTGCATAAATGGAGTGAGGGTGAACTTTTATGTACTTTATGCTCCAAGAATAATGCATCCGTTGGTGAAAACGTGAGGGTGGTAGCGAGATGGTTGATTGACCATGTAAACATCAATTCTTGGGTTTCGATGTGACGAAGAGCCTCCTCCTTGTGTCGTGACCGAACATGTAGTCTTTCTAGTTTGTAATTGAAGGATGGTGCATTGTTCTATATTTTATTGTCCATATATCAGTCCGTAGGTGAGCTCACGAAAGGGTGGTAGAGGGTGGCAGAGTATACCTCAAGCATAAAATCGTCTAGAAATCAATTTTACAAGTCGGATCTTGCCTCTGAAATGTTGTTGAAGCCTGAGAGTGGGTTACGGGCGCATAAAACTTTTGCTTGTGATAGTATTGGCGGGTCTGGGAGCTCCAATGGAGTTTTTGTGGCAAAATTGTTGTCGTTTTATGGATACAACATCGCGGGACAGACCGTGAATACAACTTTCAAGGTAAGATGATCGCACCGACGAGCCATCTTGCACAACTCAGAAAGGCCTATAATTTTTCGAGTGCATAAATGGAGTGAGGCTGAACTGTTATGTACTTTATGATCCAAGAGTAATGCATCCGCTGGTGAAACCGTGAGGGCGGTAGCGAGATGGGTGATTGACCATGTAAAGCATCAATTCTTGGGTTTCGATGCAACGAAGAGCCTCCTCCTTGTGTCGTGACTGAACCTGTAGTCTTTCTAGTGTGTAGTGGAAGGATGGTGCATTGTTCTATATGTTATTGTCCATATATCAGTCCGTAGTTGCACTCATTGAAGGGTGGTAGAGGGTGGCAGAGTATACCTCAAGCATACAATCGTCTGGTACTCAATTTTACAAGCCGGATCTTGTGTCCGAAATGGTGACGAACCCTGCGAGTGGGTTACGGGCGCATACAACTTTTGGTTGTGATTGTTTTGGCGGGTCATGGAGATCCAATGGAGTTTTTGTGGCGAAATTGTTGCCGGTTTATGGATACAACATTGCGGGACAGACCGTGAATACAACTTTCAAGGTAAGTTGATCGCACCGACGAGCCATCTTGCACAACTCAGAATGACCTATAATTTTTCGGGTGCATAAATGGAGTGAGGGTGAACTGTTATGTACTTTATGCTCCAAGAATAATGCATCCGCTGGTGAAAACGTGAGGGTGGTAGCGAGATGGGTGATTGACCATGTAAACATCAATTCTTGGGTTTCGATGTGACGAAGAGCCTCCTCCTTGTGTCGTGACCGAACATGTAGTGTTTCTAGTTTGTAATGGAAGGATGGTGCATTGTTCTATATTTTATTGTCCATATATCAGTCCGTAGCTGAGCTCACGGAAGGGTGGTAGAAGGTGGCAGAGTATACCTCAAGCATAAAATCGTCTAGAACTCAATTTTACAAGTCGGATCATGCCTCTGAAATGTTGTTGAAGCCTGAGAGTGGGTTACGGGCGCATAAAACTTTTGGTTGTGATAGTATTGGCGGGTCATGGAGCTCCAATGGAGTTTTTGTTGCAAAATTGTTGTCGTTTTATGGATACAACATCGCGGGACAGACCGTGAATACAACTTTCAAGGTAAGATGATCGCACCGACGAGCCATCTTGCACAACTCAGAAAGACCTATAATTTTTCGAGTGCATAAATGGAGTGAGGCTGAACTGTTATGTACTTTATGATCCAAGAGTAATGCATCCGCTGGTGAAAACGTGAGGGGTGGTAGCGAGATGGGTGATAGACCATGTAAAGCATCAATTCTTGGGTTTCGATGCAACGAAGAGCCTCCTCCTTGTGTCGTGACTGAACCTGTAGTCTTTCTTGTGTGTAGTGGAAGGATGGTGCATTGTTCTATATATTATTGTCCATATATCAGTCCGTAGGTGCATTCATGGAAGGGTGGTAGAGGGTGGCAGAGTATACCTCAAGCATAAAATCGTCTGGTACTCAATTTTACAAGCCGGATCTTGTGTCCGAAATGTTGACGAACCCCGCGAGTGGGTTACGGGCGCATACAACTTTTGGTTGTGATTGTTTTGGCGGCTCATGGAGATCCAATGGAGTTTTTGTGGCAAAATAGTCGGCGATTTATGGATACAACATCGCGGGACAGACCGTGGATACAACTTTCGAGGTAAGTTGATCGCACCGACGAGCCATCTTGCACAACTCGGAATGACCTATAATTTTTCGAGTGCATAAATGGAGTGAGGATGAACTGTTATGTACTTTATGATCCTAGAATAATGCATCCGCTGGTGAAAACGTGAGGGTGGTAGCGAGATGGTTGATAGACCATGTAAAGCATCAATTCTTGGGTTTCGATGCAACGAAGAGCCTCCTCCTTGTGTCGTGAATGAACATGTAGTCTTTCTAGTTTGTAATGGAAGGATGGTGCATTGTTCTATATGTTATTGTCCATATTGGAGTCCGTAGGTGAACTCACGGAAGGGTGGTAGAGGGTGGCAGAGTATACTTCAAGCATAAAATCGTCCGGACCTCAATTTTACAAGCCGGATCTTGTGTCCGAAATGGTGACGAACCCCGCGAGTGGGTTACGGGCACATACAACTTTTGGTTGTGATTGTTTTGGCGGCTCATGGAGATCCAATGGAGTTTTTATGGAAAAATTGTTGCCGGTTTATGGATACAACATTGCGGGACAGACCGTGAATACAACTTTCAAGGTAAGTTGATCGCACCGACGAGCCATCTTGCACAACTCAGAATGACCCATAATTTTTCGGGTGCATAAATGGAGTGAGGGTGAACTGTTATGTACTTTATGCTCCAAGAATAATGCATCCGCTGGTGAAAACGTGAGGGTGGTAGCGAGATGGGTGATTGACCATGTAAACATCAATTCTTGGGTTTCGATGTGACGAAGAGCCTCCTCCTTGTGTCGTGACCGAACATGTAGTGTTTCTAGTTTGTAATGGAAGGATGGTGCATTGTTCTAAATTTTATTGTCCATATATCAGTCCGTAGCTGAGCTCACGGAAGGGTGGTAGAGGGTGGCAGAGTATACCTCAAGCATAAAATCGTCTAGAACTCAATTTTACAAGTCGGATCATGCCTCTGAAATGTTGTTGAAGCCTGAGAGTGGGTTACGGGCGCATAAAACTTTTGGTTGTGATAGTATTGGTGGGTCATGGAGCTCCAATGGAGTTTTTGTGGAAAAATTGTTGTCGTTTTATGGATACAACATCGCGGGACAGACCGTGAATACAACTTTCAAGGTAAGATGATCGCACCGACGAGCCATCTTGCACAACTGAGAAAGGCCTATAATTTTTCGAGTGCATAAATGGAGTGAGGCTGAACTGTTATGTACTTTATGATCCAAGAGTAATGCATCCGCTGGTGAAAACGTGAGGGTGGTAGCGAGATGGGTGATAGACCATGTAAAGCATCAATTCTTGGGTTTCGATGCAACGAAGAGCCTCCTCCTTGTGTCGTGACTGAACCTGTAGTCTTTCTAGTGTGTAGTGGAAGGATGGTGCATTGTTCTATATGTTATTGTCCATATATCAGTCCGTAGGTGCACTCATGGAAGGGTGGTAGAGGGTGGCAGAGTATACCTCAAGCATAAAATCGTCTGGTACTCAATTTTACAAGCCGGATCTTGTGTCCGAAATGTTGACGAACCCCGCGAGTGGGTTACGGGCGCATAGAACTTTTGGTTGTCATTGTTTTTGCGGGTCATGGAGATCAAATGGAGTTTTGGTGGCAAAATTGTTGCCGGTTTATGAATACCACATCGCGGGACATACCGTGAATATAACCTTCAAGGTAAGATGATCGCACCGACGAGCCATCTTGCACAACTCGGAATGGCCTATAATTTTTCGAGCGCATAAATGGAGTGAGGATGAACTATTATGTACTTTATGATCCAAGAATAATGCATCCGCTGGTGAAAACGTGAGGGTGGTAGCGAGATGGGTAATAGACCATGGAAAGCATCAATTCCTGGGTTTCGATGCAACAAAGAGCCTCCTCCTTGTGTCGTGACTGAACATGTAGTCTTTATAGTGTGTAAGAGAAGGATGGTGCATTGTTCTATATGTTATTGTCCATATACCAGTCCGTAGGTGAACTCACAGAAGGGTGGTAGAGGGTGGCAGAGTATACTTCAAGCATAAAATCGTCTGGAACTCAACTTTACAAGCCGGATCTTGTGTCCGACATTTTGACGAACCCCGCGAGAGGGTTACGGGCGCATACAACTTTTGGTTGTGATTATTTTGACGGGTCATGGAAATCCAATGGAGTTTATGTGGCAAAATTATTGCCTGTTTATGGATACAACATCGCGGGACAGACCGTGAATACAACTTTCAAGGTAAACTGATCGCACCGACAAGCCATCTTGCAGAACTCTTAGTGACCTATAATTTTTCGGGTGCATAAATGGAGTGAGGGTGAACTATTATGTACTTTATGCTCCAAGAATAATGCATCCGCTGGTGAAAATGTGAGGCTGGTAGCGAGATGGGTGATTGACCATGTAAAGCATCAATTCTTAGGTTTCGATGTGATGAAGAGCCTCCTCCTTGTGTCATGACTGTACATGTAGTCTTTCTAGTTTGTAATGGAAGGATGGTGCATTTTTCTATATGTTATTGTCAATATATCAGTCCGTAAGTGAGCTCACGGAAGGGTGGTAGAGTATAACTCAAGGATAAAATCGTCTGGTACTCAATTTTACAAGCCGGATCTTGCCCCCTGAAATGTTGTTGAAGCCTGAGAGTAGGTTACGGGCGCATAAAACTTTTGGTTGTGATAGTATTGGCGGGTCATGGAGATCTAGTTGAGTTTTTGTGGCAAAATTGTTGCCGCTTTATGGATACAACACCGTGGGACAGACCGTGAATACAACTTTCAAGGTAAGATGATCGCACCGACGAGCAATCTTGCACAACCCGGAATGACCTATAATTTTTCGAGTGCATAAATGGAGTGAGGATGAACTGTTATGTACTTTATGATCCAAGAATAATGCATCCGCTGGCGAAAACGTGAGGGTGGTAGCGAGATGGGTGATAGACCATGTAAAGCATAAATTCTTGGGTTTCGATGCAACGACGAGCCTCCTCCTTATGTCATGACGGAACCTATAGTCTTTCTAGTGTGTAGTGGAAGGATAGTACATTGTTCTATATGTTATTGTCCATATATCAGTCCGTAGGTGAACTCACAGAAGGTTGGTAGAGGGTGGCAGAGTCTACTTCAAGCATAAAATCGTCAGGAACTCAATTTTACAAGCCTGATCTTGTTTCCGAAATGTTGACGAACCCCGCGAGTGGGCTACGGGCGCATACAACTTTTTGTTGTGATTGTTTGGGCGGGCCATGGACATCCAATGGAGTTTTTGTGGCAAAATTGTTGCCGATTTATGGATACAACATTGCGGCACATATCGTGAATACAACTTTCAAGGTAAGTTGATCGCACCGACGAGCCATCTTGCACAACTCGGAATGACCTATAATTTTTTGAGTGCATAAATGGGTGAGGATGATATGTTATGTACTTTATGATCCAACAATAATGCATCCGCTGGTGAAAACATGAGGGTGGTAGCGAGATGGGTGATTGACGATGTAAAGCATCAATTCTTGGGTTTTGATATGACGAAGAGCCTCCTCCTTGTGTCATGACTGAACATGTAGTCTTTCTAGTTTGTGACGGAAGGATGGTGCATTGTTCTATATGTTATTTTCCATATATCAGTCCGTAGGTGAACTCACGGAAGGATGGTAGATGGTGGCAGAGGATGCTTCAAGCATAAAATCATCCGGAACTCAATTTTACAAGCCGGACCTTGTGTCCGAAATGTTGATGAACCCCGCGAGTGGGTTACGGGCGCATACAACTTTTGGTTGTGATTGTTTTGGCGGGTCATGGAGATCCAATTGAGTTTTTGTGGCAAAATTGTTGCCGTTTATGGATACAACATCGAGGGATAGACCGTGAATACAACTTTCAAGGTAACTTGATCACACCGACGAGCCATCTTGCACAATTTGGAATAACTTTTAATTTTTCGGGTGCACAAATGGAGTGAGGATGAACTGTTATGTACTTTCTGCTCCAAGAATAATGCATCCGCTGGTGAAAACGTGAGGGTGGTAGCGAGATGGGTGATTGACCATGTAAAGTATCAATTCTTGGGTTTCGATGTGACGAAGAGCCTCCTCCTTGTGTCGTGACTGAACATGTAGTCTTTCTAGTTCGTAACGTAAGGATGGTGCATCGTTCTATATGTTATTGTCCATATATCAGTCCGTAGGTGAGCTCACAGAAAGGTGGTAGAGGGTGGCAGAGGATACCTCAAGCATAAAATCGTCTAGAACTTAATTTTACAAGAGGATCTTCCCTCCGAAATGTTGACGAAGCCCGAGAGTGGGTTACGGGCGCATAAAACTTTTGGTTGTGATAGTATTGGTGGGTCTTGGAGCTGCAATGGAGTTTTTGTGGCAAAATTGTTGCCGTTTTATGGATACAACTTTCAAGGTAAGATGATCGCACCAACGATCCATCTTGCAGAACTCGGAATGGCCTATAATTTTTCGAGTGCATAAAGGGAGTGAGGATGAGCTGTTATGTACTTTATGACCCAAGAATAGTGCATCCGCTGGTGAAAATGTGAGGGCGGTAGCGAGATGGGTGATTGACCATGTAAAGCATCAATTCTTGGGTTTCGATGCAACGAAGAGCCTCCTCTTTGTGTCGTGACTGAACATGTAGTCTTTCTAGTTTGTAATGGAAGGATGGTGCATTGTGCTATATGTTATTGTCCATATTTCTGTCCGTAGGTGAACTCACGGAAGGGTGGTAGAGGGTGGAAGAGTATACTTCAAGCATAAAATCGTCCGGAACTCAATTTTGCAAGCCGGATCTTGTGTCCGAAATGTTGGCGAACCCCGCGAGTAGGTTACGGCCGCATACAACTTTTTGTGATTGTTTTTGCGGGTCATGGAGATCCAATGGAGTTTTTGTGGCGGAATTGTTGCCCGTTTATGGATACAACATCGCGGGACAGACCGAGAATACAACTTTCAAGGTAAGTTGATTGCACCGACGAGCCATCTTGCACAACTCGGAATGACCAATAATTTTTCGAGTGCTTAAATGGAGTGAGGGTGAACTGTTATGTACTTTATGGTCCAAGAAGAATGTATCCGCTGGTGAAAACGTGAGGGTGGTAGCAAGATGGGTGATTGACCATGTAAAGCATCAATTCTTGGGTTTCGGTGTGACGAAGAGCCTCCTCCTTGTGTCTTGACTGAACAAGTAGTCTTTCTAGTTTGTAATGGAAGGATGGTGCATTGTTCTATATGTTATTGTCCATATACCAGTCTGTTGGTGAGCTCACGGAAGGGTGGTAGAGGGTGGCAGAGTATACCTCAAGCATAAAATTGTCTAGAACTCAATTTTACAAGCCGGATCTTGCCTCCGAAATATTGTCGAAGCCCGAGAGTGGGTTACGGGCGCATAAAACTTTTGGTTGTGATAGTATTGGCGGGTCATGGAGCTGCAATGGAGTTTTTGTGGCAAAATTGTTGCCATTTTATGGATACAACATCGCGGGACAGAACGTGAATACAACTATCAAGGTAAGGTGATCGCACCGACGAGCATCTTGCAGAACTCGGAATGACCTATAATTTGTTGAGTGCATAAATGAAGTGAGGATGAACTGTTATGTACTTTATGATCCAAGAATAATGCATCCGCTGGTGAAAACGCGAGGGTGGTAGCGAGATGGGTGATAGACCATGTAAAGCATCAATTCTTGGGTTTCGATGCAACGAAGAGCCTCCTCCTTGTGTCGTGACTGAACATGTAGTCTTTCTAGTTTGTAATGGAAGTATGGTGCATTGTTCTATATGTTATTGTCCATATTTCATTCCGTATGTGAACAGACGGAAGGGTGGTAGATGGTGGCAGAGTATACTTGAAGCATAAAATCGTCCGGAACTCAATTTTACAAGCCGGATCTTGTGTCCGAAATGTTGACGAACCCCGCGAGTGGGTTACGGCCGCATAAAACTTTTGGTTGTGATTGTTTTGGCGGGTCATGGAGATCCAATGGAGTTTTTGTTTCAAAATTGTTGCCGGTTTATGGATACAACATCGCGGGACAGACCGTGAATACAACTTTGAAGGTAAGTTGATCGCACCGACGAGCCATCTTGCAGAACTCGGAATGACCTATAATTTTTCGAGTGCATAAATGGAGCGAGGATGAACTGTTATGTACTTTATGATCCAAGAATAATGCATCCGCTGGTGAAAACGTGAGGGTGGTAGCGAGATGGGTGATTGACCATGTAAAGCATCAATTCTTGGGTTTCGATGCAACGAAGAGCCTCCTACTTGTGTCGTGACTGAACCTGTAGTCTTTCTAGTGTGTAATGAAATGATGGTGCATTGTTCTATATGTTATTGTCCATATTTCAGTCCGCAGGTGAACTCACGGAAGGGTGGTAGAGGGTGGCAGAGTATACTTCAAGCATAAAATCGTCCGGAACTCAATTTTACAAGCCGGATCTTGTGTCCGAAATGTTGACGAACCCCGCGAGTGGGTTACGGGCGCATACAACTTTTGGTTGTGATTGTTTTCGCGGGTCATGGAGATTCAATGGAGTTTTTGTGGAAAAATTGTTGCCGGTTTATGGATACAACATCACGGGACAGACCGTGAATACAACTTTCAAGGTAAGTTGATAGCACCGACGAGCCATCTTGCACAACTCGGAATAACCTATAATTTTTCGAGTGCATAAATGGAGTGAGGGTGAACTGTTATGTACTTTATGATCCAACAATAATGCATCCGCTGGTGAAAACGTGAGGGTGGTAGCAAGATGGGTGATTGACCATGTAAAGCATCAATTCTTGGGTTTCGATGTGACGAAGAGCCTCCTCCTTGTGTCGTGACTGAACATATAGTCTTTCTAGTTTGTAATGGAAGGATGGTGCATTGTTCTATATGTTATTGTCCATATACTAGTCCGTAGGTGAGCTCACGGAAGGGTGGTAGAGGGTGGCAGAGTATACCTCAAGCATAAAATCGTCTAGAACTCAATTTTACAAGCCGGATCTTGCCTCCGAAATGTTGTCGACGCCCGAGAGTGGGTTACGGGCGCATAAAACTTTTGGTTGTGATAGTATTGGCGGGTCATGGAGCTGCAATGGAGTTTTTGTGGCAAAATTGTTGCCGTTTTATGGATACAACATCGCGGGACAGAACGTGAATACAACTATCAAGGTAAGGTGATCGCACCGACGAGCATCTTGCAGACCTCGGAATGACCTATAATTTGTTGAGTGCATAAATGAAGTGAGGATGAACTGTTATGTACTTTATGATCCAAGAATAATGCATCCGCTGGTGAAAACGCGAGGGTGGTAGCGAGATGGGTGATAGACCATGTAAAGCATCAATTCTTGGGTTTCGATGCAACGAAGAACCTCCTCCTTGTGTCGTGACTGAACATGTAGTCTTTCTAGTTTGTAATGGAAGTATGGTGCATTGTTCTATATGTTATTGTCCATATTTTAGTCCGTATGTGAACAGACGGAAGGGTGGTAGATGGTGGCAGAGTATACTTCAAGCATAAAATCGTCCGGAACTCAATTTTACAAGCCGGATCTGTCCGAAATGTTGACGAACCCCGCGAGTGGGTTACGGCTGCATACAACTTTTGGTTGTGATTGTTTTGGCGGGTCATGGAGATCCAATGGAGTTTTTGTTTCAAATTGTTCCCGGTTTATGGATACAACATCGCGGGACAGACCGTGAATACAACTTTGAAGGTAAGTTGATCGCACCGACGAGCCATCTTGCAGAACTCGGAATGACCTATAATTTTTCGAGTGCATAAATGGAGCGAGGATGAACTGTTATGTACTTTATGATCCAAGAATAATGCATCCGCTGGTGAAAACGTGAGGGTGGTAGCGAGATGGGTGATTGACCATGTAAAGCATCAATTCTTGGGTTTCGATGCAACGAAGAGCCTCCTACTTGTGTCGTGACTGAACCTGTAGTCTTTCTAGTGTGTAATGAAATGATGGTGCATTGTTCTATATGTTATTGTCCATATTTCAGTCCGCAGGTGAACTCACGGAAGGGTGGTAGAGGGTGGCAGAGTATACTTCAAGCATAAAATCGTCCGGAACTAAATTTTACAAGCCGGATCTTGTGTCTGAAATGTTGACGAATCCCGCGAGTGGGTTACGGGCGCATACAACTTTTGGTTGTGATTGTTTTCGCGGGTCATGGAGATTCAATGGAGTTTTTGTGGAAAAATTGTTGCCGGTTTATGGATACAACATCACGGGAATGACCGTGAATACAACTTTCAAGGTAAGTTGATCGCACCGACGAGCCATCTTGCACAACTCAGAATAACCTATAATTTTTCGAGTGCATAAATGGAGTGAGGGTGAACTGTTATGTACTTTATGATCCAACAATAATGCATCCGCTGGTGAAAACGTGAGGGTGGTAGCAAGATGGGTGATTGACCATGTTAAGCATCAATTCTTGGGTTTCGATGTGACGAAGAGCCTCCTCCTTGTGTCGTGACTGAACATATAGTCTTTCTAGAATGTAATGGAAGGATGGTGCATTGTTCTATATGTTATTGTCCATATACTAGTCCGTAGGTGAGCTCACGGAAGGGTGGTAGAGGGTGGCAGAGTATACCTCAAGCATAAAATCGTCTAGAACTCAATTTTACAAGCCGGATCTTGCCTCCGTAATGTTGTCGAAGCCCGAGAGTGGCTTACGGGCGCATAAACTTTTGGTTGTGATAGTATTGGCGGGTCATGGAGCTGCAATGGATATAACATCGCGGGATAGAATGTGAATTCTACTTTAAAGGTAAGGTGATCGCACCGACGAGCCATCTTGCAGAACTCGGAATGACCTATAATTTTTCGCGTGCATAAATGGAGTAAGGATGAGCTGTTATGTACTTTATGATCCAAGAATAATGCATCCGCTGGTGGAAACGTGAGGGTGGTAACGAGATGGGTGATTGACCATGTAAAGCATCAATTCTTGGGTTTCGATGCAACGAAGAGCCTCGTCCTTGTGTCGTGACTGAACCTGTAGTCTTTCTCGTGTGTAACTGAAGGATGGTGCATTTTTCTATATGTTATTGTCCATATATCAATCCGTAGGTGAACTCATGGAAGGGTGGTAGAGGGTGGATGAGTATACTTCAAGCAAAAAATCGTCTGGAATTCAATTTTAGAAGCCGGATCTTGTGTCTGAAATGTTGACGAACCCCGCGAGTGGGTTACGGGCGCATAAAACTTTTGGTTGTGATAGTATTGGCGGGTCGTGGAGATCTAGTTGAGTTTTTGTGGCAAAATTGTTGCCGCTTTATGGATACAACACCGCGGGACAGACCGTGAATACAACTTTCAAGGTAAGATGATCGCACCGACGAGCAATCTTGCACAACCCGGAATGACCTATAATTTTTCGAGTGCATAAATGGAGTGAGGATGAACTGTTATGTACTTTATGATCCAAGAATAATGCATCCGCTGGCGAAAACGTGAGGGTGGTAGCGAGATGGGTGATAGACCATGTAAAGCATAAATTCTTGTGTTTCGATGCAACGAGGAGCCTCCTCCTTATGTCATGACGGAACCTATAGTCTTTCTAGTGTGTAGTGGAAGGATAGTACATTGTTCTATATGTTATTGTCCATATATCAGTCCGTAGGTGAACTCACAGAAGGTTGGTAGAGGGTGGCAGAGTCTACTTCAAGCATAAAATCGTCAGGAACTCAATTTTACAAGCCTGATCTTGTTTCCGAAATGTTGACGAACCCCGCGAGTGGGCTACGGGCGCATACAACTTTTTGTTGTGATTGTTTGGGCGGGCCATGGACATCCAATGGAGTTTTGTGGCAAAATTGTTGCCGATTTATGGATACAACATTGCGGCACATATCGTGAATACAACTTTCAAGGTAAGTTGATCGCACCGACGAGCCATCTTGCACAACTCGGAATGACCTATAATTTTTTGAGTGCATAAATGGGTGAGGATGATATGTTATGTACTTTATGATCCAACAATAATGCATCCGCTGGTGAAAACATGAGGGTGGTAGCGAGATGGGTGATTGACGATGTAAAGCATCAATTCTTGGGTTTTGATATGACGAAGAGCCTCCTCCTTGTGTCATGACTGAACATGTAGTCTTTCTAGTTTGTGACGGAAGGATGGTGCATTGTTCTATATGTTATTTTCCATATATCAGTCCGTAGGTGAACTCACGGAAGGGTGGTAGATGGTGGCAGAGGATGCTTCAAGCATAAAATCATCCGGAACTCAATTTTACAAGCCGGATCTTGTGTCCGAAATGTTGATGAACCCCGCGAGTGGGTTACGGGCGCATACAACTTTTGGTTGTGATTGTTTTGGCGGGTCATGGAGATCCAATTGAGTTTTTGTGGCAAAATTGTTGCCGTTTATGGATACAACATCGAGGGATAGACCGTGAATACAACTTTCAAGGTAACTTGATCACACCGACGAGCCATCTTGCACAATTTGGAATGACTTTTAATTTTTCGGGTGCACAAATGGAGTGAGGATGAACTGTTATGTACTTTCTGCTCCAAGAATAATGCATCCGCTAGTGAAAACGTGAGGGTGGTAGCGAGATGGGTGATTGACCATGTAAAGTATCAATTCTTGGGTTTCGATGTGACGAAGAGCCTCCTCCTTGTGTCGTGACTGAACATGTAGTCTTTCTAGTTCGTAACGGAAGGATGGTGCATCGTTCTATATGTTATTGTCCATATATCAGTCCGTAGGTGAGCTCACAGAAAGGTGGTAGAGGGTGGCAGAGTATACCTCAAGCATAAAATCGTCTAGAACTTTATTTTACAAGCGGATCTTCCCTCCGAAATGTTGACGAAGCCCGAGAGTGGGTTACGGGCGCATAAAACTTTTGGTTGTGATAGTATTGGTGGGTCTTGGAGCTGCAATGGAGTTTTTGTGGCAAAATTGTTGCCGTTTTATGGATACAACTTTCAAGGTAAGATGATCGCACCAACGATCCATCTTGCAGAACTCGGAATGGCCTATAATTTTTCGAGTGCATAAAGGGAGTGAGGATGAGCTGTTATGTACTTTATGACCCAAGAATAGTGCATCCGCTGGTGAAAATGTGAGGGCGGTAGCGAGATGGGTGATTGACCATGTAAAGCATCAATTCTTGGGTTTCGATGCAACGAAGAGCCTCCTCCTTGTGTCGTGACTGAACATGTAGTCTTTCTAGTTTGTAATGGAAGGATGGTGCATTGTGCTATATGTTATTGTCCATATTTCTGTCCGTAGGTGAACTCACGGAAGGGTGGTAGAGGGTGGAAGAGTATACTTCAAGCATAAAATCGTCCGGAACTCAATTTTGCAAGCCGGATCTTGTGTCCGAAATGTTGGCGAACCCCGCGAGTAGGTTACGGCCGCATATAACTTTTTGTGATTGTTTTTGCGGGTCATGGAGATCCAATGGAGTTTTTGTGGCGGAATTGTTGCCCGTTTATGGATACAACATCGCGGGACAGACCGAGAATACAACTTTCAAGGTAAGTTGATTGCACCGACGAGCCATCTTGCACAACTCGGAATGACCAATAATTTTTCGAGTGCTTAAATGGAGTGAGGGTGAACTGTTATGTACTTTATGGTCCAAGAAGAATGTATCCGCTGGTGAAAACGTGAGGGTGGTAGCAAGATGGGTGATTGACCATGTAAAGCATCAATTCTTGGGTTTCGGTGTGACGAAGAGCCTCCTCCTTGTGTCTTGACTGAACAAGTAGTCTTTCTAGTTTGTAATGGAAGGATGGTGCATTGTTCTATATGTTATTGTCCATATACCATTCTGTAGGTGAGCTCACGGAAGGGTGGTAGAGGGTGGCAGAGTATACCTCAAGCATAAAATTGTCTAGAACTCAATTTTACAAGCCGGATCTTGCCTCCGAAATATTGTCGAAGCCAGAGAGTGGGTTACGGGCGCATAAAACTTTTGGTTGTGATAGTATTGGCGGGTCATGGAGCTGCAATGGAGTTTTTGTGGCAAAATTGTTGCCATTTTATGGATACAACATCGCGGGACAGAACGTGAATACAACTATCAAGGTAAGGTGATCGCACCGACGAGCATCTTGCAGAACTCGGAATGACCTATAATTTGTTGAGTGCATAAATGAAGTGAGGATGAACTGTTATGTACTTTATGATCCAGGAATAATGCATCCGCTGGTGAAAACGCGAGGGTGGTAGCGAGATGGGTGATAGACCATGTAAAGCATCAATTCTTGGGTTTCGATGCAAAGAAGAGCCTCCTCCTTGTGTCGTGACTGAACATGTAGTCTTTCTAGTTTGTAATGGAAGTATGGTGCATTGTTCTATATGTTATTGTACATATTTCATTCCGTATGTGAACAGACGGAAGGGTGGTAGATGGTGGCAGAGTATACTTCAAGCATAAAATCGTCCGGAACTCAATTTTACAAGCCGGATCTTGTGTCCGAAATGTTGACGAACCCCTCGAGTGGGTTACGGCCGCATAAAACTTTTGGTTGTGATTGTTTTGGCGGGTCATGGAGATCCAATGGAGTTTTTGTTTCAAAATTGTTGCCGGTTTATGGATACAACATCGCGGGACAGACCGTGAATACAACTTTGAAGGTAAGTTGATCGCACCGACGAGCCATCTTGCAGAACTCGGAATGACCTATAATTTTTCGAGTGCATAAATGGAGCGAGGATGAACTGTTATGTACTTTATGATCCAAGAATAATGCATCCGCTGGTGAAAACGTGAGGGTGGTAGCGAGATGGGTGATTGACCATGTAAAGCATCAATTCTTGGGTTTCGATGCAACGAAGAGCCTCCTACTTGTGTCGTGACTGAACCTGTAGTCTTTCTAGTGTGTAATGAAATGATGGTGCATTGTTCTATATGTTATTGTCCATATTTCAGTCCGCAGGTGAACTCACGGAAGGGTGGTAGAGGGTGGCAGAGTATACTTCAAGCATAAAATCGTCCGGAACTCAATTTTACAAGCCGAATCTTGTGTCCGAAATGTTGACGAACCCCGCGAGTTGGTTACGGGCGCATACAACTTTTGGTTGTGATTGTTTTCGCGGGTCATGGAGATTCAATGGAGTTTTTGTGGAAAAATTGTTGCCGGTTTATGGATACAACATCACGGGACAGACCGTGAATACAACTTTCAAGGTAAGTTGATAGCACCGACGAGTCATCTTGCACAACTCGGAATAACCTATAATTTTTCGAGTGCATAAATGGAGTGAGGGTGAACTGTTATGTACTTTATGATCCAACAATAATGCATCCGCTGGTGAAAACGTGAGGGTGGTAGCAAGATGGGTGATTGACCATGTAAAGCATCAATTCTTGGGTTTCGATGTGACGAAGAGCCTCCTCCTTGTGTCGTGACTGAACATATAGTCTTTCTAGTTTGTAATGGAAGGATGGTGCATTGTTCTATATGTTATTGTCCATATACTAGTCCGTAGGTGAGCTCACGGAAGGGTGGTAGAGGGTGGCAGAGTATACCTCAAGCATAAAATCGTCTAGAACTCAATTTTACAAGCCGGATCTTGCCTCCGAAATGTTGTCGAAGCCCGAGAGTGGGTTACGGGCGCATAAAACTTTTGGTTGTGATAGTATTGGCGGGTCATGGAGCTGCAATGGAGTTTTTGTGGCAAAATTGTTGCCGTTTTATGGATACAACATCGCGGGACAGAACGTGAATACAACTATCAAGGTAAGGTGATCGCACCGACGAGCATCTTGCAGACCTCGGAATGACCTATAATTTGTTGAGTGCATAAATGAAGTGAGGATGAACTGTTATGTACTTTATGATCCAAGAATAATGCATCCGCTGGTGAAAACGCGAGGGTGGTAGCGAGATGGGTGATAGACCATGTAAAGCATCAATTCTTGGGTTTCGATGCAACGAAGCGCCTCCTCCTTGTGTCGTGACTGAACATGTAGTCTTTCTAGTTTGTAATGGAAGTATGGTGCATTGTTCTATATGTTATTGTCCATATTTTAGTCCGTATGTGAATAGACGGAAGGGTGGTAGATGGTGGCAGAGTATACTTCAAGCATAAAATCGTCCGGAACTCAATTTTACAAGCCGGATCTGTCCGAAATGTTGACGAACCCCGCGAGTGGGTTACGGCTGCATACAACTTTTGGTTGTGATTGTTTTGGCGGGTCATGGAGATCCAATGGAGTTTTTGTTTCAAAATTGTTCCCGGTTTATGGATACAACATCGCGGGACAGACCGTGAATACAACTTTGAAGGTAAGTTGATCGCACCGACGAGCCATCTTGCAGAACTCGGAATGACCTATAATTTTTCGAGTGCATAAATGGAGCGAGGATGAACTCTTATGTACTTTATGATCCAAGAATAATGCATCCGCTGGTGAAAACGTGAGGGTGGTAGTGAGATGGGTGATTGACCATGTAAAGCATCAATTCTTGGGTTTCGATGCAACGAAGAGCCTCCTACTTGTGTCGTCACTGAACCTGTAGTCTTTCTAGTGTGTAATGAAATGATGGTGCATTGTTCTATATGTTCTTGTCCATATTTCAGTCCGCAGGTGAACTCACGGAAGGGTGGTAGAGGGTGGCAGAGTATACTTCAAGCATAAAATCGTCCGGAACTCAATTTTACAAGCCGGATCTTGTGTCTGAAATGTTGACGAATCCAGCGAGTGGGTTACGGGCGCATACAACTTTTGGTTGTGATTGTTTTCGCGGGTCATGGAGATTCAATGGAGTTTTTGTGGAAAAATTGTTGCCGGTTTATGGATACAACATCACGGGACAGACCGTGAATACAACTTTCAAGGTAAGTTGATCGCACCGACGAGCCATCTTGCACAACTCAGAATAACCTATAATTTTTCGAGTGCATAAATGGAGTGAGGGTGAACTGTTATGTACTTTATGATCCAACAATAATGCATCCGCTGGTGAAAACGTGAGGGTGGTAGCAAGATGGGTGATTGACCATGTTAAGCATCAATTCTTGGGTTTCGATGTGACGAAGAGCCTCCTCCTTGTGTCGTGACTGAACATATAGTCTTTCTAGAATGTAATGGAAGGATGGTGCATTGTTCTATATGTTATTGTCCATATACTAGTCCGTAGGTGAGCTCACGGAAGGGTGGTAGAGGGTGGCAGAGTATACCTCAAGCATAAAATCGTCTAGAACTCAATTTTACAAGCCGGATCTTGCCTCCGTAATGTTGTCGAAGCCCGAGAGTGGCTTACGGGCGCATAAACTTTTGGTTGTGATAGTATTGGCGGGTCATGGAGCTGCAATGGATATAACATCGCGGGATAGAATGTGAATTCTACTTTAAAGGTAAGGTGATCGCACCGACGAGCCATCTTGCAGAACTCGGAATGACCTATAATTTTTCGCGTGCATAAATGGAGTAAGGATGAGCTGTTATGTACTTTATGATCCAAGAATAATGCATCCGCTGGTGGAAACGTGAGGGTGGTAACGAGATGGGTGATTGACCATGTAAAGCATCAATTCTTGGGTTTCGATGCAACGAAGAGCCTCGTCCTTGTGTCGTGACTGAACCTGTAGTCTTTCTCGTGTGTAATGGAAGGATGGTGCATTTTTCTATATGTTATTGTCCATATATCAATCCGTAGGTGAACTCATGGAAGGGTGGTAGAGGGTGGATGAGTATACTTCAAGCAAAAAATCGTCTGGAATTCAATTTTAGAAGCCGGATCTTGTGTCTGAAATGTTGACGAACCCCGCGAGTGGGTTACGGGCGCATAAAACTTTTAGTTGTGATAGTACTGGTGCGTCATGGAGCAGCAATGGAGTTTTTGTGGCAAAATTGTTGCCTGTTTATGGATACAACATCGCGGGACATAACGTGAATACAACTTTCAAGGTAAGATGATCACACCGACGAGCCATCTTGCAGAACTAGGAATGACCTATAATTTTTCGAGTGCATAAATGGAGTGAGGATGAACTGTTATGTACTTTATGATCCAAGAATAATGCATCCGCTGGTGAAAACGTGAGGGCATTAGCGAGATGGGTGATTGACCATGTAAAGCATCAATTCTTGGGTTTCGATGCAACGAAGAGCCTCCTACTTGTGTCGAAACTGAACCTGTAGTCTTTCTAGTTTGTAATGGAAGGATGGTGCATTGTTCTATATGTTATTGTCCATATATCAATCCGTAGGTGAGCTCACGGAAGGGTGGTAGAGGGTGGCAGAGTATACCTCAAGCATAAAATCGTCTAGAACTCAATTTTACAAGCCGAATCTTGCCTCCATAATGTTGACGGACCCCGAGAGTGGCTTACGGGCGCATAAACTTTTGGTTTTGATAGTATTGGCGGGTCATGGAGCTGCAATGGAGTTTTTGTGGCAAAATTGTTGCCGGTTTATGGATACAACATCCGCGGGACAGACCGTGAATACAACTTTCAAGGTAAGTTGATCGCACCGACGAGCCATCTTGCACAACTCGGAATGACCTATAATTTTTTGGGTGCATAAATGGAGTGAAGATGAACTGTTATGTACTTTCTGCTCCAAGAATAATGCATCCGCTCGTGAAAACGTGAGGGTGGTAGCGAGATGGGTGATTGACCATGTAAAGCATCAATTCTTGGGTTTCGATGTGACGAAGAGCCTCCTCCTTGTGTCGTGACAGAACATGTAGTCTTTCTAGTTTGTAATGGAAGGATGGTGCATTGTTGTATATGTTATTGTCCATATATCAGTCCGTAGGTGAGCTCACGGAAGGGTGGTAGAGGGTGGCAGAGTATACCTCAACCATAAAATCGTCCAGAACTCAATTTTACAAGCCGGATCTTGCCTCCGAAATGTTGTCGTAGCCCGAGAGTGGGTTACGGGTGCATAAAACTTTTGGTTGTGATAGTATTGGCGGGTCATGGAGCTGCAACGGAGTTTTTGTGGCAAAATTGTTGCCGTTTTATGGATACAACATCGCGGGACAGAACGTGAATACAACTTTCAAGGTAAGATGATCGCACCGACGAGCCATCTTGCAGAACTCGGAATGACCTATAATTTTTTGAGTGCATAAATGGAGTGAGGATGAACTATATGTACTTTATGATCCAAGAATAATGCACCCGCTGGTGAAAACGTGAGGGTGGTGGCGAGATGGGTGATTGACCATGTAAAGCATCAATTCTAGGGTTTCGATGCAACGAAGAGCCTCCTCCTTGTGTCATGACTGAACCTGTAGTCTTTCTAGTGTGTAATGGAAGGATGGTGCATTGTTCTATATGTTATCGTCCATATATCAATCCATAGGTGAACTCACGGAAGGGTGGTAGAGGGTGGCAGAGTATACTTCAAGCATAAAATCGTCTGGAACTCAATTTTACAAGCCGGATCTTGTGTCCGAAATGTTGACGAACCCCGCAAGTGTGTTACGGGCGCATACAACTTTTGGTTGTGATTGTTTTGGTGGCTCATGGATGTCCAAGAGTTTTTGTGGCAAAATTGTTACCGGTTTATGGATACAACATCACGGGACAGACCGTGAATACAACTTTCAAGGTAAATTGATCGCACCGACGAGCCATCTTGCAGAACTCTTAATGACCTATAATTTTTTGAGTGCATAAATGGAGTGAGGATGAACTGTTATGTACTTTATGATCCAAGAATAATGCATCCGCTGGTGAAAACGTGAGGGTGGTAGCGAGATGGGTGATTGACCATGTAAAGCATCAATTCTTGGGTTTCAATGCAACGAAGAGCCTCCTACTTGTGTCGTGACTGAACCTGTAGTCTTTCTAGTGTCTAATGAAATGATGGTGCATTGTTCTATATGTTATTGTCCATATATCAATCCGTAGGTGAGCTCACGGAAGGGTGGTAGAGGGTGGCAGAGTATACCTCAAGCATAAAATCGTCTAGAACTCAATTTTACAAGCCGGATCTTGCCTCCGTAATGTTGTCGAAGCCCGAGAGTGGCTTACGGGCGCATAAACTTTTGGTTGTGATAGTATTGGCGGGTCATGGAGCTGCAATGGAGTTTTTGTGGCAAAATTGTTGCCGGTTTATGGATACAACATCCGCGGGATAGACCGTGAATACAACTTTCAAGGAAAGTTGATCGCATCGACGAGCCATCTTGCACAACTCGGAATGACCTATAATTTTTTGGGTGCATAAATGGAGTGAAGATGAACTGTTATGTACTTTCTGCTCCAAGAATAATGCATCCGCTGGTGAAAACGTGAGGGTGGTAGCGAGATGGGTGATTGACCATGTAAAGCATCAATTCTTGGGTTTTGATGTGACGAAGAGCCTCCTCCTTGTGTCGTGACAGAACATGTAGTCTTTCTAGTTTGTAATGGAAGGATGGTGCATTGTTGTATATGTTATTGTCCATATATCAGTCCGTAGGTGAGCTCACGGAAGGGTGGTAGAGGGTGGCAGAGTATACCTCAACCATAAAATCGTCTAGAACTCAATTTTAAAAGCCGGATCTTGCCTCCGAAATGTTGTCGTAGCCCGAGAGTGGGTTACGGGTGCATAAAACTTTTGGTTGTGATAGTATTGGCGGGTCATGGAGCTGCAACAGAGTTTTTGTGGCAAAATTGTTGCCGTTTTATGGATACAACATCGCGGGACAGAACGTGAATACAACTTTCAAGGTAAGATGATCGCACCGACGAGCCATCTTGCAGAACTCGGAATGACCTATAATTTTTTGAGTGCATAAATGGAGTGAGGATGAACTATATGTACTTTATGATCAAAGAATAATGCACCCGCTGGTGAAAACGTGAGGGTGGTGGCGAGATGGGTGATTGACCATGTAAAGCATCAATTCTTGGGTTTCGATGCAACGAAGAGCCTCCTCCTTGTGTCATGACTGAACCTGTAGTCTTTCTAGTGTGTAATGGAAGGATGGTGCATTGTTCTATATGTTATCATCCATATATCAATCCATAGGTGAACTCACGGAAGGGTGGTAGAGGGTGGCAGAGTATACTTCAAGCATAAAATCGTCTGGAACTCAATTTTACAAGCCGGATCTTGTGTCCGAAATGTTGACGAACCCCGCGAGTGGGTTACGGGCGCATACAACTTTTGGTTGTGATTGTTTTGGTGGGTCATGGATGTCCAATGGAGTTTTTGTGGCAAAATTGTTACCGGTTTATGGATACAACATCGCGGGGCAGACCGTGAATACAACTTTCAAGGTAAATTGATCGCACCGACGAGCCATCTTGCAGAACTCTTAATGACCTATAATTTTTCGAGTGCATAAATGGAGTGAGGATGAACTGTTATGTACTTTATGATCCAAGAATAATGCATCCGCTGGTGAAAACGTGAGGGTGGTAGCGAGATGGGTGATTGACCATGTGAAGCATCAATTCTTGGGTTTCAATGCAACGAAGAGCCTCCTACTTGTGTCGTGACTGAACCTGTAGTCTTTCTAGTGTGTAATGAAATGATGGTGCATTGTTCTATATGTTATTTTCCATATATCAATCCGTAGATGAGCTCACGGAAGGGTGGTAGAGGGTGGCAGAGTATACCTCAAGCATAAAATCATCTAGAACTCAATTTTACAAGCCGGATCTTGCCTCCGAAATGTTGTCGAAGCCCGAGAGTGGGTTACGGGCGCATAAAACATTTGGTTGTGATAGTATTGGTGCGTCATGGAGCTGCAATGGAGTTTTTGTGGAAAAATTGTTGTCGGTTTATGGATACAACATCGCGGGACAGAACGTGAATACAACTTTCAAGGTAAGATGATCGCACCGACGAGCCATCTTGCAGAACTCGGAATGACCTATAATTTTTCGAGTGCATAAATGGAGTGAGGATGAACTGTTATGTACTTTATGATCCAAGAATAATGCATCCGCTGGTGAAAACGTGAGGGCGGGAGTGAGATGGGTGATTGACCATGTAAAGCATCAATTCTTGGGTTTCGATGCAACGAAGAGCCTCCTACTTGTGTCGTGACTGAACCTGTAGTCTTTCTAGTTTGTAATGGAAGGATGGTGCATTGTTCTATATGTTATTGTCCATATTTCAGTCCGTAGGTGAACTCACGGAAGGGTGGTAGAGGGTGGCAGAGTATACTTCAAGCATAAAATCGTCCGGAACTCAATTTTACAAGCCGGATCTTGTGTCAGAAATGTTGACGGACCCCGCGAGTGGGTTACGGGCGCATACAACTTTTGGTTGTGATTGTTTTGGCGGATCATGGAGATCCAATGGAGTTTTTGTGGAAAAATTGTTGCCGGTTTATGGATACAACATCCGCGGGACAGACCGTGAATACAACTTTCAAGGTAAGTTGATCGCACCGACGAGCCATCTTGCACAACTCCGAATGACCTATAATTTTTCGGGTGCATAAATGGAGTGAAGATGAACTGTTATGCACTTTCTGCTCCAAGAATAATGCATCCGCTGGTGAAAACGTGAGGGTGGTAGCGAGATGGGTGATTGACCATGTAAAGCATCAATTCTTGGGTTTCGATGTGACGAAGAGCCTCCTCCTTGTGTCGTGACAGAACATGTAGTCTTTCTAGTTTGTAATGGAAGGATGGGGCATTGATGTATTTGTTATTGTCCATATATCAGTCCATAGGTGAGCTCACGGAAGGTTGGTAGAGGGTGGCAGAGTATACCTCAACCATAAAATCGTCTAGAACTCAATTTTACAAGCCGGATCTTGCCTCCGAAATGTTGTCGTAGCCCGAGAGTGGGTTACGGGTGCATAAAACTTTTGGTTGTGATAGTATTTGCGGGTCATGGAGCTGCAATGGAGTTTTTGTGGCAAAATTTTTGCCGTTTTATGGATACAACATCGCGGGACAGACCGTGAATACAACTTTCAAGGTAAATTGATCGCACCGGCGAGCCATCTTGCAGAACTCTTAATGACCTATAATTTTTCGGGTGCATAAATGGAGTGAGGATGAACTGTTATGTACTTTATTCTCCAAGAATAATGCATCCGCTGGTGAAAACGTGAGGGTGGTAGCGAGATGGGTGATTGACCATGTAAAGCATCAATTCTTGGGTTTCGATGTGACGAAGAGCCTCCTCCTTGTGTCATGACTGTACAGTAGTCTTTCTAGTTTGTAATGGAAGGATGGTGCATTGTTCTATTTGTTATTGTCCATATATCAATCCGTAGGTGAACTCACGGAAGGGTGGTAGAGGGTGGCAGAGTATACTTCAAGCATAAAATCATTGGGAACTCAATTTTACAAGCCGGATCTTGTGTCCGAAATGTTGACGAACCCCGCGTGTGGGTTATGGGCGCATACAACTTTTGGTTGTGATTATTTTGGCGGGTCATGGAGATCCAATAGAGTTTTTGTGGCAAAATTGTTGCCGGTTTATGGATACAACATTGCGGGACAGACCGTGAATACAACTTTCAAGGTAAGTTGATCGCACCGACGAGCCATCTTGCACAACTCGGAATGACCTATAATTTTTCGGGTGCATAAATGGAGTGAGGATAAGCTATTATGTACTTTCTTCTCCAAGAATAATGCATCCGCTGGTGAAAACATGAGGGTGGTAGCGAGTTGGGTGATTGACCATGTAAAGCATAAATTCTTGGGTTTCGATGTGACGAAGAGCGTCCTCCTTGTGTCGTGACTGAACATGTAGTGTTTCTAGTTTGTAATGGAAGGATGGTGCATTGTTCTATATGTTATTGTCCATATGTCAGTCCATAGGTGAGGTCACGGAAGGGTGGTAGAGGGTGGCAGAGTATACCTCAAGCATAAAATCGTCTAGAACTCAATTTTACAAGCCGGATCTTGCCTCCGAAATGTTGTCGAAGCCCGAGAGTGGGTTACGGGCGCATAAAACTTTTGGTTGTGATAGTATTGGCGGGTCATGGAGCTGCAATGGAGTTTTTGTGGCAAAATTGTTGCCGCTTTATGGATACAACATCGCGGGACAGAACGTGAATACAACTTTCAAGGTAAGATGATCGCACCGACGAGCCATCTTGCAGAACTCGGAATGACCTACAATTTTTCGAATGCATAAATGGAGTGAGGATGAACTGTTATGTACTTTATGATCCAAGAATAATGCATCCGCTGGTGAAAACGTGAGGGTGGTAGCGAGATGGGTGATTGACCATGTAAAGCATCAATTCTTGGGTTTCGATGCAACGAAGAGGCTCCTACTTGTGTCGTGACTAAACCTGTAGTCTTTCTAGTGTGTAATGAAAGGATGGTGCATTGTTCTATATGTTATTGTCCATATATCAATCCGTAGGTGAACTCACGGAAGGGTGGTAGAGTATACCTCAAGCATAAAATCGTCTGGAACTCAATTTTACAAGCCGGATCTTCTGTCGGAAATGTTGACGAACCCCGCGAGTGGGTTAGGGGCGCATACAACTTTTGGTTGTGATTGTTTTGGCAGGTCATGGAGATCCAATGGAGTTTTTGTGGCAAAATTGTTGCCGGTTTATGGATACAACATCGCGGGACAGACTGTGAATACAACTTTCAAGGTAAGTTGATCACACCGACGAGCCATCTTGCACAACTCGGAATGACCTATAATTTTTCGGGTGCATAAATGGAGTGCGGATAAACTATTATGTACTTTCTCTTCCAAGAAAAATGCATCCGCTGTTGAAAACATGCGGGTGGTAGCGAGATAGGTGATTGGCCATGTAAAGCATCAATTCTTGGGTTTCGATGCGACGAAGAGCCTCCTCCTTGTGTCGTGACTGAACATGTAGTGTTTCTAGTTTGTAATGGAAGGATGGTGCATTGTTCTATATGTTATTGTCCATATGTCAGTCCATAGGTGAGCTCACGGAAGGGTGGTAGAGGGTGGCACAGTATACCTCAAGCATAAAATCGTCTAGAACTCAATTTTACAAGCCGGATCTTGCCTCCGAAATGTTGTCGAAGCCCGAGAGTGGGTTACGGGCGCATAAAACTTTTGGTTGTGAGAGTATTGGCGGGTCATGGAGTTGCAATGGAGTTTTTGTGGCAAAATTGTTGCCGCTTTATGGATACAACATCGCGGGACAGAACGTGAATACAACTTTAAAGGTAAGATGATCGCACCGACGAGCCATCTTGCAGAACTCGGAATGACCTACAATTTTTCGAGTGCATAAATGGAGTGAGGATGAACCGTTATGTACTTTATGATCCAAGAATAATGCATCCGTTGGTGAAAACGTGAGGGTGGTAGCGAGATGGGTGATTGACCATGTAAAGCATCAATTCTTGGGTTTCGATGCAACGAAGAGGCTCCTACTTGTGTCGTGACTAAACCTGTAGTCTTTCTAGTGTGTAATGAAAGGATCGTGCATTGTTCTGTATATTATTGTCCATATATCAATCCGTAGGTGAACTCACGGAAGGGTGGTAGAGTATACCTCAAGCATAAAATCGTCTGGAACTCAATTTTACAAGCCGGATCTTGTGTCCGAAATGTTGACGAACCCCGCGAGTGGGTTACGGGCGCATACAACTTTTGGTTGTGATTGTTTTGGCGGGTCACGGAGATCCAATGGAGTTTTTGTTTCAAAATTGTTGCCGGTTTATGGATAGAACATCGCGGGACAGACCGTGAATACAACCTTCAAGGTAAGATGATCGCACCGACGAGCCATCTTGCACAACTCAGAATGACCTATAATTTTTCGAGTGCATAAATGGAGTGAGGATGGAGTGTTATGTACTTTATGATCCAAGAATAATGCATCCGATGGTGAAAACGTGAGGGTGGTAGCGAGATGGGTCATAGACCATGTAAAGCATCAATTCTTGGGTTTCGATGTGACGAAGAGCCTCCTCCTTGTGTCATGACTGTACAGTAGTCTTTCTAGTTTGTAATGGAAGGATGGTGCATTGTTCTATTTGTTATTGTCCATATATCAATCCGTAGGTGAACTCACGGAAGGGTGGTAGAGGGTGGCAGAGTATACTTCAAGCATAAAATCATTGGGAACTCAATTTTACAAGCCGGATCTTGTGTCCGAAATGTTGACGAACCCCGCGTGTGGGTTATGGGCGCATACAACTTTTGGTTGTGATTATTTTGGCGGGTCATGGAGATCCAATAGAGTTTTTGTGGCAAAATTGTTGCCGGTTTATGGATACAACATTGCGGGACAGACCGTGAATACAACTTTCAAGGTAAGTTGATCGCACCGACGAGCCATCTTGCACAACTCGGAATGACCTATAATTTTTCGGGTGCATAAATGGAGTGAGGATAAGCTATTATGTACTTTCTTCTCCAAGTATAATGCATCCACTGGTGAAAACATGAGGGTGGTAGCGAGTTGGGTGATTGACCATGTAAAGCATCAATTCTTGGGTTTCGATGTGACGAAGGGCGTCCTCCTTGTGTCGTGACTGAACATGTAGTGTTTCTAGTTTGTAATGGAAGGATGCTGCATTGTTCTATATTTTATTGTCCATATGTCAGTCCATAGGTGAGGTCACGGAAGGGTGGTAGAGGGTGGCAGAGTATACCTCAAGCATAAAATCGTCTAGAACTCAATTTTACAAGCCGGATCTTGCCTCCGAAATGTTGTCGAAGCCCGAGAGTGGGTTACGGGCGCATAAAACTTTTGGTTGTGATAGTATTGGCGGGTCATGGAGCTGCAATGGAGTTTTTGTGGCAAAATTGTTGCCGCTTTATGGATACAACATCGCGGGACAGAACGTGAATACAACTTTCAAGGTAACATGATCGCACCAACGAGCCATCTTGCAGAACTCGGAATGACCTACAATTTTTCGAGTGCATAAATGGACTGAGGATGAACTGTTATGTACTTTATGATCCAAGAATAATGCATCCGCTGGTGAAAACGTGAGGGTGGTAGCGACATGGGTGATTGACCGTGTAAAGCATCAATTCTTGTGTTTCGATGCAACGAAGAGGCTCCTACTTGTGCCGTGACTAAACCTGTAGTCTTTCTAGTGTGTAATGAAAGGATGGTGCATTGTTCTATATGTTATTGTCCATATATCAATCCGTAGGTGAACTCACGGAAGGGTGGTAGAGTATACCTCAAGCATAAAATCGTCTGGAACTCAATTTTACAAGCCGGATCTTCTGTCCGAAATGTTGACGAACCCCGCGAGTGGGTTAGGGGCGCATACAACTTTTGGTTGTGATTGTTTTGGCAGGTCATGGAGATCCAATGGAGTTTTTGTGGCAAAATTGTTGCCGGTTTATGGATACAACATCGCGGGACAGACCGTGAATACAACTTTCAAGGTAAGTTGATCACACCGACGAGCCATCTTGCACAACTCGGAATGACCTATAATTTTTCGGGTGCATAAATGGAGTGAGGATAAACTATTATGTACTTTCTGCTCCAAGAATAATGCATCCTCTGGTGAAAACATGCGGGTGGTAGCGAGATAGGTGATTGACCATGTAAAGCATCAATTCTTGGGTTTCGATGCGACGAAGAGCCTCCTCCTTGTGTCGTGACTGAACATGTAGTGTTTCTAGTTTGTAATGGAAGGATGGTGCATTGTTCTATATGTTATTGTCCATATGTCAGTCCATAGGTGAGCTCACGGAAGGGTGGTAGAGGGTGGCACAGTATACCTCAAGCATAAAATCATCTAGAACTCAATTTTACAAGCCGGATCTTGCCTCCGAAATGTTGTCGAAGCCCGAGAGTGGGTTACGGGCGCATAAAACTTTTGGTTGTGATAGTATTGGCGGGTCATGGAGCTGCAATGGAGTTTTTGTGGCAAAATTGTTGCCGCTTTATGGATACAACATCGCGGGACAGAACGTGAATACAACTTTAAAGGTAAGATGATCGCACCGACGAGCCATCTTGCAGAACTCGGAATGACCTACAATTTTTCGAGTGCATAAATGGAGTGAGGATGAACCGTTATGTAATTTATGATCCAAGAATAATGCATCCGTTGGTGAAAACGTGAGGGTGGTAGCGAGATGTGTGATTGACCATGTAAAGCATCAATTCTTGGGTTTCGTTGCAACGAAGAGGCTCCTACTTGTGTCGTGACTAAACCTGTAGTCTTTCTAGTGTGTAATGAAAGGATGGTGCATTGTTCTGTATATTATTGTCCATATATCAATCCGTAGGTGAACTCACGGAAGGGTGGTAGAGTATACCTCAAGCATAAAATCGTCTGGAACTCAATTTTACAAGCCGGATCTTGTGTCTGAAATGTTGACGAACCCCGCGAGTGGGTTACGGGCGCATACAACTTTTGGTTGTGATTGTTTTGCCGGGTCACGGAGATCCAATGGAGTTTTTGTGGCAAAATTGTTGCCGGTTTATGGATAGAACATCGCGGGACAGACCGTGAATACAACTTTCAAGGTAAGTTGATCACACCGACGAGCCATCTTGCACAACTCGGAATGACCTATAATTTTTCGGGTGCATAAATGGAGTGAGGATAAACTATTATGTACTTTCTGCTCCAAGAATAATGCATCCGCTGGTGAAAACATGAGGGTGGTAGCGAGATGGGTGATTGACCATGTAAAGCATCAATTCTTGGGTTTCGATGTGACGAAGAGCATCCTCCTTGTGTCGTGACTGAACATGTTGTCCTTCTAGTTTGTAATGGAAGGATGGTGCATTGTTCTATATGTTATTGTCCATATATCAGTCCGTAGGTGAGCTCTCGGAAGGGTGGTAGAGGGTGGCAGAGTATACCTCAAGCATAAAATCGTCTAGAACTCAATTTTACAAGCCGGATCTTGCCTCCGAAATGTTGTCGAAGCCCGAGAGTGGGTTACCGGCGCATAAAACTTTTTGTTGTGATAGTACTGGTGGGTCATGGAGCTGCAATGGAATTTTTGTGGCAAAATTGTTCCCATTTTATGGATACAACATCGCGGGACAGAACGTGAATACAACTTTCAAGGTAAGATGATCGCACCGACGAGCCATCTTGGAGAACTAGGAATGACCTATAATTTTTTGAGTGCATAAATGGAGTGAGGATGAACTGTTATGTACTTTATGATCCAGGAATAATGCACCCGCTACTGAATACGTGAGGGTGGTGGCGAGATGGGTGATTGGCCATGTAAAGCATCAATTCTTGGGTTTCGATGCAACGAAGAGCCTCCTCCTTGTGTCATGATTGAACCTGTAGTCTTTCTAGTGTGTAATGGAAGGATGGTGCATTGTCCTATATGTTATTGTCCATATATAATTCCATAGGTGAACTCACGGAAGGGTGGTAGAGGGTGGCAGAGTAGACTTCAAGCATAAAATCGTCTGGTACTCAATTTTACAAGCCGGATCTTGTGTCCGAAATGTTGACGAACCCTGCGAGTGGGTTACGGGCGCATACAACTTTTGGTTGTGATTGTTTTGGTGGGTCATGGATGTCCAATGGAGTTTTTGTGGCAAAATTGTTACCGGTTTATGGATACAACATCGCGGGACAGTTCGTGAATACAACTTTCAAGGTAAATTGATTGCACCGACGAGCCATCTTGCAGAACTCTTAATGACCTATAATTTTTCGGGTGCATAAATGGAGTGAGGATGAACTGTTATGTAGTTTATGCTCCAAGAATAATGCATCCGCTGGTGAAAACATGAGGGTGGTAGCGAGATGGGTGATTGACCATGTAAAGCATCAATTCTTGGGTTTCGATGTGACGAAGAGCGTCCTCCTTGTGTCGTGACTGAACATGTAGTCTTTCTAGTTTGTAATGGAAGGATGGTGCATTGTTCTATATGTTATTATCCATATGTCAGTCCGTAGGTGATCTCACGGAAGGGTGGTAGAGGGTGGCAGAGTATACCTCAAGCATAAAATCGTCTAGAACTCAATTTTACAAGCCGGATCTTGCCTCCGAAATGTTGTCGAAGCCCGAGAGTGGGTTACGGGCGCATAAAACTATTGGTTGTGATAGTATTGGCGGGTGATGGAGCTGCAATGGAGTTTTTGTGGCAAAATTGTTGCCGCTTTATGGATACAACATCGCGGGACAGAACGTGAATACAACTTTCAAGGTAAGATGATCGCACCGACGAGCCATCTTGCAGAACTCGGAATGACCTATAATTTTTTGAGTGCATAAATGGAGTGAGGATGAACTGTTATGTACTTTATGATCCAAGAATAATGCACCCGTTGGTGAAAGCGTGAGGGTGGTGGCGAGATGGGTGATTGACCATGTAAAGCATCAATTCTTGGGTTTCGATGCAACGAAGAGCCTCCTCCTTGTGTCATGACTGAACCTGTAGTCTTTCTAGTGTGTAATGGAAGGATGGTGCATTGTTCTATATGTTATTGTCCATATATCAATCCATAGGTGAACTCACGGAAGGGTGGTAGAGGGTGGAAGAGTATACTTCAAGTATAAAATCGTCTGGAACTCAATTTTACAAGCCGGATCTTGTGTCCGAAATGTTGACGAACCCCACGAGTGGGTTACGGGCGCATACAACTTTTGGTTGTGATTGTGTTGGCGGGTCATGGATGTCCAATGGAGTTTTTGTGGCAAAATTGTTACCGGTTTATGGATACAACATCGCGGGACAGACCGTGAATACAACATTCAATGTAAATTGATCGCACCGACGAGTCATCTTGCAGAACTCGGAATGACCTATAATTTTTTGAGTGCATAAATGGAGTGAGGATGAACTGTTATGTACTTTATGCTCCATGATTAATGCATCCGCTGGTGAAAACGTGAGGGTGGTAGCGAGATGGGTTATTGACCATGTAAAGCATCAATTCTTGGGTTTCGATGCAAAGAAGAGCCTCCTCCTTGTGTCGTGACTGAACATGTAGGCTTTCTAGTTTGTAATGGAAGGATGGTGCATTGTTCTATATGTTATTGTCCATATTTCAGTCCGTAGATGAGCTCACGGAAGGGTGGTAGAGGGTGGCAGAGTATACCTCAACCATAAAATCGTTTAGAACTCAATTTTACAAGCCGGATCTTGCCTCCGAAATGTTGTCGTAGCTCGAGAGTGGGTTACGGGTGCATAAAACTTTTGGTTGTGATAGTATTGGCGGGTCATGGAGCTGCAATGGAGTTTTTGTGGCAAAATTGTTGCCGTTTTATGGATACAACATCGCGGGACAGAACGTGAATACAACTTTCAAGGTAAGATGATCGCACCGACGAGCCATCTTGCAGAACTCGGAATGACCTATAATTTTTTGAGTGCATAAATGGAGTGAGGATGAACTGTTATGTACTTTATGATCCAAGAATAATGCACCCGCTAGTGAAAACGTGAGGGTGGTGGCGAGATGGGTGATTGACCATGTAAAGCATCAATTCTTGGGTTTCGATGCAACGAAGAGCCTCCTCCTTGTGTCATGACTTTACCTGTAGTCTTTCTAGTGTGTAATGGAAGGATGGTGCATTGTTCTATATGTTATCGTCCATATATTAATCCATAGGTGAACTCACGGAAGGGTGGTAGATGGTGGCAGAGTATACTTCAAGCATAAAATCGTCTCGAACTCAATTTTACAAGCCGGATCTTGTGTCCGAAATGTTGACGAACCCCGCGAGTGGGTTACAGGCGCATACAACTTTTGGTTGAGAATGTCTTGGTGGGTCATGGATGTCCAATGGAGTTTTTGTGGCAAAATTGTTACCGGTTTATGGATACAACAGCGCGGGACAGACCGTGAATACAACTTTCAAGGTAAATTGATCGCACCGACGAGCCATCTTGCAGAACTCTTAATGACCTATAATTTTTCGAGTGCATAAATGGAGTGAGGATGAACTGTTATGTACTTTATGATCCAAGAATAATGCATCCGCTGGTGAACACGTGAGGGCGATAGCGAGATGGGTGATTGACCATGTAAAGCATCAATTCTTGGGTTTCGATGCAACGAAGAGTCTCCTACTTGTGTCGTGACTGAACCTGTAGTCTTTCTAGTGTGTAATGAAATGATGGTGCATTTTTCTATATGTTATTGTCCATATTTCAGTCCGTAGGTGAACTCACGGAAGGGTGGTAGAGGATGGCAGAGTATACTTCAAGCATAAAATCGTCCGGAACTCAATTTTACAAGCCGAATCTTGTGTCCGAAATGTTGACGGACCCCGCGAGTGGGTTACGGGCACATACAACTTTTGATTGTGATTGTTTTGGCCGATCATGGAGATCCAATGAAGTTTTTGTGGCAAAATTGTTGCCGGTTTATGGATACAACATCGCGGGATAGACCGTGAATACAACTTTCAAGGTAAGTTGATCGCACCGACGAGCCATCTTGCACAACTCGGAATGACCTATAATTTTTCGGGTGCATAAATGGAGTGAAGATTAACTGTTATGTACTTTCTGCTCCAAGAATAATGCATCCGCTGGTAAAAACGTGAGGGTGGTAGCGAGATGGGTAATTGACCATGTAAAGCATCAATTCTTGGGTTTCGATGTGACGAAGAGCCTCCTCCTTGTGTCGTGACTGAACATGTAGTCTTTCTAGTTTGTAATGGAAGGATGGTGCATTGTTCTATATGTTATTGTCCATATATCAGTCCGTAGGTGAGCTCACGGAAGGGTGGTAGAGGGTGGCAGAGTATACCTCAACCATAAAATCGTCTAGAACTCAATTTTACAAGCCGGATCTTGCCTCCGAAATGTTGTCGTAGCCCGAGAGTGGGTTACGGGTGCATAAAACTTTTGGTTGTGATAGTATTTGCGGGTCATGGAGCTGCAATGGAGTTTTTGTGGCAAAATTGTTGCCGTTTTATGGATACAACATCGCGGGACTGACCGTGAATACAACTTTCAAGGTAAATTGATCGCACCGACGAGCCATCTTGCAGAACTCTTAATGACCTATAATTTTTCGGGTGCATAAATGGAGTGAGGATGAACTGTTATGTACTTTATGCTCCAAGAATAATGCATCCGCTAGTGAAAACGTGAGGGTGGTAGCGAGATGGGTGATTGACCATGTAAAGCATCAATTCTTGGGTTTCGATGTGACGAAGAGCCTCCTCCTTGTGTCATGACTGTACAGTAGTCTTTCTAGTTTGTAATGGAAGGATGGTGCATTGTTCTATATGTTATTGTCCATATATCAATCCGTAGGTGAACTCACGGAAGGGTGGTAGAGGGTGGCAGAGTATACTTCAAGCATAAAATCATTGGGAACTCAATTTTACAAGCCGGATCTTGTGTCCGAAATGTTGACGTACCCCGCGTGTGGGTTATGGGCACATACAACTTTTGGTTGTGATTGTTTTGGCGGGTCATGGAGATCCAATGGAGTTTTTGTGGAAAAATTGTTGCCGGTTTATGGTACAACATCACGGGACAGACCGTGAATAGAACTTTCAAGGTAAGTTGATCGCACCGACGAGCTATCTTGCACAACTCGGAATGACCTATAATTTTTCGGGTGCATAAATGGAGTGAGGATAAACTATTATGTACTTTCTTCTCCAAGAATAATGCATCCGCTGGTGAAAACATGAGGGTGGTAGCGAGATGGGTGATTGACCATGTAAAGCATAAATTCTTGGGTTTCGATGTGATGAAGAGCGTCCTCCTTGTGTCGGGACTGAACATGTAGTGTTTCAAGTTTGTAATGGAGGGATGGTGCATTGTTCTATATGTTATTGTCCATATGTCAGTCCATAGGTGAGCTCACGGAAGGGTGGTAGAGGGTGGCAGAGTATACCTCAAGCATAAAATCGTCTAGAACTCAATTTTACAAGCCGGATCTTGCCTCCGAAATGTTGTCGAAGCCCGAGAGTGGGTTACGGGCGCATAAAACTTTTGGTTGTGATAGAATTGGTGGGTCATGGAGCTGCAATGGAGTTTGTGTGGCAAAATTGTTGCCGGTTTATGGATACAACATCGCGGGACAGACCGTGAATACAACTTTCAAGGTAAGTTGATCACACCGACGAGCCATCTTGCACAACTCGGAATGACCTATAATTTTTCGGGTGCATAAATGGAGTGAGGATAAACTATTATGTACTTTCTGCTCCAAGAATAATGCATCCGCTGGTGAAAACATGAGGGTGGTAGCGAGATGGGTGATTGACCATGTAAAGCATCAATTCTTGGGTTTCGATGTGACGAAGAGCCTCCTCCTTGTGTCGTGACTGAACATGTAGTCCTTCTAGTTTGTAATGGCAGGATGGTGCATTGTTCTATATGTTATTGTCCATATATCAGTCCGTAGGTGAGCTCTCGGAAGGGTGGTAGAGGGTGGCAGAGTATACCTGAAGCATAAAATCGTCTAGAACTGAATTTTACAAGCCGGATCTTGCCTCCGAAATGTTGTCGAAGCCCGAGAGTGGGTTACGGGCGCATAAAACTTTTGGTTGTGATAGTACTGGTGTGTCATGGAGCTGCAATGGAGTTTTTGTGGCAAAATTGTTCCCGTTTTATGGATACAACATTGCGGGACAGAACGTGAATACAACTTTCAAGGTAAGATGATCGCACCGACGAGCCATCTTGCAGAACTCGGAATGACCTACAATTTTTCGAGTGCATAAATGGAGTGAGGATGAACTGTTATGTACTTTATGATCCAAGAATAATGCATCCGCTGGTGAAAACGTGAGGGTGGTAGCGAGATGGGTGATTGACCATGTAAAGCATCAATTCTTGGGTTTCGATGCAACGAAGAGGCTCCTACTTGTGTCGTGACTAAACCTGTAGTCTTTCTAGTGTGTAATGAAAGGATGGTGCATTGTTCTATATGTTATTGTCCATATATCAATCCGTAGGTGAACTCACGGAAGGGTGGGAGAGTATACCTCAAGCATAAAATCGTCTGGAACTCAATTTTACAAGCCGGATCTTCTGTCCGAAATGTTGACGAACCCCGCGAGTGGGTTACGGGCGCATACAACTTTTGGTTGTGATTGTTTTGGCGGGTCATGGAGATCCAATGGAGTTTTTGTGGCAAAATTGTTGCTGGTTTATGGATACAACATCGCGGGACAGACCGTGAATACAACTTTCAAGGTAAGTTGATCACTCCGACGAGCCATCTTGCACAACTCGGAATGACCTATAATTTTTCGGGTGCATAAATGGAGTGAGGATAAACTATTATGTACTTTCTGCTCCAAGAATAATGCATCCGCTGGTGAAAACATGAGGGTGGTAGCGAGATGGGTGATTGACCATGTAAAGCATCAATTCTTGGGTTTCGATGTGACGAAGAGCCTCCTCCTTGTGTCGTGACTGAACATGTAGTCCTTCTAGTTTGTAATGGAAGGATGGTGCATTGTTCTATATGTTATTGTCCATATATCAGTCCGTAGGTGAGCTCACGGAAGGGTGGTAGAGGGTGGCAGAGTATACCTCAACCATAAAATCGGCTAGAACTCAATTTTACAAGCCGGATCTTGCCTCCGAAATGTTGTCGTAGCCCGAGAGTGGGTTACGGGCGCATAAAACTTTTGGTTGTGATAGTATTGGCGTGTCATGGAGCTGCAATGGAGTTTTTGTGGCAAAATTGTTGCCGCTTTGTGGATACAACATCGCGGTACAGAATGTGAATACAACTTTCAAGGTAAGATGATCGCACCGACGAGCCATCTTGCAGAACTCGGAATGACCTACAATTTTTCGAGTGCATAAATGGAGTGAGGATGAACTGTTATGTACTTTATGATCCAAGAATAATGCATCCGCTGGTGAAAACGTGAGGGTGGTAGCGAGATGGGTGATTGACCATGTAAAGCATCAATTCTTGGGTTTCGATGCAACGAAGAGGCTCCTACTTGTGTCGTGACTAAACCCGTAGTCTTTCTAGTGTGTAATGAAAGGATGGTGCATTGTTCTATATGTTATTGTCCATATATCAGTCCGTAGGTGAACTCACGGAAGGGTGGTAGAGTATACCTCAAGCATAAAATCGTCTGGAACTCAATTTTACAAGCCGGATCTTCTGTCCGAAATGTTGACGAACCCCGCGAGTGGGTTACGGGCGCATACAACTTTTGGTTGTGACTGTTTTGGCGGGTCATGGAGATCCAATGGAGTTTTTGTGGAAAAATTGTTGCCGGTTTATGGATACAACATCGCGGGACAGACCGTGAATACAACTTTCAAGGTAAGTTGATCACACCGACGAGCCATCTTGCACAACTCGGAATGACCTATAATTTTTCGGGTGCATAAATGAAGTGAGGATAAACTATTATGTACTTTCTGCTCCAAGAATAATGCATCCGCTGGTGAAAACATGAGGGTGGTAGCGAGATGGGTGATTGACCATGTAAAGCATCAATTCTTGAGTTTCGATGTGACGAAGAGCCTCCTCCTTGTGTCGTGACTGAACATGTAGTCCTTCTAGTCTGTAATGGAAGGATGGTGCATTGTTCTATATGTTATTGTCCATATATCAGTCCGTAGGTGAGCTCTCGGAAGGGTGGTAGAGGGTGGCAGAGTATACCTCAAGCATAAAATCGTCTAGAACTGAATTTTACAAGCCGGATCTTGCCTCCGAAATGTTGTCGAAGCCCGAGAGTGGGTTACGGGCGCATAAAACTTTTGGTTGTGATAGTACTGGTGTGTCATGGAGCTGCAATGGAGTTTTTGTGGCAAAATTGTTCCCGTTTTATGGATACAACATCGCGGGACAGGACGTGAATACAACTTTCAAGGTAAGATGATCGCACCGACGAGCCATCTTGCAGAACTCGGAATGACCTATAATTTTTTGAGTGCATAAATGGAGTGAGGATGAACTGTTATGTACTTTATGATCCAGGAATAATGCACCCGCTGGTGGAAACGTGAGGGTGGTGGCGAGATGGGTGATTGGCCATGTAAAGCATCAATTCTTGGGTTTCGATGCAACGAAGAGCCTCCTCCTTGTGTCATGATTGAACCTGTAGTCTTTCTAGTGTGTAATTGAAGGATGGTGCATTGTCCTATATGTTATTGTCCATATATAATTATATAGGTGAACTCACGGAAGGGTGGTAGAGGGTGGCAGAGTATACTTCAAGCATAAAATCGTCTGGAACTCAATTTTACAAGCCGGATCTTGTGTCCGAAATGTTGACGAACCGCGCGAGTGGGTTACGGGCGCATAAAACTTTTGGTTGTGATAGTATTGGCGGGTCATGGAGCTGCAATGGAGTTTTTGTGGAAAAATTGTTGCCGCTTTATGGATACAACATCGCAGGACAGAACGTGAATACAACTTTCAAGGTAAGTTGATCGCACCGACGAGCCATCTAGCACAACTCGGAATGACCTATAATTTTTCGAGTGCATAAATGGAGTGAGGATGAACTATTATGTACTTTATGATCCAAGAATAATGCATCCGCTGGTGAAAACGTGAGGGTGGTGGCGAGATGGGTGATTGGCCATGTAAAGCATAAATTCTTGGGTTTCGATGCAATGAAGCGCCTCCTACTTGTGTCGTGCCTGAACCTGTAGTCTTTCTAGTGTGTAATGAAATGATGGTGCATTGTTCTATATGTTATTGTCCATATTTCAGTCCATAGGTGAACTCACGGAAGGGTGGTAGAGGGTGGCAGAGTATACTTCAAGCATCAAATTGTCCGGAACTCAATTTTACAAGCGGGATCTTGTGTCCGAAATGTTGACGGACCCCGCGAGTGGGTTACGGGCGCATACAACTTTTGGTTGTGATTGTTTTGGCGGATCATTGAGATCCAATGGAGTTTTTGTGGCAAAATTGTTGCCGGTTTATGGATACAACATCGCGGGACAGACCGTAAATACAACTTTCAAGGTAAGTTGATCGCACCGACGAGCCATCTTGCACAACTCGGAACGACCTATAATTTTTCGGGTGCTTAAATGGAGTGAACATGAACTGTTATGTACTTTCTGCTCCAATAATAATGCATCCGCTGATGAAAACGCGAGGGTGGTAGCGAGATGGGTGATTGACCATGTAAAGCATCAATTCTTGGGTTTCGATGTGACGAAGAGCCTCCTCCTTGTGTCGTGACCGAACAAGTAGTCTTTCTAGTTTGTAATAGAAGGATGGTGCATTGTTCTATATGTTATTTTCCATATGTCAGTCCGTAGGTGAGCTCATGGATGGGTGGAAGAGGGTGGAAGAGTATACCTCAAGCATAAAATCGTCTAGAACTCAATTTTACAAGCCGGATCTTGCCTCCGAAATGTTCTCGAAGCCCGAGAGTGGGTTACGGGCGCATAAAACTTTTGGTTGTGATAGTATTGGCGGGTCATGGAGCTGCAATGGAGTTTTTGTGGCAAAATTGTTGCCGCTTTATGGATACAACATCGCGGGACAGAACGTGAATACAACTTTCAAGGTAAGATGATCGCACCGACGAGCCATCTTGCATAACTCGGAATGACCTATAATTTTTCGCATGCATAAATGGAGTGAGGATGAACTGTTATGTACTTTATGATCCAAGAATAATGCATCCGCTGGTGAAAACATGAGGGTGGTAGCGAGATGGGTGATTGACCATGTAAAGCATCAATTCTTGGGTTTCTATGCAACGAAGCGCCTCCTACTTGTGTCGTGACTGAACCTTTAGTCTTTCTAGTGTGTAATGAAATGATGGTGCATTGTTCTATATGTTATTGTCCATATTTCAGTCCGTAGGTGAACTCGCGGAAATGTGGTCGAGGGTGGCAGAGTATACTTCAAGCATAAAATCGTCCGGAACTCAATTTTACAAGCCGGATCTTGTGTCCGAAATGTTGACGGACCCCGCGAGTGGGTTACGGGCGCATACAACTTTTGGTTGTGATTTTTTTGGCGGATCATGGGGATACAATGGAGTTTTTGTGGCAAAATTGTTGCCGGTTTATGGATACAACATCGCGGGACAGACCGTGAATACAACTTTCAAGGTAAGTTGATCGCACCGACGAGCCATCTTGCAGAACTCGGAACGACCTATAATTTTTCGGTTGCATAAATGGAGTGAACACGAACTGTTATGTACTTTCTGCTCCAAGAATAATGCATCCGCTGGTGATAACGTGAGGGTGGTTGTGACACCCAAAATTTTATTTGGCTTTTTCAAAACTTTTTCTTGTTTTGAGGGAAGTGATTTGAATTTTTTCTTCTAAAAGAACTTTCCCTCTCAACATATTTTCTTTCATGACTAGTGCTTCATTTTTGGATTCACTCCAAACTTGATTTTGGTCTTGGAGGTTTTCCTCTTTTATTTGGACTCAAACCAAAGTGTGTTTCCCTTGGAAAAATGCCTTTTGAAAATTTCTTTGAAAAGGCCCTATAGCTTTTGGAAAGATCCTTTGCCACTTTCAAAAATTCCTCTTGCCATGACCCAAGGGTAAATCCACTCTCCTAGACCTTCCATCATCTTGGGATCATGTTTTGCATCAAATCCAGCAAGTTGGACCTCCCCATATGATTATTTTCCATTTAAATCTTATCAAAACAATTTCTGTCCTCTATTCTAGCCTTGGAGATTTACAAAGGAACTACCCTTTCTGTTTTCATTTTTGCCCCCAAACTTTTTCCCTTCCTAGTACTTTGAACCCTCAACCAAGATCCATGAAGATCCACTGGTCTTCAGTACAAATTTTTCAAACTATACTTGCTGCATGTTTGGACCAGATTTGTCAAATTTGGTGAAATTCATTCAAATCTTTCTCCAAAAATTCTGAGTAAAATCAGGCAGCCTCTGGGTGCATTGAGTGGTCACCTCACCAAGTCCCAGCCCCAGGAAAAATTTTCTCCTTGCCAAATCATTCTGTCGAACACCTACTGGACACTGTTACTGTCATTGTTCAGTTAAGTTCAGAAAACAGTTTCAGTGCACTGTCGTTTTCTTCAGTGTTCGATCTCAATCTCGCCAGTGTCGCTGTGTCGCCTTGCTCCCCGTCCTCTCCCCCTTGTTCCTGCGCCGCACGATCCCCTGGAGCCTTGCGAACGTCGGCGACGAGCAGGAGGAGGTGCGCCGCCCCGTGACCGACGCCAGCGGCGGCTTTGCAGCCGCCAGAGAGAGGCGCGGCGCAGACGGCGCCACCCAGCGCCGCCCAAGCCACCGGAGCTCGCCGCGTGGCCTTCCACTCCCCAGAACGCGCTGCCACTCTCGTCGTGAACCGCTGGGCGCGGAGCGCGCTCTCTGCCGCCGTCGTGCCCGTGCGGCCACCCCACCGTGGACCAGCGCCATTACGCCAAGACCAACCGAGATTAGCAGGGGAACGGCACCAGTACACCTCACTGATGCTGCCTGGCCACTCAAACCACCTGCCCAACCACTACCTCGCCGTAATCGCTCGCCGGAGCAACCCCGTTCACGGCCACCCCCTCGATCCGCCTATAAATAGAGGCCCCGAGCTCGAACTCGAACCCACACCATCTCTGCACTCCACCAAGACCCTGCCCAGCCACGGGAAGAGCCCCGAGGAAGCTTTCTTCCCCGACTCCGGCCGCCGCGACCCGCCACGGGATCCAGCTCGATTCGCTCCCGTGCGTGCACCTCTGCCTCCCATCTCTTGCCAGTAGCTCTCTAGTGCATCCCTCCTTCTGACCCGCGCTTCAATTCGAGGTTTGCAGCACCCACCGACGCGGAAGGACACGCTGAAGCTCTTGGTACACTCCGATCTCCCTGTCTCGCCGTGGTTCGACGCCGGTGGCCACCGCAGTCTTCGGGCGCCGGCGAGGTTTTTAAACCTGACATGTGGGACCCCCCGTCAGCCTCTCTTCTGTTTCCCCTCGCAGAACGTTTTCTGTTGGCGCCTTCGGGCAAATACGCTTTCCCTTTGAGCTGGCGCGTTTCTTTCCGAAGCGTTTTCTGTTTTCTCAGTTAAGCCCCTGGAACTTTTCTGTTTCATTATAGATGAGTCCCTGGATAGAAACCTTTATAACTTTTTAATAAAAAGTGATTTTTGAATGATTTTTTTGTCAGTCTTGTATTTTTCTCTAGTTTTTTATAGTATTTATTTGGAAATTTTTTGGAGAAGTTTTTATGCACGCGTTGGTTTTCACGTTAGTGCCCGTTTTCGTATGCCATAGGTTCCGGAAGAGGTGACGGAGCCGCGAACTTCGCCGAGCTAGACTCCGACTTCTCCGAACCAGGCAAGCATGTTTGAACCTTTGATATGATAGGTGTTTTGCATGTTTGCGTAATAGGTTGTGCGTGACATATGAGTGTCGGTGAGTACCTCATTGCTTGTGAGGCAACTACCCGCATGTTCCAAAGTTGCGATGATCTCTGGTGAGAGATGGCCTAATCATGTGGTGACATGAAGGGCAGCAAGGTGGTACTGTTGTAGCATACCAGCCTTGCGTCATCTGACAACTTCCGACGTTAACGTGGACGGAGTCACGTTATCGTTCTTCCCCCTTCCGTGCTACCACATGTTTTCTGCCAGAATGCGGTTTAGTAAGTTGGTAACCTCTTTCCGTGTACACAGCAAACAGAGGGGCCGGGATGATGGTTCCATGGCCCTGGATTAAAGCCAGTCATCCGGTCAGGGGGCATGGGTGTTTCCGGTTGGGACCGAGAGGGGGGCACCCCTTAGAGCGCGCGTATAGAAATTTGATCCCATGCTACGCGAGGTTGTAGCCTCCCCATCTCAAGGTTTCTCTTGAACGTTGCCGAGGGTGATTCCTGGCTTCGGAATTGTTGATAGGGTGTGTACTAGTTAGATGTGTTTCTTCCAAAACACCATAGACGGAACTAGTCCCCGTGACTACTGAAATCCGTTGGCTGTGGTTAAAGTACAAACTCTGCAGAGTCAAATCCTTCCGAGTCATCGTATCCATAGTCAAGTATCATGATCAGCGTACCCATATCTATGTCGTAACCTCGTGGTATACTCTTCGTTCCGGTAAGCAAGCTGAGTGGTGGACTTGGCTGAACGTTATTCCTGTGGATGGACTAACCCTGTTGTTTACCTCATGTCTGCTTATTCTCTTGATATGATTTATAATTCATGAGCTACTAAGTTATGAATATAAGCCCTTTATGTGATGTCGCTCAGACGTCCGACTGGGGCATGTTTTGTCTCTTACCTTCAATAGAAGCCCTTTATGTGATGTCGCTCAGACGTCCGACTGTGGCATGTTTTGTCTCTTACTTTCAATATAAGCCCTTTATGTGATGTCGCTCAGACGTCCGACTGTGGCACGCACTGCCTTTATTTTCTGTTATAAGCCCTTTATGTGGTGTCGCCCTGACGCCCGACTGCGGAATTATTATTCTTGCAGCGTCCTCTCGAGGAGTCATTCAGACCCTCGTTTGGCACCAGTATTACTATTCTTGCAGTTTCCTCTCGAGGAGTCCTTCAGACCCTCGTTTGGCACCCAGTATTTATTTTGGGATTTCGGGAGGACTACCGCCCGACTTCTCAGTTATTTTCTCATGCAATTATTGTCTCTATGTCTGAACGCACTTGTTATTCCATTCTTATGCTTCATGTTTACATTTGTTATATCTTATGTCCGAACTGTCTTGTGAGTACTTTCATAGTACTCACCTGGCTTGTTGATTTGGCCACATGTGGACGAAGGCGATCTCTTGGATGAAGAGTTTCATAGCGCGTCCGACGCCTAGAGGAGTCCCAGTCAGTCCTGTGCAATCCCGGATATTGGTCACTTGTATTATATACGCTTCCACCACCCGTAATAAGTCTCCTCGAGCCTCACTCCGACGCTCGAAGAGTTGTAGTCTTCAGGAGTCATATCACCCACTTCGCGGTGATATTTCCACCATCGTTGTTATCGTGAGTTAGTAGTTATGCCACCCTATCCACCGTCTTGTTTTATCGGCGTCCATGTAATAAATTGTTGAGCAGTCTCCGCTCAACCTTGTATTCAGTACTTCTGGTATTTTTCTTCTGTGACCAAGATATTGTCTACCAGTGAGAAGGAATTCTTCTATACTGGTCCGTAAAAGGGATTGGTCTCTCAATAAATATTTTATTGAAAAACCGGTCGTGACAAGCTTGGTATCAGAGCCAGGCTGACTATAGGAAGCCACTAGGTGCGATCGCTAATCGGTTATTAGCGTCTTTTGTGCTTTTTCAGCATTTTGCAATTGTAGCTATTTTCTGTTGGTCATCATAAATTTATGACATGACTACTCAGAATTTTTGCCTACTTTTGTAGATGGCTGGCAGCAACTGTGAGACTCGAGTGTTCACGAACGTGCCCGAGGGGTTTGTCAAACTCCTCGTCTCCATCACCAAGCTCGCGATCGGGCCAGCGACTCGCCCGGAGTTCACACTTTATCAGCACAAGCTCAGTGACGACGTGTCTATGCACCAAGCTGTGGTGCAATTCAAGGGAGGACGTTCTGCAGCTCGCGACTTCCATTTTGTGGGAAGGGCCATGCCTACGGAGAGGCATGCCATGCAGATGGCCGCCCGTGAGGCGATAGCTCGCCTTCGGGACATTCTTCCTACGATGAAGACTCGTCGCTACCGCTACCTCCCATGCCACGTGCCATATACCAGTCACTATGCATTCGCCTGCCATCGGGGAGAACGAGATGAAGCCATCGAGATGGTTGTGGAGTATCTCAAGGCTCTGGAGGAGTCTTTCGACAACCTCGTGGACGATCTTGTGGCTGCCCGCATGGACTTAGTCCGGGGCGGTCCGGCCAGCAGGAAGGAGCTTCTTCACACGGCACCGCCTCTGACATTCGTTTCGTCCTCAGCATCCTATACACCGGCCGTTTTAGCCACTGCTCGCCGTCTGCCTACCACTGAGGAGTTCGACAGAGTCATCGCTCCTATTCCAGTCAGAGCTGCACCGCCTGTCGCCCCCGCACCATCATCGCAGCGCAGTGTTGCACGCTAGGAGCCAGCTAGGGAGGAGGTGGAGGTTGAGTCTCCTGGACCGCTGAGTCTTGCCCTCGGCAAGGGAAAGGAAATCTTCACCATCTCCGACTGAGAGCGCCGAGTAGCCGCGCGTTATGTCTGGTTGTATGATGTGTTTTCTCTGTACGCTAGTTTGTATTGGTGTGTTTGCTGCTTTCCGGAGGAGTACGCTAGTCTAAATAACATGTCAGGAATGTGTACGCGCATCCTGAGTGCTGTATCGTGTGTTTGCTTTTCGCGTGTAAGATATATGCTAAGCAGTTCTTCTCCGTGCAAAATCGTTTATATTTTCTTAAAAAACCTTGAGGTCTTTTAAATTGTTGCCTTCGCAAGATTTTCCTTGTGCTACACAGTTCTTCTCATGGATTTTGCAAAATAATACCCCAGACTGGAAAAATGTCTCGCCCGTGGACTCGCTCCATGCCCAATCAGCCAAAAGAAGTTTATGGGACACAGACTAGCAACAACTTCACTCAGGGACAGTCCAGTCAACAAGACAGCGAAGCAGCCTTGTCTCAAGTATGCCGTCTCTTCGAACAAAGCCAGCAACAGCACCAAGAGATGATGAATCACGTCATCAATATGGGAAACCACCGTGAACCCTATCAACCGCATTCCAAGTTATCTGAGTTGCAGAAGACTCGCCCTTCAACTTTGGCTCACACCGATAGGCCGCTGGAAGCCGATGACTGGCTTCGTGATATCGAAAGGAAGCTGATCATTGCTCAGTGTTCAGATCATGAGAAGGTGCTTTATGCACCACACTACCTTACTGGAGCAGCTGCAGCATGGTGGGAGAACTTCTTACACATGCATCCAAGTGAACACAACATCACCTGGGAAGAATTCAAGGAAGGCTTTCGTGGGGCACACATCCCCAGGAGCATCATAAAAATCAAGAAGAGAGAATTTGATGACCTGAAGCAGAGAGGCATGTCAGTGATGGAATACAACGGTCAGTTTACCCAGCTATCCCGTTATGCCTACGACGAGCATATGACCGAGAGCAAGAAGATGGAAAAATTCCTGGACGGTCTGGCACCAGCCCTAAGATGCCAGCTGGTGGTACACACTTTCCCGGATTTTAAAACTCTGGTTGACAAGGCCATCACCTTGGAGAATGAGCGCCGCAGCCTGGAAGATATCCGTAAGCGGAAAACGGACAAGACGACCCTCGCTCGCAACAAACGAAGCAAGACTGAGGTCCCAAGGATAGGAGCAAGGAAATCCACAACTACTGATCTAAGGCCTGTCAGGCAGTTTCATGCCAGGGACAAGGAGTTCACGTACCATCCAGGGGTCACCTGCTATGCTTGTGGTGAAGAAGGGCACTATGCTAAACAATGCCCAAAGCCGAGAACTCGGCCCCCAAGCCGAACAATGGTGGAAACAATCCAGCCCCCAAGCGCAACAATTTCAATCCCAACAACAACCACAAGAAGGGTCACCTGAACCATGTGACCAGGGAAGAAGTGCAGAATGCCCCAGACGTCGTGCTCGGTACGTTCCCTGTCAACACAGTACCCGCCACGGTTTTGTTTGATTCTGGAGCTTCCCATTCGTTCGTTTGGAAGAGTTTTGTTTTGCAACATGGTTTTCCAATACTTCCCTTGGAAAAATCTATGATCATCAAGTCCCCCGGAAATAAGAAAATCGCTCAGAGTTACTGCCAAGGATTAATCATTGAGTTCGAAGGACTACAGTTCCAAGCAAATTTCATCGTGTTGGAAAATAAAGGACTGGATGTCATTTTAGGGATGGACTGGTTAACCACCAAAAAAGGATTCATTGACTGTTTCAATCGGACCGTGATTCTCACTCATCATCACGGCAAGACTATAAAGGTTACAGCTCAAGAAAGGCCACGGTCACAGCAACCAAAATTGAACAAAATGGACATTTCGGAATTGAGAAAAGTTCCAGTGGTGTGCGAGTTCCCAGACGTATTTCCTGAAGAACTACCAGGCATGCCACCAGACCGAGAGATAGAGTTCAGCATCGAACTAGCACCTGGCACCGCTCCCATCTATAAGAAGCCTTATAGAATGGCACCCTCAGAATTGGTGGAGTTGAAGAAGCAGATAAAGGAATTATTGGACAAAGGGTTTATTCGAGCCAGCTCCTCACCATGGGGTTCGCCAGTGTTGTTCGTCAAGAAAAAGGATGGGACACTTAGACTGTGTATAGACTATCGAGCCCTCAATATGGTCACCATCAAAAACAAATATCCGATGCCACGGATAAATGATTTGTTTGACCAGCTTGCCCAAGCCAAGGTGTTCTCAAAAATTGATTTGAGATCGGGATATCATCAACTGAAAGTACGGACAGAAGATATCCCTAAAACAACATTCACCTCCAGATACGGATTATATGAATTCACAGTGATGCCTTTTGGTCTAACAAACACCCCCGCATATTTCGTCCACCTCATGAACAAAGTGTTCATCAAATTCATGGACAAATTTGTTGTGGTGTTCATTGACGATATTCTGGTTTACTCAAGGACACCGGAAGAGCATGCTGAGCATCTCAGAATTGTTTTGGGAGAATTGAGGAAACATCAGTTGTATGCCAAATTTAGCAAGTGTGAATTTTGGCTAAGACAAGTTGGTTTCCTAGGCCATATATTGAACCAAGAAGGCGTGGCCGTAGACCTAGAAAAAGTCAAAGCCATACTTGACTGGAAGCCACCCGCCAACGTTACAGATGTGCGGAGTTTCCTGGGAATGGCCGGATATTACAGAAGATTCATTGAAGGATTCTCCACTGTGGCAAAACCAATAACACAGTTGCTCAAGAAAGACAAGAAATTTGTATGGACGGAAGCATGCGAGAGAAGCTTCCAAGAACTTAAGAAGAAGCTGACAACCGCACCAGTATTAACCATGCCAGACATACACAAGAGTTTTGAAGTATATTGTGACGCGTCCCGAAAAGGCCTCGGAGGTGTACTAATGCAGGATGGCAAAGTTGTCGCATATGCCTCCAGGCAGCTGCGAAAACATGAGGAAAATTACCCAACACATGACTTGGAGCTAGCAGCAGTCATACATGCACTCAAGGAGTGGAAGATCTTTCTATTGGGAAATCGCTGTGAAATATATACGGACCATAAGAGCCTCAAATATATTTTCACACAGCCAGAGCTAAATTTACGCCAACGACGCTGGTTGGAATTGGTCAAGGACTATGATGTCGGCATTCATTACCATCCAGGGAAAGCAAATGTAGTGGCCGATGCCCTTAGTCGAAACCCCAGCCCGGACAATGACGGTCCGCAAAACTTGAGGCCTGAGTTTCAGCAAGAGTTCGCTAGGCTCAACATGGTGTTAGTCTCTGAGGGCACCGTATCAAATCTGGAGATACAACCGACCCAAGTGGAACAAATCAAGAAAGCCCAACAGGGACATCCCAGCATCGAAGGTATAAAGAAGAAAATGAACCTTGGTAAGGCTTCAGAGTTCGTCACAGACAATGAAGGAATATTATGGTACGGAGACAGACTTTGCGTACCTAACATTGAGGAACTCAAGCAACAAATGTTGACCGAAAGCCACACAGCTCCATACTCAATCCATCCTGGAGGAACTAAAATGTACAAAGACATTCAGGAAAGATTTTGGTGGCACGGTATGAAAAGGGATATAGCCGCATTCATTGCTTGTTGCGATTCATGTCAGCGCATCAAGGCCGAGCATCAAAAGCCAGCAGGGCTACTCCAGCCAAACAGGATACCGGAGTGGAAATGGGATGAAATAGGAATGGACTTCATTGTCAGATTACCCCGATCACAACGCGGAAATGACGCCATATGGGTCATCACAGACCGACTAACCAAGGTTGCTCATTTCATTCCCGTGAAGACTACCTACTCCACACAAAGACTGGCCGAACTTTATCTCTCCCGTATAGTTTGTTTGCATGGAGTCCCAAGGACTATAATATCCGACCGAGGCACACAATTTGTCTCCAAATTTTGGGATCACCTACAACAAGCTCTGGGCACGCAACTAGCATTCAGTACAGCGTACCACCCTCAGACAGATGGACAAACGGAACGAGTAAACCAAATCCTAGAGGATATGCTGAGAGCCTGTGTGCTCACCTATGGGTCCAGTTGGGAAGAGAGTTTGCCATATGCCGAGTTTGCTTACAACAACAGTTACCAAGCCAGCTTGCAAATGGCACCCTTTGAAGCATTGTACGGACGGAGGTGTCGTACCCCACTAAATTGGTCAGAAACAGGTGACAGCCGTATCTTCGGCCTAGACATGCTCAAGGAGGCCGAGGAGAAAGTTAAACAGATCAGGGACAGACTCAAGACAGCACAGAGCCGACAAAAGAGCTACTACAATCAAAGACATCGTGAGGTCAGCTTTGAACCTGGTGATTCCGTATACCTACGAGTGTCTCCTATGAGGGGTCTGCAACGGTTCAAAATTAAGGGGAAGCTAGCCCCGAGATTTATTGGACCATTCCGTGTAGTCGCACGAAGAGGCACAGTAGCCTACAAACTAGACCTACCCAAGGAGCTGTCAGACGTCCATGACGTATTCCACGTCTCACAATTGAGAAAATGTGTGAGTAACCCGGAGAAGCATGTATCTCATGAGAGCATTGATGTGCAACCAGACCTCACCTACAGAGAGCGGCCGGTAAAGATATTGGAAGAGTCTAAAAGGAGGACCCGTCAGAAAACGACAAAATTTTTTAGAGTACAGTGGAGCAACCACACTGAGGATGAAGCTACATGGGAAAGGGAAGATTTTCTCCAGGCAGAGTATCCATACCTATTTGAGGATCAGCTGAAATCTCGAGGATGAGATTTTTCCTAAGGGGTAGGTGTTGTGACACCCAAAATTTTATTTGGCTTTTTCAAAACTTTTTCTTGTTTTGAGGGAAGTGATTTGAATTTTTTCTTCTAAAAGAACTTTCCCTCTCAACATATTTTCTTTCATGACTAGTGATTCATTTTTGGATTCACTCCAAACTTGATTTTGGTCTTGGAGGTTTTCCTCTTTTATTTGGACTCAAACCAAAGTGTGTTTCCCTTGGAAAAATGCCTTTTGAAAATTTCTTTGAAAAGGCCCTATAGCTTTTGGAAAGATCCTTTGCCACTTTCAAAAATTCCTCTTGCCATGACCCAAGGGTAAATCCACTCTCCTAGACCTTCCCTCATCTTGGGATCATGTTTTGCATCAAATCCAGCAAGTTGGACCTCCCCATATGATTATTTTCCATTTAAATCTTATCAAAACAATTTATGTCCTCTATTCTAGCCCTTGGACATTTACAAAGGAACTACCCTTTCTGTTTTGATTTTTGCCCCCGAACCTTTTTCCCTTCCTAGTCCTTTGAACCCTCAACCAAGATCCATGAAGATCCACTGGTCTTCAGTTCAAAATTTTCAAACTATACTTACTGCAAGTTTGGACCAAATTTGTCAAATTTGGTGAAATTCATTCAAATATTTCTCCAAAAATTCTGAGTAAAATCAGGCAGCCTCTGGGTGCATTGAGTGGTCACCTCACCAAGTCCCAGCCCCAGGAAAACTTTTCTTCTTGCCAAATCATTCTGTCGAACACCTACTGGACACTGTTACTGTCATTGTTCAGTTAAGTTCAGAAAACAGTTTCAGTGCACTGTTGTTTTCTTCAATGTTCGATCTCAATCTCGCCAGTGTCGCTGTGTCGCCTTGCTCCCCGTCCTCTCCCCCTTCTTCCTGCGCCGCACGATCCCCTGGAGCCTTGCGGACGTCGGCGACGAGCAGGAGGAGGTGCGCCGCCCCGTGACCGACGCCAGCGGTGGCTTTGCGGCCGCCAGAGAGAGGCGCGGCGCAGACGGCGCCACCCAGCGCCGCCCAAGCCACCGGAGCTCGCCCCATGGCCTTCCACTCCCCAGAACGCGCTGCCACTCTCGTCGTGAACCGCTGGGCGTGGAGCGCGCTTTCTGCCGCCGTCGTGCCCGTGCGGCCACCCCACCATGGACCAGCGCCATTATGCCAAGACCAACCGAGATTAGCAGGGGAACGGCACCAGTACACCTCACTGATGCTGCCTGGCCACTCAAACCACCTGCCCAACCACTACCTCGCCGTAATCGCTCGCCAAAGCAACCCCGTTCACGGCCACCCCCTTGATCCGCCTATAAATAGAGGCCCCGAGCTCGAACTCGAACCCACACCATCTCTGCACTCCACCAAGACCCTGCCCAGCCACTGGAAGAGCCCCGAGGAAGCTTTCTTCCCCGACTCCGGCCGCCGCGACCCGCCACGGGATCCAGCTCGATTCGCTCCCGTGCGTGCACCTCTGCCTCCCATCTCTTGCCAGTAGCTCTCTACTGCATCCCTCCTTCTGACCCGCGCTTCAATTCGAGGTTTGCAGCACTCACCGGAGTTCTCCACCATCCCCCGAGCCGCCGTCCGCCGGAGAAAGTGTCGCCGTCGACGTGGTGCTCTCCGTCGGTCGAGTCCACCACCCACCGACGCGGAAGGACACGCTAAAGCTCTTGGTACACTCCGATCTCCCTGTCTCGCCGTGGTTCGACGCCGGCGGCCACCGCAGTCTTCGGGCGCCGGCGAGGTTTTTAAACCTGACATGTGGGACCCCCTGTCAGCCTCTCTTCTGTTTCCCCTCGCGAAACGTTTTCTGTTGGCGCCTTCGGGCAAATACGCTTTCCCTTTGAGCTGGCGCGTTTCTTTCCGAAGCGTTTTCTGTTTTCTCAGTTAAGCCCCTGGAACTTTTCTGTTTCATTACAGATGAGTCCCTGGATAGAAACCTTTATAACTTTTTAATAAAAAGTGATTTTTGAATGATTTTTTTGTCAGTCTTGTATTTTTCTCTAGTTTTTTATAGTATTTATTTGGAAATTTTTTGGAGAAGTTTTTATGTACGCATTGGTTTTCACGTTAGTGCCCGTTTTCGTATGCCATAGGTTCCGGAAGAGGTGACGGAGCCGCGAACTTCGCCGAGCTAGACTCCGACTTCTCCGAACCAGGCAAGCATGTTTGAACCTTTGATATGATAGGTGTTTTGCATGTTTGCGTAAGAGGTTGTGCGTGACATATGAGTGTCGGTGAGTACCTCGTTGCTTGTGAGGCAACTACCCGCTTTTCCAAAGTTGCGATGATCTCTGGTGAGAGATGGCCTAATCATGTGGTGACATGAAGGGCAGCAAGGTGGTACTGTTGTAGCATACCAGCCTTGCGTCATCCGACAACTTCCGACATTAACGTGGACGGAGTCACGTTATCGTTCTTCCCCCTTCCGTGCTACCACATGTTTTCTGCCAGAATGCGGTTTAGTAAGTTGGTAACCTCTTTCCGTGTACACACCAAACAGAGGGGCCGGGATGATGGTTCCATGGCCCTGGATTAAAGCCAGTCATTCGGTCAGGGGCATGGGTGTTTCCGGTTGGGACCGAGAGGGGGCACCCCTTAGAGCGCGCGTATAGAAATTTGATCCCATGCTACGCGAGGTTGTAGCCTCCCCGTCTCAAGGTTTTTCTTGAACGTTGCCGAGGGTGATTCCTGGCTTTGGAATTGTTGAAAGGGTGTGTACTGGTTAGATGTGTTTCTTCCAAAACACCGTAGACGGAACTAGTCCCCGTGACTACTGAAATCCGTTGCTGTGGTTAAAGTACAAACTCTGCAGAGTCAAATCCTTCCGAGTCATCGTATCCATAGTCAAGTATCATGATCAGCGTACCCATATCTATGTCGTAACCTCGTGGTATACTCTTCGTTCCGGTAAGCAAGCTGAGTGGTGGACTTGGCTGAACGTTATTCCTGTGGATGGACTAACCCTGTTGTTTACCTCATGTCTGCTTATTCTCTTGATATGATTTATAATTCATGAGCTACTAAGTTATGAATATAAGCCCTTTATGTGATGTCGCTCAGACGTCCGACTGTGGCATGTTTTGTCTCTTACCTTCAATAGAAGCCCTTTATGTGATGTCGCTCAGACGTCCGACTGTGGCATGTTTTGTCTCTTACTTTCAATATAAGCCCTTTATGTGATGTCGCTCAGACGTCCGACTGTGGCACGCACTGCCTTTATTTTCTGTTATAAGCCCTTTATGTGGTGTCGCCCTGACGCCCGACTGCAGCATTATTATCCTTGCAGCTTCCTCTCGAGGAGTCATTCAGACCCTCGTTTGGCACCAGTATTACTATTCTTGCAGTTTCCTCTCGAGGAGTCATTCAGACCCTCGTTTGGCACCCAGTATTTAATTTGGGATTTCGGGAGGACTACCGCCCGACTTCTCAGTTATTTTCTCATGCAATTATTGTCTCTATGTCTGAACGCACTTGTTATTCCGTTCTTATGCTTCATGTTTACATTTGTTATATCTTATGTCCGAACTGTCTTGCGAGTACTTTCATAGTACTCACCTGGCTTGTTGATTTGGCCACATGTGGACGAAGGCGATCTCTTGGATGAAGAGTTTGATAGCGCGTCTGACGCCTAGTGGAGTCCCAGTCAGTCCTGTGCGATCCCGGATATTGGTCACTTGTATTATATACGCTTCCGCCACCCGTAATAAGTCTCCTCGAGCCTCACTCCGACGCTCGAAGAGCTGTAGTCTTCAGGAGTCATAGCACGCACTTCGCGGTGATATTTCCACCATCGTTGTTATCGTGAGTTAGTAGTTATGCCACCCTATCCGCCGTCTTGTTTTATCGGCGTCCATGTAATAAATTGTTGAGCAGTCTCCGCTCAACCTTGTATTCAGTACTCCTGGTATTTTTCTTCTGTGACCAAGATATTGTCTACCAGTGAGAAGGAATTCTTCTTTACTGGTCCGTAAAAGGGATTGGTCTCTCAATAAATATTTTATTGAAAAACCGGTCGTGACAGTGGTAGCGAGATGGGTGATTGACTATGTAAAGCATCAATTCATGGGTTTCGATGTGACGAAGAGCCTCCTCCTTGTGTCGTGACTGAACATGTAGTCTTTCTAGTTTGTAATGGAAGGATGGTGCATTGTTCTATATGTTATTGTCCATATATCAGTCCGTAGGTGAGCTCACGGAAGGGTGGTAGAGGGTGGCAGAGTATACCTCAACCATAAAATCGTCTAGAACTCAATTTTACAAGACGGATCTTGCCTCCGAAATGTTGTCGTAGCCCGAGAGTGGGTTACGGGCGCATACAACTTTTGGTTGTGATTGTTTAGGTGGGTCATGGAGATCCAATGGAGTTTTTGTGGCAAAATTGTTACCGGTTTATGGATAAACATCGCGGGACAGACCGTGAATACAACTTTCAAGGTAAATTGATCGCACCGACGAGCCATCTTGCAGAACTCTTAATGACCTATAATTTTTCGCGTGCATAAATGGAGTGAGAATGAACTATTATGTACTTTATGATCCAAGAATAATGCATCCGCTGGTGAAAACATGAGGGTGGTAGCGAGATGGGTGATTGACCATGTAAAGCATCAATTCTTGGGTTTCGATGTGACGAAGCGCCTCCTCCTTGTGTCGTGACTGAACATGTAGTCTTTCTAGATTGTAATGGAAGGATGGTGCATTGTTCTATATGTTATTGTCCATATGTCAGTCTGTAGGTGAGCTCACGGAAGGGTGGTAGAGGGTGGCAGAGTATACCTCAAGCATAAAATCGTCTAGAACTCAATTTTACAAGCCAGATCTTGCCTCCAAAATGTTGTCAAAGCCCGAGAGTGGGTTACGGGCGCATAAAACTTTTGGTTGTGATGGTATTGGCGGGTCATGGAGCTGCAATGTAGTTTTTGTGGCAAAATTGTTGCCGCTTTATGGATACAACATCGTGGGACAGAACGTGAATACAACTTTCAAGGTAAGATGATCGCACCGACGAGCCATCTTGCAGAACTCGGAATGACCTATAATTTTTCGAGTGCATAAATGGAGTGAGGATGAACTGTTATGTACTTTATGATCCAAGAATAATGCATCCGCTGGTGAAAACGTGAGGGCGGTAGCGAGATGGGTGATTGACCATGTAAAGCATCAATTCTTGGGTTTCGATGCAATGAAGAGGCTCCTCCTTGTGTCGTGACTGAACATGTAGTCTTTCTAGTGTGTAATGAAAGGATGGTGCATTGTTCTATATGTTATTGTCCATATATCAATCCGTAGGTGAACTCACGGAAGGGTGGTAGAGGGTGGCAGAGTATACTTCAAGCATAAAATCGTCTGGAACTCAATTTTACAAGCCGGATCTTGTGTCCGAAATGTTGACGAACCCCGCGAGTGGGATACGGGCGCATATAACTTTTGGTTGTGATTGCTTTGGCGGGTCATGGAGATCCAATGAGGTTTTGTGGCAAAATTGTTGCCGGTTTATGGGTACAACATCGCGGGACAGACCGTGAATACAACTTTCAAGGTAAATTGATCGCACCGACGAGCCATCTTGCAGAACTCCTAATGACCTATAATTTTCCGGGCGCATAAATGGAGTGAGGATGAACTGTTATGTACTTTATGCTCCAAAAATAATGCATCCGCTTGTGAAAACGTGAGGGTGGTAGCGAGATGGGTGATTGAGCATGTAAAGCATCAATTCTTGGGTTTCGATGTGATGAAGAGCCTCCTCCTTGTGTCATGACTGTACGGTAGTCTTTCTAGTTTGTAATGGAAGGATGGTGCATTGTTCTATATGTTATTGTCAATATATCAGTCCATAAGTGAGCTCACGGAAGGGTGGTAGAGTATACCTCTAGCATAAAATCGTCTGGAACTCAATTTTACAAGCCGGATCTTTTGTCCGAAATGTTGACGAACCCCACGAGTGGGTTACGGGCGCATACAACTTTTGGTTGTGATTGTTTTGGCGGGTCATGGAGATCCAATGGAGTTTTTGTGGCAAAATTGTTGCCGGTTTATGGATACAACATCGCGGGACAGACCGTGAATACAACTTTCAAGGTAAGTTGATCGCACCGATGAGCCATCTTGCACAACTCGGAATGACCTATAATTTTCCGGGTGCATAAATGGAGTGAGGATAAAATATTATGTACTTTCTGCTCCAAGAATAATGCATCCGCTGGTGAAAACATGAGGGTGGTAGCGAGATGGGTGATTGACCATGTAAAGCATCAATTCTTGGGTTTCGATGTGACGAAGAACCTCCTCCTTGTGTCGTGACTGAACATGTAGTCTTTCTAGTTTGTAATGGAAGGATGGTGCATTGTTCTATATGTTATTGTCCATATGTCAGTCCGTAGGTGAGCTCACGGAAGGGTGGTAGAGGGTGGCAGAGTATACCTCAAGCATAAAATCGTCTAGAACTCAATTTTACAAGCCGGATCTTGCCTCCGAAATGTTGTCAAAGCCCGAGAGTGGGTTACGGGCGCATAAAACTTTTGGTTGTGATAGTATTGGCGGGTCATGGAGCTGCAATGTAGTTTTTGTGGCAAAATTGTTGCCGCTTTATGGATACAACATCGCGGGACAGAACGTGAATACAACTTTCAAGGTAAGATGATCGCACCGACGAGCCATCTTGCAGAACTCGGAATGACCTATAATTTTTCGAGTGCATAAATGGAGTGAGGATGAAGTGTTATGTACTTTATGATACAAGAATAATGCATCCGCTGGTGAAAACGTGACGGCGGTAGCGAGATGGGTGATTGACCATGTAAAGCATCAATTCTTGGGTTTCGATGCAACGAAGAGGCTCCTCCTTGTGTCGTGACTGAACCTGTAGTCTTTCTATTGCGTAATGAAAGGATGGTGCATTGTTCTATATGTTATTGTCCATATATCAATCCGTAGGTGAACTCACGGAAGGGTGGTAGAGGGTGGCAGAGTATACTTCAAGCATAAAATCGTCTAGAACTCAATTTTACAAGCCGGATCTTGTGTCCGAAATGTTGACGAACCCCGCGAGTGGGTTACGGGTGCATAAAACTTTTGGTTGTTATTGTTTTGGCGGGTCATGGAGATCCAATGGATTTTTTGTCACAAAATTGTTGCCGGTTTATGGATACAACATCGCGGGACAGACCGTGAATACAACTTTCAAGGTAAATTGATCGCACCGACGAGCCATCTTGCAGAACTCCTAATGACCTATAATTTCTCGGGTGCATAAATGGAGTGAGGATGAACTGTTATGTACTTTATGCTCCGAGAATAATGCATCCGCTTGTGAAAACGTGAGGGTGGTAGCGAGATGGGTGATTGACCATGTAAAGCATCAATTTTTGGGTTTCGATGTGATGAAGAGCCTCCTCCTTGTGTCATGACTGTACGGTAGTCTTTCTAGTTTGTAATGGAAGGATGGTGCATTGTTCTATATGTTATTGTCAATATATCAGTCCATAAGTGAGCTCACAGAAGGGTGGTAGAGTATACCTCAAGCATAAAATAGTCTGGAACTCAATTTTACAAGCCGGATCTTGTGTCCGAAATGTTGACGAACCCCACGAGTGGGTTACGGGCGCATACAACTTTTGGTAGTGATCGTTTTGGCGGGTCATGGAGATCCAATGGAGTTTTTGTGGCAAAATTGTTGCCGGTTTATGGATACAACATCGCGGGACAGACCGTGAATACAACTTTCAAGGTAAGTTGATCGCACTGACGAGCCATCTTGCACAACTTGGAATGACCTATAATTTTTCGGGTGCATAAATGGAGTGAGGATAAACTATTATGTACTTTCTGCTCCAAGAATAATGCATCCGCTGGTGAAAACATGAGGGTGGTAGCGAGATGGGTGATTGACCATGTAAAGCATCAATTCTTGGGTTTCGATGTGACGAAGAGCCTCCTCCTTGTGTCGTGACTGAACATGTAGTCTTTCTAGTTTGTAATGGAAGGATGGTGCATTGTTCTATATGTTATTGTCCATATGTCAGTCCGTAGGTGAGCTCACGGAAGGGTGGTAGAGGGTGGCAGAGTATACCTCAAGCATAAAATCGTCTAGAACTCAATTTTACAAGCCGGATCTTGCCTCCGAAATGTTGTCTAAGCCCGAGAGTGGGTTACGGGCGCATAAAACTTTTGGTTGTGATAGTATTGGCGGGTCATGGAGCTGCAATGTAGTTTTTGTGGCAAAATTGTTGCCGCTTTATGGATACAACATCGCGGGACAGAACGTGAATACAACTTTCAAGGTAAGATGATCGCACCGACGAGCCATCTTGCAGAACTCGGAATGACCTATAATTTTTCGAGTGCATAAATGGAGTGAGGATGAAGTGTTATGTACTTTATGATACAAGAATAATGCATCCGCTGGTGAAAATGTGACGGCGGTAGCGAGATGGGTGATTGACCATGTAAAGCATCAATTCTTGGGTTTCGATGCAACGAAGAGGCTCCTCCTTGTGTCGTGACTGAACCTGTAGTCTTTCTATTGCGTAATGAAAGGATGGTGCATTGTTCTATATGTTATTGTCCATATATCAATCCGTAGGTGAACTCACGGAAGGGTGGTAGAGGGTGGCAGAGTATACTTCAAGCATAAAATCGTCTAGAACTCAATTTTACAAGCCGGATCTTGTGTCCGAAATGTTGACGAACCCCGCGAGTGGGTTACGGGTGCATACAACTTTTGGTTGTTATTGTTTTGGCGGGTCATGGAGATCCAATGGATTTTTTGTCACAAAATTGTTGCCGGTTTATGGATACAACATCGCGGGACAGACCGCGAATACAACTTTCAAGGTAAATTGATCGCACCGACGAGCCATCTTGCAGAACTCCTAATGACCTATAATTTCTCGGGTGCATAAATGGAGTGAGGATGAACAATTATGTACTTTATGCTCCGAGAATAATGCATCCGCTTGTGAAAACGTGAGGGTGGTAGCGAGATGGGTGATTGACCATGTAAAGCATCAATTTTTGGGTTTCGATGTGATGAAGAGCCTCCTCCTAGTGTCATGACTGTACGGTAGTCTTTCTAGTTTGTAATGGAAGGATGGTGCATTGTTCTATATGTTATTGTCAATATATCAGTCCATAAGTGAGCTCACGGAATGGTGGTAGAGTATACCTCAAGCATAAAATAGTCTGGAACTCAATTTTACAAGCCGGATCTTGTGTCCGAAATGTTGACGAACCCCACGAGTGGGTTACGGGAGCATACAACTTTTGGTAGTGATCGTTTTGGCGGGTCATGGAGATCCAATGGAGTTTTTGTGGCAAAATTGTTGCCGGTTTATGGATACAACATCGCGGGACAGACCGTGAATACAACTTTCAAGGTAAGTTGGTCGCACCGACGAGCCATCTTGCACAACTTGGAATGACCTATAATTTTTCGGGTGCATAAATGGAGTGAGGATATACTATTATGTACTTTCTGCTCCAAGAATAATGCATCCGCTGGTGAAAACATGAGGGTGGTAGCGAGATGGGTGATTGACCATGTAAAGCATCAATTCTTGGGTTTCGATGTGACGAAGAGCCTCCTCCTTGTGTTGTGACTGAACATGTAGTCTTTCTAGTTTGTAATGGAAGGATGGTGCATTGTTCTATATGTTATTGTCCATATGTCAGTCCGTAGGTGAGCTCACGGAAGGGTGGTAGAGGGTGGCAGAGTATACCTCAAGCATAAAATCGTCTAGAACTCAATTTTACAAGCCGGATCTTGCCTCCGAAATGTTGTCGAAGCCCGAGAGTGGGTTACGGGCGCATAAAACTTTTGGTTGTGATAGTATTGGCGGGTCATGGAGCTGCAATGTAGTTTTTGTGGCAAAATTGTTGCCGCTTTATGGATACAACATCGCGGGACAGAACGTGAATACAACTTTCAAGGTAAGATGATCGCACCGACGAGCCATCTTGCAGAACTCGGAATGACCTATAAATTTTCGAGTGCATAAATGGAGTGAGGATGAAGTGTGGTGTACTTTATGATACAAGAATAATGCATCCGCTGGTGAAAACGTGACGGCGGTAGCGAGATGGGTGATTGACCATGTAAAGCATCAATTCTTGGGTTTCGATGCAACGAAGAGGCTCCTCCTTGTGTCGTGACTGAACCTGTAGTCTTTCTAGTGTGTAATGTAAGGATGGTGCATTGTTCTATATGTTATTGTCCATATATCAATCCGTAGGTGAACTCACGGAAGGGTGGTAGAGGGTGGCAGAGTATACTTCAAGCATAAAATCGTCTGGAACTCAATTTTACAAGCCGGATCTTGTGTCCGAAATGTTGACGAACCCCGCGAGTGGGTTACAGGCGCATACAACTTTTGGTTGTTATTGTTTTGGCGGGTCATGGAGATCCAATGGATTTTTTGTCGCAAAATTGTTGCCGGTTTATGGATACAACATCGCGGGACAGACCGCGAATACAACTTTCAAGGTAAATTGATCGCACCGATGAGCCATCTTGCAGAACTCCTAATGACCTATAATTTCTCGGGTGCATAAATGGAGTGAGGACGAACTGTTATGTACTTTATGCTCCGAGAATAATGCATCCGCTTGTGAAAACGTGAGGGTGGTAGTGAGATGGGTGATTGACCATGTAAAGCATCAATTCTTGGGTTTCGATGTGATGAAGAGCCTCCTCCTTGTGTCATGACTGTACGGTAGTCTTTCTAGTTTGTAATGGAAGGATGGTGCATTGTTCTATATGTTATTGTCAATATATCAGTCCATAAGTGAGCTCCCGGAAGGGTGGTAGAGTATACCTCAAGCATAAAATCGTCTGGAACTCAATTTTACAAGCCGGATCTTGTGTCCCAAATGTTGACGAACCCCGCGAGTAGGTTACGGGCGCATACAACTTTTGGTAGTGATTGTTTTGGCGGGTCATGGAGATCCAATGGAGTTTTTGTGGCAAAATTGTTGCCGGTTTATGGATACAACATCGTGGGACAGACCGTGAATACAACTTTCAAGGTAAATTGATCGCACTAACGAGCCATCTTGCAGAACTCTTAATGACCTATAATTTTTCGGGTGCATAAATGGAGTGAGGATGAACTGTTATGTACTTTATGATCCAAGAATAATGCATCCGCTGGTGAAAACGTGAGGGTGGTAGCGAGATGGGTGATAGACCATGTAAAGCATCAATTCTTGGGTTTCGATGCAACGAAGAGCCTCCTCCTTGTGTCGTGACTGAACCTGTAGTCTTTCTAGTGTGTGGTGGAAGGATGGTGCATTGTTCTATATGTTATTGTCCATATATCAGTCCGTATGTGAACTCACGGAAGGGTGGTAGAGGGTGGCAGAGTATACTTCAAGCATAAAATCGTCGGGAACTCAATTTTACAAGCCGGATCTTGTGTCCGAAATGTTGACGAACCCCGCGTGTGGGTTACGGGCGCATACAACTTTTGGTTGTGATTGTTTTGGCGGGTCATGGAGATCCAATGGAGTTTTTGTGGCAAAATTGTTGCCGGTTTATGGATACAACATCGCGGGACAGACCGTGAATACAAGTTTCAAGGTAAGTTGATCGCACCGACGAGCCATCTTGCACAACTCGGAATGACCTATAATTTTTCGGGTGCATAAATGGAGTGAGGATAAACTATTATGTACTTTCTGCTCCAAGAATAATGCATCCGCTGGTGAAAACATGAGGGTGGTAGCGAGATGGGTGATTGACCATGTAAAGCATCCATTCTTGGGTTTCGATGTGACGAAGAGCCTCCTCCTTGTGTCGTGACTGAACAGGTAGTCTTTCTAATTTGTAATGGAAGGATGGTGCATTGTTCTATATGTTATTGTCCATATCTCAGTCCGTAGGTGAGCTCACGGAAGGGTGGTAGAGGGTGGCAGAGTATACCTCAAGCATAAAATCGTCTAGAACTCAATTTTACAAGCCGGATCTTGCCTCCGAAATGTTGTCGAAGCCCGAGAGTGGGTTACGGGCGCATAAAACTTTTGGTTGTGATAGTATTGGCGGGTCATGGAGCTGCAATGGAGTTTTTGTGGCAAAATTGTTGCCGCTTTATGGATACAAAATCACGGGACAGAACGTGAATACAACTTTCAAGGTAAATTGATCGCACTAACGAGCCATCTTGCAGAACTCGGAATGACCTATAATTTTTCGAGTGCATAAATGGAGTGAGGATCAACTGTTATGTACTTTATGATCCAAGAATAATGCATCCGCTGGTGAAAACATGAGGGTGGTAGCGAGATGGATGATTGACCATGTAAAGCATCAATTCTTGGGTTTCGATGCAACGAAGAGGCTCATCCTTGTGTCGTGACTGAACCTGTAGTCTTTCTAGTGTGTAATGAAAGGATGGTGCATTGTTCTATATGTTATTGTCCATATATCAATCCGTAGGTGAACTCACGGAAGGGTGGTAGAGGGTGGCAGAGTATACTTCAAGCATAAAATCGTCTGGAACTCAATTTTACAAGCCGGACCTTGTGTCCGAAATGTTGACGAACCCCACGAGTGGGCTACGGGCGCATACAACTTTTGGTTGTGATTGTTTTGGCGGGTCATGGAGATCCAATGGTGTTTTTGTGGAAAAATTGTTGCCGGTTTATGGATACAACATCGCGGGACAGACCGCGAATACAACTTTCAAGGTAAATTGATCGCACCGACGAGCCATCTTGCAGAACTCTTAATGACCTATAATTTCTCGGGTGCATAAATGGAGTGAGGATGAACTGTTATGTACTTTATGCTCCAAGAATAATGCATCCGCTGGTGAAAACGTGAGTGTGGTAGCGAGATGGGTGATTGACCATGTAAAGCATCAATTCTTTGGTTTCGATGTGATGAAGAGCCTCCTCCTTGTGTCATGACTGTACAGTAGTCTTTCTAGTTTGTAATGGAAGGATGGTGCATTGTTCTATATGTTATTGTCAATATATCAGTCCATAAGTGAGCTCACGGAAGGGTGGTAGAGTATACCTCAAGCATAAAATCGTCTGGAACTCAATTTTACAAGCCGGATCTTGTGTCCGAAATGTTGAAGAACCCCGCGAGTGGGTTACGGGCGCATACAACTTTTGGTTGTGATTGTTTTGGCGGGTCATGGAGATCCAATGGAGTTTTTGTGGCAAAATTGTTGCCGGTTTATGGATACAACATCGCAGGACAGACCGTGAATACAACTTTCAAGGTAAATTGATCGCACTAACGAGCCATCTTGCAGAACTCTTAATGACCTATAATTTTTCGGGTGCATAAATGGAGTGAAGATGAACTGTTATGTACTTTATGATCCAAGAATAATGCATCCGCTGGTGAAAACGTGAGGGTGGTAGCGAGATGGGTGATAGACCATGTAAAGCATCAATTCTTGGGTTTCGATGCAACGAAGAGCCTCCTCCTTGTGTCGTGAGTGAACCTGTAGTCTTTCTAGTGTGTAGTGGACGGATGGTGCATTGTTCTATATGTTATTTTCCATATATCAGTCCGTAGGTGAACTCACAGAAGGGTGGTAGAGGGTGGCAGAGTATACTTCAAGCATAAAATCATCGGGAACTCAATTTTACAAGCCGGATCTTCTGTCCGAAATGTTGACGAACCCCGTAAGTGGGTTACGGGCGCATACAACTTTTGGTTGTGATTGTTTTGGCGGCTCATGGAGATCCAATGGAGTTTTTGTTGCAAAATTGTTGCCGATTTATGGATACAACATCGTGAGATAGACCGTGAATACAACTTTCAAGGTAAGTTGATCGCACCGACGAGCCATCTTGCACAACTTAGAATGACCTATAATTTTTCGAGTTCATAAATGGAGCGAGGATGAACCGTCATGTACTTTATGATCAAACAATAATGCATCCGCTGGTGAAAACATGAGGGTGGTAGCGAGATGGGTGATTGACGATGTAAGGCATCAATTCTTGGGTTTCGATATGACGAAGAGCCTCCTCCTTGTGTCGTGACTGAACATGTAGTCTTTCTAGTTTGTAATGGAAGGATGGTGCATTGTTCTATATCTTATTGTCCATATTTCAATCCGTAGGTGAACTCACGGAAGGGTGGTAGAGGGTGCCAGAGTATACTTCAAGCATAAAATCATCCGGAACTCAATTTTACAAGCCGGATCTTGTGTCCGAAAAGTTGACAAACCCCGCAAGTGGGTAGCGGGCGCATACAACTTTTGGTTCTGATTGTTTTGGCGGGTCATGGAGATCCAATGGAGTTTTTGTGGCAAAATTGTTGCCGGTTTATGGATATAACATCGAGGGACAGACCGTGAATACAACTTTCAAGGTAAGTTGATCGCACCGACGAGCCATCTTGCACAACTCGGAATGACCTATAATTTTCGGGTGCATAAATGGAGTGAGGATGAACTGTTATGTACTTTGTGCTCCAAGAATAATGCATCCGCTGGTGAAAACGTGAGGGTGGTAGCGAGATGGGTGATTGACCATGTAAAGCATCAATTCTTGGGTTTCGATGTGACGAAGAGCCTCCTCCTTGTGTCATGACTATACATGTAGTCTTTCTAGTTTGTAATGGAAGGATGGTGCATTGTTCTATATGTTATGGTCAATATATCAGTCCATAAGTGAGCTCACGGAACGTTAGTAGAGTATACCTCAAGCATAAAATCGTCCGGAACTCAATTTTACAAGCCGGATCTTGTGTCCGAAATGTTGACGAACCCCGCGAGTGGGTTACGGGCGCATACAACTTTTGGTTTTGATTGTTTTGGCTGGTCATGGAGATCCAATGGAGTTTTTGTGGCAAAATTGTTTCCAGTTTATGGATACAACATCGCGGGACAGACCGTGAATACAAGTTTCAAGGTAAGTTGATCGCACCGACGAGCCATCTTGCACAACTCGGAATGACCTATAATTTTTCGGGTGCATAAATGGAGTGAGGATGAACTGTTATGTACTTTATGCTCCAAGAATAATGCATCCGCTTGTGAAAACGTGAGGGTGGTAGCGAGATTGGTGATTGACCATGTAAAGCATCAATTCTTGGGTTTCGATGCAACGAAGAGCCTCCTCCTTGTGTCGTGACTGAACCTGTAGTCTTTCTAGTGTGTAGTGGAAGGATGGTGCATTGTTCTATATGTCATTGTCCATATATCAGTCCGTAGGTGAACTCACGGAAGGGTGGTAGACGGTGGCAGAGTATACTTCAAGCATAAAATCGTCGGGAACTCAATTTTACAAGCCGGATCTTGTGTCTGAAATGTTGACAAACCCCGCGAGTGGGTTACGGGCGCATACAACTTTTGGTTGTGATTATTTTGGCGGGTCATGGGGATCCAATGGAGTTTTTGTGGCAAAATTGTTGCCAATTTATGGATACAACATCGCGAGACAGACCGTGCATACAACTTGCAAGGTAAGTTGATCGCACCGACGAGCCATCTCGCACAACTCGGAATGACCTATAATTTTTTGAGTGCATAAATGGAGTGAGGATGAACTGCTATGTACTTTACGATCCAACAATAATGCATCCGCTGGTGAAAACATGAGGGTGGTAGCGAGATGGGTGATTGACCATGTAAAGCATCAATTCTTGGGTTTCGATGTGACGAAGAGCCTCCTCCTTATGTCGTGTCTGAACATGTAGACTTTCTGGTTTGTAATGGAAGGATGGTGCATTGTTCTATATGTTATTGTCCATATTTCAGTCCATAGGTGAACTCACGGAAGGGTGGTAGAGGGTGCCAGAGTATACTTCAAGCATAAAATCGTCCGGAACTCAATTTTACAAGCCGGATCTTGTGTCCGAAATGTTGACGAACCCCGCGAGTGGGTTACGGGCGCATACAACTTTTGGTTTTGATTGTTTTGGCTGGTCATGGAGATCCAATGGAGTTTTTGTGGCAAAATTGTTTCCAGTTTATGGATACAACATCGCGGGACAGACCGTGAATACAAGTTTCAAGGTAAGTTGATCGCACCGACGAGCCATCTTGCACAACTCGGAATGACCTATAATTTTTCGGGTGCATAAATGGAGTGAGGATGAACTGTTATGTACTTTATGCTCCAAGAATAATGCATCCGCTTGTGAAAACGTGAGGGTGGTAGCGAGATTGGTGATTGACCATGTAAAGCATCAATTCTTGGGTTTCGATGCAACGAAGAGGCTCCTCCTTGTGTCGTGACTGAACCTGTAGTCTTTCTAGTGTGTAATGGAGAGAAGATGACATGACTTCTTCCATTTATTTAAATGAAAATGGGTGTTGAAAATATTTGAATATCATTTGAAAATATTTCCAATTCAGAAACTTCAACAACTCAATGATTTTCATGAGAGAAGATAAAATGACTTCTTCAAAACATATGAAATATGAGTTGGAAGTTTAAAAGGATCTAATTTAAAGTCCTTTTGGAAATTATTTTCAATTGGAGTATTTGGGTTTTATTCAAATTATTTTTCTCCAAAATAAAAATATATGGAAAATAGGGTAACATGATTCCCTACAACAGAAAATTGGAGAGAAATAAATTTGAATTAATTTTGGTATTTTGAAAATGAATTTTACTGGATTTTAGTAGAGCAATAGCACTCTTTGATTTATTTTAATTTTTGTGGATTTTATTTAATGCTAGAAAAATGTTCATCTTGTAGGAAATCTTTTTCTGAAAATTTTGATATAAAATATGCCTAGGTTCAATTTCATTTTATTTCATTTTTTTTATTTTGTTGTGTTTTCTTTAAAAAAAAATCTTCCTCGGACCGACCGGGCCGGCCCAGTTCGCCAGGCCACGGCCCTGCCGGCCCACAACGCTCGTCCCCGAGCCCCGAGCGGGATTCCTCCCGCCAGACGCCGCCGCACCGCCTCGGCGTCCGTGCCCCAGCCGGACACCGCCGCCGCCTTGCCCTGCCCCCTCCTCCATGCCACCTTGCCCCCTCCCCTCCTATAAAGGGCGCCGCCCCGGGCCCCTCTCTCCTCCTCCGCCGCAACCGCCGCCCTCGCCGGAGTCCCTCCCCGACGAGATCTGCCGCCGCCGCACTCGCCAACCGCCGCCGCCGACGAGATCCGCCACCGCCGCTGCCGCGCCTCGCCTAGCCCGCGCCGCCCCGCGTAGCTGCCGCCGCCGCCCGCGCCTGGAACCACCACTGCTACCCGCTGCCGCGCCGGAGCCCGCCGCACTCGTCAACCATCGCCGGAGTCAACGCCGCTGCCGGTTTTGTCTCCAAAAACTGCCGAACCACCGACGGTATACAACCGCCCCGGTTCGATTCGGTTTAGTTCGGTTTTCAAAAAAAACCCAGATTTTTTTGGTTTATTATTTAGCGAACGTTTTCTGTTAGTTAGTTTTAGTGAACGTTTTCGTTCTGTAGATCTGTGTAGCGAACGTTCGCTATTTAGTCTTTTTCTTTTATTTTAGTTTTTCGCCAGGGACCTATCTATGATGATTTTATTTACAGTTTAGTCCCTGTTCTTCAAACGGTCACAACTTTTTATTCGTTTGTCCAAATCCAACGAAACCAACGCCCACGTCTTCGTTATGATCCCCTCTATCCAGTAAAACAACTTGAACATGTTTTTGAAAGTTTTAAAATTTTGAATTAGATCAGATTTGAATTCAAACTTCTTTTGTTCATAACTTAAGTTCCGTAACTCCGTTTGAGTTGATTCTTTTTGCAAAGTGAAGCTCTTGAACTAAACTTTCTGATAAGGCCAAATTCACGTAATTTTGGTGCTGTTAGAAATTGTTTTATGTTGCAAGAGTTATTTGCTTGGTTTTGATGTTTTCCGAATTGTTTTCTTCGATCTTTCTGATCTTTTGAGTGATTGCTTATGTGTGGTTACTATTGCTTGCTCTCGATAGATTGACCGGAGTGTGACGAGTAGATCTATCCAGAGTTTTGAGTGAGAATCATCTTCATCAACATTGCAGGCAAGTAACACTTTGATCATACTTTTCACTACCCAGTTTTATTGCATTAGATCAATCCTCAAACATTGCATGGTTAGGATCTAATTAAATTGTGGGTATTGGGAAGTAGTTGAGGTAGTACCTATTACCTTTTTTATTATCAAACCCTTGGGAGTTACTTCTACGTTGCTTATATCGCTATGCTATGATTGTAGACGTGGATTGGGTTTGAGAGATATTCATGACAGATGTGAGATTGTTAATTAATGGTTTACTTAAGGTGGCAACTAAAACTCACATCTGGGTGGATTGAGGCACCTGGAGAAACCAGTGCTGCCTGTATTTTTTGGACATCCCGGAGTACCCGTGTGATCATCCTATGGACCGCCACCCAGGCTCAAAGGGATCATGAGATTATTCATGCTAGAAACTTCCGTGTGCAGCCACAAGCTATTATGGTCTCTAGCATAGTTGATTAAGTTGTGTGAGCTCTTGAAGAGGTAGACTAGCAGATGTAGGGGATGTAGGTGGTACGGTCTACCCAGAGTATAGAGTTTACGCTTCTGAAAGACTGTGTCTCGGTCATCCGTTTCTCAAACATCATGCAGTGCGAGAATCAAGCGGAGGCGATCGAGTCTTGTGGGGAAAAGTGCACAAACCTCTGCAGAGTGTACAAACTAATCATGATTAGTCGTGTCCCCGGTTATGGACATCTTGAGTATCTAGTTCTTGGATTATCCCGTTGATATCATCATGTTACTTTAATTAATTTTGTTGGGTTAATGATGTTACTTAATTGGGATTGAGTTGGAGGTACCTTCTCAATGTTTAACAACCACCATGATAGTTAAATAAAATTTATTCCTTTGCAGTAGGGAAAAATTGGCTTTTCGCAAAAACATTATAACCATAGAGCTTTTTCCACCAGCCATATATGCATGTAGTATAGCATTATTCTGTTCATTACTCTCTATGTGTTACATTGCCAGCATATTCCATGTGCTGACCCGTTTTCGGGCTGCAACGTTTCATGTTGCAGGATTCTTACGACGAGTAAGAGATACGTTAGGGTTACGATTTCTACACTCAACTTTGTCATTGGTGTTGATGGGAATCCACAACCTTGTTACTTCCGCTTTTTGGATTGAGGTAATAGTATTTACGTTACTTTATACATGTGATTTACCTCTGTTATAAATCCTCGAGTACTGTGTGTGTCAGCATACCGATCCAGGGATGACACTTAAGCACACAGACTTGATCCATTTGGGTCGGGTCGCTACAGTTAGTTGCTCAACGTGTTTTGAGTGTGCAGGTTACACTAGCTGAGCAAAATCATAGGCATAATTTGTTCCATACAAAGGGATTTGTGAAGGAACGTTCTATTCACGTTATCATAGATGGAGGGATGATGCGGAGCATCCTACGATCATCCCCATGTACACTAAGACTTCTCCCCAAGCCCCAAGTGCCCTCATGTTGAGACCTCAAGCATACGCCATTGGACCTAAGGTGAACTCGCTCCTTTCCGAATCTTCCCTTTCCGCATTTAAGACATTGATGCTACTTCAAGCGCGGACTTTGTGCATACTCAGGTACACCTGAGGAGACCATGGAGAGGCCAAGGACCAAGGCCAAGTGTGCGCGGGACCGAAGGAAAGAGAAGGAAGAAGAGACAGCTGCTACAGGCCCCGGACATCCGGCCCCAGCCCGGACATCCGACCCGACCCCCGGAAATCCGGCTCCCATCACAGAACGCGCCCGAAGCTGAACCCCGTCAGCCCAAACATCCAGCCAGAGCCCCGGACATCCGGCTCTTTGTGAGCCGCCGGACTTCCCCCCCAGCCCGGACATCCGGCACCTGCCTGTGAGCCGAGATCCGGCCAAGGGCCCATGTATCCCCTCTCACTTTCCCCTTCGTGGGCTAACACTCTATATACTCCCCCACCTCCTCCTAGTTAGGGTTAGCAAAGGATTAGCTCATATGTGAGATAGAGCTTTCCTCATCCATTACGGATCTACTCCACGAGAGAGACCGCGGCCCCTCTACGGAGAAGATCCCCTTGGATTGAAGACCTCCTCACGGAGAAGACCCCCATCAAGACCTCCTTACGGAGAACCGGTTACCCTATGTATCGTCCTTTGTTGGATTTGGATCGTGTATCTCTTTGTGTTTCGAGGATCTAGCACATGTGTGATTGTTCTTGTTGGTTTGAGTGATTCTCTCGTGTTTTCCTTCGTGTTTCCCCTCGTGTTCTTCGTGTTCTTAGTTGGGATCCGCTCTTTTCGTGAAAGATCGGCCATATAGGGTTCCACCCTACATCATCTTGGATCAGAGCTTAGGTTTATCACGAATTTGGAGCCTCCCCTCTTTGTTTTTCTAGCCTAATTTTGTTGTGTTCGTCCCCAATTTCGAAAATCCCCACCAAGTTTCCCCACTTTCCATCCACGAAATCTCCCCAATGTTGCCCTTGAAATCATCAATTTCCGCCCCAAATTGAGTTTCGAAGTCCAAATCCCGATCTGGAATCGTCGGGCCGGACATCCGGGCCATCTGGCCGGACATCCGGGCCCCAAGCCGGACATCCGGCTCCTAGAGCACAAAATCCGCACGGTTCTGGAAATACACCCCGGAAATCCGGCCCCCACCCCCGGATATCTGGCCCATGGGAAATCAGCCTCCCGTGTTTCACCATTTTTCCCATAACTTCCACAACCGGAGTCTGATTTTCACGTCTTTTAGCTCATTGAGTAGCTATTGACATCCTCTATCCATCTAGCTAGGTTACATCACCATTTGACTCCATCAAATTTTTGGCACTTTGGCATCTTTGCCTAGGGCTTCCACCATATCATCCGCATAACCACCACCGTCTTCCACAACCTAACCCATTTTTGTTCCCCTTTGCATTTGAGGTTGCTTGAGTAGTGATTCGAGTCTCCTAAGGTGTCTCGGCTACTTAGGGACGATTGCTTCTTCATCATCCACCAACATAACTTCCGCATAGGTTTGCCCACCATACACTTCCACCAACCCAACTTAACCCAATTTTGTTGTGTTGAGAGTTGTGTCTCCTAAGTTGTTTCGGCTACTTAGGGACCGTGCTTCCAACTCTGACACCGTGTATAGTCCACCACCTTACCCTCCATTTCCGCATTGCGTCTCAAAACCCCATCATTGCATTTCCGCAATCCCATTGAGTTTCTGCAAAACCACCACCGCTTTCGGCTACCACCATTTGACATTTGACATATGAGATTTTGAGTTCGCGGTTTTTCCGTATCCTAAGGTGTTCTGGCTACTTAGGGACGAGTCTCCATCATCTCGGTATCTCCAGCAAGATCACCGCCACTCATCATCGCCAAGGACGGTAACCTCCATATCATCTTGGTATCGTGGTATCCCTCCTTTGTATATTCCCTTGCAATTGCATTGTTAACCCCTAGCCCATTTTGCGTCACTTGCCTATCGAGACTACCCATTTGAGTATTGCCGGCAACGTTACTTGTGCACATTAGTGATCTACACCTTCCATAGCATACTTACCATACCATATTGGTATCATATCATCTCTTGTGTCACAAGATTGTTCCCGCATACACACAATTGCTATCTTGGTTTGTGCATTTCGCATAGTGGCTATCCAAAAAAAGAGAGAAAAAAAAGAATAAGCTTTTAAGCAAAAGAGAAAGAACAAATAGCTTGTAAGCAAGTGCCATAGCATCATACCACATTGCATAAGATTGTCATATATCCGATCATCTTGGATCATCTTGAGAGAAACACCGGGAACCATACATATATAGCATACTTGGGATAGCAAGTTTATCCATTTTGCATATCATAGGTTGTGCCCAAGTGTCGTATCCGCCTATAGAGCAGTCGTGCTAGCGTCTCTCTTGAGTTGTGCAACACGAGCATTTTCCGTGGATTCCACATTTTGTGCTCATTACTTGGTTGCACGATCCCATTTATCTATACGTGTGTGTGTTTCCGTGTGCCATTCTCTGCTATTGGTCTACTTGTTTCACTTGCGAATTTGTGAATCTCTTTCAACATTATTGACTCTTGCTAACATTTTGCATCAAATTTTTGTGCCACTATCCTCACCGATCTCCACCATAAGCCTTACTTGTGTAGGTGTGAGAAACTGACAAGAATTGGTACCAATTATGCTATTTCCTTGTGATAGAGGCAAAAGGTGTCCCGATGTTTCGATGAGATAGCAATCGTTTTCTATGGGAGTCGACTTTGACGATCCGACTACGAACGTGCGAAGACGTTGCGCCTTAGCAATCGCTAAACCAACTTCCGAGGGGTTATTGACCACGCCGGAGCACGATCAACCTGACCACGAGGGTCTATTTCCTGTGAGAAAACGAAGAACAAGCAAGAAACTGAGATTGCAATCTGGATATTGCGAATAAAAGAGGAAAGCTTTATTAATGAAGGTGGGTTCTGTGACGCCTTTGTCTGGTCGTTGAACACAAACGAAGTACGCGAAGTTGCAGCTATGGCGAACTTTTAATCTAAACAAAATCCAAAGTCTAAACGATGCCTAGGGGCTGTATATATGGAGGAAGAGGGGGGGGGGCATGTCGTGGCCCTTGGAGGAGGGGTCCGAAACCCACCCTAACTCTTGTTTCCCCACACATACGGACTCTAAAACAGCCTATATTGAAGTATTTCGAAATTACATGGGCCTGGCCCAAAAATAAGGTGACGCAGCACCTAGAATAGCCTCTGGACGAAAATTATGAAGTGGCATCTTGTATATTTCTTCCAAGGCTTCATGCACTCATTATGGTGGCTTCAAAGTCCTGAAATCATCACTTGAATCTCTGTTCTTGTGTCCCTTGCGCATTCCATCAAATCCGTGCTTGTTCTTGATCCAATGTTCATCCTTCTCCAAGCTGGGCCCTTCATTTGTAAGCAAAACAAATGTATCCAATTTATACAGCATCATATTCTCATGAACATTAGAATCATTACCAAGAAACAAAAGTACCTGGTAATTTAATTGGCGTGCGCGAGCTCTAGTAATCGGTCCAGTATGTATAATAGCAGGGTTGTGGGTGTAACAATGGTATTGATGTCCTCATCATCCTCCCCTTCTTGAAATGAAGTCGTCCTCGACGGAAGCTCATCTTCCTCACCCAAATAAGGCTTCAAATCTGCAATGTTAAAAGTGGGACTAACCCCAAAGTCTGCAGGCAGCTCAAGTTTATATGCATTATCATTTATTTTCTCTAACACCTTAAAAGGACCATCAGCACGTGGCATTAGCTTTGATTTGTGCAAATTAGGAAACCTATCCTTACCCAAATGTAACCAAATAAGATCTCCAGGTGCAAAGACAACATGTTTTCTACCCTTATCTCCCGCAAGTTTATATTTAGCATTCATACGCTCAATGTTTTCCTTAGTTAGCTCATGCATTTTTAAGATCAATTCAGCATGTTGTTTAGCATCAAAATTAACCTTCTCCGAAGATGGAAGAGGCAACAAATCAATGGGTGCACGAGGTAGGAAACCATACACAATTTCAAAAGGGCACATCTTAGTAGTAGAATGCAACGAACAATTATAAGCAAATTCATATGAGGCAAGCATTCTTCCTACATTTTCTTATTATTCTTCAAAACAACACTAAGCATAGTAGACAATGTTCTATTGAGTACTTCAGTTTGACCATCAGTTTGGGGGTGACAAGTAGTACTAAAAAGAAGTTTAGCCCCCAACTTAGCCCATAAACATCTCCAAAAGTGACTAAGAAATTTAGTATCACGATCTGAAACAATAGTATTTGGCACACCATGCAAGCGAATAATTTCACGAAAGAACAAATCAGCAACATTAACAGCATCATCGGTTTTATGACATGGTATAAAGTGTGCCATTTTCGAGAACCTATCTACGACAACAAATATGCTATCCCTCCCCTTCTTTGTTTGAGGTAAACCTAAAACAAAGTCCATAGATATATTCTCCCAAGGAACACTAGGTACAGGCAAAGGCATATATAAACCATGAGGATTGAGTCGTGACTTAGCTTTTTGACATGTAGTGCAGCGAGCAACAAAACACTCAACATCCCATCTCATCTTTGGCCAAAAGAAATGTGTAGCAAGTATATCCTCCGTCTTCTTCACGCCAAAGTGTCCCATTAGTCCTCCTCCATGTGCCTCCTAGAACAACCAAAGACGAACGGAGCTAGCTGGAATGCATAGCTTGTTAGCACGAAACACAAATCCATCGTTAACGACGAACTTGTTCCATGTTCTACCTTCTTTACAATTGTGCAATATATCTTTAAATTCAGCATCATGCACATATTGATCTTTGATGGTCTCCAAACCAAATATTTTAAAGTCAAGTTGTGAAAGCATAGTATAACGACGAGACCATGCATCAGCAATAACATTTTCTTTACCCTTCTTGTGTTTAATGACATAAGGGAAAGTCTCAATGAATTCAACCCATTTAGCATGTCTACGGTTAAATTTAGCTTGACTTCTAATCTGTTTCAAAGATTCATGATCAGAATGTATAACAAATTCTTTGGGCCACAAATAATGTTGCCATGTTTCTAAGGTCTGAACAAGAGCATATAATTCTTTATCATAAGTAGAATAGTTCAGACTAGGCCCACTCAGTTTTTCAGAAAAGTATGCAACAGGTTTGCCATCTTGTAATAACACACCTCCTAATCCAATTCCACTAGCATCACATTCAAGCTCAAAAATCTTATTAAAATCAGGAAGTTGGAGTAAAGGAGCATGTGTCAACTTATCTTTCAATATCATGAAGGCTTCTTCCTGTGCGGTACCCCAAACAAAAGGAACATCCTTCTTTGTAAGCTCATTGAGAGGTGCAGCAATGGTGCTAAAATCTCACACAAAACGCGTATAGAAACCAGCGAGTCCAAGAAAACTCCTCACTTGTGTGACCGTTTTGGGCTGCGGCCAACTCTCAATAGCTTCAATCTTGGCTTTATCAACTTCAATTCCCTGTGGAGTAACAACATAGCCAAGAAAAGATACTCGGTCGGTGCAAAAGGTGCACTTCCCAAGGTTACCAAACAAACGTGCATCACGTAGAGCAATAAAAATAGCACGTAAATGTTCCAAATGTTCTTCCAAAGATTTGGTATAAATCAGTATATCATCAAAATAGACTACCACAAATCGTCCAATGAAAGCACGTAAAACTTCGTTCATTAGTCTCATGAAAGTACTAGGTGCATTAGTTAACCCAAAAGGCATGACTAACCACTCATATAAACCAAACTTAGTTTTAAAAGCTATTTTCCATTCATCTCTCAATTTCATACGAATTTGATGGTATCCACTACGCAAATCAACTTTGGAGAATATTGTAGAGCCACTCAATTCATCAAGCATATCATCTAGCCTAGGAATAGGATGACGATAACGAATAGTAATATTATTAATGCCTCTACAATCAACACACATACGCGACGTACCATCCTTTTTCGGCACTAGAATAATAGGAACATCACAAGGACTAAGGGATTCGCGAATATAACCTTTGTCGAGCAGCTCCTGTACTTGACGCATAATCTCCTTCGTCTCCTCTGGATTGGTACGGTATGGTGCACGGTTGGGTAGCGATGCACCGGGAATTAAGTCAATTTGATGCTCAATCCCTCGAATAGGTGGTAATCCCGGTGGCACGTCTCGTGGGAAGACGTCAGTGAACTCCTGCAAAATGTTAGTGACTGCAGGGGGCAAAGAGGAAGGCACGTCCTCGAATGAAAATAATGCCTCTTTGCACACAAAAGCATAGCAAACAGATTTGCTAGAATCTAGCTCATCAATATCAGATTTGGTGGCAAGTAAACATGCACTTTTCAATTTAATTTATGAAGCAACACTAGATGGTTTATTATTAGGCTTCATTTGTTGCTCAAATTCTTTTGCCACAATTTGATTTTCACTCTTATTTTTCTCCTGCTTTGCTTTATTAGCTCTATTAATATCATCTTTCAAAATGGAATCAGGAGTCATAGGAAGCAATGTAATATTTTTATCCTTATGAAGAATAGTATACTGATTGTTTCTACCATGGTGTACATAATTTTTATCAAATTGCCATGGTCTACCAAGTAATAAGGAACATGCTTGCATAGGTACCACATCACAATCAACATAATCAGCATATGTAGAGATACTAAAATGCACCCGAACAGTACGTGTTACCTTAACCTTGCCGCTATTGTTTAACCATTGGATGTAGTAAGGATGTGGATGGTCTTGTGGTGAGAGGTAGCTTCTCCACCATCTCCATGCTAGCCAAGTTGTTGCAGCTCCCTCCATCTATGATGACGCGAATAGAACATTCCTTCACAACTCCCTTTGTATGGAACAAATTATGCCTCTGATTTTGCTTAGCTTGTGTAACCTGCACACTCAAAACACGTTGAGCAACTAAACATTCATACATGCCAGCATCTTCAGCTGCCACGTATTGCGTCTCATGATCAAAATCATCTCCACCGTGTTCTTCATGTGTAATAAGAGCCAAAGTCTCCTCATCAAAGTCACTAGCGGACTCATACCCACCATCCTTAGTAGCAATCATCACACGCTGAGATTTGCATTCTCTCGCAAAATGTCCTCTTCCCTTACAACGACGACAAATAATATCACTTGTGTGCCCTTTTGACGCCATGGAAGAAGAAGAGCTCTGTGCAGGCCCGGCAGGTGTGCTCTTGGAAGATAGAGGTGGTTGTGCCTGCTTTCTTGTATCACGGTTGGAGGTGGCACCTGATGGAGGTGCTGGTGCAGTAGAATGTGTGGAAGTAGCACGCGGTGTCCATAATGAAGGTCGACCTGCAGAAAAGTTAGTCCGCGCCAATGCCTGTCGATCTTGCACTTCACGTTCAGCTTTACAAGCAAGATGGAATTAACGAGTGATATTATTATAATCCTTATACTCTAGAATGGTCTGAATCTCTCTATTTAATCCACCCATAAAACATGCAAGCATAGCTTCTTTCTCCTCAACAATACCACATCTAACCATGCCAGTTTGTAATTCCTGATAATATTCTTCTACAGAATTTTTTCCTTGTCTTAAGCGCTGCAATTTTTGAAGTAATGCATGTTGATAATATGGTGGAACCCAACGAGTACGCATAGCAGTTTTCAAAGCAGCCCAAGTAGCTGGAACAGGATATAATCTACAATGTTCAGACCACCAAACACATGCAAAGTTAGTGAAAGCACAAACAGCAGCAGGAACACGTCTCTCCTCAGGATATTGTAAACATGTATATCGTTGTTCAGTTTCTATCTCCCAATTAAGATATATGTCAGGAACATATCTACCCTCAAATGGCAGAATATTCAATTTCAGTTTAGGGAGATGGTCATGATCTCGTACCTGAGGGGGAGCCCTAACATTGCCATTATTTGCATGTGGACGACCTGGTGGTTGTGGTGCTCGTGGTTGCACGTAGTTCTGATTTTGATCAACCTCATCCTCGTAATCTCCCGCATAATCATCCTCCTCCACATCAGCAGCAGGAGCCACAGAAGTATCAACAGCAGCACCAGCAGTTTGGCCAGGCTGAAGAGGGACACGACTCGCTCGGCGGAGGGCTGTTTCCTGACGTGGAGGTAGTCGTTGTTGTTGTTGTTGCAGAGGTGCGGCAGGTGCAGCCGGTGGTGGAAGACGCGCAAGCAGTTCATTAAATATGTTATCGAGCTTTGTTTCGAGCGTCTTCTCAAGGCCAGTGATCTTCTCCATGGCCTCTTGAAAATTGTTCAGCACATCTTGCACCTGTTTAGTCATCATTTGCTGAAACTTATCATGAAGCTCCTTGTTCGTTAAGTTCTCCCAGTCAATCTCGTCGGCTTGTGATCCTGGCATGGTTAGCAGCAATGGAAACACACAAGATTATGATCCTATAGACTACTAACAAGTGGTGGTGGTGGTGGATGTCACAAATCCGTCAAGCAAATCTCAAATTCTTACCAGTTCTTACCCAGCAGCAGGCGGTGATCGGCAGCCGACGTAGTCAAAACTCTCAAAGCTTGGATAGAGCGATTACCAGGGAGAGTCAAACGCACGATGTAGATGTATGTGGAGCTGGGAAGGCTTATAATATGGTAGCAAAAAGGGTCAGCAATAATCAATTCAGAGATGCAAAGTTGAATAAACGCTCAACGACGGTACTATGCTGGTCCTAGGCTAGACCGTACTAGAGACGCGAGCCTAGAACACTAACAAAATCACGACGCTGCAGGTAAACAAGGGAGGAGCACACTCTGATTTTTTTTTCTTTTTTCACTTTTTTTGCACTTTTTTTCCTCTTTTTTTTGAAACTGGAACTATTTTTCTTCTGTGGATGGCTCGGAAGTTGGGGAGTCCTATTCTGTCAAGACTCGTAGTATCGCGTGATCTGGAAATCGAGAAGAAAGCAATAATTACTGGACTCGGACTAGGACTGGTGGCGGATATTTGCAGGGCGATGGAACACGGACTGGTGGCGAATCTGTGATGGAGGTGGACTCAGATTAGCGTGATGGTGGTGGATATGTGGTATATGATAGCGGCGATGATGATGGTGGTATATGGCAGCGGTGATGACGATGGTGGTATATAGCAACGGTGATGAAAATGGTGGTATATGGCAGCGGTGATGACGATGGTGCGGCGGCGGCGTGACAACTCATGAACAGAACTCGAAACTCTAAAGTACTAGACGCTAGGACCAGCAACTTGACACGACGATGCAACCGCAAATTCAACAAAGCAAATACAGAAAAGATTATGCAAAGGCTCAGATTGGTTCGGATGAGATGAACTAACCCTAATATTTTTTTTGGCTTTTTCGTTGACTATAGGTATGAAGAACAGACTCGATCTAAACTACGAAAAACTGTAAAATCTCACTGAGCAACCTGGAAATCTGATACCACTTGATAGAGGCAAAAGGTGTCCTGATGTTTCGATGAGATAGCAATCGTTTTCTGTGGGAGTCGACTTTGACGATCCGACTACGAACGTGCGAAGACGTCATGCCTTAGCAATCGCTAAACCAACTTCCGAGGGGTTATTGACCACGCCGGAGCACGATCAACCTGACCACGAGGGTCTATTTCCCGCGAGCAAATGAAGAACAAGCAAGAAAATGAGATTGCAATCTGGATATTGCGAATAAAAGAGGAAAGCTTTATCAATGAAGGAGGGGTTCTGTGATGCCTTTCTCTGGTCGTTGAACACAAACGAAGTACGTGAAGTTCTAGCTATGGCAAACTTTTAATCTAAACAAAACCTAAAGTCTAAACGATGCCCTAGGGGCTGTATATATGGAGGAAGAGGGGGGGGGATTTCGTGGCCCTTGGAGGAGGGGTCCGAAACCCACCCTAACTCTTGTTTCCCCACCCATACGGACTCTAAAAACAGCCTATATTGAAGTATTTCGAAATTACATGGGCCTGGCCCAAAAATAAGGTGACACAGCACCTAGAATAGCCTCTGGATGAAAATTATGAAGTGGCATCTTGTATATTTCGTCCAGGGCTTCATGCACTCATTATGGTGGCTTCAAAGTCCTGAAATCATCACTTGAAACTCTGTTCTTGTCTCCCTTGCACATGCCATCAACTCCATGCTTGTTCTTGCTCCTATGTTCATCCTTCTCCAAGCTAGGCCCTTCATTTGTAAGCAAAACAAATGTATCCAATTTAGGCAGCATCATATTCTCATGAACATTAGAATCATTAGCAAGAAACGAAAGTACCTGGTAATTTAATGGCGTGCGCGAGCTCTAGTAATCGGTCCAGTATGTATAATAGCAGTGGTTGTGGGTGTAACAATTGTATTGATGTTCTCATCACCTTGTTACATTATTGAGTGATCATTGATCCATCTTCAACATCGGTCAAGGTACATTTGGTATAGTTCTTCTCTTTCTCCCACTCATATTTGCTCGAGTCTTGTGATGGATAGGCAAGGCATTTCATCTCCGATCTTCGACAACAACGACGGCGTGAACAACTACATCACCAAAATGTCCATCTTCGGACTACAACACGAAATGCAAGGCGCACAATCTACCTTGCGAGAGCGCCTCGACAACCTCGCCATCAACATACACCACTCCGAAGCAAGGAAAAGGGACTACATCGACACCAAGTTGGGCGAGCTAAAGGATCAACTATGAGACATGGTGGCCGACTACAAGTCTTCTTCCCCTTCATCATCCTCAAGGCGGCGGCGAGCAAGTCGATCATCTTCGGAGCGCCCACGCGATGCAAGCGCAATTCGTCCACGTCCACATATACATGGCGACCACCATCACATTCATGATCTACATCGTCATGAAGAGCAAGTCACCTCCAAGCATCATGTGCACGACGACGACGAACGACATCTACTACGACCTCAGGTGCGACAATGACACCATCATCATGAAGATGCTCCACAAGCGCAAACGTACAAGTCCCAACAAGCCCTACTTCACGCCAAGTCCAAGCTTCATGAGCACAAGAGAAGACCGCGAGACGAGCGCCACCAAGACGGAGCTACGGCTACACCAACCACTTCGGCATTTTCGCCAAGTGCTATCAAGGCATCTTCGCCTTTGGACGTACGACACCTTCACCTACTTCCCATGAGTTCGCCTACATCGACATCTTCAACAACAAGGCGACCACCTACGAGCGACGGCGACACTTGCATCTTCGGAAACCCCTCAAGGAAGATGGCCGAGCATGGGAAGTTCCCTTCGGTCATGGAGACGAGCTACGAGGTGCCACATCATATGGGCCTCCGACAACAAGACGGCGACAAGACGGTCGAGCTAGGTCCACTCCCTTCGACCACGGCGGCGAGCGCGAACCTCTTCAACAACATGAAGACGGTGCCCCTATGTGACTCATACTCCGAGTCAAGCTACGAGACCGCACATGGAGATATTTACACCAACATCTCTCCGACACCCACATATGAAGAGATGCCCAAATTCCCATGTGAGGAGAGCCACCCCACCATGAGTGATATGAGTGACTCCACCATAAGTGACATTGAGTGCATTTCCTATGAGAGGATGAGTGTGACCACCACTAGCCCCACACATGAGAGCATGCCACACATCCTATGTGAGGTTGGGAGCCATTTGAGTGACTCCACCAACCATATGAGTGAGAGCATCTTACCGGGAGTGGGTGAGCCACAACACTTAGTGAGTGAGGTAGTTGACACGGCATGTGAGACCACTATGATTTCTAACAACTTAACCTCTACTCTGAGTGTGTTTTCTTTGGTGCTAGGTCTCCTACATGACGACATGCCTGTCCTCGACGAGTCCATACCTCCAATGGAGACAACGATGGCCATGGTGGACAATAATGCACCCCCCACATAGTTCCATCAAGATGAAGATGACAATGAGTGGATCTTCGACACCTCACCTACAACACATGAGCGACCTTCCAAAGGTAACATAGGTGACAATGCTTCTCCTGTCCCACTAGCGGACTATCTCACCAATGATTGCTTGCATGATGTTGACACACCTATTCCCATGCTTCATGCTAGTGCGACTTCTTCATGTCATGACTTACCAATTTATGATGAATATGATGATGAGCATGTTGAGTTGCCTAGTTGTGATGCTATGCTCCATAGGATATCTTGTGAAAATTCTATTGGCCACATTATGTTTGACAACCCATTGAACTTGTCATATGCTATGAGTGAGATCTCCCATATTGCTTCATTTCAATCTCAACATAGTAACTATGCATGCCCCATTAAAATATATCCCATTTGCACTTATGGCATAGATGACGAGATGATGGTCATTGGCTTTTGTTTTTCATGCGATGATATTGCTATGCTTCCTTTACATGATTTGAGCAATTCATCTACTATACCATGCCGTGGTCACATTATTCCAAATATGCCTTGTTTTGGATGTTGTCAATATTCTACATGTGATGTTTCCGTTAATGCTCATGAGGAGACCCCCATAGTTTCCTCATACATATTAGGAGATTTTGATTCATTCCATACTTTGCATGATTCCCATAATTGCGTGCACCATATGCATACCACTCATAACAATGCTCTAGATATCACTAGTGATGCATTACACAATTTGAGTCTCCATTATGCTATACATAACAACCAACCTCTCATGATGGATGACATGTTTCAATATCACGCATCTCATTTATTTGAGCATTGGCTATTTTGTGCTAACCAACACATGCACGTGCGCATCATGATGGATGATGTATACATCTACCACGCACACACAATTTTCCCTTTGTCATTGTTTTGTGTAGGTACTCACGTATACTCGTCTACCTCTCAATCCCAAGAGTTGACGAAACGAGCTCTTGAGAGCAACGACGATTTGGGATCCCGTGGACTATCCTTACCACCATTCCATTCACGCAAGCACTTCGCGCATCTCTTTTACTTGTCTCTCACACGACTATGGGCTATATATCACTTGTTACCTTATGCCCATACATTCGTGCTCACTTTGCATGCTATTCCTATTTATATGATTTTGCCATGCAATTGTGACCCTTGCTTGCATCTACCCATGATTCACAATTATGATACTCCTATGTGTATTTGCATGCTTGGTGGAGATCCTTGTTGCTATTGCCATCTTTATCATGTGCCTCATGCTATTGTTGATTCTTGTGTTGGGAGAGTCATGATGTTCCATTGCTATTTACATAGGACTTGTTGCCAATACAATGATGATACTTTCCTCATATCTTGCTTTCATGCTTGTGCTATGCCATGTGAATTATTCATTCACACTATTTGCACCCATGACATGATTGCCATGATTATCTCTAGTATGTTGCATCTTCGCACTACTAGCTCACACCACTTGATCGCTATGATTGCTTGCTTTGTCGCATCACCCATGTTCCATTCTTACTCGCTTTCTTGGGTTGATTACATATGTGTTCATGCCTCTCACTTGATTTGTCATGATCATTGTCTCTTGTCTCCATCAGTTGCATCTCTCATATCACCTTGTATTGAGTGCCAACTTGGTATGCTTATTGATCATGGAGACTTGGACATATTACTTGTGAAGCATGCTTGTTTGATTGAGCCTATTGTATTTGGTTGTTCTCGCATCATATGCTTCCATACTATGAAATGCTCCCTTGTCCTTTCTTATGATGAGCATGATGCATACACTTGTTGGGTATCTTACCACACGAACAATAGGTTTTGCATTTCCGCTAACCTCATTTGTTTTTCCTAGTGTTTGTCATGTTCTGTCGTTTTGAAGGATTCACAAGGCATTACCGTCATGAGACATAGTGGGTATGTGAAGGCATACAAGATGCACAACTCCAACAACCTTGCGAAACTCCTAAAGGTGAACTCCTTCCCTTTGAGCCATCCTCAAATACGCATATTGGATGGGTCATTCTTTCATTGTTGTCTCCTTCTTGTCTACATGATACATCTATTGGATGGAGGACCGACATTGGCGATCGACTCTATGGACCTTCACATTGAGGAGCGCTCGGACTTATTGGAGGCACCTTCGAACCTCCAATCATGCCACGACATCGAGCATTGGTACATCAACACTCCTTTGACACATTGCACCCCCACCTTCATATTTGTTGATTGTGCTCATACATGTCATGCTCGATGGACATATCATACTCACCACAAGTTTGCACCCTATGCATGGATTGACACACATTATGCTTGTCTTGTTGCACCTATTCCCATGTCATCCATGATATATGAGCTTGTGCATTTCCTTAGCAAATTTGTTGTGATCTTTCTTGATGGCATATTCATACATCATGATCATAGTACCCACCATCAATTGCATGATCACATAGTCACATTGAGCACCAATTACCATGTTCACGCTCTTGATAAACCATCCCATTATGACATCATTTTGCACAATGGTAGAATTTATACTTTGTGCATCATACCAATTGCCATACTTTTGTGTGCACAACAAATGAATTTGCTTCCATGATTGCCTTACATATCATTCTATTGCATTTGGCTAAGCTTCATGCACCTTGTCATGATCAATCTCATCGGACGAACTCATGATTATTTGATGGACACTTTGTGTGCGCTGACCATTGTATTTTCCAGTGTCGTTTGTGTTTGCTTTTCTTGCATGTATACCACTCCGGAGACAACTTGGAGTACTTGGATTGCACAATGTCTTCAACTCTGTCGAACTACAAGTCCATCCACAACAACCGTTTCCATGGTGATGAGGATCACGGTCCGTGGTCGAATCTTTCCCAAGGGAGGGGAGATGATGCGGAGCATCCTACGATCATCCCCATGTACACTACGACTTCTCCCCAAGCCCCAAGTGCTCTCATGTTGAGACCTCAAGCATACGCCATTGGACCTAAGGTGAACTCGCTCCTTTCCGAATCTTCCCTTTCCGCATGTAAGACATGGATGCTACTTCAAGTGCGGACCTTGTGCATACTCAGGTACACCCGAGGAGACCATGGAGAGGCCAAGGACCAAGGGCAAGTGTGCGCGGGACCGAAGGAAGGAGAAGGAAGAAGAGACAGCTGCTATAGGCCCCGGACATCCGGCCCGACCCCCGGAAATCCGGCGCCCATCACAGAACGCACCCAAAGCTGAACCCCGTCAGCCCAGACGTCCGGCTCATCGTGAGCCGCCGGACTTCCGGCCCCCAGCACATCCGGCACCTGCCTGTGCGCAGAGATCGGGCCAAGGGCCCATGTATCCCCCTCTCACTTACCCCTTCGTGGGCTAACACTATATATACTCCCCCACCTCCTCCTAGTTAGGGTTAGCAAAGGATTAGCTCATATGTGAGATAGAGCTTCGCTCATCCATTACGGATCTACTCCACGAGAGAGACCGCGGCCCCTCTACGGAGAAGATCCCCTTGGATTCAAGACCTCCTCACGGAGAAGACCCCCATCAAGACCTCCTTACGGAGAAGAACCGGTTACCCTATGTATCGTCCTTTGTTGGATTTGGATCGTGTATCTCTTCGTGTTTCGAGGATCTAGCACATGTGTGATTGTTCTTGTTGGTTTGAGTGATTCTCTCGTGTTTTCCCTCGTGTTTCCCCTCGTGTTCTTCGTGTTCTTAGTTGGGATCCACTCCTTTCGTGAAAGATCGGCCATATAGGCTTCCACCCTACATCAAGGGAGCTGCAACAACTTGGCTAGCATGGAGATGGTGGAGAAGCTCTCTCTCACGACAAGACCGCATCCACATCCTTACTACATCCAATGGTTCAACAACTGCGGCAAGGTTAAGGTAACACGTACCGTTCGTGTGCATTTTAGTATCTCTACATATGCTGATTATGTTGATTGTAATGTGGTACCTATGCAAGCATCTTCCTTGTTACTTGGTAGACCATGGCAATTTGATAAAAGTTATGTACACGATGGTAGAAACAATCAGTATACTCTTGTTCATAAGGACAAAAATATTACTTTGCTTCCTATGACTCCTGATCCCATTCTGAAAGATGATATTAATAGAGCCAATAAAGCAAAATAGGAGCAGAATAAGAGTGAAAATCAGATTGTGGCAAAAGAATTTGAGCAACAAATGAAGCATAATAATAAACCATCTAGTGTTGCTTCTGAAATTAAATTGAAAAGTGCATGTTTACTAGCCACCAAATCTGATATTGATGATCTAGATGTTAGCAAACCTGATTTCTATGCTTTTGTGTGCAAAGAGGCATTATTTTCATTCGAGGACATGCCTTCCTCTTTGCTCCTGTTGTCACTAACATTTTGCAGGAGTTCGCTGACGTCTTTCCACAAGACGGGCCACCGGGATTCCCACCTATTCGAGGGATTGAGAATCAAATTGACTTAATTCCCGGTGCATCACTACCCAACCGTGCACCATACCGTACCAATCCAGAGGAGACGAAGGAGATTATGCGTGAAGTACAGGAGTTGCTCGACAAAGGTTATATACGCGAATCTCTTAGTCCTTGTGCTGTTCCTATTATACTAGTGCCTAAAAAGGATGGTATGTCGCGTATGTGTGTTGATTGTAGAGGCATTAATAATATTACTATTCGTTATCGTCATCCTATTCCTAGGCTAGATGATATGCTTGATGAATTGAGTGGCTCTACAATATTCTCTAAAGTTGATTTGCGTAGTGGATACCATCAAATTCGTATGAAATTGGGAGATGAATGGAAAACAGCATTTAAAACTAAGTTTGGTTTATATGAGTGGTTAGTCATGCCTTTTGGGTTAACTAATGCACCTAGTACTTTCATGAGACTGATGAACAAAGTTTTACGTGCATTCATTGGACGATTTGTGGTAGTCTATTTTGATGATATACTGATTTATAGCAAATCTTTGGAAGAACATTTGGAACATTTACGTGTTGTTTTTATTGCTGTACGTGATGCACGTTTGTTTGGTAACCTTGGGAAGTGCACCTTTTTCACCGACCGAGTATCTTTTCTTGGCTATGTTGTTACTCCACATGGAATTGAAGTTGATAAAGCCAAGATTGAAGCTATTGAGAGTTGGCCGCAGCCCAAAACGGTCACACAAGTGAGGAGTTTTCTTGGACTCGCTGGATTGTATAGGCGTTCTGTGAGAGATTTCAGCACCATTGCTGCACCTCTCAATGAGCTTACAAAGAAGGATGTGCCTTTTGTTTGGGGTACCGCACAGGAAGAAGCCTTCATGGTATTGAAAGATAAGTTGACACATGCTCCTTTACTCCAACTTCCTGATTTTATTAAGACTTTTGAGCTTGAATGTGATGCTAGTGGAATTGGATTAGGAGGTGTGTTATTACAAGATGGCAAACCTGTTGCATGCTTTTCTGAAAAATTGAGTGGGCCTAGTCTGAATTATTCTACTTATGATAAAGAATTATATGCTCTTGTTCGGACTTTAGAAACATGGCAACATTATTTATGGCCCAAAGAATTTGTTATACAATCTGATCATGAATCTTTTAAACATATTAAAAGTCAAGCTAAACTGAATCGTAGACTTGCTAAATGGGTTGAATTCATTGAGACTTTCCCTTATGTCATTAAACACAAGAAGGGTAAAGAAAATGTTATTGCTGATGCATTGTCTTGTCGTTATACTATGCTTTCACAACTTGACTTTAAAATATTTGGTTTGGAGACCATCAAAGATCAATATGTGCATGATGCTGAATTTAAAGATGTATTGCAGAATTGTAAAGAAGGTAGAACATGGAACAAGTTCGTCGTTAACGATGGATTTGTGTTTCATGCTAACAAGCTTTGCATTCCAGCTAGCTCCATTCGTCTTTTGTTGTTGCAGGAGGCGCATGGAGGAGGACTAATGGACACTTTGGCATGAAGAAGACGGAGGATATACTTGCTACACATTTCTTTTGGCCAAAGATGAGACGGGATGTTGAGCATTTTGTTGCTCGCTGCACTACATGTCAAAAAGCTAAGTCACGACTCAATCCTCATGGTTTATATATGCCTTAGCCTGTACCTAGTGTTCCTTGGGAGGATATATCTATGGACTTTGTTTTAGGTTTACCTCGAACAAAGAAGGGGAGGGATAGCATATTTGTTGTCGTAGATAGATTCTCGAAAATGGCACACTTTATACCATGTCATAAAAGCGATGATGTTGTTAATGTTGCTGATTTGTTCTTTCGTGAAATTATTCGCTTGCATGGTGTGCCAAATACTATCGTTTTAGATCGTGATACTAAATTTCTTAGCCACTTTTGGAGATGTTTATGGTCTAAGTTGGGGACTAAACTGCTTTTTAGTACTACATGTCACCCCCAAACTGATGGACAAACTGAAGTAGTCAATAGAACATTGTCTACTATGCTTAGGGCTGTTTTGAAGAATAATAAGAAAATGTGGGAAGAATGCTTGCCTCATATTGAATTTGCTTATAATCGTTCGTTGCATTCTACTACTAAGATGTGCCCTTTTGAAATTGTGTATGGTTTCCTACCTCGTGCACCTATTGATTTGTTGCCTCTTCCATCTTCGGAGAAGGTTTATTTTCATGCTAAACAACGTGTTGAATTGATTTTAAAAATGCATGAGTCAACTAAGGAAAACATTGAGCGTATGAATGCTAGATATAAAGTTGCTGGAGATAAGGGTGGAAAACATGTTGTGTTTGCACCTGGAGATCTTGTTTGGTTACATTTGCGTAAGGATAGATTTCCCAATGTGCGCAAATCAAAGCTAATGCCACGTGCTGCTGGTCCTTTTAAGGTGTTAGAGAAAATAAATGATAATGCATATAAACTTGAGCTACCTACAGATTTTGGGGTTAGTCCTACTTTTAACATTGCAGATTTGAAGCCTTATTTGGGTGAGGAAGATGAGCTTCCGTCGAGGACGACTTCATTTCAAGAAGGGGAGGATGAATAGGACATCAATACCATTGTTACACCCACAACCCCTACTGTTACATATACTGGACCAATTACTAGAGCTCACGCACGCCAATTAAATTACCAGGTACTTTTGTTTCTTGGTAATGATTCTAATGTTCATGAGAATATGATGCTGCCTAAATTGGATACATTTGTTGATGTAGGGTGGAACCCTAGATGGACGATCTTTCACGAAAGGAGCAGATCCCTACGAAGAACGTGATGAACACGAGGGGAAACACGATGGGAACACGAGAGAAATCACTCAACCAACAAGAATAGATCACACATGCCCTAGATCGATGAACACAAAGGTAAGTTACATGATCCAAAGTCAACAACGGATGATACAAACGGTAACCGGTTCTTCTCCGTAAGGAGGTCTTGATGGGGGCCACCCAGGAGGGGGTCTTGAATCCAAGGTGATCTTCTCCGTAGAGGGGCCGCGGTCTCTCTCGTGGAGTAGATCCGTAATGGATGAGCAATGCTCTATCTCACATATGAGCTAAACCAATGCTAACCCTAGCTAGGAGGAGGGAGAGGTCTATTTATAGTCTTAGTGCAAATGGGGGGCGAAGTGAAGGGGTACATGGGCCTCAGCCCGCAACTGGACACAGCCAGGGTCTGGTCGTCCGTGAGACGCCGGTCGTCCTGAGGCCCGCGGGGGTCCGGACGTCCAGAGATGTCCGGTCGTCGGTCGTCTGGTCTTCCTCGGATTTCCGTAGATTAGGTTCTGTCGCCAAGGCGCCGGTCGTCCGTAGGTGTTCGGTCTTCCGGGGACTGGGAGGTGTCGGACGTCCGGGCTGGGCCGGTCGTCCGAAGCCTGTAGCTTCCGTGACAACTCTTCTTCTCGTCCTTCGCACTTGGTGTCCTCGCCGTCTTGTCCATGGTCTTCCTCTTTGTTCCTGGTCATGCATAGCACATATATTTGAGGTAGTAGCCATGTCTCACATATGGAAGGTGATGGTTCGAAGAGGAGCGAGTTCACCTTGTGTCCAATGGTGTATAGTCGAGGTCTCATCTTATGTATCCTTGGGGGAGAGTAGTCGGAGTGTACATGGGGATGAACGTGGGATGCTCCGCATCATCTCCTCCCCCTTGGAAAAGATCCGACCTCGGATCGTGATCCTCATCACCATGGAAACGGTTGTCGTGGACGGACTTGTGGTCGGACGAAGTGGAAGTCATGGAGCAATCCAAGTACTCCAAGGTGTCGCCGGAGTGGTATACATGCAAAAGGAGCAAACACAAACAACACTCGGAAATACAATGGTTAGCGCACACAAAGTGTCCATCATGTACGAATGAGTCCGTGAGGCAAGATTGTTCGTGACAAAACACATGAAGCTTAGCAAGATGATATGGAATGAGATGCAAAGCATTCATGGGAGCAAAAACATTCATTGTGCACACAAATGTGTTGTGAATGTGATCAATGCAACCACGGTGCAAAATGATGTCATAGTGAGACGGTTTATCAATAGCATGAATATGACAATGGATGCTCAATATGATTATGTTATCATGCGATTGATGGTAGGCAATGTGATCATTATGTATGAATATGCCATCAAGAAAGATCACAACAAATTTGCTAAGGAAATGCACAAGCTCATATATCATGGATGACATGGAAATAGATGCAACAAGACGAGCATAATGTGAGTCAATCCATGCATAGGGTACAAACTTGTCATGAGTATGATATGTCCAATGAGCATGACATGTGTGAGCACAAACAACAAATATGGAGGTGTAGATGTACCAAAGCTCGATGTGGTGGCATGAGTGAAGGTTCGAAGGTGCATCCAATAAGTTCGAGCGCTCCTCAATGTAAAGGTCCATAGAGCCAATCTCCAATTTCACTCCTCCATTCACGAGATGTATCATGTAGACAACAAGAAGGAAACAACAATGAAAGAATGACCCATCCAATATGCGTATTTGAGGATGGCTCAAAGGGAATGTATTCACCTTTAAGAGTTTCTCTAGGATGTTGGAGTTGCGCATCACGTATGCCTTCACATGACCAAGTTGTCTCATGATGGTGCCACCTTGTGAATCCTTCAAAACGAAAGAACATGACAAACACTCGGAAAACAAATGAGGTTAGCGAAAATGCAAAACCTAGCATTCGTGTGGTGAAATACCCAACAAGTGTATGCATCATGCTCGTCATAATAAAGGACAAGGGAGCATTTCATAGTATGGAGGCATATGATGCGAGAACTACCAAATACAATATGCTCAATCAAAGAAGCATGCATCACAAGTAGGATGTCCAAGTCTCCAAGATTAATAAGCATAGCATGGGTGCACTCACTACAATGGCATATGAGAGGTGCAACTAATGGAGACAAAAGACAATGATCAAGATATATCATGTGAGAGGCATGAACATATATGTCATCAACCCAAGAAATGGAGTAAGAATGGAACATGGGTGATGCAACCAAGAAAGTAATCATAGTGATCAAGTCAAGCAAGCTAGTAGTGCAAAGATGCAACATACTAGAAGGAATCATGGCAAGCATGTCATGTGTGCAAATAGTGTGCACGAATAATTCACATGACATAGCACAAGCATGAAAGGAATATATGAGCAAAGTAGGTTCATGGTGTTGGCAGGAAGTCCTATGTAAATAGCAATGGAACATCATGACTCTCCCAACACAACAAGCATCAATAGCATGAGGCACATGATAAACATGGCAATAGCAACAAGGATCTCCACCAATCATGCAAATACACATAGGAGTAGTAGAATGATGAATCATGGGTAAGTGCAAGCAAGGGTCACAATTGCATGGAAAAATCATAGAAAGAGGCATAACATGCAAAGTGAACACGATAGTATGGGCATAAGGTAACAAGTGGTAAATAGCCCATAGCCTTGTGAGAGCCAATTAAAAGAGATGCGCGTAGTTCTTGCGCGAAGGGAATGGTGGTATGGATAGTCCACGTGATCCCAAATCATCGTCGTTGCTCTCAAGAGCTCGTTTCGTCAACTCATGGGATTGTGAGGTTGACGGTTGTTCATGAGTACCTACACAAAACAAAAGCAAAGGGAAAATTGTGTGTGCGTGGTAGATGTACACATCATCCATCATGATGCATACGTGCTTGTGTTAGTTAGCACCAAATATCCAATGCTCAAATAAATGAGATACGTGATATGGAAACATGTCATCCATCATGAGAGGTTTGTTATTATGTATAGCATAATGGAGACTCAAAGGATGTAATGCATCACTAGTGATATCTAGAGCATTGTTATGAATGGAATGCATATGGTGTACACTATCAGGGGAATCATGCAAAGTATGGAATGCATCAAAATCTCCTAATATGTATGAGGAAACTATGGGGGTCTCCTCATGAGCATCAAAGTAAACATTACATGGAGAATATTGACAACATCCAAAACAATGCATTTTTGGAACAATGTGATCATGGCATGGTATAGTAGATGAATTGCACAAATCATGTAAAGGAAGCATGGCAATATCATCACATGAAAAACAAAAGCCAATGACCATCATATTGTCATCTATGCCATAAGTGCAAATTGGATTTATCTTAATGGGGCATGCATAGTTATTATGTTGAGATTGAAATGATGCAATATGGGAGATCTCACTCATAGCATATGACAAGTTCAATGGATTGTCAAACATTATGTGACCAATAGAATTTTCACAAGATATCCTATGGAGCATAGCATCACAACTAGGCAATTCAACATGCTCATCATCATATTCATCATAAATTGGTAAGTCATGACATGAAGAAGTCGCACAAGCATGAAGCATGGGAATAGGTGTGTCAACATCATGCAAGCAATCATTGGTGAGATAGTCCACTAGTGGGACAAGAGTAGCACCATCACCTATGTTACCTTTGGAGCATCACTCATGTGTTGTAGGTGAGGTTGCAACTTGATGGTACCATGTGGGGGGTGCATCTTCTTCCACCATGGCTATCGGTTCTCCAATTGGAGGTATGGACTCGTCGAGGATAGGCATGTCGTCATGTAGGAGACCTAGCACCAAAGAAGAAAACACACTAGGAGTAGAGGTTAAGTCATTAGAAATCATAGTGGCCTCACATGCCGTGTCAACTACCTCACTCACTAAGTGTTGTGGCTCACTCACTCCCTCTTGGATGCTCTCACTTGTATGGTTGGTGGAGTCACTCAAATGGCTCTCAACCTCAGATAGGATGTGTGGCATGCTCTCATGTGTGGGGCTAGTGGTGGTCACACTCATCCTCTCATAGGAAATGCTCTCAATGTCACGTATGGTGGAGTCACTCATATCACTCATGTGGTAGTGGCTCTCCTCACATGGCACTTGGGTCATCTCATGATATGTGGGTGTCAGAGAGATGTTGGTCCAAATGTCTCCATGCTCAACTCCTATCGCCGCCTTAGTTGAAGGGATAGTCCCATGCTCAACCTTCTTGTCACCGTCTTGTTGTTGGAGGCCCATATGATTTGGCACCTCGTAGCTCGTCTCCATGACCGAAGGGAATTTCCCATGCTCGGCCATCTTCCTTGAGGGGCTTCCGAAGATGGAAGTGTCGCCCTCACTCGTAGGTGGTCGACTTGTTGTTGAAGTAGTCGATGTAGGCGAAGACATGGGAAGTAGGCGAAGATGCCGTACGTCCAAAGGCGAAGATGCCTTGATAGCACATGGCGAATATGCCGAAGTGGTTGGTGTAGCAACAGCTCCGTCTTGGTAGTGCTCATCTCGCGGTCTTCCCTTATGCTCATGAAGCTTGGACTTGGCATGAAGTTGGGCTTGTTGGGACTTGTGCATTTGCGCTTGTGGAGCATCTTCATGTCGATGGTGATGTCGTTGTCGTGCTTGAGCTCGTAGTGGATGTCGTTCGTCGTCGTCGTGCACATGATGCTTGGAGGTGGCTTGCTCTTCATGACGATGTAGATCACGAACGTGATGGTGGTTGCCATGTAGATGTGGATGTGGACGACTTGCGCTTGTATCGCATGGGCGCTCCGAAGATGATCGACTTGCTCGCCGCCGCCTTGAGGATGATGAAGGGGAAGAATACTTGTAGTCGGCCACCATGTCTCGTAGTTGATCCTTTAGCTCGCCCAACTTGGTGTCGATGTAGTCCCTTTTCCTTGCTTCGGAGTGGTGTATGTTGATGGCGAGGTTGTCGAGGCTCTCGCAAGGTAGATTGTGTGCCTTGCATTTGTCATTGTAGATCGAAGATGGACGCTTTGGTGATGTAGTTGTTCACGCCGTCGTTGTTGTCGAAGACCGGAGATGAAATGCCTTGCCTATCCATCACAAGACTCGAGCAAATATGAGTGGGAGAAAGAGAAGAACTATACCAAATGTACCTTGACCGATGTTGAAAATGGATCAATGATCACTCAATGTGTAACAAGGAAATAGCACAATTGGTACCAATTATTGTCGGTTTCTCACACCTGCACAAGTAAGGCTTATGGTGGAGCTCGGTGAGGATAGTGGCACAGAAATTTGATGCAAAATGTTAGCAAGAGTCAATAATGTTGAAAGAGATTCACAAATTCGCAAGTGTAACAAATAGACCAATAGCAATGAATGGCACACGGAAACACACACACGGATAGATAAATGGGGTCGTGCAACCAAGGAATGAGCTCAAAATGTGGATTCCACGGAAAACGCTCGTGTTGCACGATTGCTCAATAGGCGGATACGACACTTGTGCACAACCTATGATATGCAAAATGGATAAACTTTGTATCCCAAATATGCTATGTATGTATGGTTCCCGGTGTTTGATCCAAAATGATCGGATATGAAAATCTTATATGCAATGTGGTATGATGCTATGGCACTTGCTTACAAGCTCTTTGCTCACTCTTTTTGCTTAAAAGCTTTTTTTTGTATGTGGCCACAATGCGAAATGCACAAACCAAGATAGCAATTGTGTATATGCGGGAACAATCTTTGTGACACAAGAGATGATATCATACCAAGATGATATGGTAAGTATGCAATGGAAGGTGTATCGATGATCACTAATGTGCACAAGTAACGTTGCCTGCAATACTCAAATGGCTAGTCTCGATAGGCAAGTAACACAAAATGGGCTAGGGGTTATCAATGCAATTGCAAGGGAATATACAATGATGTCGTCGAGGTTACCGTCCTTGGCGATGATGAGTGGCGGTGTTCTTGATGTAGATACCAAGATGATGGAGACTCGTCCCTAAGTAGCCGAAACACCTTAGGAAACGGAAAAACCGCAAACTCAAAATCTCAAGGACAAAAGTCAAATGGTGGTAACGGAATGCGGTGGTGGTTGCGGAAGCTCAAAGGGATTGCGGAAATGCAATGGTGGTTTTTGAGTACGCAATGCGGAAATGGGGTGTAAGGTGGTGGACTATACACGATGTCGGAGTTGGAAGTACGGTCCCCAAGTAGCCTAAACACCTTAGGAGACACAACTCACAACACAAACAAAATGGGGTTAAGTTGGTATGGCGGAAGTGTATGGTGGGCAAGCCTATGCGGAAGTGGTGGTGGTGGTTGATAAGGAAGCAACCATCCCTAAGTAGCCGAAACACCTTAGGAGACTCGAATCACAACTCAAACAACCATGGGGAACAAAATTGGTTACGTTGTGGAAGTCGGTGGTGGTGTAGCAGATGATCTGGTGGAAGCCCTAGGCAAAGATGCCAAAGTTGTCAAAATTTGATGGAGTCAAATGATGTTGGTGGTATTTTTGTTGGAAGGGGGATGCCAATAGCTTCAAAACAAGCTAAATAACGTCAAAATCGGAGTTCGGATGAATTAGTTACGGACAAAACAAAAATCAGCCGAAGTCAATATCTATACGTTACGGACGTCCGTAAAAGGACGGATGTCCGGATGTCGGACGTCCGGGAGGGCTCGGAAATCCGTGAATTTCATTCTGTTGGCAGGTTCCGGTCGTCCGGAAAGTTGCGGACGTCCGGGGGTCGGGGGTCAACGCGGGATTTGAGCTCTGGGACGTGATTTTGGGCGGAATTTTGGGGTTTTGGGGTCAAAATTGAGGAGATTTCGTGGATGAAAGATGGGGAAACTTGGGGAAATGCTAGATCCACTCGAAACCAAGAAAATCCATGGATCAAAATCAACAAAACTTCATCATACCAACAAATCACAAAAAAATTGGGGAAACACGAAAGGAGCGGATCCCTACGAAGAACGTGATGAACACGAGGGGAAACACGAGGGAAACACGAGGGGAACACGAGAGAAATCACTCAACCAAAAAGAATAGATCACACATGCGCTAGATCGATGAACACAAAGGTAAGATACAAGATCCAACATCAACAACAGACGATACAAACGGTAACTGGTTCTTCTCCGTAAGGAGGTCTTGATGGGGGCCACCCAAGAGAGGGTCTTGAATCCATGGTGATCTTCTCCGTAGAGGGGCTGCGGTCTCTCTTGTGGAGTAGATCCGTAATGGATGACCAATGCTCTATCTCACATATGAGCTAAACCAATGCTAACCCTAGCTAGGAGGAGGGAGAGGTCTATTTATAGTCTTAGTGCAAATGGGGGGCGAAGTGAAGGGGTACATGGGCCTCAGCCCGCAACTGGACACAGCCAGGGTCCGGTCGTCCGTGAGACGCCGGTCGTCCAGAGGCCCATGGGGGTCCGGTCGTCCGGTCATCGGTCATCCGGTCTTCCTCGGATTTCCGTAGATTAGGTTCTATCGCCAAGGCGCCGGTCGTCCGTAGGTGTTCGGTCGTCCGGGGCCTGGGAGGTGTCGGACGTCCGAGCTGGGCCGGTCGTCCGGAGCCTGTAGCTTCCGTGACAGCTCTTCTTCTCGTCCTTTGCACTTGGTGTCCTCGCCGTCTTGTCCATGGTCTTCCTCTTTGTTCCTGGTCATGCATAGCACATATATTTGAGGTAGTAGCCATGTCTCACATATGGAAGGTGATGGTTCGAAGAGGAGCGAGTTCACCTTGTGTCCAATGGTGTATAGTCGAGGTCTCATCTTATATATCCTTGGGCCTTGGAGAGTAGTTGGAGTGTACATGGTGATGAACGTGGGATGATCTGCACCATTTGTTTTGCTTACAAATGAAGGGCCTAGCTTGGAGAAGGATGAACATTGGAGCAAGAACAAGCATGGAGTTGATGGCATGCGCAAGGGGAACAAGAACCGAGTTACAAGTGATGATTTCAGGACTTTGAAGCCACCATAAGGAGTGCATGAAGCCTTGGACGAAATATACAAGATGCCACTTCATAAATTTCGTCCAGAGGCTATTCTAGGTGCTGCGTCACCTTATTATTGGGCCAGGCCCATGTAATTTCGAAATACATAAGTATAGGCTGTTTTTAGAGTCCGTATGTATGGGGAAACGAGAGATAGGGTTGGTTTCGGACCCCTTCCCCAAGGGCCACGAAATTCCTCCATATATACAGCCCTTAGGGCACTGTTTAGACTTCGGGATTTGTTTAGTTAAAATTTAGCCATTGCAACTTCGTGTACTTCGTTTGTGTCCAACGACCAGACCAATACCGCTTTCAGATCCCCACCTTTGATCAATAAAGCTTTCCTCTTATATTCGCAATATCCAGATTGCAATCTTAGTTTCTTGCTTGTTCTTCATTTGCCTGCAGGAAACAGACCTTCGTGGTTAGGTTGATCGTGCTCCGGCGTTGTCAATAACCTCTCGGAGTTGGTTTAGCGATTGCTAAGGCGCGACGTCCTCGCTTGTTCGTAGTCGGATCGTCAAAGTTGACTTCCTCCAAAACGATAGCCACCATCTCATCAAAAGACGAGACACCTTTGCCTCTATCAGTCATGGAGCTCCAATGGAGTTTTTGTGGCAAAAATCATGCCGTTTTATGGATACAACATCGCGGGACAGACCGTGAATACAACTTTCAAGGTAAGATGATCGCACCAACGAGCCACCTTGCACAACTCGGAATGACCTATAATTTTTCGGGTGCATAAATGGAGTGAGGATGAACTGTTATGTACTTTATGATCCAAGAATAATGCATCCGCTAGTGAAAACGTGAGGGTGGTAGTGAGATGGGTGAGTGACCATGTAAAGCATCAATTCTTGGGTTTCGATATGACGAAGAGCCTCCTCCTTGTGTCGTGACTGAACATGTAGTGTTTCTAGTTTGTAATGGAAGGATGGTGCATTGTTCTATATGTTATTGTCCATATATCAGTCCGTAGGTGAGGTCACAGAAGGGTGGTAGAGGGTGGCAGAGTATACCTCAAGCATAAAATCGTCTGGAACTCAACTTTACAAGCCGGATCTTTCCTCCGAAATGTTGTCGAAGCCCGAGAGTGGGTTACGGGCGCATAAAACTTTTGGTTGTGATAGTATTGGCGGGTCATGGAGCTCCAATGGAGTTTTTGTGGCAAAAATGTTGCCGTTTTATGGATACAACATCGCGGGATAGACCGTGAATACAACTTTCAAGGTAAGATGATCGCACCGACGAGCCATCTTGCACAACTCAGAATGACCTATAATTTTTCGAGTGCATAAATGGAGTGAGGATGGAGTGTTATGTACTTTATGATCCAAGAATAATGCATCCGATGGTGAAAACGTGAGGGTGGTAGCGAGATGGGTCATAGACCATGTAAAGCATCAATTCTTGGGTTTCGATGCAACGATGAGCCTCCTCCTTGTGTCGTGACTGAACCTGTAGTCTTTCTAGTGTGTAATGGAAGGATGGTGCATTGTTCTATATATTATTGTCCATATATCAGTCCATAGGTGAACTCACGGAAGGGTGGTAGAGGGTGGCAGAGTATACTTCAAGCATAAAATTGTCCGGAACTCAATTTTACAAGCCGGATCTTGTGTCCGAAATGTTGACGAACCCCGCGAGTGGGTTACTGATGAGGACATCAATACCATTGTTACACCCACAACCCCTACTACTGTTCATACTGGACCGATTACTAGAGCTCGCGCACGCCAATTAAATTACCAGGTACTTTCGTTTCTTGGTAATGATTCTAATGTTCATGAGAATATGATGCTGCCTAAATTGGATACATTTGTTTTGCTTACAAATGAAGGGCCTAATTTGGAGAAGGATGAACATTGGAGCAAGAACAAGCATGGAGTTGATGGCATGCGCAAGGGAGACAAGAACAGAGTTTCAAGTGATGATTTCAGGACATTGAAGCCACCATAATGAGTGCATGAAGCCTTGGACGAAATATACAAGATGCCACTTCATAATTTTCGTCCAGAGGCTATTCTAGGTGCTGCGTCACCTTATTTTTGGGCCAGGCCCATGTAATTTCGAAATACTTCAATATAGGCTGTTTTTAGAGTCCGTATGTGTGGGGAAACAAGAGTTAGGGTGGGTTTCGGACCCCTCCTCCAAGGGCCACGAAATTCTCCCCTCTTCCTCCATATATACAGCCCCTAGGGCATCGTTTAGACTTTGGGTTTTTTTAGATCAAAAGTTCGCCATAGTTGCAACTTCGCGTACTTCGTTTGTGTTCAACGACCAGACCAAGGCGTCATAGAACCCCACCTTCATTAATAAAGCTTTCCTCTTATATTCGCAATATCCAGATTGCAATCTTAGTTTCTTGCTTGTTCTTCGTTTGCTCACAGGAAACTGGCCCTCGTGGTCAGGTTGATCGTGCTTCGCCGTGGTCAATAACCCTCGGAAGTTGGTTTAGCGATTGCTAAGGCGCGACGTCTCGCACGTTCGTAGTCGGATCGTCAAGGTCGACTCCCACAGAAAACGATAGCCACCATCACATCGAAACATCGGGACACCTTTGCCTCTATCAAGTGATATCAGATTTTCAGGTTGCTCGGTGAGATTTTACAGTTTTTCGTAGTTTAGATCGAGTCTGTTCTACATACCTACAGTCCACGAAAAAGCCATAAAAAATTTAGGGTTAGTTCATCATATCCGAACCAATCTGAGCCTTTGCATAATCTTTTGAGGGTTTTTGCTTTGTTGAATTTGCGGTTGCATCGTCGTGTCAAGTTGCTGGTCTTAGAGTCTAGTCTTTTAGAGTTTCGAGTTCTGGTCATAAGTTGTCATGCCGCCGCCTCATCATCATCATCGCCCCTGCCAGCTACCACCACCACTTATCCGCCACCGCTCTGAATCCGTATCCATATACCACCACCAATCCGTATCCATATACCACCACCGCTACCATATACCACCACCGCTGCCATATCCTACCACCATATATCCACCACCAATCTGAGTTCTTTTCATATTAGGTTTGTTTTCGAGATCCATCTTTTTTCCGTTTCGTGTTTCCTTGCCTGAGTAGGTCTCGGAAAAAAATTGCTGTAGATAAGGGTACAAAACATGTTGTCTTTACACCTGGAGATCTTGTTTGGTTACATTTCCGTAAGGATAGGTTTCCTAATTTGCGTAAATCAAAGCTAATGCCACGTGCCGATGGTCCTTTTAAGGTGTTAGAGAAAATAAATGATAATGCATATAAACTTGAGCTGCCTGCAGATTTTGGGGTTAGTCCCACTTTTAACATTGCAGATGTGAAGCCTTATTTGGGTGAGGAAGATGAGCTTCCGTCGAGGACGACTTCATTTCAAGAAGGGGAGGATGACGAGGACGTCAATACCATTGTTACACCCACAGCCCCTACTACTACATATACTGGACCAATTACTAGAGCTCGCGCACGCCAATTAAATTATCAGGTACTTTCGTTTCTTGGTAATGATTCTAATGTTCATGAGAATATGATGCGGCCTAAATTGGATACATTTGTTTTGCTTACAAATGAAGGGCCTGGCATGGATAAGAGGGATGAACATTGGAGCAAGAACAAGCATGGAGTTGATGGCATGCCCAAGGGGAACAAGAACGGAGTTACAAGTGATGATTTCAGGACTTTGAAGCCACCATAACGAGTGCATGAAGCCTCGGACGAAATATACAAGATGCCACTTCATAAACTTCGTCCAGAGGCTATTCTAGGTGCTGCGTCAAATTATTATTGGGCCAGGCCCATGTAATTTCGAAATACATAAGTATAGCCTGTTTTTAGAGTCCGTATGTGTGGGGAAACAAGAGATAGGGTTGGTTTCGGACCCCTTCCACAAGGGCCACGAAATCCCGCCCCCCCTCTTCCTCCATATATACAGCCCTTAGGGCACCGTTTAGACTTTGGGTTTTGTTTAGATTAAAAGTTGGCCATAGCTGCAACTTCGCGTACTTCGTTTGTGTTCAACGACCAGACCAAGGCGTCAAAGAACCCCACCTTCATTAATAAAGCTTTCCTCTTATATTCGCAATATCCAGATTGCAATGTTAGTTTCTTGCTTGTTGTTCGTTTGCTCACAGGAAACAGGCCCTCGTGGTCAGGTTGATCATGCTCCGGCGTGGTCAATAACCCTCGGAAGTTGGTTAGCGATTTCTAAGGCACGACGTCTTGCACGTTCGTAGTCGGATCGTCAAGGTTGACTCCCACAGAAAACGATAGCCACCATCTCATCGAAACATCGGGACACCTTTGCCTCTATCAGTACGGTTCGACATCAACATCACCACCGCTCATCTTCGCCAAGGACTTCTACGAACAACTACATAACTTTGGTATCACCTTCACCTTGGTATCATCTTGGTATCGTGATATCATCTTACATTCTAGCTATTTGCATTGATAACCCATAGCCTTACTTTTGTGCAGCTTACCCATCGAGACTAGCCGTTGAGTATTGCCGGCAACATGACTTGTGCACATTAGAGATCATACTTCCCATCGCATACATACCATCATCATGTTGCATCTCTTGGTATCATCTCTTGTGTCACAAAGTTGTCATCGCATACACAATTGCTATCTTGGTTCGTGAAGCATTGCATGAGAAAAGAGCTCAAACAACAATGAGCCTAACAAGCTTTTAAGCAAAAGAGGAAAGATAAGCAAAGAGCTTATAAGGAAGAACCATAGCATCATACAACATTAAGATTGTCATACTCGACCATCTTGGATCATATCTTTGGAATACCATACATATAGCATACTTGGGATAGAAGTCATTGCATTTTTTCTTAGTAGGTTGTGCACAAGTTCGTATCCGCCTATTGTGCTATCGTGCTAGCATCTCTCTAGTTTTTTGCAACAAGAGCATTTTTGTGGATTCCACATTTTTGGCTCACCCTTGGTTGCACAACCCCACTTATCTATTTGCGTGTGTGTTTCCATGTACCTTACCTTGCTATTGGTCTACTTGTTGCATTTGCAAATTTGTGAATCTTTTCCAACATTATTGAAGCTCACTAACAATTGCATCAAATTTTGTGCCACCATCCTAACCAAGCTCCACCATAAGCTTTTACTTGTGTAGGTGTGAGAAACCGACAAAAATTGGTACCAATTGTGTTATTTCCTTGTTACACATTGGAGTGATCTTTGATCCATCTTCAACATCGGTCAAGGTACATTTGGTATTGGTTCTTCTTTTTCTCCCACTCACATATCTTTGTTTGGAATGATGGATAGGCCAAATACTTCTACCAACCCACTCTTCTTGGGGCAAGACGATGACATGTCATCCTACGTCACCAAGAGCCACCTCTTTGGTGGACAACGAGCTTTGCATCAAGAACAACAAGCAATGAGCGACCGCATCGACAACCTCGCCACCGACTTGCGACTCTCCGAGCAATGTACAAGAGACTACTTCGACAACAAGCTCGACGAACACAAGCACGAGAATGACGCAAGAATGGACGAGATTCGTGCCTTGTTGATAAACCGCTCTTCTACCACTTTGTCCTACTCAAGAAGGAGCCGCTCGAGTCGACACTCCGACGACACTATCTCCGGCTCAAGTACCCCGACATCGAACACTCTTCGTCGTGCCGCACGTCAAGATCGTCAAGCAAACCGCAATCCTCTACACGACACCGGCTCTCAAGAGCATCGACACCGTCAAGCCCAAGCTGCATTCGCGCAAGCACAAGAACGACAACGCCAATGACTACAAGCACAAGAGGAGCGTGCGTGACAACATCAAGATGTACAAGACGCCGAGGCACAACGGCAAGCCCAAGAACAACGTGAAGCTCAACCACTTAAGGCGCAACAAGCCCTCGGAGATTCAAGTAGAGTCGTAGCCACGCGCAACCGGCAAGCTCGTGAACAAGAAGAAGCACTTCGCGATGAAGTTCAAGAAAGGATTTATCAATCATGTGTGCATCGTCAAGTTCCACAAGTTCCTCGTCAAGATCGACAAGCTCCTCCTCTAGCGAGACAAGAACATCAAGTCCATCGAGAGCATGAAGACAATGGACCTCCTCCTAGACAAGAGCAACATGTGGTCGACAACCCTCCTCGCCAAGAGCAACATGAGGTCGACAATCCTCCTCGTCAAGAGCAACATGACATTGTCAATCCTCAACGACATGGGCGTCATCATCCCCGACCCCAACACAATGAAGAGCAACGATATGGCAAGCTAAAGTTCACATGCCTAAGTTCACCGGAAGCAATGACCCCGAAGAGTACATCTCATGGTCATTGAAGGTTGACAAAATCTTCCGCTTGCACAACTACGAAGAAGAGAAGAAGATCGCGATGGCATCCCTTGAGTTCCAAGACTATGTCCTCATTTGGTGGGAACAAGTCCTTGAGCACCGAGAGGCAAGAGGTGAACCACCCATCACTACTTGGGCGCAAATGAAGGATGCCAAACTACTACAACCGCGACCTCTTCAAGAAACTCCAACTCCTCAAGCAAGGAACCAAGAGCGTTGAAGAGTACTACAAGGAAATGGAGATTGCCATGATATGAGCCAATGTCACGGAATATGATGAGCAAACTATGGCACGTTTCTTGAATGGACTCAATCATCCTATCAAGAAGATCGCCGACTTCCAACCATACTCGAACCTCATCGAGCTAGTGCATCAAGCCACCAAAGCGGAACGTCAAGTGCAAGATGACATCAAGTATGCCAAGTTCTCATACAAGTCCTATGTCTTCTCCAACAATCAAGCGTCAATGACTCCAACACCTTCTTCCTCAACCAAGCCACCTACAAGCAATGGCGACAAGTCAAGTTACAAGAAAACCTCGACAAACTCAAGTCGTCCTCCTACTACAAGCACCTTCAAGCCGAAAGCTTCATCATCATCTACCCCAACAGATGAAACCATCAAGACGAGTTCCTTCAAATGCTTCACAAGCGGCGGCCGAGGCCACATGTCCTTTGAGTGCACAAACAAGCGCACCATGATCCTCAACGACGACGGAACCTATGACTCTATGAGTGAAGGAGAAATCGAAGCCCGTGAGCAAGTGGCCATGCATCTCCAAGTGAACAACGACGGTGAAGATGATCAAGTCTTTTGTGACGAAGATTCAAGCCCCGCTCTTGTTTTCTCCAAGGTCTTGACTCTTCAACATCAAAAAGACGAAGACCAAAGATGCCATATCTTCTACACAAAGGCCGGCATCAATGGAAGGTCCGTCAAGGTCATCATCGATGGAGGGAGTTGCCATAACTTAGCAAGTGAAGAACTATGCTCCAATCTCCAATTGGTCAAGATGAAGAACCCGCACCCTTACAAAGTTCAATGGCTAAGCGACACCGGCACCATCCAAGTCGAGCAGAAAGTGCAAGTCTCTTTCAAGATCGGAGCTTACGAAGACACTTTGGAGTGTGATGTCCTTCCGATGACCCTTTGCCACCTCCTTCTTGGACGGCCATGGCAATTTGACCGAGGTGTCATCCACAATGGGCGGACAAACTACTGTAGCTTCAAGATGAAAGGAAAGGAGTTTGTGCTACGACCGATGTCTCCAAGCCAAGTGCTAGCCGACAAGCAAGCCACCCATCGTGGAGAGAATGGTGAGCGAGCGACCCACCAAAAAGAGAGTGAGCGCCACAAGCCAAAATTGAGTGCCTCCACCATGAGTGACAAGACAAACTTAGTTTTATTTGCCACCAAACGTGAGATGAGAGAAGTGTGTGAGAACCCATTAAGTGTCCTACACTATGTCATATTGTGCAAAGATGAGGCACCAAAAGCTAACACCTCTCACAATCTTCCTCTAGTGTTATCTTCTCTTTTGCAGGAATTCCAAGATGTTTTCCCCGACGAGCTACCTCCGGGTTTACCTCCCCTACGCGGCATCGAGCATGGCATCAACCTCATCCCCGGAGCGCCACTTCCAATCAAAGCTCCCTAGCAAGTAAACCCCGAAGAAACCAAAGAAATACAAAGGCAAGTAAAGCATCTCATAGACCATGGACATGTGCGTGAAAGTTTGAGTCCTTGTGCCGTACCGGTCATTCTTATACCAAAAAGAGACGGTAGCTTTCGCATGTGTTCCGATTGTAGACCCATCAATGCTATCACCGTTCGCTATAGGTACCCCATTCCATGCCTGATGATATGCTTGATGAACTTAGTGGTGCCACTATTTTTTTCCAAAATTTATCTTAAAAGTGGTTACTATCAAATCCGCATACAAGAGGGTGATGAATGGAAAACCGCTTTCAAAACAAAGTTTGGTTTGTATGAGTGGTTAGTCATGCCTATGGGTTTATCGGAAGCACCCGGTACTTTCATGTGTCTTATGCATTATGTGTTTCGCCCTTACATTGGTGAATTTGTTGTTGTCTACTTCGACGATATCCTTGTTTTTAGCAAATCTCTCAAAGAGCATGTCACCCACCTCCGCACCGTGCTCCAAACTCTTCGAAAGAACGTCTTTATGCCAATATGGAAAAATGCCTTTTTGGTGTTGATAAGCTTGTTTTCTTGGGTTTTGTAGTATCTTCTAAGGGTGTTCATGTTGATGACTCTAAGATTAATGCTATTAAAACTTGGCCCCAACCAACCAATTTGCAACAAATGCGTAGTTTTCTTGGTTTAGCCGGTTTCTATCGTAGATTTGTGAAGGATTTTAGCACCATTGCTTCACCTTTACATGCTTTGAGCAAGAAGAATGCACCCTTTGTTTGGGGACCATCACAAGATAGTGCATTCAATGAGCTTAAGAATTTGCTTACTCATGCTCCCGTGCTTGCATTACCCAACTTTGACAAACCTTTTGAGATTCATTGCGATGCTAGTGGTAATGGCATAGGAGGTGTGTTAACGCAAGAGAAGCGCCCCGTTGCATACTTTAGTGAGAAACTTTCCGGAGCGCAACTCAATTACCCCATCGATGACAAAGAGCTATATGCTTTAGTACAAGTTTTGCATGAATGGGAACATTACCTTCGCCCGCATGAATTTGTCATCCATACCGACCATGAACTAAGTTGAACAAGCGTCATGCTAAATGGAGTGTGTTTATTGAATCATTTCCTTATGTCATCAAGTACATTAAAGGTAAGGAAAATGTTGTGGCGGATGCACTTTCCCGTATATGCATGCTCGTTACTCAACTTGAATTGAATGTCATTGGCTTCGAGCATATCAAAGACTTGTATGAGCATGATCCTACTTTTGCTATTCCTTATGCCAACTGTTTGACGCATACATCTTGGGCACGCTATTACCTCAAAGATGGTTACCTTATGAGAGCTAACAAACTATGCATCCCCGAGTCTTCTCTTCGTTTGTTGCTTTTTGATAGAGGCAAAGGTGTCCCGTCTTTCGATGAGATGGTGGCTATCATTTTGGAGGAAGTCGACTTTGACGATCCAACTATGAACGTGCGAGGACGTCGCGCCTTAGCAATCGCTAAACCAACTCCAAGAGGTTATTGACCACGCCGGAGCACGATCAACCTGACCACGAAGGTCTGTTCCCTGCAGGCAAACGAAGAACAAGCAAGAAACTAAGATTGCAATCTGGATATTGCGAATATAAGAGGAAAGCTTTATTGATCAAGGTGGGGTTCTGTGACGCCTTTGTCCGGTCGTTGAACACAAATGAAGTACGCGAACTTGCAGCTATGGCGAACTTTTAATCTAAACAAAACCTTGAGGGAGGGGTCCGAAACCAACCCTAACTCTTGTTTCCCCACACATACGGACTCCAAAAACAGCCTATACTTCAGTATTTCGAAATTACATGGGCCTGGCCCAATAATAAGGTGACGCAACACCTAGAATAGCCTATGGAAGAATATTATGAAGTGGCATCTTGTATATTTCATCCAAGGCTTCATGCACTCATTATGGCATGCCATCATCTCCATGCTTGGTCTTGCTCCAGTGTTCATCCCTCTTATCCATGACAGGCCCTTCATTTGTAAGAAAAACAAATGTATCCAATTTAGGCAACATCATATTCTCATGAACATTAGAATCATTACCAAGAAACGAAAGTACCTGATAATTTAATTTGCGTGCGCGAGCTCTAGTAATTGGTCCAGTATGTATAGCAGCAGGGGCTATGGGTGTAACAATGGCATTGATGTCCTCATCATCCTCCCCTTCTTGAAATGAAGTCGTCCTCGATGGAAGCTCATCTTCCTCACCCAAATAAGGCTTCAAATCTGCAATGTTAAAAGTGGGACTAACCCCAAAATCTGCAGGCAGCTCAAGTTTATATGCATTATCATTTATTTTCTCTAACACCTTAAAAGGACCATCAGCACGTGGCATTAGCTTTGATTTGTGCAAATTAGGAAACCTATCCTTACGCAAATGTAACCAGACAAGATCTCCAGGTGCAAAGACAACATGTTTTCTACCCTTACCACCAGGAAGTTTATATTTAGCATTCATACGCTCAATGTTTTCCTTAGTTAACTCATGCATTTTTAAGATCAATTCAGCACGTTGTTTAGCATCAAAATTAACCTTCTCCGAAGATGGAAGAGGCAACAAATCAATGGGTGCACGAGGTAGGAAACCATACACAATTTCAAAAGGGCACATCTTAGTAGTAGAATGCAACGAACGATTATAAGCAAATTCAATATGAGACAAGCATTCTTCCCACATTTTCTTATTATTCTTCAAAACAGCGATAAGCATAGTAGACAATGTTCTATTGACTACTTCAGTTTGACTATCAGTTTGGGGGTGACAAGTAGTACTAAAAAGCAGTTTAGTCCCCAACTTAGCCCATAAACATGTCCAAAAGTGGCTAAGAAATTTAGTATCACGATCTGAAACAATAGTATTTGGCACACCATGCAAGCGAATAATTTCACGAAAGAATAAATCAACAACATTAATAGCATCATCGCTTTTATGACATGGTATAAAGTGTGCCATTTTCGAGAATCTATCCACGACAACAAATATGCTATCCCTCCCCTTCTTTGTTCGAGGTAAACCTAAAACAAAGTCCATAGATATATCCTCCCAAGGAACACTAGGTACAGGCAAAGGCATATATAAACCATGAGGATTGAGTCGTGACTTAGCTTTTTGACATGTAGTGCAGTGAGCAACAAAACGCTCAACATCCCGTCTCATCTTTGGCCAAAAGAAATGTGTAGCAATTACGTCCTCCGTCTTCTTCACGCCAAAGTGTCCCATTAATCCTCCTCCATGCGCCTCCTGGAACAACAAAAGACGAACAGAGCTGGCAGGAATGCATAGCTTGTTAGCACGGAACACAAAGCCATCATTAATAACGAACTTGTTCCATGTTCGTCCTTCTTTACAATTCTGCATTACATCTTTAAAATCAGCATCATGCACATATTGATCTTTGATGGTCTCCAAACCAAATTTTTTGAAGTCAAGTTGTGAAAGCATAGTATCGCAACGAGACAAAGCATTAGCAATAACATTTTCTTTACCCTTCTTGTGTTTAATGACATAAGGAAAAGTCTCAATGAATTCAACCCATTTAGCATGTCTACGATTCAGTTTAGCTTGACTTTTAATATGTTTCTAAGATTCATGATCAGAATGTATAACAAATTCTTTGGGCCATAAATAATGTTGTCATGTCTCTAAAGTCCGAACAAGAGCATATAATTCTTTATCATAAGTAGAATAGTTCAGACTAGGCCCACTCAATTTTTCAGAAAAGTATGCAACATGTTTGCCATCTTGTAATAACACACCTCCTAATCCAATTCCAGTAGCATCACATTCAAGCTCAAAAGTCTTATTAAAATCAGGAAGTTGGAGTAAAGGAGCATGTGTCAACTTATCTTTCAATACTGTGAAGGCTTCTTCCTGTGCGGTACCCTAAACAAAGGCACGTCCTTCTTTGTAAGCTCATTGAGAGGTGCAACAATGGTGCTAAAATCTCTCACAAAACGCCTATAGAAACCAGCGAGTCCAAGGAAACTCCTCACTTGTGTGACCATTTTGGGCTGCGGCCAACTCTCAATAGCTTCAATCTTGGCTTTATCAACTTCAATTCCCTGTGGACTAACAACTTAGCCAAGAAAAGATACTCGGTCGGTGCAAAAGCTGCACTTCCCAAGGTTACCAAACAAACGTGCATCACGTAGAGCAATAAAAACAGCACGTAAATGTTACAAATGTTCTTCCAAAGATTTGCTATAAATCAGTATATCATCAAAATAGACTACCACAAATCGTCCAATGAAAGCACGTAAAACTTCGTTCATTAGTCTCATGAAAGTACTAGGTGCATTAGTTAACCCAAAAGGCATGACTAACCACTCATATAAACCAAACTTAGTTTTAAAAGCTGTTTTCCATTCATCTCCCAATTTCATATGAATTTGATGGTATCCACTACGCAAATCAACTTTGGAGAATATTGTAGAGCCACTCAATTCATCAAGCATATCATCTAGCCTAGGAATAGGATGACGATAACGAATAGTAATATTATTAATGCATCGACAATCAACACACATACGCGACGTACCATCCTTTTTAGGTACTAGTATAAGAGGAACAGCACAAGGACTAAGTGATTCGCGTATATAACCTTTGTCGAGCAGCTCCTGTACTTGACGCATGATCTCCTTCGTCTCCTCTGGATTGGTACGGTATGGTGCATAGTTGGGTAGCAATGCACCAGGAATTAAGTCAATTTGATGCTCAATCCCTCGAATAGGTGGTAATCCCGGTGGCACGTCTTGTGGGAAGACGTCAGCGACCTCCTGCAAAATGTTAGTGACAGCAGGGGGCAAAGAGGAAGGCACGTCCTCGAATGAAAATAATGCCTCTTTGCACACAAAAGCATAGCAAACAGATTTGCTAGAATCTAGCTCATCAATATCAGATTTGGTGGCAAGTAAACATGCACTTTTCAATTTAATTTCTGAAGCAACACTAGATGGTTTATTATTAGGCTTCATTTGTTGCTCAAATTCTTTTGCCACAATCTGATTTTCACTCTTATTTTTCTCCTGTTTTGCTTTATTAGCTCTATTAATATCATCTTTCAAAATGGAATCAGGAGTCATAGGAAGCAAAGTAATATTTTTATCCTTATGAAGAATAGTATACTGATTGTTTCTACCATGGTCTACATAATTTTTATCAAATTGCCATGGTCTTCCAAGTAATAAGGAACATGCTTGCATAGGTACCACATCACAATCAACATAATCAGCATATGTAGAGATACTAAAATGCACATGAACAGTACGTGTTACCTTAACCTTGCCGCTGTTGTTGAACCATTGGATGTAGTCAGGATGTGGATGTGGTCTTGTGGTGAGAGATGGCTTCTCCACCATCTGCATGCTAGCCAAGTTGTTGCAGCTCCCTCCATCTATGATGACGCGAATAGAACGTTCCTTCACAACTCCCTTTGTATGGAACAAATTATGCCTCTAATTTTGCTCAGCTTGTGTAACCTGCACACTCAAAACACGTTGAGCAACTAAACATTCATACCTGTCAGTATCTTCAGCAGCCAGGTATTGCGTCTCATGATCAGAATCATCTCCACCATGTTCTTCATGTGTAATAAGAGCCAAAGTCTCCTCATCATAGTCACTAGCAGACTCATACCCACCATCCTCAGTAGCAATCATCACACGCTGAGATTTGCATTCTCTCGCAAAATGTCCTCTTCCCTTACAACGACGACAAATAATATCACTTGTGTGCCCTGTTGACACCATGGAAGAAGAAGCGCTCTGCGCAGGCCCGGCAGGTGTGCTCTTGGCAGAGTGTGGTGGTTGTGCCTGGTTTCTTGTATCACGGCTGGAGGTGGCACCTGATGGAGGTGATGGTGCGGTTGAAGTGGAGGATGCACGTGGTGTCCATGATGAAGGTCGACCTGCAAAAAAGTTAGTTCGCGCCAATGCCTGTCGATCCTGCACTTCACGTTCAGCTTTACAAGCAAGATGGAATAAACGAGTGATATTATTATACTCCTTATACTCTAGAATGGTCTGAATCTCTCTATTTAATCCACCCATAAAACGTGCAAGCATAGCTTCATTCTCCTCAACAATACCACATCTAATCATGCCAGTTTGTAATTCCTGATAATATTCTTCTACAGAATTTTTTCCTTGTCTTAAACGCTGCAATTTTTGAATTAATTCACGTTGATAATATGGTGGAACCCAACGAGTACGCATAGCAGTTTTCAAAGTAGCCAAAGTAGTTGGAATAGGATATAATCTACAATGTTCAGACCACCAAACACATGCAAAGCTAGTGAAAGCACAATCAGCAGCAGGAACATGTCTCTCCTCAGGATATTGTAAACATGTAAATCGTTGTTCAGTTTCTAACTCCCAAGTAAGATATATATATCCGGAACATATCTACCCTCAAATGGTGGAATATTCAATTTCAGTTTAGGGAGATGATGCAGAGCATCCTATGGACATCACCATGTCATGAGTCCGTTTGGCGAGTGACACGTGCGACATCTACTTCACATACACAAAGGTGAATCATCTACTTTACACGTACTCACTTAACTCCTTCGAGGATAGTATACTACTTGACACTCCACTCGTGTGCATGCATAGGTATTGTCGGAACACTACAGATGACGAGGAGAAGTGCATGCGCCAAGGAACAACTACACCATCCGCGAGGGAAGCCTGGAAGCGACGATGGAAGAAGACGGAGCTGCTGAAGCTACAGCGGCCGGACATCCGGGCCAGAGGCCGGACGTCCGGCGCCTGTGCAGCCGCCAAGGAGCTGCACCAACAGACGGCCAACAGCATCAGCGGCCGGACATCCGGCACCAGCCCCGGACATCCGGCCCTTCCCCCAGAAATCCGGCATCGATGACAGAACGCACCCGAAGTTTGGCACTTCAGCCTGGACATCCGGCCCGAGCCCCGGACATCTGGCACCTCGCAAAGCCCCCGACATCCAGCCCCCAGCCCGGACATCCGGCGCCTGCCTGCGCGCAGCCACGGGCCAGAGGCCCATATATCCCCTTCCCCACTTACCCCTTCGTGGCTTGGACTATAAATACTCCTTCCCCTTCCTCTAGTTAGGGTTAGCAAAGTGATAGCTCATTTGATAGGGAGCTTTGCTCCTTGTACCACTCTACTCTCTCTCGAGAGAGACTACTACTCCTTATGGAGGCCAAGACCTCCATCTAGGAGAAGATCATGCGGGATATATCATCAAGACCCCCTCTTGGGCGGCCCCCCTTCAAGACCTCCCCATGGAGATGAACTTTACCACGTATCTTTCCCTTTGTTGTTCATGTACCTCGTGGATCTTGTGTGTTTGATTGTCTAGTGGACGTGTGATTGGACTTGTTCTTGAGTGTTCCCCCTTGTGATTTCTCTCCGTTTTTCCACGTGTTCATTGTGTTCTTTGAGGGAACCCACTCCAATCGTGAAAGATCGGCCTACACCGGGTTAGCCCCGTATCATATGGTATCATGAGCCACGTTGATCACGTATTTTGAGTCCCTCCCACCATTTTCTAGCCTTCTTTTGCTTGATTTCATCCTAAATTCGAAAATCCCCACCAAAAATAGCCCCCAAATTTTTTTGTGATTTGTTGGTTTGATGATGTTTTGTTGATTTTGATCCATGGATTTGCTTGGTTTCAAGTGGATCTAGCTTTCCCCCATCTTTTCCCCCTTTCCATCCACAATATCCATCAAATTTTGCCCCCGAAATCATCCATTTCCGCCCCAAATCGAGTTTAGAAGTCCAAATCCCGATCTGGAATCGTCAGGCAGGACATCCGGGCCATCGGGCCGGACATCCGGCTCTTGGAGCACCAAATCTGCATGGTTCTGGACACTGACCCCCGGAAATCCGGACCCAACCCCGGATGTCCGACCCCTGTAGATTTCAGCCTCCCGTGTTTCACCGTTTTGTCCATAACTTTCACATCTGGAGTCCGATTTTCGCGTTCTTTACCTCGTTGAGTAGCTATTGACATCCCCCATCCATCTAGATAGGTTAGATCACCATTTGACTGCATCGAAGTTTGACAACTTTGGCATGTTTGCCTAGGGCTTCCACCACAACATCCGCATAACCACCACCGACTTCCGCAACCTAACCCATTTAGTTCCTTATAGCATTAGTGGTTGTTTGAGTTGTGATTTGAGTCTCCTAAGGTGTTTAGGCTACTTAGGGACGGTTGCATCTTCATCAACCACCACCATAACTTCCGCATAGACTTACACAACACACACTTCCACCATCCCAACTTAACCCAATTTGTTTGTGTTGTGAGTTGTGTCTCCTAAGGTGTTTCGGCTACTTAGGCACCGTGCTTCCAACTCCGGCACCGTGTATAGTCACCCCGACTTCCGCATTGCGTCTCAAAACCCATCATTGCATTTTCGCAATCCCATTGAGCTTCCGCAAAACCACCACCGCATTCCCGCTACCACCATTTGACGTTTGTCCTTGAGATTTTGAGTTGTGGTTTTCCGTTTCCTAAGGTGTTTCGGCTAACTAGGAACGGGTTGACTTCGACAACACCGCCTCTCATCATCGCAACGGACGGTAACCTCAACGACACCATTGTATATTCCCCTTGCAATTGCACTGAGAACTCCTAGCCCATTTTGCGTCACTTGCCTATCGAGACTAGCCATTTGAGTATTGCCGGCAACGTTACTTGTGCACATTAGTGATCTACACCTTCCATTGCATACATACCATATCATATTGGTATCATCATACTTGTGTCACAAGATTGTTCCCACATATACACTATTGCTATCTTGGTTTGTGCATTTCGCAAAGTGGCCATACAAAAAAAGAATAAGCTTTTAAGCAAAGAAAAATAGCGAACAAAGAGCTTGTAAGCAATAGGCATAGCATCACAATATATCATATGGTATCATACTTGATCATCTTGGATCATTGTGTGAGAAACACCGGGAACCATACATACATAGCATACTTGGGATAAAATGTTTATCCATTTTGCATCTTATAGGTTGTGCACAAGTTGCGTATCCGCCTATTGAGCAATCGTGCTAGCGTCTCTCTTGAGTTGTGTGACACGAGCGTTTTTCGTGGACTCCACATTTTGTGCTCATTCCTTGGTTGCACGACCCCATGTATCTATTCGTGTGTGTGTGTTTCCATGTGCCAGATATTGCTATTGGTCTACTTGTTTCACTTGCGAATTTGTGAATCTCTTTCAACATTATTGACTGTTGCTAACATTTTGCATTAATTTTTTGTGCCACTATCCTCACCGAGCTACTCCATAAGCTTTAGTTTGTAGGTGTGAGTGAACAAGTCCGGTACCAATTCCACTATTCTTTCATCTCACATTGAGTGAAACGGGATACATCCTCAACTTTGGGAAAAGGTAACTTGGTATTGTTTATCTCATTTCCTACTCACCTCTACTCGAGTCTTGTGATGGATAGGCAAGGTATTTTACCCTCGGTCTACAACAACAACAACGAGTTCGATGCCACGAACAACTCCAACGACGCCAAGATGAATACTCAAATGGAGGAGATCAAAGCCCTCATCAAGTCCTACAAGCGATCTTCCTCATCTTCGAGAAGACGCTCAAGAGCACATGCTTCCGAGCTACCATCTCCGGCAAGGTCACATCGGCATCGACACCATCACCACCACGAATGTGAAGGTCAAGAGCTCAACACCAACAACCGCTCAATGACTTCACCATCTCCCTTGGCATCTTCGCCAAGCGACTTCAAGGCATCTTCGCCTATGGACATACGACATCTTCGCCAACAAGCACCCCAAGACTACGCTCAAGAGAAGCTCCCCAAGCTCAAGTCCGCGACTTCCACGAGCTACTACGACCTCGACACCGACCATGAGATTCCTTTCTATGGGACTCAAGAACCCGAGGAGTATCTCGAGTGGGAGCACCTAATGGACGACTACCTCAAGCTACATCAAGTTCCTCCCGAAGATCAAGTGAAGTGCGCCACAAGATACTTCCGCGACTACGCCTCGACATGGTGGCTTCACACACCTTCGGATACCTACGACATGAGTTGGCCCAAGACGAAGAAAGCTTTGCGGCAAGAGTTCGTGCCTCCAACCTACACGGAACAACTTCTACGCCAATTGGAGAACACCATACAAGGATCCAAGTCCATCGACGAGGACTTCAAGGAGATGAAGAAAGCCTTGCGACGAGCCGGCGTGGACGACCCCATGTCAATGAAGTTCCACTTCATGATGGGATTGAACAACGACATCTCCAAGACTATCTTCCTCGAGTACTACAAGTCCCTCGACGACAACTACATTGGTGCTCTCAAGGCGGAACAAGAACTCATGAAGGCGAAGGCTTCTCCACCCCAAGCTCACTTCTCGAAGACCAAACTCAAAGACGACGAGCATGAGGCTAGTACAACCAAGATGCCCAAGCCCGATGAGCTCCAAGACGATGCTCCCAAGTTCGACTGCACCGCCATCCCTCTTTGTGGCATTGATGATGCCGAGTCCTCAACGACTCTTTTTCAAGATGGTGCGGCGAGGAGTACGACTACGGAGACCTTCAAGGACCAAGCTTTTGAGGCAAGCGACATGGTGCCGAGCAAGGATGATGCTTCCATCTTAGGAGGCGAGAGTGATGATGTGCCATCTTCGGCCTTCATCCACGGTGACGGTGACGAGATGATCGAGCATGGGATTTTCCCTTCGGTCATGGAGGAGAGTGATGATATGCCATCTTCGGCCTTCATCCATGGTGACAATGACGAGATGGTTGATCATGGGATTTTCCCTTCAAGCACGGTGACGTATGATGACTTGAGTGACTTGTGCCACCATATTGAGAGTGAGAGTGTGTCACGCCCAAGATGCGACCCTATCCTAAAGGAACACGAAGGTCCCACCAAGGATAGAAGCGCATCTTGAAGACGCTTTTGCAAGGTGGATTTCATTACATCAACATTACATAATATTTGGGGATACATACAAGGCATACAAATGCCGCAAAAATACATCAATACATCATACATAAGCTCAACATCCGACTACGGATGAAACATAAACAGAAACTCAAACGACATCCACCCTGCTAGCCCAGGTTGCTGACCTGGAACCTATCCCCTGATCGAAGAAGAAGCAGAAGAAGAACTCCAAAACAAGACATCGCTCTCGTGTCATGATCATCGCATAACCTGAACCTGCAACTGGTGGTGTAGTAATCTATGAGCCACGAGGACTCAGCAATCCCATTACCATGGGTATCAAGACTAGCAAAGCTTAATGGGAAAGGAAGGGGTAAAGTGGTGAGGTTGCAGTAGCGACTAAGCAAGTATGGTGGCTAACTTACGCAAAGAAGAGCGAGAAGAGAAGCAACGGAACGGACGTGAAACTAACAATGATCAAGAAGTGATCCTGGAGTCCTACTTACGTCAAACATAACCCAGAAACCGTGTTCACTTCCCGGACTCCGCCGAGAAGAGACCATCACGGCTACACACGCGGTTGATGCGTTTTAATTAAGGTCAAGTGTCAAGTTCTCTACAACCGGATATTAACAAATTCCCATCTGCCACATAACCGCGGGCACGGCTTTCGAAAGATAATACCCTGCAGGGGTGTCCCAACTTAGCCCATTATAAGCTCTCACGGTCAACGAAGGATATTTCTTCTCCCGGGAAGACCCGATCAGTCTCGGAATCCCGGTTACAAGACATTTCGACAATGGTAAAACAAAACCAGCAAAGCCGCCCGATGTGTCGACAATCCTGATAGGAGTCGCACTTATCTCGTTCTCAGGACACACCGGATAAGCGAAGCGTACAGGTACCGACGTAACCCAAGTTGCCAAGGGATGGCCCCGCACGATGCTCTAGTTTGGACCAACACTTAGACAAGCACTAGCCCCGGGGGGGGGGGGTAAAATAAGATGACCCTCGAGAGAGCGACTCCCTAGGGAAAAGAAATAGGCTAGGCAAATGGTAAAACCAAGGTTGGGCCTTGCTGGAAGAGTTTTATTCAAAGCGAACTGTCAAGGGGGTCCCATAAATCACCCAACCGTGTAAGGAACGCAAAATCCGGGAACATAACACCGGTATGACGGAAACTAGGGCGGCAAGAGTGGAACAAAACACCAGGCATAAGGCCGAGCCTTCCACCCTTTACCAAGTATATAGGTGCATTAAAAATATAAGAGATATTGTGATATCCCAACGTAAACATAATCCAACATGGAGCAATCTTCATCGTCACCTGCAACTAGCGACGCTATAAGAGGGGCTGAGCAAAAGCGGTAACATAGCCAAACAACGGTTTGCTAGGAAGGGTGACAAAGGTTAGAGGTTCATGGCAAATTGGGAGGCTTGAAGAGCAAGAGAATAGGTAGCGCAGCAAAGTGATAGAACGAAGCAACTAGCATAGCAATGATAGTAATGAGATCCAAGGTGACGGTCATCTTGCCTGAAATCCCGCTAGGAAGAAGAACGAGTCCATGAAGAAGAAGAAGCCACGAAGACGAACGAATCCTCACGATCGCAACGACACGGGAACTATCGAGAAGGAGCACACAACAAGGTAAACACACCACACATGAACAAGGCATGATGCTCAACCAAGAATGATGCATGACAAAGCTATATGGAGCTAATCGTGACAAGAGATGATGCATACAAGAACAACACTTCAAGGCAAGTTTAAATGAGGCCGGAACAACACATAACAATTCCGGTAAGTCCTCATATGCAAATTTCGAAATTGGTCCAGAACTGAATAAACCTTATGTTCAAGTTGTTAAACAGCAAGTTAAAGAGCACCATGATGATCTACACGAAATTCTAGTCAAGTTACATATAAAGTTCATTAGATTCGGAGCTACAGGCTAAAAGATATGAGCAAGACAAGTTAAACATGGCATTGATGCGAAATGCATACAAACATCAAGCAAACACCTCAAAACAAGGATGCAACATGATAATATGAAACTACATGCAAAACTAAGCAAGTTTCATATAGAGCATACTCAAAACGGAGCAACGGTGCAACACATACACTCCAAACAAGACATAGCAACAATCTGTCCAAAACAGCAACTATGCATCTAGCAAGCATCAAAACAATATGCTACAGCAACTCAACATGAAAACAAAAGGCATGGACATGAAGCACAGGTAAGGCAAAACAAACCACGAGCACTGAGCTATCTCCAGAAATCACTAGAACATGCTCAAAAGGACATGGCAAGATTGCAAATGATAACAGATTCACAGACACTGCAGAAATTACTGGACATGGCAGAAATAACATCAGGTTGCAATGTTTAGAGCACGAAATCAACATTCTACAGGAACTTAACATAGAAAAACAAGGCATGGCATGAATCTACTCAATGCATATGACAAAATTCCCTTATTGACCATAAGCCAAAAAGGACCAGAAGATATGATGGCAAGAATGTAAACATAGCAAGTTTCGTTATCAGGTTCCAGACTTAGCAGAAACAGAGCATGGCAGAAACTATAATAAGAAGGCATGTTGGTGAGCTTGATGCACTCACCACAAAGCAATGCATGATGAAACAAGCATACCTACAGCAAGATGGCATTTATATGAAGCAATGCATGGCAAGAACAAATACATGGCATGAATGGATCAACTACAACAAGCTTGGAAAATTTGCATATCATGTTAAGAATCTGCCAGAAATATTTTATAGCAAAAGTAGAGCAAGATTGAGTCATGCAATGGCACTCCATAATTGCAAAGAAAGGCAGGAATGGATCTATTACAACTATATCTATAAAACATCCTTACTGAACATCTCTAAAATATGCATGAATCTCTCTGTAGCATCAAGTTAATATGGCAACAAAATAACAGCAGACAAGGACTTGGAGAAATTACTAAGTCCCTGAAATCAGAAACATTACGGAAGCTACTTTGCATGCTTGTGCTAGTCACCACAGAGATCATAAAAATACATGGCATACACCTCTGTAAAGATGGCATGGCATACGTCAAAACACATGTAGAGCTCATACTCATAAGATGCACAGACTAAATGATACACAAATAACAAATCACCATGTTCTGCTAAGAAACCAGCAGATAACAGCAACTAGCACTCTTGCAACTATGATTTGGGCATCAAGATGGCCTCGAATGAACATGGCGCAATGGAACAAAATGTAGAGCATCACGAGAAGAACAATTCGACATATCATACATGCAAAAAGGACCTACGAGCAGAAAGTTACGCTAGGTCAAATAAGTGCACATGAGATGAAAAAATCTAGGACGGTCAAAATCAGGGAAAAACAGGTAAGAGTCATATAGCTATATCGTGCACAGAGCGGGATTTAGGAGTGCTCACCACTGGGCTTCGGCCCATGACGAGGGAGGAGGCAGGCCGACACTAGGGAGCGGGGCTGGGCCCCGGCTGGGCCTTGGAGGTGAGGCCGGCCCACGCGGGGTCGACGCGGTCAACGGGCGCCGGCAGGGTCGAGCGAGCGGCCGCGCTCCTCCGCACGAAGGAGGACGACGGCGGCGGCCTTGACACGTCTCTGGCGGAGCTCCGGCGGCGGAGGGAGGCGGATCCCGCCGCGGATGGATGGATCCGGGCGGATGGCGGCCGGATCCCGCCGGATCCGTGGCCGGAGCAGGGCCGCAGCACGAAGACGGGGCAGCAGAGCGCCGGCGAGGAGCTCCATGGTGGCGGCGGCGAGGAGCACTACAGCAGGGGAGAGGAGAGGGGTTAGGGCGAGGCATGGAGACGGAGAGGAGGGGCGGCGGAGCTGGCCTGGCGGCGGAGGAGGCTCGGCGGGGCTACCGGGGTTGCCGGCGGGAGGTGCGAGGCGGCGGTGTCGAGCATCGGCGACGGGAGCCGGGCGGCGGTGGAGGGAGCGGGGCGCTTGGGCTGGCTGCGGGCCTCGGAGCCCAGATCGGGGCCCGGGCGGGCCTTGCACGGGCCTGGCGGCTGGAGACGCGGGGGAGGCGACGTGGCCGGCTCCAATTGGCCCGGGGTGCTGGCTGTGGCGGCGGAGGCCAGTGGGGCCGCGCCACTTGGCGGCGGGGAGGTGGCCGGCGCCGGATTTCGAGGAGGGAGGCGGCTGGAGGCGCGGAAAATGAGGCAGAGGTTGGTGGAGGCCAAAAATGGAATGTGGGGGTGTATATATAGGGAAAGGGGGGTTAGGATTAGGGTTAGGAGGGGTTTCGGAGCTCTCCGATCGAAATCGAATGGTTCTGGACGCGATGAGGGGTAGGCTGAGTCTAGGGGCTGGACTTGGACTGTGGGGGAGGAGAGGGAGGGACCCGGTGACGGTTACGGAGACCGAAACGTCTGACGAAGGTACCGCCAACGATACCGCCAAGAGTTCAACGGTTGGGCTATCAAACGGACTCCGGATGCGACAACATTTGACGGGCGGTCTGTCGGTGCTATACCAAGGCCACTCGGCAAATACCGACCCTTTCCGAGAACTTTTAACACCCGCACACGAAAGAGGCAAAAGGGGGTGCGCCGGAGGAGATGGGAGTGCCGGATTGCAAAACGGACAACGGGGAAAATGCTCGGATGCATGAGACGAACACGTATGCAAATGCGATGCACATGATGACATGATATGAAATGCAGATGATGACATGGCAAAATGCAACACGCAAGCAGATGACAAGGCAAGGACGGCGAATAACTGGCAGACACCTGGCGCATCGGATCCGGGGCGTTACAACACTCCTCCACTAACAAGAGATCTCGTCCCGAGATCTTAGGACCGAGACGGAAGAGAAAAAAAAAGGGATGAGGTGAAATAAAAACAAAACGGTAAGGATGAACATAGTCAAAAAACACTCGAGAAGAAAAGAGGGATGTTGAATGAGACAAGAAGCAAAACTCAAGGGATAAGACTGAATTCGAAACCACTCCGGTTGGGAGAAAACAGAAAAAGGAATAAGAACGCAAGAGGAAATTAAAGAATCGAGAGCACTTGAGATGAAAAGGAACGACGAGAATGACGAGAATTCGAATGCTCACGGAATCAGATAGACTCCGAAACCACTCCGGTTAGAACGAGATAAGAAACCAATAAGACTGAAAAGGATTTAGACAGCACGAGCTCGAGAAATGGGATGATACTTGACTTGAGGAACAACATAAAATCTCCGGAAGACTTGAATTAATAGAATGAGAAGAACGGGGAAGAAAATGACAAACTTGTGCCCCGAATGAAATAGAGAGCATCCTTAGAAGGAAACATTGAATGGAGTTGTTGGAAATTCAACAACAAAGAATAAACTTGTTGTGGACTTATGGATAACATCTCAAAATTATGAGGTAGTAACCTACCACAAATGGAAATGATTGGATAGCTGAGAAGAACGAAGAAATGCAGAACTCCACTTCGAAAGAATACGGAGAATATAATTGCACTTCGAGAAGCAAGAAGGAAAGGTACTTGAGCTCCTTCGATAAGAATCTTGATGAACACTTGAGAAATGAATTAAATCATGAAGAACCACCATGAAGAACTCCGGTAACAAAAGAATGCCGAGATAAAATGAAGGAAGAAAGAATAAGATGAGCCTTGCGGTGATTTAGATGGAGGTTCCGACGAGATGGCCGAGTAATTTGAACTCCAGAAAAGAAAAGATGAAAACACCTGGAACTAGAATTTATTCATCAAGAACAAACTCTGAATTAAAGGAATTGCTTGGCGACGATGAAATAAGAATAAGAATTACGTTATGCTTATCCTCATCAAATTTAATTGATTACAGCCGGATCTTGCATTCAACTTATTCTTGTTGGAAAAATTAAGGGGGGAATATAGCGCCAAAACTCGAGAAAATCTTCGTGAACCACCGGTAGAATTAGGAAAGAGCTAATTAATAGATATGATAACAACAGAAGGAACCTTGAGCGAACCACCGTTAGAATTCAAAATTGACTGACGAAGGAGGATGACTCACCGGGAAAAATAGGAACAGCACGAATATACTTGAGGGAATCAAGATGCAATTGAAAGAAGAGATCGCGAGCTGATAGAAGCGCACTTGAACGCAGCACCGGAAGAATATGGAGACGAACGAAAAGGCATGAATATAGAATAATCGGAGAACGGATCTGAAAACTTAGAACGAATTAATATTCTGAAATGGAGGCCTCCGGATAATCGAGAGAGAAAGAAACTCCTTAAATGCGTCGGGTGGTTGAAAAGAATTGCACGGCTGGAAACAATTTGCTAGGATAACCATCGAGCTAGCACTGCGAATCTCCGTGAGAATGGACAAAATTTTAGGGAAAACTCTACTTCGGTCTTCAATGTTGAGAATGACGACGAGAAATAATGCGAAAATTGTTGAGATGCTCCGGGAGAATGAAAAGAGGAAAAAGTTTGACCCGATCATGAAATAATTTGAAATTGATCTTGGAAAAACGTCTGACTGATGAAATTCATACTTACGTCAAACTTCGAAAAGAATTTGAGAATATCTCCGGAAAAATTAGAAGAGTCAGGTAAGATCCTGGGAAAAGACCTGTGGGTTAGGGCCCACTAAAAGGAAACGCCGTTGAGGAAGGATTGTTGGTCAGATAGATGATGCACCGGCACAATTGGAATATTTGAATAAGGTAACAACCCCGAATTAATTCGAACACAGACGAATCTCCTGACATGTCTTCATCCCTCCGGAACAATAAAGGCGAGAGGGGAACGAGCAACGGGAAACATTTGAGCCGAGGAAAAATATAATCACTACCGAAAAATTGGAATTGAATCCACCGGAGAAGAAAAGAGATGAAAAATGTCGGACGAGGCAAAAATTCACCGGTAGAAATAATTGAGGAAAGACTGAAGAAGCTCCGCACGAATGAAATAGCTGCTCGAAAGAGACTCAGACTCCGGGAATAAAAGGGTGGGAGGGCGGTAAAACAACGGCAACTTGGAAGGGGAAATTGATGAATAGCTTTGAAGAGAAAAGCACCAGTTGAAATAATTGAGGAGGGAATGCAACGATTTCACACGAGTAGAACGGATACTCGATTACCGACACCGGTTTCGAGAAGAAGAAGGGAGGGCGGGTGGGAAAAAACAAGGACAACTTCGGACAAGGAAACAACATCGGAAGAGAAAGAACTGAGGACTGATCTCGCAAAAGATGACGAGGACCGAAAACCCTCGAAGAGAAAAACGCCGGATTGAAAAGAGGAAGGACAACGAACGAAAACTAACCACGTGATCCTGAAGAAAAATTTGAAAGGGAAGAGGAATAGTTCAAAACACCTATGTCAAGATTTCTCACCAGAGCGACGAAGGGGCAGAGGAGTAAAAGAATTCCTACTCTCCGATATAACTAGACTCAGAAAATTTTCTTCTAGACTCAACAACGGCCAAACTACACGATCAATCAAGGGGGGCTCCTAGGGTCGGTCGAGGCTCTGATACCAACTTGTCACGCCCAAGATGCGACCCTATCCTAAAGGAACACGAAGGTCCCACCAAGGATAGAAGTGCATCTTGAAGACGCTTTTGCAAAGTGGATATCATTACATCAACATTACATAATATTTGGGGATACATACAAGGCATACAAATGCCGCAAAAATACATCAATACATCATACATAAGCTCAACATCCGACTACGGATGAAACATAAACAGAAACTCAAACGACAGCCACCCTGCTAGCCCAGGTTGCCGACCTGGAACCTATCCCCTGATCGAAGAAGAAGCAGAAGAAGAACTCCAAAACAAGACATCGCTCTCGCGTCATGATCATCGCATAACCTGAACCTGCAACTGGTGGTGTAGTAATCTGTGAGCCACGAGGACTCAGCAATCCCATTACCATGGGTATCAAGACTAGCAAAGCTTAATGGGAAAGGAAGGGGTAAAGTGGTGAGGTTGCAGTAGCGACTAAGCAAGTATGGTGGCTAACTTACGCAAAGAAGAGCGAGAAGAGAAGCAACGGAACGGATGTGAAACTAACAATGATCAAGAAGTGATCCTGGACTCCTACTTACGTCAAACATAACCCAGAAACCGTGTTCACTTCCCGGACTCCGCCGAGAAGAGACCATCACGGCTACACACGCGGTTGATGCGTTTTAATTAAGGTCAAGTGTCAAGTTCTCTACAACCGGATATTAACAAATTCCCATCTGCCACATAACCGCGGGCACGGCTTTCGAAAGATAATACCCTGCAGGGGTGTCCCAACTTAGCCCATTATAAGCTCTCACGGTCAACGAAGGAAATTCCTTCTCCCGGGAAGACCCGATCAGTCTCGGAATCCCGGTTACAAGACATTTCGACAATGGTAAAACAAAACCAGCAAAGCCGCCCGATGTGTCGACAATCCCGATAGGAGTCGCACGTATCTCGTTCTCAGGACACACCGGATAAGCGGAGCGTACAGGTACCGACGTAACCCAAGTTGCGAAGGGATGGCCCCGCACGGTGCTCTAGTTTGGACCAACACTTAGACAAGCACTGGCCCGGGGGTTAAAATAAGATGACCCTCGAGAGAGCGACTCCCTAGGGAAAAGAAATAGGCTAGGCAAATGGTAAAACCAAGGTTGGGCCTTGCTGGAAGAGTTTTATTCAAAGCGAACTGTCAAGGGGGTCCCATAAATCACCCAACTGTGTAAGGAACGCAAAATCCGGGGACATAACACCGGTATGACAGAAACTAGGGCGGCAAGAGTGGAACAAAACACCAGGCATAAGGCCGAGCCTTCCACCCTTTACCAAGTATATAGGTGCATTAAAAATATAAGAGATATTGTGATATCCCAACGTAAACATAATCCAACATGGAGCAATCTTCATCGTCACCTGCAACTAGCAACGCTATAAGAGGGGCTGAGCAAAAGCGGTAACATAGCCAAACAACGGTTTGCTAGGAAGGGTGACAAAGGTTAGAGGTTCATGGCAAATTGGGAGGCTTGAAGAGCAAGAGAATAGGTAGCGCAGCAAAGTGATAGAACGAAGCAACTAGCATAGCAATGATAGTAATGAGATCCAAGGTGACGGTCATCTTGCCTGAAATCCCGCTAGGAAGAAGAACGAGTCCATGAAGAAGAAGAAGCCACGAAGACGAACGAATCCTCACGATCGCAACGACACGGGAACTATCGAGAAGGAGCACACAACAAGGTAAACACACCACACATGAACAAGGCATGATTCTCAACCAAGAATGATGCATGACAAAGCTATATGGAGCTAATCGTGACAAGAGATGATGCATACAAGAACAACACTTCAAGGCAAGTTTAAATGAGGCCGGAACAACACATAACAATTCCGGTAAGTCCTCATATGCAAATTCCGAAATTGGTCCAGAACTGAATAAACCTTATGTTCAAGTTGTTAAACAGCAAGTTAAAGAGCACCATGATGATCTACACGAAATTCTAGTCAAGTTACATATAAAGTTCATTAGATTCGGAGCTACAGGCTAAAAGATATGAGCAAGACAAGTTAAACATGGCATTGATGCGAAATGCATACAAACATCAAGCAAACACCTCAAAACAAGGATGCAACATGATAATATGAAACTACATGCAAAACTAAGCAAGTTTCATATAGAGCATACTCAAAACGGAGCAACGGTGCAACACATACACTCCAAACAAGACATAGCAACAATCTGTCCAAAACAGCAACTATGCATCTAGCAAGCATCAAAACAATATGCTACAGCAACTTAACATGAAAACAAAAGGCATGGACATGAAGCACAGGTAAAGCACAACAAACCACGAGCACTGAGCTATCTCCAGAAATCACTAGAACATGCTCAAAAGGACATGGCAAGATTGCAAATGATAACAGATTCACAGACTTGGCAGAAATTACTGGACATGGCAGAAATAACATCAGGTTGCAATGTTTAGAGCACGAAATCAACATGCTACAGGAACTTAACATGAAAACACAAGGCATGGCATGAATCTACTCAATGCATATGACAAAATTCCCTTACTGACCATAAGCCAAAAAGGACCAGAAGATATGATGGCAAGAATGTAAACATAGCAAGTTTCGTTATCAGGTTTGAGACTTAGCAGAAAACAGAGCATGGCAGAAACTATAATAAGAAGGCATGTTGGTGAGCTTGATGCACTCACCACAAAGCAATGCATGATGAAACAAGCATACCTACAGCAAGATGGCATTTATATGAAGCAATGCATGGCAAGAACAAATACATAGCATGAATGGATCAACTACAACAAGCTTGGAAAAATTACATATCATGTTAAGAATCTGCCAGAAATATTTTATAGCAAAAGTAGAGCAAGATTGAGTCATGCTATGGCCCTCCATAATTGCAAACAAAGGAAGGAATGGATCAATTACAACTATAGCTACAAAATATGCATGGATCTCTCTGTAACATCAAGTTAACATGGCAACAAAATAACAGCAGACAAGGACTTGGAGAAATTACTAAGTCCCTGAAATCAGAAACATTAGGGAAGCTACTTTGCATGCTTGTGCTAGTCACCACAGAGATCACACAAATACATGGAATACACCTCTGGAAAGATGGCATGGCATACGTCAAAACACATGTAGAGCTCATACTCATAAGATGCACAGACTAAATGATACACAAATAACAAATCACCAACTTCTTCTAAGAACCAGCAGATAACAGCAACTAGCACTCTTGCAACTATGATTTGGGCATCAAGATAGCCTCTAATGAACATGGTGCAATGGAACAAACTGTAGAGCATCACAAGACGAACAATTCGACATATCATACATGCAAAAAGGACCTGCGAGCAGAAAGTTACGCTAGGTCAAATAAGTGCACATGAGATGAAAAAATCTAGGACTTGGTCAAAATCAGGGAAAAACAGGTAAGCGTCATATAGCTATATCGCGCACAGAGCGGGATTTAGGCGTGCTCACCACTGGGCTTCGGCCCACGACGAGGGAGGAGGCAGGCCGGCACTCGGGAGCGGGGCTGGGCCCCGGCTGGGCCTTGGAGGTGAGGCCGGCCCACGCGGGGTCGACGCGGTCAACGGGCGCCGGCAGGGTCGAGCGAGCGGTCGTGCTCCTCCGCACGAAGCAGGACGACGGCGGCGGCCTTGACGCGTCTCTGGCGGAGCTCCGGCGGCGGAGGGAGGAGGATCCCGCCGGGGATGGATGGATCCGGGCGGATGGGGGCCGGATCCCGCCGGATCCGTGGCCGGAGCAGGGCCGCAGCACGAAGACGGGGCAGCAGAGCGCCGGCGAGGAGCTCCATGGCGGCGGCGGCGAGGAGCACTACAGCAGGGGAGAGGAGAGGGGTTAGGGCGAGGCATGGAGACGGAGAGGAGGGGCGGCGGAGCTGGCCTGGCGGCGGAGGTGGCTCGGCGGGGCTACCGGGGTTGCCGGCGGGAGGCGCGAGGCGGCGGTGTCGAGCATCGGCGACGGGAGCCGGGCGGCGGTGGAGGGAGCGGGGCGCTTGGGCTGGCTGCGGGCCTCAGAGCCCAGATCAGGGCCCGGGCGGGCCTGGCACGGGCCTGGCGGCTGGAGACGCGGGGGAGGCGACGTGGCCGGCTCCGATTGGCCCGGGGCTCTGGCTGTGGCGGCGGAGGCCAGTGGGGGCGCGCCACTTGGCGGCGGGGAGGTGGCCGGCGCTGGATTTCGAGGAGGGATGCGGCTGGAGGCGCGGAAAACGAGGGAAAGGTTGGTGGAGGCCAAAAATGGAATGTGGGGGTGTATATATAGGGAAAGGGGGGTTAGGATTAGGGTTAGGAGGGGTTTCGGAGCTCTCCGATCGAAATCGAACGGTTCCGGATGCGATGAGGGGTAGGCTGGGTCTAGGGGCTGGACTTGGACTGTGGGGGAGGAGAGGGAGGGACCCGGCGATGGTTACGGAGACCGAAACGTCTGACGAAGGTACCGCCAACGATACCGCCAAGAGTTCAACGGTTGGGCTATCAAACGGACTCCGAATGCGACGACATTTGACGGGCGGTCTGTCTGTGCTATACCAAGGCCACTCGGCAAATACCGACCCTTTCCGAGAATGTTTAACACCCGCACACGAAAGAGGCAAAAGGGGTGCGCCGGAGGAGATGGGAGTGCCGGATTGCAAAACGGACAACGGGGAAAATGCTCGGATGCATGAGACGAACACGTATGCAAATGTGATGCACATGATGACATGATATGAAATGCAGATGATGACATGGCAAAATGCAACACGCAAGCAGATGACAAGGCAAGGACGGCGAATAACTGGCAGACACCTGGCGCATCGGATCCGGGGCGTTACAAAGTGTCTTCACCACTAGCTCCATATATGACGAGTTGCCCCAATTCCCATGTGAGGAGAGCCACAACCCCCACCACTTGAGTGAGATGAGTGACTCCACCATATGTGACTTTGAGTGCACCTACCTTGAGGGAGTGAGTGAACCACCACATAGAGAGAGTGAGGCCACTTCGATTTCTAACAACTTAACCTCTACCTCTATTGTGTCTTCTCATTTGGTGCTAGGTCCCATATAAGATGACGCGCCGATTCGCGACGACTACGTCCTTCCTTTGGACAAGACGATGGCCATGGTGGAATATGATGCACCCCCACATGGTTCCATCAAGATGAAGATGACCACCCTTTGGTCTTTGCCACCTCACCTACACCACTTGAGTGGAATGAGAACGGTAACATAGGTGAAGGTGATGCTCTAGTCCCACTAGTGGACATTCTTAACATTGATTGCTTGCATGATGTTGATCAACCTATTACCATGCTTCATGCTAGTATGATTTCCCCATGCGATGATTTACCCATTTATGATGTGTATGATGATTGCCATGTGGAGTCTCTTAGTTTTGATGCCATGTAACATAGGATTTCTTGTGACAATTCTTTAGGTCACATCATGTTTGACAATCCGCTTGACTTGTCATATGCTATGCATGAGATCAACAATATGTCATATTTGCAATCTCATCTTAGTGACTATGCATATGCCATTAAAATTAACCCAATTTGCACTTATGTCATAGATGACAAGCCCATGGTTATTGGCATTTGTTTTTCTTGTGATGATATTGATATGCTTCCTTTGCATCATTTATCTCATATGCCATGCCATGACCACCTAGCTTCGGATATGCATTGTTTTGGATGTTGTCCATTTTCTCCATATGATGTTTCCAATATAGCTCATGAGGAGACCCCCATAGTTTCCTCATACATTTTAGGAGATTTTGATTCATCCTATCCATTGCATGATCCCAATACTTGTGTGCACAATATTTTTCCCATGAATAAACATGCTATTGATGTGCCATATACTTCTATGCTAAATTTGCATCCCCATCGTGTCATACACAATAACTATTCTTTCATGATGGATGACATGTTCTTATACCATGCATCAAATTTCTTTGAGCGATGCTTATCTTGTGCTAACACTCACTTGCACATACACATCATGATGGATGATGTGTACATTTACCACGCGCACAATTTCTTTGGTTTGTGTCTCTTTTGTGTAGGTACCCATGAATACTTGTCAACCTCGCAATCCCACGAGTTGACAAAACGAGCTCTAGAGAGCAATGATGACTTGGGATCCCATGGATTGCCTTTCCCACCGCTCACTTCGCGCAAACACTTCGCGCGTTTCTTTTACATGGCCCTCACATGGTTATGGGTTGTTGTCCATTATATATCCTTTGCCCATCTTGCCATGTTCACTTTGCATGATATGCCCATTCCTATGCCTTTGCCATGCATTTGTGGCCCATGCTTTGCATTACACATGATGATTGATTCTAGTACTTGTATGTGTATTTGCAAGCGTTTTGGAGATATTGTTTGTTATTGCCATGATTGCTTTGTGCCCCATGCCTATGATGATACTATGATCTTGCTTTGTGTTCGTGCTTGCGAAATGTCATGTGCATTGCCTATGCCCATTACTTGCTCACATGACATGATTGCCATGATTTACACTAGTGTGTTGCATCTTCGCTCCACTAGCTTGCACGACTTGATTACTATGCTTGCTTATGTTGTATCACCAATGATTTATACTTGCTCACTTCATGCGGTTGATGACAACCATTTCCATGCTTTGCACATGATTGTTATTGCTTCTTGTCATTTATCTCCATGTGTTGCCTCCCTCATGCTAGATGATTTGCCATGTATTGAGTGCAACAATGCTATTAGTCTTGCTTATGAGTTTGCTCCCATAGCATTCTCACATATATTTGGAGATTTTGACATATTTCTTGTGAAGCATGCTTGTCTTACCTCTTTGCACCATATACCTAGTGCCATGAATATTGCCATTGTTGCATCATATTATTCATGCACTTGTGCTTCTAATGGTTATGTGCAAGAGAAGAGAACCATCATAATCGATGATGTGTTTATCTACCATGCGCATACGTTCTTTCTTTTGTTCTGTGCATGTGTAGGATACTTGGACTTTGTGTCGACTTCCACGTCACGTGAGTTGACCATTCGAGCTCTTGAGGGCGAACCACCTTCTACCACGATGATTCTACATCGCACTTGCTTGTGCTTCGGCATTGTGAAGGACGCACAAGGACACGCTTTCACGGTGATAGCCTTCTCTTTTGACAACCCCCAAACCATGATCATGGATATTATGGATCATACTACGTGTGTTGCTTTCCCCACGAGACTTATTGTTCATCTTGGATCACTTGATTGCACACTTGTTAGAGATCTTGCTTCGACTTGTCATTTTAACAATTCCATGCATCATGATATATATGCCTTGTGTGTTGCATCCAATTCTTGGATTATTTGCTCCTCTCATATGTTTGGTTGCAACAATGTCATCACTTCACATATGCCATTTCCCATTGCTTGTCACATGATTGACTTGATTGCCTCACACATGATGAACAATTGCTCTTTCTATTGTGTTGAGTGCCACACTATGTTCACTACACCCTATGCACATTATGCTTGGATTGTCTTGCACTTAACCCATGTGTTTAGACATCTCAACTTCTTAGGTGTTGTGAATGATTCCTATGCCTACCATAGACCTTTCATTGAGCGGTTTGCCCATGCTTGCTATGACCTTGAGGTAGATGCTTATTCTCTTGACACACATATTTACATCTCTACCTCCAATTTACATGCTTGTCCCCATGATATCTTTGCTTGTGCTCGATTGATATACTTACATGCCATGTCTCAATCCTTTGTCACACCATATGCTTTGCATGATGACGACACTTGTTTGGTGAATCACCTCTTGAATGCTTGGTTTTGCACTAACGCTAACCACATTTGTTTTTCCAAGTGTTTGTTGTCCTTACTCCTTTTGAAGGAATCACAAGCCGGTGCGACATTGGAGAGTGCCCATTTCGAGCATCAAGATGACAAGTACTTGGTGAACGTCCACTTCTACACGGCGAAGCCATCTCTTTTCCATGGTGATTTGGGTTTTGATCCGAGGTCGGATCTTTCCCAAGGGAGGGGAGATGATACGGAGCATCCTATGGACATCACCATGTCAAGAGTCCATTTGGCGAGTGACACGTGCGACATCTACTTCACATACACAAAGGTGAATCATCTCCTTTACACGTGCTCACTTGACCCCTTCGAGGATGGTATACTACTTGACACTCCACTCGTGTGCATGCATATGTATTGTCGGAACACTACGGACGACGAGGAGGAGTGCAAGTGCCAAGGAACAACTACACCATCCGCGTGGGAAGCCTGGAAGCGACGGCGGAAGAAGACGGAGTTGCTGAAGCTACAGCGGCCGGACATCCGGCGCCTGTGCAGCCGCCAAGGAGCTGCACCAACAGACGGCCAACAGCATCAGCGGCCGGACATCCGGCGCCAGCCCCGGAGATCCGGCACCTCGCCAAAGCCCGGACATCCGGCCCTTCCCCCGGAAATCTGGCATCGACGACAGAACGCACCCGAAGTTTGGCCACTTCAGCCCGGACATCCGGCCCGAGCCCCGGACATCCGGTGCCTCGCGAAGCCCCGGACATCCGGCGCCTGCCTGCGCGTAGCCACGGGCCAGAGGCCCATGTATCCCCTTCCCCACTTACCCCTTCGTGGCTTGGACTATAAATACTCCTTCCCCTTCCTCTAGTTAGGGTTAGCAAAGTGATAGCTCATTTGATAGAGAGCTTTGCTCCTTGTACCACTCTACTCTTGAGAGAGAGAGAGACTACTACTCCTTATGGAGGCCAAGACCTCCATCTAGGAGAAGATCCTACGGGATATATCATCAAGACCCCCTCTTGGGCAGCCCCCCTTCAAGACCTCCTCATGGAGATGAACTTTACCGCGTATCTTTCCCTTTGTTGTTCATGTACCTCGTGGATCTTGTGTGTTTGATTGTCTAGTGGATGTGTGATTGGACTTGTTCTTGAGTGTTCCCCCTTGTGATTTCTCTCCGTTCTACCCCGTGTTCATTGTGTTCTTCGAGGGAACCCACTCCAATCGTGAAAGATCGGCCTACACCGGGTTAGCCCCGTATCAGGAGATGGTCATGATCTCGTACCTGAGGGGGAGCCCTACCATTGCCATTATTTGCATGTGGACGACCTGGTGGCTGTGGTGCTGGTGGTTACACATAGTTCTGATTTTGATCAACCTCATCCTCGTAATCTCCCGCATAATCATCCTCCTCCGCATCAGCAGCAGGAGCCACAAAAGTAAAAACCGCAGCACCAACAGTTTGGCCAAGCGCAAGAGGGACACGGCTCGCTCGGCGGAGGGCTGTTTCGCGACGTGGAGGTAGTCGTTGTTGTTGTTTTTGTTGTGGAGGTGCGTTAGGTGCAGCCGGCGGTGGTGGTGGAAGACGCGCGAGAAATTCATTAAACTTGTTATCGAGGTTTGTTTTGAACACCTTCTCAATGCCATCTATCTTCTCCATGGCCTCTTCAAATCTATTTAGCACATCTTCCACCTATCCACTCATCATTTCCTGAAACTTATCATGTAACTCTTTGTTTGTCATGATCTCCCAGTCAGTCTCGTTGGCTTGTGATCCTATCATGGTTAGCAGCAATAGAAACACACAAGAATATGATCCTACAGACTACTAGGAAGTGGCGTGGATGGTGTGGTCGACAGTCACAAATCCGTCAAGCGAACCTCAAATTCTTACCAGTTCTTACCAAGCAGCAGGTGGTGACCAGCAACCGTTGTAGTCAAAAATCTCAAAGCTTGGATAGAGCAATTACCAAGGAGAGCAAACGCACGATGTAGTGTGGAGCCGGGAAGGCTTATAATATAGTAGCAAGAAGGGTCAGCAATAATCAATTCAGATATGCAAAGTTGAATAAACGCTCAATTCAGACGCGAGCCTATAACACTAACAAAATCACGGCGCTACACGTAAACAAGGGAGGAGCACACTCTGAATTTTTTTAAAAAAAATTCACTTTTTTTTGCACTTTTTTTCTCTTTTTTTTGTGCTCCGCAACAATTTTTTTCGAAAAAGTCTACAAATATCCTAAAAACTATTTTTCTTCTGTGGATGGCTCGGAAGTTGGGGATTCCTATGCTGTCACGACTCGGAGTATCGCGTGATCTGGAAATCGAAAACAAAGCAACAATTACTGGACTCGGACTAGGACTGGTGGCGGAGATGAATCTGGTGGAATCTCGGACTGGTGGCGGAGATGAATCTGGTGGAACTCAGACTGGTGGCGGATATATGTTGCAGGTGGACTCGGATTGGCGTGATGGCGAATGATATTTGGGGGCGTATATGGACTTGGATTGGCGTTGAATATGTGGTGGTGGTATATGGCAGCGGCGATGAAGTTGGTGCGGTGGTTGTATATGGCAGCAACGATGATGATGATGCGGTGGTGATATATGGTAGCGGCGACGTGACAACCCGTGAACAGAACTCGAAACTCTAAAGGACTAGACGCTAAGACCATCAACTTGACATGACATTGCAACCGCAAATTCAACAAAGCAAATACAAACAAGATTATGCAAAGGCTCAGATTGGTTCGGATAGGACGAACTAACCCTATTTTTTTGGCTTTTTCGTGGACTATAGGTATGAAGAACAGACTCGATCTAAACTATGAAAAGCAGTAAAATCACATCGAGCAACCTGGAAATCTGATACCACTTGATAGAGGTAAAGGTGTCCCGTCTTTCGATGAGATGGTGATTATCGTTTCGGAGGAGTAGACTTTCACGATCCGACTACGAACATGCGAGGATGTCGCGCCTTAGCAATCGCTAAACCAACTCCGAGAGATTATTGACCACACCGGAGCACGATCAACTTGACCACGAGGGTCTGTTTCCTGCGAGCAAACGAAGACAAGCAAGAAACTAAGATTGCAATCTGGATATTGCGAATATAAGAGGAAAGCTTTATTAATGAAGGTGGGGTTCTATGACGCCTTTGTTTGGTCGTTGAACACAAACGAAGTACGCGAAGTTGCAGCTATGGCGAACTTTTGATCTAAACAAAACCCAAAGTCCAAACGCTGCCCTAAGGGCTGTATATATGGAGGAAGAGGGGGAAATTTCGTGGGCCTCGGAGGAGGGGTCCGAAACCAACCCTAACTCTTGTTTCCCCACACATACAGACTCTGAAAACAGCATATACTTAAGTATTTCGAAAATACATGGGCCTGGGCCAATAATAAGGTGACACAGCACCTGGAATAGCCTCTGGACGAAATTTATGAAGTGGTATCTTGTATATTTCGTCCAAGGCTTCATGCACTCCTTATGGTGGCTGCAAAGTCCTGAAATCATCACTTGTAACTACGTTCTTGATCCCCTTGCGCATGCCATCATCTCCATGCTTAGTCTTGCTCCAGTGTTCATCCCTCTTATCCATGCCAGGCCCTTCATTTGTAAGCAAAACAAAAGTATCCAATTTAGGCAGCATCATATTCTCATGAACATTAGAATCATTACCAAGAAACGAAAGTACCTGGTAATTTAATTGGCGTGCGCGAGCTCTAGTAATCGGTCCAGTATGTATAGTAGTAGGGGTTGTGGGTGTAACAATGGTATTGATGTCCTCATCATCCTCCCCTTCTTGAAATGAAGTCGTCCTTGACGGAAGCTCATCTTCCTCACCGAAATAAGGCCTCAAATCTGCAATGTTAAAAGTGGGACTAACCCCAAAATCTGCATGCAACTCAAGTTTATATGCATTATCATTTATTTTCTCTAACACCTTAAAAGGACCATCAGCACGTGGCATTAGCTTTGATTTGCGCAAATTAGGAAACCTATCCTTACGCAAATGTTACCAAACAAGATCTCCAGGTGCAAAGACAACATGTTTTCTACCCTTATCACTAGGAAGTTTATATTTAGCATTCATACGCTCAATGTTTTCCTTAGTTAACTCATGCATTTTTAAGATCAATTCAGCACATTGTTTAGCATCAAAATTAACCTTCTCCGAAGATGGAAGAGGCAACAAATCAATGGGTGCACGAGGTAGGAAACCATACACAATTTCAAATGGGCACATCTTAGTAGTAGAATGCAACGAACGATTATAAGCAAATTCAATATGAGGCAAGCATTCTTCCCACATTTTCTTATTATTCTTCAAAACAGCCCTAAGCATAGTAGACAATGTTCTATTGACTACTTCAGTTTGACCATCAGTTTGGGGGTGACAAGTAGTACGAAAAAGGAGTTTAGTCCCTAACTTAGCCCATAGACATCTCCAAAAGTGGCTAAGAAATTTAGTATCACGATCTGAAACAATAGTATTTGGCACACCATGCAAGCGAATAATTTCATGAAAGAACAAATCAGCAACATTAACAGCATCATCGCTTTTATGACATGGTATAAAGTGTGCCATTTTCGAGAACCTATCCACGACAACAAATATGCTATCCCTCCCCTTCTTTGTTCGAGGTAAACCTAAAACAAAGTCCATAGATATATCCTCCCAAGGAACACTAGGTACAGGCAAAGGCATATACAAACCATGGGATCGAGTCGTGACTTAGCTTTTTGACATGTAGTGCAGCGAGCAACAAAACGCTCAACATCCCGTCTCATCTTTGGCCAAAAGAAATGTGTAGCAAGTATATCCTCCGTCTTCTTCATGCCAAAGTGTCCCATTAGTCCTCCTCCATGCGCCTCCTGCAACAACAAAAGACGAATGGAGCTAGCTGGAATGCAAATCTTGTTAGCACGAAACACAAATCCATCGTTAACGACGAACTTGTTCCATGTTCTACCTTCTTTACAATTCTGCAATACATCTTTAAATTCAGCATCATGCACATATTGATCTTTGATGGTCTCCAAACCAAATATTTTAAAGTCAAGTTGTGAAAGCATAGTATAACGACGAGACAATGCATCAGCAATAACATTTTCTTTACCCTTCTTGTGTTTAATGACATACGGGAAAGTCTCAATGAATTCAACCCATTTAGCATGTCTACGGTTACGTTTAGCTTGACTTTTAATGTGTTTCAAAGATTCATGATCAGAATGTATAACAAATTCTTCGGGCCATAAATAATGTTGCCATGTTTCTAAGGTCCGAACAAGAGCATACAATTGTTTATCATAAGTAGAATGGTTCAGACTAGGCCCACTCAATTTTTCAAAAAAGTATGCAACAGGTTTGCCATCTTGTAATAACACACCTCCTAATCCAATTCCACTAGGATCACATTCAAGCTCAAAAGTCTTATTAAAATCAGGAAGTTGGAGTAAAGGAGCATGTGTCAACTTATCTTTCAATACCATGAAGGCTTCTTCCTGTGCGGTATCCCAAACAAAAGGCACATCCTTCTTTGTAAGCTCATTGAGAGGTGCAGCAATGGTGCTAAAATCTCGCACAAAACGCCTATAGAAACCAGCGAGGCCAAGGAAACTCCTCACTTGTGTGACCGTTTTGGGCTGCGGCCAACTCTCAATAGCTTCAATCTTAGCTTTATCAACTTCAATTCCCTATGGAGTAACAACATAGCCAAGAAAAGATACTCGGTCGGTGCAAAATGTGCACTTCCCAAGGTTACCAAACAAACGTGCATCACATAGAGCAATAAAAACAACACGTAAATGTTCCAAATGTTCTTCCAAAGATTTTCTATAAATTAGTATATCATCAAAATTGAGTACCACAAATCGTCCAATGAAAGCACGTAAAACTTCGTTCATTAGTCTGATGAAAGTACTAGGCGCATTAGTTAACCCAAAAGGCATGACTAACCACTCATATAAACCAACCTTAGGTTTAAATGATGTTTTCCATTCATCTCCCAGTTTCATACGAATTTGATGGTATCCACTACGCAAATCAACTTTGGAAAATACTGTAGAGCCACTCAATTCATCAAGCATATCATCTAACCTAGGAATAGGATGACGATAACGAATAGTAATGTTATTAATGCCTCTACAATCAACACACATACGCGACGTACCATCCTTTTTAGGAACAAGTATAATAGGAACAGCACAAGGACTAAGAAATTCGCGTATATAACCTTTGTCGAGCAGCTCCTGTACTTCACGCATAATCTCCTTTGTCTCCTCTGGATTGGTACGGTATGGTGCATGGTTGGGTAGCGATGCACTGGGAATTAAGTCAATTTGATGCTCAATCCCTCGAATAGGTGGTAATCCCGGTGGCAAGTCTTGTGGAAAGACATCAGCGAACTCCTGCAAAATGTTAGTGACAGCAGGGGGCAAAGAGGAAGGCACGTCCTCGAATGAAAATAATGCCTCTTTGCACACAAAAGCATAGCAAACAGATTTGCTGAAATCTATCTCATCAATATCAAATTTTGTGGCAAGTAAACATCCACTTTTCAATTTAATTTCAGAAGCAACACTAGATGGTTTATTATGAAGTTTCATTTGTTGCTCAAATTCTTTTGCCACAATCTGATTTTCACTCTTATTTTTCCCCTATTTTACTTTATTAGCTGATGAGGACATCAATACCATTGTTACACCCACAGCCCCTACTGTTACATATAATGGACCAATTACTAAAGCTCGCGCACGCCAATTAAATTACCAGGTACTTTCGTTTCTTGGTAATGATTCTAATGTTCATGAGAATATGATGCTGCCTAAATTGGATACTTTTGTTTTGCTTACAAATGAAGGGCCTAGCTTGGAGAAGGCTGAACATTGGAGCAAGAACAAGCATGGAGTTGATGGCATGTGCAAGGGGAACAAGAACGGAGTTACAAGTGATGATTTCAGGACTTTGAAGCCACCATAAGGAGTGAATGAAGCCTTGGACGAAATATACAAGAAGCCACTTCATAAATTTCGTCCAGAGGCTATTCTAGGTGCTGCGTCACCTTATTATTGGGCCAGGCCCATGTAATTTCGAAATACATAAGTATAGGCTGTTTTTAGAGTCCGTATGTGTGGGGAAATAAGAGATAGGGTTGGTTTCGGACCCCTTCCCCAAGGGCCACGAAATTCCCCCCCTCTTCCTCCATATATACAGCCCTTAGGGCACCGTTTAGACTTTGGGTTTTGTTTAGATTAAAAGTTTGCCATAGCTGCAACTTCGCGTACTTCGTTTGTGTTCAACGACCAGACCAAGGCGTCACAGAACCCCACCTTGATCAATAAAGCTTTCCTCTTATATTCGCAATATCTAGATTGCAATATTAGTTTCTTGCTTGTTCTTCGTTTGCCTGCAGGAAACAGACCTTCGTGGTCAGGTTGATCGTGCTCCGGCGTGGTCAATAACCTCTCGGAGTCAGTTTAGCGATTGCTAAGGCGCGACGTCCTCGCATGTTCGTAGTCGGATCGTCAAAGTCCACTTCCTCCAAAACGATAGCCACCATCTCATCGAAAGACGGGACACCTTTGCCTCTATCAAGTGGTATCAGATTTCCAGGTTGCTCGGTGAGATTTTACAGTTTTTCGTAGTTTAGATCGAGTCTGTTCTTCATACCTATAGTCCACAAAAAAGCCAAAAAAATATTAGGGTTAGTTCATCTTACCTGAACCAATCTGAGCCTTTGCATAATCATATCTGTATTTGCTTTGTTGAATTTGCGGTTGCATCGTCGTGTCAAGTTGCTGGTCCTAGCGTCTAGTACTTTAGAGTTTCGAGTTCTGTTCACAAGTTGTCACGCCGCCGCCGCACCATCATCATCACCGCTGCCATATACCACCATTGTCATCACCGTTGCCATATACCACCATCATCATCACCGCTGCCATATACCACCATCGTCATCGCCGCTGCCATATACCACCATCGTCATCGCCGCTGCCATATACCACCATCGTCATCGCCGCTACCATGTACCACATATCCACCGCCATCACGCTAATCCGAGTCCACCTCCATCACAGATTCGCCACCAGTCCGTGTTCCATCGGCGTGAAAATATCCGCCACCAGTCCGAGTTTCCACCAGATTCATCTCCGCCACCAGTCCTGACAGAATAGGACTCCCCAACTTCCGAGCCATCCGCAGAAGAAAAATAGTTCTAGTTTCAAAAAAACTAAGTCTGGAAAATTCTGGCTAGGCAGTTCTTAGGACGTTTGTAGACTTTTTCGAAAAAATTTGTTGCGGAGCAAAAAAAAAGAGGAAAAAAAATAGTGCAACAAAAAAGTGAAAAAAGAAAAAAAATCAGAGTGTGCTCCTCCCTTGTTTACGTGCAGCGCCGTGATTTTGTTAGTGTTCTAGGCTCGCGTCGCTAGTACGGTCTAGCCTAGGACCAGCACATTACCGTCGTTGAGCATTTATTCAACTTTGCATCTCTGAATTGATTATTGCTGACCCTTTTTGCTACCATATTATAAGCCTTCCTAGCTCCACATACATCTACATCGTGCGTTTGACTCTCCCTGGTAATCGCTCTATCCAAGCTTAGAGAGTTTTGACTACATCGGTTGCCGATCACTGCCTGCTGTTGGGTAAGAACTGGTAAGAATTTGAGATTTGCTTGACGGATTTGTGACACCCACCACCACCAACAAGGAGCTTCATGATAAGTTTCAGCAAATGATGACTGAACAGGTGCAAGATGTGCTGAACAATTTTGAAGAGGCCATGGAGAAGATCAGTAGCCTTGAGAAGACATTCGAAACAAAGCTTGATAACAGATTTAATGAACTGCTTGCGCGTCTTCCACCACCAGCTGCACCTCTGCAACAACAACAACAACGACGACTACCTCCACCTCGGGAAACAGCCCTCCGCCGAGCGAGCCGTGTCCCTCTTCAGCCTGGCCAAACTGCTGGTGCTGCTGTTGATACTTCTGTCGCTCCTGCTGCTGATGTGGAGGAGGATGATTATGCGGGAGATTACGAGGATGAGGTTGATAGAAATAAGAACTACGTGCAACCACCAGGTCGTCCACATGCAAATAATGGCAATGTTAGGGCTCCCCCTCAGGTACGAGATCATGACCATCTCCCTAAACTGAAATTGAATATTCCACCATTTGAGGGTAGATATGTTCCTGACATATATCTTACTTGGGAGTTAGAAACTGAACAACGATTTACATGTTTACAATATCCTGAGGAGAGACGTGTTCCTGCTGCTATTTGTGCTTTCACTAGCTTTTCATGTGTTTGGTGGTCTGAACATTGTAGATTATATCCTGTTCCAGCTACTTGGGCTGCTTTGAAAACTGCTATGCGTACTCGTTGGGTTCCACTATATTATCAACGTGAATTACTTCAAAAATTGCAACGCTTAAGACAAGGAAAAAATTCTGTAGAGGAATATTATCAGGAATTACAAACTGGCTTGATTAGATGTGGTATTGTTGAGGAGAATGAAGCTATGCTTGCACGTTTTATGGGTGGATTAAATAGAGAGATTCAGACCATTCTAGAGTATAAGGATTATAATAATATCACTCGTTTATTCCATCTTGCTTGTAAAGCTGAACGTGAAGTGCAGGATCGACAGGCACTGGCGCGAACTAACTTTTCTACAGGTCGACCTTCATCATGGACACCACGTGCATCATCTACTTCCACTGCACCATCACCTCCTTCAGGTGCCACTTCCAACCGTGATACAAGAAAGTAGGCACAACCACCACTATCTGCCAAGAGCACACCTGCCGTGCCTGCACAGAGCTCTTCTTCTTCCATGGCGTCAACAGGGCACACAAGTGATATTATTTGTCGTCGTTGTAAGGGAAGAGGACATTTTGCGAGAGAATGCAAATCTTAGCGTGTGATCATTGCTACTGAGGATGGTGGGTATGAGTCCGCTAGTGACTATGATGAGGAGACTTTGGCTCTTATTACACATGAAGAACACGGTGGAGATGATTCTGATCATGAGACGTAATACATGGCTGCTGAAGATGCTGACAGGTATGAATGTTTAGTTGCTCAACGTGTTTTGAGTGTGCAGGTTACACAAGCTGAGCAAAATCAGAGGATAATTTGTTCCATACAAAGGGTGTTGTGAAGGAACGTTCTATTCGCGTCATCATAGATGGAGGGAGTTGCAACAACTTGGCTAGCATGAAGATGGTGGAGAAGCTATCTCTCACCACAAGACCACATCCACATCCTTATTACATCCAATGGTTCAACAACAGCGGCAAGGTTAAGGTAACACGTACTGTTCGGGTGCATTTTAGTATCTCTACATATGCTGATTATGTTGATTGTGATGTGGTACCTATGCAAGCATGTTCCTTATTACTTGGTAGACCATGGCAATTTGATAAAAATTCTGTACACCATGGTAGAAACAATCAGTATACTCTTGTTCATAAGGGTACAAATATTACTTTCCTTCCTATGACTCCGGATTCCATTTTGAAAGATGATATTCATAGATCTAATAAAGCAAAACAGGAGAAAAATAAGAGTGAAAATAGGATTGTGGCAAAAGAATTTGAGCAACAAATGAAGCCTAATAATAAACCATCTAGTGTTGTTTCTTAAATTAAATTGAAAAGTGCATGTTTACTTGCCACCAAATCTGATATAGATGAGCTAGTTTTTAGCAAATCTGTTTGCTATGCTTTTGTGTGCAAAGAGGCATTATTTTCATTCAAAGACGTGCCTTCCTCTTTGCCCCTGCAGTCACTAACATTTTGCAGGAGTTCGCTGACGTCTTCCCACAAGACGTGCCACCGGGATTACCACCTATTCGAGGGATTGAGCATCAAATTGACTTAATTCCCGGTGCATCGCTACCCAACCGTGCACCATACCGTACCAATCCAGAGGAGACGAAGGAGATTATGCGTCAAGTACAGGAGCTGCTCGACAAAGGTTATATTCGCGAATCCCTTAGTCCTTGTGCTGTTCCTATTATTCTAGTGCCGAAAAAGGATGGTACGTCGCGTATGTGTGTTGATTGTAGAGGCATTAATAATATTACTATTCGTTATCGTCATCCTATTCCTAGGCTAGATGATATGCTTGATGAATTGAGTGGCTCTACAATATTCTCCAAAGTTGATTTGCGTAGTGGATACCATCAAATTCGTATGAAATTGAGAGATGAATGGAAAACAGCTTTTAAAACTAAGTTTGGTTTATATGAGTGGTTAGTCATGCCTTTTGGGTTAACTAATGCACCTAGTACTTTCATGAGACTAATGAACGAAGTTTTACGTGCTTTCATTGGACGATTTGTGGTAGTCTATTTTGATGATATACTGATTTATAGCAAATCTTTGGAAGAACATTTGGAACATTTACGTCCTGTTTTTATTGCTCTACGTGATACACGTTTGTTTGGTAACCTTGGGAAGTGCACCTTTTGCACCGACCGAGTAGCTTTTCTTGGCTATGTTGTTACTCCACAGGGAATTGAAGTTGATAAAGCCAAGATTGAAGCTATTGAGAGTTGGCCGCAGCCCAAAACGGTCACACAAGTGCGGAGTTTTCTTGGACTCGCGGGTTTCTATAGGCGTTTTGTGAGAGATTTTAGCACCATTGCTGCACCTCTCAACGACCTTACAAAGAAGGATGTGCCTTTTGTTTGGGGTACTGCACAGGAAGAAGCCTTCACTGTATTGAAAGATAAGTTGACACATGCTCCTTTACTCCAACTTCCTGATTTTAATAAGACTTTTGAGCTTTAATGTGATGCTAGTGGAATTGGATTAGGAGGTGTGTTATTACAAGATGGCAAACCTGTTGCATACTTTTCTGAAAAATTGAATGGGCCTAGTCTGAAGTATTCTACTAATGATAAAGAATTATATGCTCATGTTCGGACTTTAGAAACATGGCAACATTATTTATGGCCCAAAGAATTTGTTATTCATTCTGATCATGAATCTTTGAAACATATTAAAAGTCAAGCAAAACTGAACCGTAGACATGCTAAATGGGTTGAATTCATTGAGACTTTCCCTTATGTCATTAAACACAAGAAGGGTAAAGAAAATGTTATTGCTGATGCGTTGTCTCGTCGTTATACTATGCTTTCACAACTTGACTTTAAAATATTTGGTTTGGAGACCATCAAAGATCAATATGTGCATGATGCTGAATTTAAAGATGTATTGCAGAATTGTAAAGAAGGTAGAACATGGAACAAGTTCGTCGTTAATGATGGATTTGTGTTTCGTGCTAACAAGCTATGCATTCCAGCTAGCTCCATTCATCTTTTGTTGTTGCAGGAGCCGCATGGAGGAGGACTAATGGGACACTTTGGCGTGAAGAAGACGGAGGATATACTTGGCACACATTTCTTTTGGCCAAAGATGAGACGGGATGTTGAGCGTTTTGTCGCTCGCTGCACTACATGTCAAAAAGCTAAGTCACGACTCAATCCTCATGGTTTATATATGCCTTTTCCTGTACCTAGTGTTCCTTGGGAGGATATATCTATGGACTTTGTTTTAGGTTTACCTCGAACAAAGAAGGGGAGGGATAGCATATTTTTTGTCGTGGATAGATTCTCAAAAATGGCACACTTTATACCATGTCATAAAAGCGATGATGCTGTTAATGTTGCTGATTTGTTCTTTCGTGAAATTATTCGCTTGCATGGTGTGCCAAATACTATTGTTTCAGATCGTGATACTAAATTTCTTAGCCACTTTCGGAGATGTTTATGGGCTAAGTTGGGGACTAAACTCCTTTTTAGTACTACTTGTCACCCCCAAACTGACAGACAAACTGAAGTAGTCAATAGAACATTGTCTACTATGCTTAGGGCTGTTTTGAAGAATAATAAGAAAATGTGGGAAGAATGCTTACCTCATATTGAATTTGCTTATAATCGTTCATTGCATTCTACTACTAAGATGTGCCCTTTTGAAATTGTGTATGGTTTCCTACCTCGTGCACCAATTGATTTGTTGCCTCTTCCATCTTCGGAGAAGGTTAATTTTGATGCTAATGAACGTGCTTAATTGATTTTAAAAATGCATGATTTAACTAAGGAAAACATTGAGCGTATGAATGCTAAATATAAACTTGCTGGAGATAAGGGTAGAAAACATGTTGTGTTTGCACCTGGAGATCTTGTTTGGTTACATTTGCGTAAGGATAGATTTCCTAATTTGTGCAAATCAAAGCTAATGCCACGTGCTGATGGTCCTTTTAGGGTGTTAGAGAAAATAAATGATAATGCATATAAACTTGAGCTACCTGCAGATTTTGGGGTTAGTCCCACTTTTAACATTGCAGATTTGAAGCCTTATTTGGGTGAGGAAGATGAGCTTCTGTCGAGGACGACTTCATTTCAAGAAGGGGAGGATGATGAGGACATCAATACCATTGTTACACCCACAGCCCCTACTGTTACATATAATGGACCAATTACTAGAGCTCGCGCACGCCAATTAAATTACCAGGTACTTTCGTTTCTTGCTAATGATTCTAATGTTCATGAGAATATGATGCTGCCTAAATTGGATACTTTTGTTTTGATTACAAATGAAGGGCCTAGCTTGGAGAAGGATGAACATTGGAGCAAGAACAAGCATGGAGTTGATGGCATGCGCAAGGGGAACAAGAATGGAGTTACAAGTGATGATTTCAGGACTTTGAAGCTACCATAAGGAGTGAATGAAGCCTTGGACGAAATATACAAGAAGCCACTTCATAAATTTCGTCCAGAGGCTATTCTAGGTGTTGCGTCACCTTATTATTGGGCCAGGCCCATGTAATTTCGAAATACATAAGTATAGGCTGTTTTTAGAGTCCGTATGTGTGGGGAAATAAGAGGTAGGGTTGGTTTCGGACCCTTCCCCAAGGGCCACGAAATTCCCCCCCTCTTCCTCCATATATACAGCCCTTAGGGCACCGTTTAGACTTTGGGTTTTGTTTAGATTAAAAGTTCGCCATAGCTACAACTTCGCATATTTCGTTTGTGTTCAACGACCAGACAAAGGCGTCACAGAACCCCACCTTGATCAATAAAGCTTTCCTCTTATATTCGCAATATCTAGATTGCAATCTTAGTTTCTTGCTTGTTCTTTGTTTGCCTGCAGGAAACAGACCTTCGTGGTCAGGTTGATCGTGCTCCGGCGTGGTCAATAACCTCTCGGAGTTGGTTTAGCGATTGCTAAGGCGCGACGTCCTTGCACGTTCGTAGTCGGATTGTCAAAGTCGACTTCCTCCAAAACGATAGCCACCATCTCATCGAAAGACATGACACCTTTGCCTTTATCATTAGCTCTATTAATTGTTGGAAATATGCCCTAGAGGCAATAATAAAATGGTTATTATTGTATTTCCTTATTCATGATAATTGTCTATTGTTCATGCTATAATTGTATTAATTGGAAACCGTAATACATGTGTGAATAGATAGACCACAACATGTCCCTAGTAAGCCTCTAGTTGACTAGCTCGTTGATCAATAGATGGTTATGGTTTCCTGACCATGGACATTGGATGTCATTGATAACGGGATCACATCATTAGGAGAATGATGTGATGGACAAGACCCAATCCTAAGCATAGCACAAGATCGTGTAGTTCGTTTGCTAAGAGCTTTTCTAATGTCAAGTATCGTTTCCTTAGACCATGATATTGTGCAACTCCCGGATACCGTAGGAATGCTTTGGGTGTACCAAACGTCACAACGTAACTGGGTGGCTATAAAGCTGCACTACAGGTATCTCCGAAAGTGTCTGTTGGGTTGGCACGAATCGAGACTGGGATTTGTCACTACGTATGACGGAGAGGTATCTCTGGGCCCACTCGGTAATGCATCATCATAATGAGCTCAATGTGACTAAGGAGTTAGCCACGGGATCAGGCGTTACGGAACGAGTAAAGAGACTTACCGGTAACGAGATTGAACGAGGTATCGGGATACCGACGACCGAATCTCGGGCAAGTAACATACCGATATACAAAGGGAATTGTATACGGGATTGATTGAATCCCCGACATCGTGGTTCATCCAATGAGATCATCGTGGAACATGTGGGAGCCAATATGGGTATCCAGATCCCGCTATTGGTTATTGGCCGGAGAGGTGTCTCGGTCATGTCTGCATGGTTCCCGAACCCGTAGGGCCTACACACTTAAGGTTCGGTGACGCTAGAGTTGTTATGGGAAATAGTATGTGGTTACCGAAGGTTGTTCGGAGTCCCGGATGAGATCCCGAACATCATGAGGAGTTCCGGAATGGTCCAGCGGTGAAGATCGATATATTGGATGAAGGGTATTGGAGTCTGGAAGTGTTCCGGGGGTACCAGGCTATGGCCAGCATGACCGAAAGGTGTTTCGGGAGCCCCGACAAGTGTTGGAGGGCCTCGTGGGCCAAAGGGGAAGGGGCAAACCAGCCCACTAAGGGGTGGTGCGCCCCCCACACACTTTCCCACGTTACTTGGGGAGGTGGGGCGCCTCCACCTGGCTTGGGAGGCAAGCCTCCACCTGCTTGGCTTGGGGGGCAAGTCTCCCTAGGATTTTCCCTAGGGAGATCCAATCTGCTTGGCCGCCGCCCCCTAGGGGAAACCCTAGGGCGCCTCCCCCCTCCCCTTGCCGCTATATATAGTGGAGGGGTGGGAGGGCAGCCGCACCTCTTCCCTGGTGCAGCCCTCCCTCCTCATACACCTCCTCCTTCTCCTCCGTAGTGCTTAGCGAAGCTCTGCCGGAGAACCACGAGATCCATTGCCACCACGCCGTCGTGTTGCTGGAGTTCTCCCTCAACTTCTCCTCTCCCCTTGCTGGATCAAGAAGGAGGAGACGTCCCCGGGCTGTACGTGTGTTGAACGCGGAGGCGCCGTCCGTTTGGCGCTAGATCGGATCTTCCGCGATTTGAATCGCCGCGAGTACGACTCCATCAACCGCGTTCTTGTAACGCTTCCGCTTAGCGATCTTCGAGGGTATGAAGATGCACTCCCTCTCTCTCGTTGCTAGCATCTCCTAGATTGATCTTGGTGACACGTAGGAAAATTTTGAATTATTGCTACGTTCCCCAACAGTGGCATCATGAGGTAGGTCTATGCGTAGATTCTATGCACGAGCAGAACACAAAGTAGTTGTGGGCGATGATTTGTTCAATTTGCTTGCCATTACTAGTCTTATCTTGATTCGGCGGCATTGTGGGATGAAGCGGCCCGGACCGACCTTACACGTACACTTACGTGAGACAGGTTCCACCGACTGGCATGCACTTGATGCATAAGGTGGCTAGCGGGTGTCTGTCTCTCCCACTTTAGTCGGATCGGATTCGATGAAGAGGGTCCTTATGAAGGGTAAATAGCAATTGGCATATCACCGTTGTGGCTTTTGCGTAGGTAAGAAACGTTCTTACTAGAAACCCATAGCAGCCACGTAAAACATGCAACAACAATTAGAGTACGTCTAACTTGTTTTTGCAGGGTATGCTATGTGATGTGATATGGCCAAAAGGATGTGATGAATTATATATATGTGATGTATGAGATTGATCATGTTCTTGTAATAGGAATCACGACTTGCATGTCGATGAGTATGACAACCGGTAGGAGCCATAGGAGTTGTCTTAATTTATTGTATGACCTGCGTGTCAATGAAAACCGCCATGTAATTACTTTACTTTATTGCTAACCGTTAGCCATAGTAGTAGAAGTAATAGTTGGCGAGACAACTTCATGAAGACACGATGATGGAGATCATGGTGTCATGCCGGTGACGAAGGTGATCATGCCGCGGCTCGAAGATGGAGATCAAAGGCGCAAGATGATATTGGCCATATCATGTCACTTTATGATTTGCATGTGATGTTTGTCATGTTTACATCTTATTTGCTTAGAACAACGGTATCATAAATAAGATGATCCCTCACTAAAATTTCAAGAGATGTGTTCCCCCTAACTGTGCACCGTTGCGAAGGTTCGTTGTTTCGAAGCACCACGTGATGATCGGGTGTGATAGATTCTAACGTTCGCATACAACGGGTGTAAGCCAGATTTACACATGTGAAACACTTAGGTTGACTTGACGAGCCTAGCATGTACAGACATGGCCTCGGAACACAAGAGACCGAAACGTCGAACATGAGTTGTATAGTAGATACGATCAACATGGAGATGTTCACCGATGATGACTAGTCCGTCTCACGTGATGATCGGACACGGCCTAGTTGACTCGGATCATGTATCACTTAGATGACTAGAGGGATGTCTATCTGAGTGGGAGTTCATTAAATAATTAGATGAACTTAATTATCATGAACATAGTCAAAAGGTCTTTGCAAATTATGTCGTAGCTTACGCTTTAGTTCTACTGTTTAAGATATGTTCCTAGAGAAAATTTAGTTGAAAGTTGATAGTAGCAATTATGCGGACTGGGTCCGTAAACAGAGGATTGTCCTCATTGCTGCACAGAAGGCTTATGTCCTTAATGCACCGCTCGGTGTGCTGAACCTCGAGCGTCGTTTGTGGATGTTGCGAACATCTGACATACACGTTTTGATGACTACGTGATAGTTCAGTGCGTAATGTTGAACGGTTTAGAATTGAGGCACCGAAGACATTTTGAAACGTCGCGGAACATATGAGATGTTCCAAGAGCTGAAATTGGGATTTTAGGCTCGTGCCCACGTCAAGAGGTATGAGACCTCTGACAAGTTTCTTAAGCCTGCAAACTAAGGGAGAAAAGCTCAACCGTTGAGCATGTGCTCAGATTGCCTGAGTACTAAAATCGCTTGAATCGAGTGGGAGTTAATCTTCCAGATGAGATAGTGATGGTTCTCCAAAGTCACTGCCACCAAGCTACTAGAGCTTCGTGATGAACTATAACAAATCAAGGATAGATATGATGATCCTTGAGCTATTCGCGATGTTTGACACCACGAAAGTAGAAATCAAGTAGGAGCATCAATTGTTGATGCTTAGTAAAACCACTAGTTTCAAGAAGGGCAAGGGAAAGAAGGGATACTTCATGAAACGGCAAATCAGTTGCTGCTCTAGTGAAGAAACCCAAGGTTGTACCCAAACCCGAGACTAAGTGCTTCTGTAATGAGGGGAACGGTCACTGAAGCAGAACTACCCTAGATACTTGGTAGATGAGAAGGTAGGCAAGGTCGACAGAAGTATATTGGATATACATTATATTAATGTGTACTTTACTAGTACTCCTAGTAGCACCAGGGTATTAGATACCGGTTCGGTTGCTAAGTGTTGGTAACTCGAAATAAAAGGCTACGGAATAAACGGAGACTAGCTAAAGGTGAGATGACGATATGTGTTGGAAGTGTTTCCAAGGTTGATGTGATCAAGCATCGCATGCTCCCTCTACCATCGAGATTGGTGTTAAACCTAAATAATTGTTATTTGGTGTTTGCGTTGAGCATAGACATGATTGGATTATGTTTATCGCAATACGGTTATTCATTTAAGGAGAATAATGGTTACTCTGTCTATTTCAATATTACCTTCAATGGTCTTGCCCCTAAAATGAATGGTTTATTGAATCTCGATCGTAGTGATACACATGTTCATGCCAAAAGATATAAGATAGTAATGATAGTACCACATACTTGTGGCACTGCCACTTGAGTCATATTGGTATAAAACGCATGAAGAAGCTCCATGTTGATGGATCTTTGGACTCACTCATTTTTGAAAAGATTGAGACATGCGAACCATGTCTATTAGTATATATGCATGAAGAAAGTCCATACAGATGGATCGTTTGGACTCACTTGATTTTGAATCACTTGAGACATGCAAATCATACCACATGGGCAAGATGACTGAAAGGCCTCGTTTTCAGTAAGATGAAACAAGAGAGCAACTTGTTGGAAGTAATACATTTGATGTGTGCAGTCCAATGAGTGCTGAGGCACGCAGTGGATATCGTTATGTTCTTACTTCACAGATGATTTGAGTAGATGCTAAGAATATTTACTTGATGAAACACAAGTCTGAATTATTGAAAGGATCAAGTAATTTCAGAGTGAAGTTGAAGATCGTCGTGACAAGAGGATAAAATGTCTATGATATGATCATAGAGATGAATATCTGAGTTACGAGTTTGGCACACAATTAAGAAATTGTGGAAATTGTTTCACGACTAATACCGCCTGGAACACCATAGTGTGATGGTGTGTCCGAACATCATAACTGCACCCTATTGGATATGGTGCATACCATGATGTCTCTTATCGAATTACACTATTGTTTATGGGTTAGGCATTAGAGACAACCGCATTCACTTTAAATAGGTCACCACACAATTCCATTGAGACGACACCGTATGAACTATGGTTTAGAGAAACCTAAGCTGTCGTTTCTTAAAAGTTTGGGGCTGCGACGCTTATGTGAAAAAGTTTCAAGCTGATAAGCTCGAACCCAAAGCGGATAAATGCATCTTCATAGAAATACCCAAAACAGTTGGGTATACCTCCTATTTCATATCTGGAAGCAAAAGCGATTGTTTCTAGAAACGGGTCCTTGTTCGAGGAAAAGTTTCTCTCAAAAGAATTGAGTGGGAGGATGGTGGAGACTTGATGAGGTTATTGAACCATGACTTCAACTGGTGTGTAGCAGGGCACAGGAAGTTGTTCCTGTGGCACCTACACCAATTTAAGTGGAAGCTTATGATAGTGATCATGAAACTTCGGATCAAGTCACTACCAAACCTCGTAGCACGACAAGGATGCATGCTACTTCAGAGTGATACGTAATCCTGTCTTGGAAGTCATGTTGCTAGACAACAATGAACCTACGAGCTATGGAGAAGCGATGATGGGCCCGGATTCCGACGAATGGCTCGAGGCCATAAAATCCGAGAGAGGATCCATGTATAAAAACAAAGTGTAGACTTTGGAAGAACTACTTGATGGTCGTAAGGCTGTTGGGTGCAGATGGATTTTAAAAGGAAGACGGACAATGATGGTAAGTGTCACCATTAAGAAAGCTCGACTTGTCGTTAAGATGTTTTCCGACAAGTTCAAGGAGTTGACTACGATGAGATTTTCTCACTCGTAGCGATGCTAAGAGTCTGTTGGAATTATATTAGCAGTTACTGCATTATTTATGAAATCTTGCAGATAGGATGTAAAAAAAACGTTGTTTCCTCGACGATTTTCTTGAGGAAAGGTTGTATGTGATACAACCAGAAGGTTTTGTCAATCCTGAAAGATGCTAACAAGTATGCAAAGCTCCAGCAATCCTTCTAAGGACTGGAGTAAGCATCTCAGAGTTGGAATGAACGCTTTGATGAGATGATCAAAGATTTTGGGTTTATACAAAGTTTATGAGAAACTTGTATTTCCAAAGAAGTGAGTGGGAGCATTGTGGATTTTTGATGAGTATATGTTGTTAACATATTGTTGATCAGAAATGATGTAGAATTTCTGGAAAGCATACAGGGTTATTTGAAAAGTGTTTTTAATGGAAAACCTGGATTAAGCTACTTGAACATTGAACATCAAGATCTATAAGGATAGATAAAAAACGCTTAATAGTACTTTCAAATGAATACATACTGTGACAAGATTTCGAAGGAGTTCAAAATAGATCAGCAAAGAAGGAGTTCTTAGCTGTGTTACAAGGTGTGAGTATTGAGTAAGACTCAAGACCTGACCATGGCAGAAGAGAGAGCAAGGACCAAGGTCGTCCCCTATGCTTTAGACGTAGGCTCTACAGTATGCTATGCTGTGTACCGCACCTGAAGTGTGCCTTGCCATGAATTAGTCAAGGGGTACAAGAGTGATCCGGGAATGGATCACATGACAGCGGTGTAACTTATCCTTAGTATCTAGTGGACTAAGGAATTTTCTCGATTATGGAGGTGGTAAAAGAGTTCGTCGTAAAGGGTTACGTCGATGCAAACTTTGACACTAATCCGGATGACTCTGAGTATTAACCCGGATTCGTATAGTAGAGCAGTTATTTGGAATAGCTCCAAGTAGCGCGTGGTAGCTGCATCTAAAAGATGACATAGAGATTTGTAAAGCACACACGGATCTGGAAGGTTCAGACCCGTTGACTAAAAACCTCTCTCACAAGCGAGATATGAACAAACCCCATGGGTGTTGGATTCATTACAATCACATAGTGATGTGAACTAGATTATTGACTCTAGTGCAAGTGGGAGACTATTGGAAATATGCCCTAGAGGCAATAATAAAATGGTTATTATTGTATTTCCTTGTTCATGATAATTGTCTATTGTTCATGCTATAATTGTATTAACTGGAAACCATAATACATGTGTGAATACATAGCCCACAACATGTCCCTAGTAAGCCTCTAGTTGACTAGCTCGTTGATCAATAGATGGTTATGGTTTCCTGACCATGGACATTGGATGTCATTGATAACGGGATCACATCATTAGGAGAATGATGTGATGGACAAGACCCAATCCTAAGCATAGCACAGGATCGTGTAGTTCGTTTGCTAAGAGCTTTTCTAATGTCAAGTATCGTTTCCTTAGACCATGAGATTATGCAACTCCCGGATACCGTAGGAATGCTTTGGGTGTACCAAACATCACAACATAACTGGGTGGCTATAAAGCTGCACTACAGGTATCTCCGAAAGTGTCTGTTGGGTTGGCACGAATCGAGACTGGGATTTGTCACTCCGTATGACGGAGAGGTATCTCTGGGCCCACTCGGTAATGCATCATCATAATGAGCTCAATGTGACTAAGGAGTTAGCCACGGGATCATGCGTTACGGAACGAGTAAAGAGACTTGCCGGTAACGAGATTGAACGAGGTATTGGGATACCGACGACCGAATCTCGGGCAAGTAACATACCGATATACAAAGGGAATTGTATACGGGATTGATTGAATCCCCGACATCGTGGTTCATCCGATGAGATCATCGTGGAACATGTGGGAGCCAAAATGGGTATCCAGATCCCGCTATTGGTTATTGGCCGGAGAGGTGTCTCGGTCATGTCTGCGTGGTTCCCGAACCCGTAGGGTCTACACACTTATGGTTCGGTGACGCTAGAGTTGTTATGGGAAATAGTATGTGGTTACCGAAGGTTGTTCGGAGTCCCGGATGAGATCCCGGACATCACGAGGAGTTCCGGAATGGTCCGGCGGTGAAGATCGATATATTGGACAAAGGGTATTAGAGTCTGGAAGTGTTCCGGGGGTACCAGGCTATGGCCAGCATGACCGAAAGGTGTTTCGGGAGCTCCGGCAAGTTTTGGAGGGCCTCATGGGCCAAAGGGGAAGGGGCAAACCAGCCCACTAAGGGGTGGTGCGCCCCCACACCCTTTCCCACGTTACTTGGGGAGGTGGGGCGCCTCCACCTAGCTTGGGAGGCAAGCCTCCACCTGCCTGGCTTGGGGGGCAAGTCTCCCTAGGGTTTTCCCTAGGGAGATCCAATCTGCTCGGCCGCCGCCCCCTAGGGGAACCCCTAGGGCGCCTCCCCCTCTCCCCTTGCCCCTATATATAGTGGAGGGGTGGGAGGGCAGCCGCACCTCTTCCCTGGTGCGGCCCTCCCTCCTCATACACCTCCTCTTTCTCCTCCGTAGTGCTTAGCGAAGCTCTGCCGGAGAACCACGAGCTCCATTGCCACCACGCCGTCGTGCTGCTGGAGTTCTCCCTCAACTTCTCCTCTCCCCTTACTGGATCAAGAAGGAGGAGACGTCCCCAGGCTGTACGTGTGTTGAACGCGGAGGCGCCGTCCGTTCGGCGCTAGATCGGATCTTCCGCGATTTGAATCGCCGCGAGTACGACTCCATCAACCGCGTTCTTGTAACGCTTCCGCTTAGCGATCTTCAAGGGTATGAAGATGCACTCCCTCTCTCTCGTTGCTAGCATCTCCTAGATTGATCTTGGTGACACGTAGGAAAATTTTGAATTATTGCTACGTTCCCCAACATTAATATCATCTTTCAAAATGGAATCATGAGTCATAGGAAGCAAAGTAATACTTTTATCCTTGTGAACAAGAGTACACTGATTGTTTCTACCATGGTGTATAGAATTTTTTATCAAATTGCCATGGTCTACCAAGTAATAAGGAACATGCTTGCATGGGTACGACATCACAATCAACATAATCAGCATATGTAGAGATACTAAAATGCACACGAGCAGTACGTGTTACCTTAACCTTGCCGCTGTTGTTGAACCATTGGATGTAGTAAGGATGTGGATGTGGTCTTGTGGTGAGAGATAGCTTCTCCACCATCTCGATGCTAGCCATGTTGTTACAGCTCGCTCCATCTATGATGACGCGAACAGAACGTTCCTTCACAACTCCCTTTGTATGGAACAATTTATGCCTCTGATTTTGCTCAACTTGTTTTACCTGCACACTCAAAACACGTTGAGCAACTAAACATTCATACCTGTCAGCGTCTTCAGGGGCCATGTATTGCGTCTCATGATCAGAATCATCTCCAACATGTTCTTCACGTGTAATAAGAGCCAAAGTCTCCTCATCATAGTCACTACTCATACCCACCATCCTCAGTAGCAATCATCACACGCTGAGATTTGCATTCTCTCGGAAAATGTCTTCTTCCCTTACAACGACGACAAATAATGTCACTTGTGTGCCCTGTTGACGCCATGGAAGAAGAAGAGCCCTGTACACGTTCAGCTTTACAAGCAAGATGGAATAAACGAGTGATATTATTATACTCCTTATACTCTAGAATGGTCTGGATCTCTCTATTTAATCCACCCATAAAACGTGCAAGCATAGCTTCATTCTCCTCAACAATACCACATCGAATCACACCAGTTTGTAATTCTTGATAATATTCTTGTACATAATTTTTTCCTTGTCTTAAGCGCTGCAAATTTTGAAGTAATTCACGTTGATAATAACGTGGGACCCAACGAGTACGCATAGCAGTTTTCAAAGCAGCCCAAGTAGCTGGAATGGGATATAATCTACAATGTTCAGACCACCAAACACACGCAAAACTAGTGAAAGCACAAACAGCAGCAGGACACGTCTCTCCTCAGGATATTGTAAACATGTAAACCGTTGTTCAGTTTCTAACTCCCAAGTAAGATATATATCAGGAACATATCTACCCTCAAATGGTGGAATATTCAATTTTAGTTTAGGAAGATGGTCATGAGCTTGTACCGCAGGTGGTGGTGCAGCCCTACCGTTGCGATGATATGCATGAGGACGACCTGGTGGTGGTGGTGGTGGTTGCACGTAGTTCTGATTTTGATCAACCTCATCCTTGTAATGGTCCTCCACCTCTGCAGTAGCAGCAGCAGGAGCTACAGAAGCATCAACAGTAGGTACACCGGCACCAGAAGTTTGACCAGGGTCAAGCGGAACACGCTGTGCTCGTCCCACTTGATTTGGAAGGCAATGCTGTTGTTGTTGTAGAGGTGCGACAGGTGGAGCAGGCGGTGGAAGACGCGCAAGCAGTTCATTAAATCTGTTATCGAGCTTTCTTTCGAATGTCTTCTCAAGGCCAGTGATCTTCTCCATGGCCTCTTCAAAATTATTCAGCACATCTTGCACATGTTCAGTCATCATTTGCTGAAACTTATCATGAAGCTCCTTGTTTGTTAAGGCCTCTCAGTCAATCTCGTCGGCTTGTGATCCTGGCATGGTTAGCAGCAATAGAAACACACAAGAATATGATCCTACAGACAACTAACAAGTGGTGGGCGTCACAAATCCGTCAAGCAAATCTAAAATTCTTACCAGTTCTTACCCAGCAGCAGGCGGTGATCGGTAACCGATGTAGTCAAAACACTCAAAGCTTGGATAAAGCGATTACCAGGGAGAGTCAAACGCACGACGTAGATGTATGTGGAGGTGGGAAGGCTTTTAATATGGTAGCAAAAAGGGTCAGCAATAATCAATTCAGAGATGCAAAGTTGAATAAACGCTCAACGACGGTACTGTGCTGGTCCTAGGCTAGACCGTGCTAGAGACGCGAGCCTAGAACACTAACAAAATCACGGCGCTGCACGTAAACAAGGTAGGAACACACTCTGAATTTTTTTCTCTTTTTTTTCTTTTTTTTCACTTTTTTTCTCTTTTTTTTGCTCCGCAACAATTTTTTTTCGAAAAAGTCTACAAATGGTCTAAATACTGCCTAGCCAGAATTTTCCACACTTAGTTTTTTTTTTGAGTTTGGAGCTATTTTTCTACTGCGGGTAGCACGGAAGTTGGGGAGTCCTTCTCTGTCACGACTCGGAGTATGGTGTTATCTGGAAATCCAAAACATAGTAACAAAATACTGGACTCAGAATAGGACTGGTGGCGGAGATGAATCTGGTGGAACTCGGACTGGTGGCGGATATATGTTGCAGGTGGACTCAGATTGGCGTGATGGCGGCGGATATGTGGTGGCGTATATGGACTCGGATTGGCGGTGAATATGTGCTGGTGGTATATGGCAGCGGTGATGAAGTTGGTGCGGTGGTGGTATATGGCAGCAGCGATGATGATGATGCGGTGGTGATATATGGCAGCGGCGATGTGACAACCTGTGAACGGAACTCGAAACTCTAAAGGACTAGACGCTAAGACCAGCAACTTGACACGATGATGCAACCGCAAATTCAACAAAGCAAATAAAGAAAAGATTATGCAAAGGCTCAGATTGGTTCGGATAGGATGAACTAACCCTAATTAATTTTTTTGGCTTTTTCGTGGACTGTAGGTATGAAAAATAGACTCGATCTAAACTATGAAAAACTATAAAATCTCACCGAGCAACCTGGAAATCTGATACCACTTGATAGAGGCGAAGGTGTCCTGATGTTTCGATGAGATGATGACTATCGTTTTCTGTGGGAGTTGACCTTGACGATCCGACTACGTATGTGTGAGACGTCGCGCCTTAGCAATCGCTAAACCAACTTCCGAGGGGTTATTGACCATGCCGGAGCACGATCAACCTAACCATGAGGGTCTGTTTCCTGCAAGCAAACAAAGAACAAGCAAGAAACTGAGGTTGCAATCTGGATATTGCGAATATAAGAGCAAAGCTTTATTAAAGAAGGTGGGGTTCTGTGACGCCTTTGTCTGGTCGTTGAACGCAAACGCCGTAGGCGAAGTTGCAGCTATGGCGAACTTTTAGTCTAAACAAAACCCAAAGTCTAAACTGTGCCCTAAGGGCTGTATATATGGAGGAAGAGGGGGCGGATTTCGTGGCCCTTGGGGAAGGGGTCCGCAACCAACCCTATCTCTTGTTTCCCCACACATACGGACTCTAAAAACAGCCTATACGTATGTACTTCGAAATTACATGGGCCTGGCCCAATAATAAGGTGACACAGGACCTAGAATAGCCTCTGGACGAAATTTATGAAGTGGCATCTTGTATATTTTTTCCAAGGCTTCATGCACTCCTTATGGTGGCTTCAAAGTCCTGAAATCATCACTTGTAACTCCGTTCTTGTTCCCCTTGCGCATGCCATCAACTCCATGCTTGTTCTTGCTCCAATGTTCATCCTTCTCCAAGCTAGGCCCTTCATTTGTAAGCAAAACAAATGTATCCAATTTAGGCAGCATCATATTCTCATGAACATTAGAATCATTACCAAGAAACGAAAGTACCTGATAATTTAATTGGCGTGCGCGAGCTCTAGTAATTGGTCCAGTATGTATGGCAGCAGGGGCTGTGGGTGTAACAATGGTATTGATGTCCTCATCACCATGTAAGGCATCAATTCTTGGGTTTCTATGTGACAAAGAGCCTCCTCCTTGTGTCGTGACTGAACATGTTGTCTTTCTAGCTTGTAATGGAAGGATGGTGCATTGTTCTATATGTTATTATCCATATATCAGTCCTTAGGTGAGCTCACGGAAGGGTGGTAGAGGGTGGCAGAGTATACATCAAGCCTAAAATCGTCTGGAACTCAACTTTACAAGCCGGATCTTGCCTCTGAAATGTTGTTGAAGCCCGAGAGTGGGTTACGGGTGCATAAAACTTTTGGTTGTGATAGTATTGGCGGGTCATGGAGCTCCAATGGAGTTTTTGTGGCAAAAATGTTGCCGTTTTATGGATACAACATCGCGGGACAGACCGTGAATACAACTTTCAAGGTAAGATGATCGCACCGACGAGCCATCTTGCACAACTTGGAATGACCTATATTTTTTCGAGTGCATAAATGGAGTGAGGATGAACTGTTATGTACCTTATGATCCAAGAATAATGCATCCGCTGGTGAAAACGTGAGGGTGGTAGCGAGATGGGTGATAGACCATGTAAAGCATCAATTCTTGGGTTTCGATGCAACGAAGAGCCTCCTCCTTGTGTCGTGACTGAACCTGTAGTCTTTCTAGTGTGTAATGGAAGGATGGTGCATTGTTCTATATGTTATTGTCCATATATCAGTCCGTAGGTGAACTGACCGAAGGGTGGTAGAGGGAGGTAGAGTATACTTCAAGCATAAAATCATCCGGAACTCAATTTTAATAGTCGGATCTTGTGTTCGAAATGTTTTCAAACCCCGCGAGTGGGTTATGGGCGCATACAACTTTTGGTTGTGATTGTTTTGGCGGGTCATGGAGATCCAATGGAGTTTTTGTGGCAAAATTGTTGCCGGTTTATGGATACAACATCGCGGGACAGGCCGTGAATACAACTTTCAAGGTCAGTTGATCGCACCGACGAGCCATCTTGCACAACTCGGAATGACCTACAATTTTTCGGGTGCATAAGTTGAGTGAGGATGAACTGTTATGTACTTTATGCTCCAAGAATAATGCATCCACTGGTGAAAACGTGAGGGTGCTAGCGAGATGGGTGATTGACCATGTAAAGCATAAATTCTTGGGTTTCGATATGACGAGGAGCCTCCTCCTTGTGTCGTGACTGTACATGTAGTGTTTCTTGTTTGTAATTTAAGGATGGTGCATTGTTCTATATGTTATTGTCCATATATCAGTCCGTAGGTGAGCTCACGGAAGGGTGGTAGAGGGTGGCAGAGTATACCTCAAACATAAAATCGTCTGGAACTCAACTTTACAAGCCGAATCTTGCTTCCGAAATGTTATCGAAGCCCGAGAGTGGGTTACGGGCGCATTCAAGTTTTGGTTGTGATAGTATTGGTGGGTCATGGAGCTCCAATGGAGTTTTTCTGGCAAAATTGTTGCCATTTTATGGATACAACATCGCGGGACAGACCGTGAATACAACTTTCATGGTAAGATGATCGCACCGATGAGCCATCTTGCACAACTCGTAATGACCTATAATTTTTCGAGTGCAAAAATGGAGTGAGGATGAACTGTTATGTACTTTATGATCCAAGAATAATACATCCGCTGGTGAATACGTGAGGGTGGTAGCGAGATGGGTGATAGACCATGTAAAGCATCAGTTCTTGGGTTTCGATGCAACGAAGAGCCTCCTCCTTGTGTCGTGACTGAACCTGTAGTCTTTCTAGTGTGTAGTGGAAGGATGGTGCATTGTTCTATATGTTATTGTCCATATATCAGTCCATAGGTGAACTCACGGAAGGGAGGTAGAGGGTGGCAGAGTATACTTCAAGCATAAGATCGTCCGGAACTCAATGTTACAAGCTGTATCTTGTGTCCGAAATGTTGACGAACCCCGCGAGTGGATTACGGGCGCATACAACTTTTGGTTGTGATTGTTTTGGCGGGTCATGGAGATCCAATGGAGTTTTTGTTGCAAAATTGTTGCCGGTTTGTGGATACAACATCGCGGGACAGACCGTGAATACAACTTTCAAGGTAAGTTGATCGCACCGACGAGCCATCTTGCACAACTCGGAATGACCTATATTTTTTCGAGTGTATAAATGGAGTGAGGATGAACTGTTATGTACTTTATGATCCAAGAATAATGCATCCGCTGGTAAAAACGTGAGGGTGGTAGCGAGATGGGTGATAGACCATGTAAAGTATCAATTCTTGGGTTTCGATGCAACGAAGAGCCTCCTCCTTGTGTCATGACTGAACCTTTAGTCTTTCTAGTGTGTAATGGAAGGATGGTGCATTGTTCTATATGTTATTGTCCATATATTAGTTCGTAGGTGAACTCATGGAAGGGTGGTAGAGGGTGGCAGACTATACTTCAAACATAAAATCGTTCAGAACTCAATTTTACAAGCCGGATCTTGTGTCTTAAATGTTGACGAACCCCGCGAGTGGGTTACGTGCGCATACAACTTTTGGTTGTGATTGTTTTGGCGGGTCATGGAGATCCAATGGAGTTTTTGTGGCAAAATTGTTGCCGGTTTATGGATACAACATCGCGGGACAGACCGTGAATACAACTTTCAAGGTAAGTTGATCGCACCGTTGAGCCATCTTGCACAACTCGGAATGACCTATAATTTTTCGGGTGCATAAATGGAGTGAGGATGAACTGTTATCTACTTTATGCTCCAAGAATAATGCATCCGCTGGTGAAAACATGAGGGTGGTAGCGAGATGGGTGATTGACCATGTAAAGCATTAATTCTTGGGTTTTGATGTGACGAAGAGCCTCCTCCTTGCGTCATGACTGAACATGTAGTCTTTCTAGTTTGTAATGGAAGGATGGTGCATTGTTCTATATGTTATTGTCCGTATATCAGTCCGTAGGTGAGCTCACGGAAGGGTGGTAGAGGGTGGCAGATTATACCTGAACTAAAATCGCCTGGAACTCAACTTTACAAGCCAGATCTTGCGTCCGAAATGTTGTCGAAGCCCAAGAGTGGGTTATGGGCGCATAAAACTTTTGGTTGTGATAGTATTGGCGGGTCATGGAGCTCCAATGGAGTTTTTGTGGCAAAAATGTTGCCGTTTTATGGATACAACATCGCGGGACAGGCCGTGAATACAACTTTCAAGGTAAGATGATCGCACCGACGAGCCATCTTGCACAACTCGGAATGACCTATAATTTTTCGAGTGCATAAATGGAGTGAGGATGAACTGTTATGTACTTTATGATCCAAGAATAATGCATCCGCTGGTGAAAACGTGAGGGTGGTAGCGAGATGGGTGATAGACCATGTAAAACATAAATTCTTGGGTTTCGATGCAACGAAGAGCCTCCTCCTTGTGTCGTAACTGAACATGTAGTCTTTCTAGTGTGTAATGGAAGGATGGTGCATTGTTCTATATGTTATTGTCCATATATCAGTCCGTAGGTGAACTCACGGAAGGGTGGCAGAGTATACTTCAAGCATAAAATCATCTGGAACTCAATTTTACAAGCCGGATCTTGTGTCCGAAATGTTGACGAACCCCGTGAGTGGGTTACGGGCGCATACAACTTTTGGTTGTGATTGTTTTGGCGGGTCATGGATATCCAATGGAGTTTTTGTGGCAAAATTGTTGCCGGTTTGTGGATACACCATCGCGGGACAGACCGTGAATACAACTTTCAAGGTAAGTTGATCGCACCGACGAGCCATCTTGCACAACTCGGAATGACCTATAATTTTTCGGGTGCATATATGGAGTGAGGATGAACTGCTATGTACTTTATGCTCCAAGAATAATGCATCCCCTGGTGAAAACGTGAGGGTGGTAGAGAGATGGGTGATTGACCATGTAAAGCATCAATTCTTGGGTTTCGATGTGACGAAGAGCCTCCTCCTTGTGTCGTGACTGAACTTGTAGCCTTTCTAGTTTGTAATAGAAGGATGGTGCATTGTTCTGTATGTTATTGTCCATATATCAGTCCGTAGGTGAGCTCACGGAAGGGTGGTAGAGGGTGGCAGAGTATACCTCAAGCCTAAAATCGTCTGGAACTCAACTTTACAAGCCGGATCTTGCCTCCGAAATATTGGCGAAGCCCGAGAGTGGGTTACGGGCGCATAAAACTTTTGGTTGTGATAGTATTAGCGGGTCATGCAGCTCTAATGGAGTTTTTGTGGCAAAAATGTTGCCGTTTTATGGATACAACATCGCGGGACAGGCCGTGAATACAACTTTCAAGGCAAGATGATCGCACCGACGAGCCATCTTGCACAACTCGGAATGACCTATAATTTTCCGAGTGCATAAATGGAGTGAGGATCAACTGTTATGTACTTTATGATCCAAGAATAATGCATCCGCTGGTGAAAACGTGAGGGTGGTAGCGAGATGGGTGATAGACCATGTAAAGCATCAATTCTTGGGTTTCGATGTAATGAAGAGCCTCCTCCTTGTGTCGTGACTGAACCTGTAGTCTTTCTAGTGTGTAATGGAAGGATGGTGCATTGTTCTATATGTTATTGTCCATATATCAGTCCGTAGGTGCACTCACGGAAGGGTGGGAGAGTATACTTCAAGCATAAAATCGTCCGGAACTCAATTTTACAAGCCGGATCTTGTGTCGGAAATGTTGACGAACCCCACGAGTGGGTTACGGGCGCATACAACTTTTGGTTGTGATTGTTTTGGCACGTCATGGAGATCCAATGGAGTTTTTGTGGCAAAATTGTTGCCAGTTTATGGATACAACATCGCGGGACAGACCGTGAATACAACTTTCAAGGTAAGTTGATCGCACCGATGAGCCATCTTGCATAACTCGGAATGACCTATAAGTTTTCGAGTGCATAAATGGAGTGAGGATGAACTGTTATGTACTTTATGATCCAAGAATAATGCATCCGCTGGTAAAAACGTGAGGGTGGTAGCGAGTTGGGTGCTAGACCATGTAAAGTATCAATTCTTGGGTTTCGATGCAACGAAGAGCCTCCTCCTTGTGTCGTGACTGAACCTGTAGTGCTTCTAGTGTGTAATGGAAGGATGGTGCATTGTTCTATATGTTATTGTCCATATATCAGTCCATAGGTGAACTCACGGAAGGGTGGCAGAGTATACTTCAAGCATAAAATCGTCCAGAACTCAATTTCGCAAGCCGGATCTTGTGTCCGAAATGTTGACGAACCCCGCGAGTGGGTTACGGGCGCATACAACTTTTGGGTGTGATTGTTTTGGCGGGTCATGGAGATCCAATGGAGTTTTTGTGGCAAAATTGTTGCCGGTTTGTGGATACAACATCGCGGGACAGACCATGAATACAACTTTCAAGGTAAGTTGATCGCACCGACGAGCCATCTTGGACAACTCGGAATGACCTATAATTTTTCGGGTGCATAAATGGAGTGAGGATGAACTGTTATGTACTTTATGCTCCAAGAATAATGCATCCGCTGGTGAAAACGTGAGGGTGGTAGCGAGCTGGTTGATAGACCATGTAAAGCATCAATTCTTGGGTTTCGATGCAACGAAGAGCCTCCTCCTTGTGTCGTGACTGAACTTGTAGTCTTTCTAGTTTGTAATGGAAGGATGGTGCATTGTTCTATGTGTTATTGTCCATATATCAGTCCGTAGGTGAGCTCACAGAAGGGTGGTAGAGGGTGGCAGAGTATACCTCAAGCCTAAAATCGTCTGGAATTCAACTTTACAAGCCGGATCTTGCCTCCGAAATGTTGTCGAAGCCCGAGAGTGGGTTACGGGCGCATAAAACTTTTGGTTGTGATAGTATTGGCGGGTCATGGAGCTCCAATGGAGTTTTTGTGGCAAAAATGTTGCCGTTTTATGGATACAACATCGCGGGACAGGCCGTGAATACAACTTTCAAGGTAAGATGATCGCACCGACGAGCCATCTTGGACAACTCGGAATGACCTATAATTTTCCAAGTGCATAAATGGAGTGAGCATGAACTGTTATGTACTTTATGATCCAAGAATAATGCATCCGCTGGTGAAAACGTGAGGGTTGTAGCGAGATGGGTGATAGACCATGTAAAGCATCAATTCTTGGGTTTCGATGCAACGAACAACCTCCTCCTTGTGTCGTGACTGAACCTGTAGTCTTTCTAGTCTGTAATGGAAGGATGGTGCATTGTTCTATATGTTATTGTCCATATATCAGTCCGTAGGTGAACTCACGGAAGGGTGGCAGAGTATACTTCAAGCATAAAATCGTCCGGAACTCAATTTTACTAGCCGGATCTTGTGTCCGAAATGTTGACGAACCCCGGGAGTGGGTTACGGGCGCATACAACTTTTGGCTGTCATTGTTTTGGCGGGTCATGGAGATCCAATGGAGTTTTTGTGGCAAAATTGTTGCCGGTTTATGGATACAACATCGCGGGACAGACCGTGAATACAACTGTCAAGGTAAGTTGATCGCACCGACGAGCCATCTTGCATAACTCAGAATGACCTATAATTTTTCGAGGGCATAAATGGAGTGAGGTTGAACTGTTATGTACTTTATGATCCAAGAAGAATGCATCCGCTGGTGAAAATGTGAGGGTGGTAGCGAGATGGGTGATTGACCATGTAAAGCATCAATTCTTGGGTTTCGATGTGACGAAGAGCCTCCTCCTTGTGTCGTGACTGAACTTGTAGTCTTTCTAGTTTGTAATGGAGCCTCCTCCTCAAGCCTAAAATCGTCTGGAACTCAAGTTTACAAGCCGGATCTTGCCTCCGAAATGTTATCGAAGCCCGAGAGTGGGTTACGGGCGCATAAAACTTTTGGTTGTGTGATAGAGGCAAAGGTGTCCCGATGTTTCGATGAGATGGTGGCCATCGTTTTCTGTGGGAGTCGACCTTGACGATCCGACTACGAACATGCGAGACGTCGCACATTAGCGATCGCTAAACCAACTTCTGAGGGTTATTGACCACGCCGGAGCACGATCAACCTGACCACGAGGACCTGTTTCCTGCGAGCAAACGAAGAACAAGCAAGAAACTAAGATTGCAATCTGGATATTGCGAATATAAGAGGAAAGCTTTATTAATGAAGATGGGGTTCTCAGACGCCTTGGTCTGGTCGTTGAACACAAACGAAGTACGCGAAGTTGCAGCTATGGCAAACTTTTAATCTAAACAAAACCCAAAGTCTAAACGGTGCCCTAAGGGGTTTATATATGGAGGAAGAGGGGGGGGGGGGATTTCGTGGCCCTTGGAGAAGGGGTCCGAAACCAACCCTATCTCTTGTTTCCCCACACATACGAACTCTAAAAACAGCCTATACTTATGTATTTCGAAATTACATGGGCCTGGCCCAATAATAAAGTGACGCAGCACCTAGAATAGCCTCTGGACAAAGTTTATGAAGTGGCATCTTGTATATTTCGTCCAAGGCTTCATGCACTCATTATGGTGGCTTCAAAGTCCTGACATCATCACTTGTAACTCCGTTCTTGTTCCCCTTGCACATGCCATCAACTCCATGCTTGTTCTTGCTCCAATGTTCATCCCTCATATCCATGCCAGGCCCTTCATTTGTAAGCAAAACAAATGTATCCAATTTAGGCCGCATCATATTCTCATGAACATTAGAATCATTACCATGAAGCGAAAGTACCTGGTAATTTAATTGGCGTGCGCAAGCTCTAGTAATTGGTCCAGTATATGTAGTAGTAGGGGCTGTGGGTGTAACAATGGTATTGATGTCCTCATCATCCTCCCCTTCTTGAAATGAAGTCGTCCTTGACGGAAGCTCATCTTCCTCACCCAAATAAGGCTTCAAATCTGCAATGTTAAAAGTGGGACTAACCCCAAAATCTGCAGGCAGTTCAAGTTTATATGCATTATCATTTATTTTCTCTAACACCTTAAAAGGGCCATCAGCACGTGGCATTAGCTTTGATTTGCGCAAATTAGGAAACCTATCCTTACGCAAATGTAACCAAACAAGATCTCCAGGTGCAAAGACAACATGTTTTCTACCCTTATCTCCAACATGTTTGTCCTTAGTTAACTCATGCATTTTTAAGATCAATTCAGCACGTTGTTTAGCATCAAAATTAACCTTCTCCGAAGATGGAAGAGGCAACAAATCAATGGGTGCACAAGGTAGGAAACCATACACAATTTCAAAAGGGCACATCTTAGTAGTAGAATCCAACAAACGATTATAAGCAAATTCAATATGAGGCAAGCATTCTTCCCACATTTTCTTATTATTCTTCAAAACAGCCCTAAGCATAGTAGACAATGTTTTATTGACTACTTCAGTTTAACCATCAGTTTGGGGGTGACAAGTAGTACTAAAAAGAAGTTTAGTCCCCAACTTAGCCCATAAACATCTCCAAAAGTGGCAAAGAGGAAGGCACGTCCTCGAATGAAAATAATGCCTCTTTGCACACAAAAGCATAGCAAACAGATTTGCTAAAAACTAGCTCATCAATATCAGATTTGGTGGCAACTAAACATGCACTTTTCAATTTAATATCAGATTAGATGGTTTATTATTAGGCTTCATTTGTTGCTCAAATTCTTTTGCCACAATTTTATTTTCACTCTTATTTTTCTCCTGTTTTGCTTTATTAGCTCTATGAATATCATTTTTCAAAATGGAATCAGTAGTCATAGGAAGCAAAGTAATATTTGTATCCTTATGAACAAGAGTATACTAATTGTTTCTACCATGGTGTATAGAATTTTTATCAAATTGCCATGGTCTACCAAGTAATAAGGAACATGCTTGCATAGGTACCACATCACAATCAACATAATCAGCATATGTAGAGATACTAAAATGCACACGAACAGTACTTGTTACCTTAACCTTGCCGCTGTTGTTGAACCATTGGATGTAGTAAGGATGTGGATGTGGTCTTGTGGCGAGAGATAGCTTCTCCACCATCTCCATGCTAGCCAAGTTGTTGCAGCTCCCTCCATCTATGATGACGCGAATAGAACGTTCCTTCACAACTCCCTTTGTATGGAACAAATTATGCCTCTGATTTTGCTCAGCTTGTGTAACCTGCACACTCAAAACACGTTGAGCAACTAAAGATTCATACCTATCAGCATCTTCAGCGGCCATGTATTGCGTCTCATGATCAGAATCATCTCCACCGTGTTCTTCATGTGTAATAAGAGCCAAAGTCTCCTCATCATAGTCACTAGCGGACTCATACCCACCATCCTCAGTAGCAATGATCACATGCTGAGATTTGCATTCTCTCGCAAAATGTCCTCTTCCCTTACAACGACGACAAATAATATCACTTGTGTGCCCTGTTGATGCCATGGAAGAAGAAGAGCTCTGTGCAGGCCCGGCAGGTGTGCTCTTGGCAAATAGTGGTGGTTGTGCCTGCTTTCTTGTATCACGGTTGGAGGTGGCACTTGAAGGAGGTGATGGTGCAGTGGAAGTAGAGGATGCACGTGGTGTCCATGATGAAGGTCGACCTGCAGAAAAGTTAGTTCGCGCCAATGCCTGTCGATCCTGCACTTCACGTTCAGCTTTACAAGCAAGATGGAATAAACAAGTGATATTGTTATAATCCTTATACTCTAGAATGGTCTGAATCTCTCTATTTAATCCACCCATAAAACGTGCAAGCATAGCTTCATTCTCCTCAACAATACCTGTCAGCTCAAGCCAGTTTGTAATTCCTGATAATATTCCTCTACAGAATTTTTTCCTTGTCTTAAACGCTGCAATTTTTGAAGTAATTCATGTTGATAGGAACCCAACGAGTACGCATAACAGTTTTCAAAGCAGCCCAAGTAGCTGGAACAGGATATAATCTACAATGTTCAGACCACCAAACACATGCAAAGCTAGTGAAAGCACAAACAGCAGCAGGAACACATCTCTCCTCAGGATATTGTAAACATGTAAATCGTTGTTCAGTTTCTAACTCCCAAGTAAGATATATATCAGGAACAAATCTACCCTCAAATGGTGGAATATTCAATTTCAGTTTACGCAGATGGTCATGATCTCGTACCAGAGGGGGAGCCCAAACATTGCCATTATTTGCATGTGGACGACCTGGTGGTTGTGGTGCTGGTGGTTGCACGTAGTTCTGATTTTGATCAACCTCATCCTCGTATTCTCCCACATAATCATCCTCCACATCACCAGCAGGAGCCACAGAAGTATCAACAGCAGCACCAACAGTTTGGCCAGGCTGAAGAAGGACACGGCTCGCTCGGCAGAGGGCTGTTTCGCGACGTGGAGGTAGTAGTAGTTGTTGTTGTTGTTGTTGCAGAGGTGCGGTAGGTGCAGCTGGTGGTGGAAGACGCGCAATCATTTCATTAAATCTGTTATCGAGCTTTGTTTCGAATGTCTTCTCAAGTCAAGTGATCTTCTCCATGGCCTCTTCAAAATTGTTCAGCACATCTTGCACCTGTTCAGTCATCATTTGCTGAAACTTATCATGAAGCTCCTTGTTCGTTAAGTTCTCCCAGTCAATCTCGTCGGCTTGTGATCCTGGCATGGTTAGCAGCAATAGAAACACACAAGATTATGATCCTACACACTACTAACAAGTGGTGGTGGTGGTGGGTGTCACAAATCCGTCAAGCAAATCTCAAATTCTTACCAGTTCTTACCCAGCAGCAGGCGGTGATCGGCAACCGATGTAGTCAAAACTCTCAAAGCTTGGATAGAGCGGTTACCAGGGAGAGTCAAACGCACGATGTAGATGTATGTGGAACTGGGAAGGCTTATAATGTGGTAGCAAAAAGGGTCAGCAATAATCAATTCAGAGATGCAAAGTTGAATAAATGCTCAACAACGGTACTGTGCTGGTCCTAGGCTAGACCGTGCTAGAGACGCGAGCCTAGAACACTAACAAAATCACGGCGCTGCACGTAAACAAGGGAGGAGCACACTCTGAATTTTTTTTTTCTTTTTTCACTTTTTTTTGCACTTTTTTCCTCTTTTTTTTTCTCCGCAACAATTTTTTTTCCAAAAAGTCTACAAATGTCCTAGAAACTGCCTAGCCAGAATTTTCCAGACTTAGTTTTTTTTAAGCTGGAACTATTTTTCTTCTGCGGATGGCTCGGAAGTTGGGGAGTCCTACTCTGTCACGACTCGGAGTATCGCGTGATCTGGAAATCGAGAACAAAGCAACAATTACTAGACTCGGACTAGGACTGGTGGCGGAGATGAATCTGGTGGAAACTCGGACTGGTGGCGGATATTTGCAGGGCGATGGGACACGGACTGGTGGCGAATCTGTGATGGAGGTGGACTGATGTGGAGCATCCTATGGACATCACCATGTCAAGAGTCCGTTTGGCGAGTGAAACGTGCGACATCTACTTCACATACACAAAGGTGAATCATCTCCTTTACACGTGCTCACTTGACCCCTTCTGATGTAGGGTGGAACCCTAGATGGCCGATCTTTCACGAAAGGAGCGATCCCTACGAAGAACGTGATGAACAAGATGGGAAACACGAGGGAAACACGAGGTGAACACGAGAGAAATCACTCAACCAACAAGAATAGATCACACATGCGCTAGATCGATGAACACAAAGGTAAGATACAAGATCCAAAGTCAACAACGGACGATACAAATGCTAACCGGTTCTTCTCCGTAAGGAGGTCTTGATGGGGGTAACCCAAGAGGGGGTCTTGAATCCAAGGTGACCTTCTCCGTAGAGGGGCCGCGGTCTCTCTCGTGGAGTAGATCCGTAATGGATGAGCAATGCTCTATCTCACATATGAGCTAAACCAACGCTAACTCTAACTACGAGGAGGGGGTGTCCTATTTATAGTTATAGTGCAAATGAGGACGAAGTGAAGGGGTACATGGGCTCGGCCCAATACACTGTGTGCAGACAGGTACCAGACGTCCCCTGGGGACCGGTCGTCCGGTGGCTCGTGGGCGTCCGGACGTCCGGTAGTCTCCGGACTTCCGCTGATTTGGCTCGGGTGTGGTGGCACCGGTCGTCCGGTGGGGCCGGTCGTCCGCTCGCTGGGAGGTGTGGACGGTCGTCCGGTCCTGGACGGACGTCCGCTCGCTGTAGCATGGTACTTGGCGCAGGTTTGCTTCAGGTGCCGGACGTCCGGTCCCGACCGGTCGTCCGGTGGCTGGAGTTTCTTCGGCAGCTCTTCTTCTTGTACTTCACGGTCGGTGTCCTGGCCGTCTTGTCCATGGTCTTCCTCCTTGTTCCTGGTCATGCATAGCACATATATTTGAGGTAGTAACCATGTCTCACATGTAGAAAGTGACGGTTCGAAGAGGAGCTAGTTCACCTTGTGTCCAATGGCGTATAGTTGAGGTCTCATCTTATGTACCCTTGGGTCATGGAGAGTGATCGTAGGATGCTCTGCATCATCTCCCCTCCCTTGGGAAAGATCCGACCTCGGATCGTGATTCTCATCACCATGGGAACGGTTGTCGTGGACGGACATGAAGTTGGACGGAGTTGAAAACATGGCGCAATCCAAGTACTCCAAGGTGTCGCCGGAGTGGTATACATGCAAAAAGAGCAAACACAAACGACACTCGGAAATACAATGGTTAGCTCACACACGGTGTCCATCAAATAAGCATGAGTTCGTCCGAAGGAATTGTTCATGAAAAGGCACGAGATGCTTATCCAAATGATGTAAAATGGCATGTAAAGCATTCATGAGAGAAAATTCATTCATTGGGCACACAAAGGTGTTGCGAATGTGATCAATGCAACCACGGTGCAAAATGATGTCATAGTGAGACGGTTTATCAATAGCATGAATATGATAATGGATGCTCAATATGAATAAGTTATCATGCAATTGATGGTAGGCAATATGATCACGATGTATGAATATGCCATCAAGAAAGATCACAACAAATTTGCTAAGAAAGTGCTCGAGCTCATATATCATGGATGACACAGAAATACAAGATGCACCAAGGCAATCATAATGCAAGTCAATCCATGTATAAAGTGCAAACTTGTTATGGGAGTTGTTGTACCATGGCTCAATGTCGTGGTGGAAATGGTGGTCCGTTGGTGAATCTACTAAGTCCGAGCACTCCTCAACTTGAAATTCCATAGAGCCAATCTCCAATGTCACTCCTCCGTTCGCGAGATGTATCATGTAGACAACAAGAAGGAAACAACAATGAAAGAATGACCCATCCAATATGTGTATTTGAGGAAGGCTCAAAGGTAAGGAGTTCACCTTTATGAGAATGTCGAAAATGTTGGTGTCGCACATCGTGTACGCCTTCACATAACCAAATTGTCTCATGACGGTATCGCCTTGTGAATCCTTCAAAACAAAAGAACATGACAAATACTCGGAAAAACAAATGAGGTTAGTGGAAATGCAAAACCTATCATTCGTGTGGTAAGATACCCAACAAGTGTATGCATCATGCTCATCATAAGAAAGGACAAGGGAGCATTTCATAGTATGGAGGCATATGATGCGATAACAACCAAATACAATAGGCTCAAGTAAACAAGCATGCATCACAAGTAATATGTCCAAGTCTCCAAGATGAATAAGCATAGCATGGATGCACTCACTACAATGGCATATGAGAGGTGCAACTAATGGAGACAAGAGACAATGATCATGACAAATCAAGTGAGAGGCATGAACATATATTTCATCAACCCAAGAATAATGGAACATGGGTGATGCAACCAAGCAAGTAATCATAGTGATCAAGTCAAGCAAGCTAGTAGTGCGAAGATGCAACATACTAGAAGGAATCATGGTAAGCATGTCATGTGTGCAAATAGTGGGAATGAATATTGCACGTGACATATCACAAGCATGAAGGCAAGATATGAGCAAAATAGCATCAATAGCATGAGGCACATGATAAACATGGCAATAGCAACAAGGATCCCCACCAAGCATGCAAATACACATAGGAGTAGCATAATGGTGAATCATGGGTAGATGCAAGCAAGGGTCACAATTGCATGGCAAAGGCATAGAAGCAAGCATAACATGCAAAGTGAACACGATAGAATGGACATAAGGTGACAAGTGGTAAATAGCCCATAGTCGTGTGAAGCCAAGTAAAAGAGATGCGCGTAGTTCTTGCGCGAAGGGAATGGTGGTAAGGGTAGTCCACGTGATCCCAAATCATCGTCGTTGCTCAGCTCGTTTTGTCAACTCTTGGGATTGAGAGGTTGACGCGTATACGTGAGTACCTACACAAAACAAAGACAAGGGGAAAATTGTGTGTGCGTGGTATATGTACACATCATCCATCATGATGCATACGTGCATGTGTTGGTTAGCACAAAATATCCAATGCTCAAATAAATGAGATGCGTGATATAGAAACATGTCATCCATCATGATAGGTTTGGTGTTAAGTATAGCATAATGGAGACTCAAAGGATGTAATGCATCACTCGCAATATCTAGAGCATTGTGTGAAATGGTATGCATATGGTGCACACAAGGGATGTAATCATGCGAGGTATGGAATGCATCAAGATCTCCTAACATGTATGAGGAAACTATGGGTGTCTCCTCATGAGCATTTGTAGAAACATCACATGGAGAATATTGACAACATCCAAAACAAAGCATATTTGGTTCTATGTGATCTTGGCATGGTATAGTAGATGAATTGTGCGAATCATGTAAAGAAAGCATGGCAATATCATCACATGAAAAACAAAAGCCACTGACCATCATCTCGTCATCTATGCCATAAGTGCAAATGGGATTTATTTTAATGGGGCATGCATAGTTACTATGTTGAGATTGAAATGATGCAATATGAGAGATCTCACTCATAGCATATGACAAGTTCAAAGGGTTATCAAACATGATGTGACCAAAAGAATTTTCACATGATATCCTATGGAGCATAGCATCACAACTAGGCAACTCAACATGCTCATCATCATATTCATCATAAATTGGTAAGTCAAGACATGAAGAAGTCGCACTAGCATGAAGTATGGGAATAGGTGGATCAACATCATGCAAGCAATCATTGGTGAGATAGTCCACTAGTGGGACAAGAGAAGCACCATCACCTATGTTACCTTTGGAACATTGCTCATGTGTTGTAGGTGAGATGGTGAAGAACAAGTCGTTGTCATCTTGATCTTGATGGAACCATGTGGGGGATGCATCGTCGTCCACCATGGCCATCATCGTCTCCATTGGAGGTATGGACTCGTCGAGGATAGGCATGTCGTCATTTAGGAGACCTAGAACCAAAGAAGAAAACACACTCGGAGTAGAGGTTAAGTCGTTAGAAATCATAGTGGCCTCACGTGCCGTGTCAACTACCTCACTCACTAAGTGTTGTGGCTCACTCCCTCCCTCAAGGATGCTCTCACTCGTATGGTTGGTGGAGTCACTCAAATGGCTCTCAACCTCACATAGGATGTGTGGCATGCTCTCAAGTGTGGGGCTAGTGGTGGTCACACTCATCCTCTCATAGGAAATGCACTCAATGTCATATAGGGTGGAGTCACTCATCTTACTCATGGGTTGGTGGCTGTCCTCACATGGCAATTGGGTCATCTCATGATATGTGGGTGTCGGAGAGATGTTGGTGCAAATGTCTCCATGCTCAACTGTGACACCCAAGTTTTTATTTGGATTTTTCAAAAAAGATTTTTATTTGGCTTGAGGGGAGCAATTTAAATTTTTCTTTAAGAGAACTCTCCCTCATTTTTCCTTATGGCAAAAGTTTTGTTTGGATTCACCCAAGATCTGCCTTTGGTCTTGGAAGTTCTTACTTTTCATTTGGACTCAAAATAAAATGTTTTTCATTTGGGAAAATAACTTCTAAAAATCTGTTTGAATTTGCACTATGGCTTTTGGAAAGTCCTTCACCACTTTCAACTTTCCCTTCTTACCATGACATTTGTGCAAATCCTCTCCCCAAATCCTTCCCTCACCTTTGGATCATGTTTTACACCTAATCCAGCAAGTTGAACCTCCCCATGTGATTATTCCCATTCAAATTGCATTCAAACAAATTTCTGCCTTCTATTCTACCACTTGGAGATTTACAAAGGAACTCCATTTTCTGTTTGGACTTTTACCACCAAACTTCTTTCCCCTCCTAGTCCTTTGAACCCTCAACCTGGAACCATGAAGATCCACTAGTCTTCAGTTCAAAGATTTCAAACTACACCTGCTGCAAGTTTGGACCAGATTTGGCAAATTTGGTGAAATTCATTCAAAACCTTCTCCAAAAATTCCAAGTAAATTCAGGCAGCCCCTGGGTGCTTTGAGTGATCATCTCACCAAGTTACAGCTCCAGAAAAATTTATCTCATAGCCAAAACCTTCTGTCGAACACCTGCAGTGCACTGTCTTTGTCAAAGTTCAGAAATTTCAGAGATTCAGTTCAGTGCTCACTGTCGTTTTCTTCAGAGATGGACATCGATCTCGCCAGTGGCACCGCGTCGCCTTGCTCCTCGTCCTCGCCCCCTTGTTCCTGCACCGCACGAGTGCCTGGCACCTTGCGGGCGTCGGCGACGAGCAGCAGAAGGTGCGCCACCCCGTGACCAACGCCGGCGGCGGCTTTGCGGGCGCCAGCGGCAGACACGGCGCCGACGACGCCACCCAGCGCCGCCCAAACCACCGGAGCTTGCCGCGTGGCCTTCCACTCCCCCGAACGCGCTGCCGCTCTCGTCGTGAACCCTAGGGCGCGGAGCGCGCTCTCTGCCGCCGTTGAGGCCGTGCGGTCACCTCACCGTGGACCGACGCCATTACGCCAAGACCGACCCCGTTTAGCTGCAAATCGAGTCCAGTAACATCCACTTATGCTGCCCGACCGCTCAAACCCCCTGCCAACCCACTGCTCCGCCGTAATCGCTCGCCGGAGATTCACCGTTCACGGCCATCCCGTCGATCTGCCTATAAATAGGGGCCCCGAGCTTCAACTCGAGCACCCACCAGCCCTGCACTCCCCCTAGAGCACGCCTAGCCACTGGAAGAGCCCCGAGGAGGTCTCCTTCCTCGACTCCGGCCGCCGCGACCCGCCACGGGATCCAGCCCGATTCGCCCCCGTGTGTGCTCCTCCGCCTCCATTCTCTTGCCAGTAGCTTCACCATGCATCCCTCTTTCTGACCCGCACTTCAATTTGAAGCTTGCAGCCCTCCACCGGAGTTCCCCATCCTCACCCGAGCCGCCGTCCGCCGGAGAAAGTGTCGCCGTCGACGTGGTGCTCCCTGTTGGACGAGTCCACCACCCACCGACGCGGAAGAGGACGCTGAAGCTCTTGGTACCCTCTGTTTCTCCTAACTCACCGTGGTTCGACGCCGGCGTCCACCGCAGTCTTCGGGCGCCGGCGAGCTTTTCAAACCTGACTTGTGGACCCCGCATGTCAGCCTCTGTTCTTTTATTCGCGAACCGTTTTCTGTTGGCGCCTTCAGGCAAAATACGTTTCCTCCTTTGCGCTTGCGCATTCCCAGCCGAAGCGTTTTCTGTTTTCTTAGTTAAAACCCTGGAACTTTTCTGTTTCATTACAGATAAGTCCCTGGACAGAAACCTTTATAACTTTTTAATAAAAAGGTATTTTTGAGTGATTCTTTTTCTGACAATCTTCAAATTTTGTCTAGTTTTTTATGGGATTTATTTGAAAAATAATTGGAAAAGTTTCTGTGTATGTGTTGGTTTTCACGTTAGTGCCCGTTTCGTGAATTGCCGTAGGTTCCGGGAGGGGTGACGGAGCCGCGAGCTTCGCCAAGCTAGACTCCGACTTCTGCGAACCAGGCAAGCATGTTTGAACATTTGATATGGCAGATGTTTTGCATGTTCATGTGAAAGTTTGTGCGTGGCATGTGAGTGTCGATAAAAACCACGTTGCTTGTACGGCAACGACCCGGTTGTCCCAAAGTTGCGATGACCTCTGTTGAGAGGTGGCCTAATCATGTGGTGACATGAAGGGCAGCAAGGTGGTACTGTTGTAGCATGCCAGCCTTGCGTCATCCGACTTTCTTCGACGTTAACGTGGTTGGAGCCACGTTATCGACCTTTTCCCGCATGTTCCAAAGTTGCGATGATCTCTGATGAGAGATGGCCTAATCATGTGGTGACATGAAGGGCAGCAAAGTGGTACTGTTGTAGCATGCCAGCCTTGCGTCATCCGACTTTTCCGACGTTAACATGGTTGGAGCCGTGTTACCGTCCCTTCCCCTTTCCGTGCTACCACATGTCTCATTGCCAGGATGCGGTTTAGTAAGTTGGTAACCTCTTTCCGTGTACACACCAAACAGAGAGGCCGGGATGATGGTACCTTGGCCCAGGATTAAGGCCAGTCATTCGGTCAGGGGGCATGGGTGTTTCCGGTTGGGACCGAGAGGGGGGGCACCCCCTTAGAGCGCGCGTATATAAATTTGATCCCATGCTACGCGAGGTTGTAGCCTCCCCGTCTCAAGGTTTTTCTTGAACGTCGCCGAGGGTGATCCCTGGCTTCGGATGGTTGAATTGGGTGTGTACTGGTTAGACGTGTTTCCTCCAAAACACCGCAGACGGAACTAGTCCCCGTGGCTACTGAAATCCGTTGGTTGTGGTTAAGTACAAACTCTGCAGAGTCAATTCTTTCCAAATCATCGTATCCATGATCAGTAGGGTAAACATTATATCCATATCTATCCGTGTGAAAAACTTGTCCCCGGTGAACAAGCTCAAGTGGTAAAATTTCAGATTTATTGTTATTCCAGTGGATGGACTAACTTTATTTTGTGTCTCATGCTTGTGATAATTTATGTCTCCGAACTGTTGTAATAATGAGATATGATATAAGCCCTTTAGGTGACGTCGCGCAGACGTCCGACTGTGGCGTGTACTCGTTTCTCACTTTCGATATAAGCCCTTTATGTGATGTCGCTCAGACGTCCGACTGCGGCATGCACTGTCTTTACTTTCTGTTATAAGACCTTTATGTGGTGTCGCCCCGACGCCCGACTGTGGCATTATTATTCTGCATTTACCTCTCGAGGAGTCTTTCAGACACTCGTTTGGCACCCGCATTATTATTCCGCATTTTCCGCTCGAGGAGTCTTTCAGACACTCGTTTGGCACCCGCATTATTATTCCGCATTTTCCGCTCGAGGAGTCTTTCAGACACTCGTTTGGCACCCAAATTATTATTTCGCATTTTCCGCTCGAGGAGTCTTTCAGACACTCGTTTGGCACCAGTATTACTATTCTGCAGTTTCCGCTCGAGGCGTCATTCAGACCCTCGCTTGGCACCCAGTATTTATTTATGTCAAATCGCACTGGTTAACTTATTCATGTGCTCCATGTTTACATTTGTTATACCTTATGTCCGAACTGTCTTGCGAGTACTTTCATAGTACTCACCTGGCTTGTTGTTTTGGCCAGATGTTGACGAAGGTGATCTCTTGGATGAAGAGTTTGATAGCTTGTCCGATGCCTAGAGGAGTCCCAGTCAGTCCTGCGCGATCTCGGGTATTGGTCACTTATGTTGTTTACGCTTCCGCCACCCGCAATAAGTCTCCTCGAGCCTCACTCCGACGCTCGATGAGTTGTAGTATTCTGGAATCATATCACTCGCTTCGCAATGATATTTCCACCACCGTTATTATCATGAGTTAGAAGTTTGCCACCCTATCCGCCGTATTGTTTTACCGGCGTGCCTGTAATAGATTATTGGGCAGTCTCCGCTCAACCTTGTGTTATATTTAGTACTCCTGGTATTTTTCTTCTGTGACCAAGATTATTGTCTACCAGTGAGAAGGAATTCTTCTTCGCTGGTCCGTAAAAGGGATTGGTCTCTCAATAATTATTTTATTGAAAAACCGGTCGTGACATCAACTCCTATCGCCGCCTTGGTTGAAGGGATCGTCCCATGCTCAACCTTCTTGTCACCGTCTTGTGGTTGGAGGCCCATATGATGTGGCACCTCGTAGTTCGTCTCCATGACCGAAGGGAATTTCCCATGCTCGGCCATCGTCCTTGAGGGGCTTCCGAAGATGGAAGTGTGGCCCTCACTTGTAGGTGGTCGTCACGTTGTTGAAGATGTCGATGTAGGCGAAGTCGTGGGATGTAGGCGAAGATGTCGTACGTCCAAAGGCGAAGATACCTTGATAGCACTTGGCGAAGATGCCGAAGTGGTGGTGGTAGCCGTAGCTCCGTCTTGGTGGTGCTCGTCTCGCGGTCTTCTCTTATGCTCATGAAGCTTGGACTTGCCGTGAAGTAGGGCTTGTTGGGACTTGTGCATTTGCGCGTGTGGAGCATCTTCATGATGATGGTGTCGTTGTCGCACTTGAGGTCGTAGTAGATGTCATTCGTCGTCGTCGTGCACATGATGCTTGGAGGTGTCTTGCCCTTCATGACGATGTTGGCGATGGTCGCCATGGAGATGTGGACGTGGACGACTTGCGCTTGTATCGCATGGGCGCTCCGAAGATGATCGACTTGCTCGCCGCCGCCTTGAGGATGATGAAGGGGAAGAAGACTTGTAGTCGGCCACCATGTCTCGTAGTTGATCATGTAGCTCGCCCAACTTGGTGTCGATGTAGTCCCTTTTCCTTGCTTCGGAGTGGTGTATGTCGATGGCGAGGTTGTCTAGGCGCTCTCGCAAGGTAGATTGTGTGCCTTGCATTTGTCGTTGTAGATCGAAGATGGACGCTTTGGTGATGTAGTTGTTCACGCCGTCGTTGTTGTCGAACACCGGAGATGAAATGCCTTGCCTATCCATCACAAGACTCGAGCAAATATGAGTGGGAGAAAGAGAAGAACTTATACCAAATGTACCTTGACCGATATTGACAATGGATTAATGATCACTCAATGTGTAACAAGGAAATAGCACAATTGGTACCAATTCTTGTCGGTTTCTGACACCTACACAAGTAAGGCTTATGGTGGAGCTTGGTGAGGATAGTGGCACAAAAAACATTGATGAAAAATGTTAGCAAGAGTCAATAATGTTGAAAAAGATTCAAAAATTCGCAAGTGAAACAAGTAGACCAATAGCAATATGTGGCACACGGAAACACACACACGGATAGATAAATGGGGTCATGCAACCAAGGAATGAGCACAAAATGTGGAATCCACGGAAAACGCTCGTGTTGCACAACTCAAGAGAGACACTAGCACGATTGCTCAAAAGGCGGATACGACACTTGTGCACAATCTATAAGATGCAAAAGGATAAACTTTCTATCCCAAGTATGCTATATATGTATGGTTCCCGGTGTTTCTCTCAAGATGATCCAAGATGATCGGATATGACAATCTTATATGGAATGTGGTAAGATGCTATGGCTATTGCTTACAAGCTCTTTTGTTTCTCTCTTTTGCTTAAAAGCTTATTCTTCTTTTTTTGTATGGCCACTTTTGCACAATGCACAAACCAAGATAGCAATTGTGTATATGCGGGACCAAACTTGATACACAATGGATGATATGATACCAAGATGATATGGTATCTATGCAATGGAAGGCGTATCGATGATCACTAGTGTGCACAAGTAACGTTGCCGGCAATACTCAAATGGCTAGTCTCGATAGGCAAGTGACACAAAATAGGCTAGGGGTTATCAATGCAATTGCAAGGGGAATGTACAATGGTGCCGTCGAGGTTACCGTCCTTGGCGATGATGAGTGGCGGTGTTCTTGATGTAGATACCAAGACGATGGAGACTCGTCCCTAAGTAGCCGAAACACCTTAGGAAACGGAAAAACTGCGAACTCAAAATCTCAAGGACAAAAGTCAAATGGTGGTAGCGGAAAGCGGTGGTAGTGTTGCACTAGCCAATGCGGAAGTGGAGCGTAAGGTGGTGGACTATACACGGTGTCGGAGCTGGAAGCATGGTCCCTAAGTAGCCTAAACACCTTAGGAGACACAACTCACAACACAAACAAAATGGGGTTAAGTTGGTATGGCAGAAGTGTATGGTGGGGAAGCCTATGCGGAAGTGGTGGTGGTGGTTGATGAGGAAGCAACCATCCCTGTAACATCCCAAATTTTCAATTTGGAATGTTATACATTAGATCATCATTGCATAGCATATTTTATTGCATTTTGGCAAATCCTCGAAAATCCTAAGCAACTCAAGGACCCTCGGAGAGAGTTGGGGATTTTCCCGGTTTTCATATTTGATTTTTATCAAATAATGAAACGAGGATTTTTGGTTTAATTTATTTTTCCCTCCGAAAAATATTTCACATTAAAATATATGAGAGGAGAAAATATTACTTCTCCAAAATAATTGAAATATTGGAGGAAAAATATTAAAATCAAATATTTGATTTTATTCGGATTTTATTTGCATTAGAAAAATTGCACATTTTCAAAACTGCATTTTTGGGCCATGAAAATGTTCATCCCGTTCTAATTATTTCAATTATACGGTGAAAATTTATTTTGGCATTTTTAGATTTTTATTTATTTTTCTAGGATTTTTTTAGGTTCGGCGGAATTAATTATTTTTTTAAATCCTGAGCGCGCCGACTGGGCCGAAGCCCAGCCGACGGCCCAGCCCACCGCCCGAGCCGTCTCCCTCCCGGAGACCTAGCTCCCGCCGCCGCCCGAGTCCCGGTCGAGGACGACGCCGCCGCCGCCTTACCCCTCCCCCACGGCACCCCCCTCCTATATATCCCCGCCCGACCCCGCCGCCTCCCTCACCCCGTTCCCTGCCTCGATCGAAGCCGCCGACGCCGGAGAAGCCCGACGCCGGAGCCGAGTCGCCGCCGCCGAAGGAGCTCGCCGCTCGGAGCCCGAACGCCGCCCCTCGACGTCTCCCGTCGCCTCCCCGAGCCCTGCCACCCCCCGAGCCCTGCCGGAGCCCGTCCCGAGCCCCGCCGGAGTTGCCCCGACGAGGTAGCCGCAGCCGCCGCCGACCGTCAGTTTTTTTTCAAAAACCGCCTCGGTTTATTTTTTTTCGAAACCCTAGGTTTATTTTTTTATTAGATCGGTTTAATTTTTTTCGGTTTAGTTAGTTAGTGAACGTTCGCCGATGCGTTCGTTTTAACGAACGTGTTCGCCGGTTAGTCGCAGTTAACGAACGTCCGTTCGTTTAACTATTCGTCAGTTTTCTTTTTCGTCGGATTTTCCGCGATTATTCCAGATCGCGATTTCTGATCAGATTTTCGTTCTGGTATATCTTTTAGCTTGTTTATCGAAATCAGGCGATTCAAGCGCCTAGAGTTTTGTCTCGAAATTCTCTTTCTGTTTAACCTATTCAAACAAGTTTTTGCTACTGTAAAATTTGACTTAGATCCAGATTAGTAAATGAAGCTTATTTCTTTCGCCGTTTGACTTTCGTTGCTTCGTTTGATTCGATTCTTTTTGCAAACCGGAGTTCTTAAGTTGAAATTTCTGGTTAGATCTTTATTTGAGTTTTACCTGTGCATTAGATGAGTGCTTATTGTTTGCTTGTTTGTTTGCGATAGAGTACCCGGAGTGCGCCGCTTGCTACTTCGAATCTCTAGGTTTCACGGATCATCAGCAAGGCAAAGTAACACTTTGATCATACTTCTTTTACTACCCAGTTTTATTGCATTAGACCAATCCTCAAACATTGCATGATTAGGATCTAATTAAATTCTAGGTATTGGGAAGTAGTTGAGGTAGTACCTATTACCTGTTTATTATCAAACCTTTGGGAGTTACTTCTACGTTTGGTCATATTGCTATGCTATGCTAGTAGACGTGGATTGGGTTTGAGTGTTACCATGACAGATGTGAGATTGTTAATTAATGGTTAACCTCAAGGTGGCAACTAAAACTCACATCTGGGTGGATTGAGGTACTTGGGTATTCCAGGATTGCCTGTTTTTCTTTTGGACCGCCACCCAGGTTCAAAGGGATCATGAGATTATTCATGCTAGAAACTTCCGTGTGCAGCCACAAGCTATTATGGGCTCTAGCATAGCTGAGTAGGTTACATGATCTCTTGAAGAGGTGGGCTAGCAGATGTAGGGGAAAGGAGGTGTAACTGTCCACCCGGAGTAAAGAGTTATTGTTTCTGAAAGACTGTGTCTCGGTCATTCGTTTCTCAAACATCATGTAGTGCGAGAATCAAGCGGAGGCGATCGAGTCTTGTGGGGAAAAGTGTACAAACCTCTGCAGAGTGTATAAACTAATCATGGTTAGCCGTGTCCCCGGTTATGGACATCTTGAGTATCTAGTACTTGGATTATCATGTGAATCTCATCATGTTACTTTAATTAATTTTGTTGGGTTTGATGATGATACTTAATTGGGATTGAGAATGCTGTCAACCATTCTCAATGTTTAACAACCACAAATGATAGTTAAATAAAAATTTATTCCTTTGCTGTAGGGAAAAATTGGCTTTTCACAAAACTGTAACCATAGAGCCTTCTACCAGCCATATATGCATGTAGTATAGCATTATTTTGTTCATTACTCTCTATGTGTTACATTGCCAGCATATTCCATGTGCTGACCCGTTTTCAGGCTGCAACGTTTCATGTTGCAGACTTTTCAGACGACGAGTAAGATGCCTTAGGTCGTGGTCTTATACTCAGTGATGCCGTTGGAGTTGATGGACTCACTTATCTTCCAAGTCTTCCGCTGTTATCGTATTTAGATGGCCTTAAGCTATATTTACTTATTTCTCTCTTGAGATACTCGATGTAATAAGTGTGTGATTGCTACTCTATTATAAATCCTCCAAGTATTGTGCGTGTCAGCATTACTAATCCAGGGATGACACTGGTGCACAGCAACACAGACTGTTTGAGGTCTAGTTGCTACAAAGGTGGTATCAGAGCACACGCTGACTGTAGGACACGACCACTAAGCTTAAACCCTAGAACACTACTCTCTTCTCATTTCTGACTCCTCTCCACTTTCTACTCTTTTAGGAATGGTGGATGCAAGGAACAAGTTCATGCAACCGGATGAAGATACACCTTTTGGACGACACTTGAAGGAAGTCACTAAGTACCTGAACATCGGAATACCAAGCTTCACCGGGACTTACAAAGCCACACTACCATAAGAGGAGCGCTGGAAGATTCAAGTTCAAGTTCCAGGAAGGACGTTTACGCCAGTCACAGAGCCTATAGAGTTTTCCTTTGATGCACCAACCTGGAGTTTAGGGAAGAGCATGGCAGCCCACATCTCTATGGGACGCATTGGAGAAGTCTACCACAGGGAGCTTAAGGATACTATTTATCAGATTTGTGGACGCCGAGATGAGCAATGGGAGATGATCAACACCAAGAAGGATGGATCAATTGCAGCTTTCATCCAGGAGCAAAACCAACACATTCGTCGCCAGGAGAACCAGATGTGCGCAGACATGATAGATCTGAAGAAGGCATTGACCAAGATCACGGAGTTGGAGGAAGAACTCAATGCTACACGCGAGGATTATATGGAGGAAATCATCGCACTAGTGAGGAAGAACGGCGACCTGACACAGAAGATCGGAGTATTCATGGGAGACCCAGCACCAGGAGGAGAAGATGACGATTCTACTTGCCCGGATAACTACATCATCATCGACGACACCGACTCGGACCCCAGTGAAGAAGATTTTGTTGATGAAGCTGGAGCAGATATCATGGAGTCTTCGACCAATCAAAATTTCTAGTAGACCCCCATAATCAGTAGTAGTATTTCCCCCATGTATATAGTATAGTCCGAGCACTTTGTAATGATAGTTAGATCGATTGTATGCCTTGTTTGATTGAGTGATATTGTTTGTGTTTGTCTCATGTGCATATGGGTAGTGTTTTCCCTCTAGACCCCATTCTATTCTAAATTCTCATCTTTTTTAAACCTATCAGATGCCTCCGAGACGCGACACCGGATTTGTTTTCCCACCGGAGATCACTCAGTTGATTCAACAGCAGAATGCCCTGATGCAAGTGTTAGTACAGAACCAAGGCGACAACAACCCACCACCACCACCTATTGATCACTTAGCCCGTTTCTTGAGGTTGAATTCCCTTGATATGTATGAATGGATTTGTGGATAAGTTTAAGTTGCCCACCAAAGTTCTCAGAACACCTATGTTAGTAACCTCGCCAGGAGCAGAGTATATGGCATGCCAAGGATATTTTGAGATTGCCATTGGCCATAGGTAGGCATGTTTTCCCCTCAGACCTAATAGTATTGGAGTCGCAAGGTTTGGACGTAATATTGGGTATGGATTGGCTATCGATGTATGGGGGAAACATCGATTGCGCCAGTAAGACGATTTTGCTTACCACCCCAGAAGGAAGAAGGATTAAGTATGTATCCCGGCATATGCCGAAGAGGACTCAGGTGAATTCCTTATCGGGAGTTGTACAGGAAGAAGTACCAGTGGTGAAGGATTACCTGGATGTATTTCCAGAAGAGTTGCCAGGCATGCCACTAGATAGAGACATAGAGTTTTTGATTGAACTTTTGCCAGGCATAGAGCCGATATCTAAGAGACCGTATAGGATGCCCGCTAAGGATTTGGAAGAAATTAAGAAGCAGATTAAGGAGTTACTGGATGAAGGCTATATTCGCCCAAGTTCTTCACCTTGGAGATCACCCGTACTTCTAGTGGAGAAGAAAGATGGATCGTTGAGGATGGTTGTTGATTATCGAGGATTGAATGAAGTGACCATCAAAAATAAGTACCCACTGCCAATGATCAATGATTTGGTTGACCGATTACAAGGAGCTAAGGTATTTTCCAAGATCGATCTACGATCAGGATACCATCAGTTAAAGATTCGAGAGTTGGATATACCTAAGACGGCTTTTACCACCAGGTATGGGCTATATGAGTATACCGTTATGTCATTTGGTCTGACTAACGCACCTGCCTATTTCATGAACCTGATGAACAAAGTCTTTATGGAGTTTTTGGATAAGTTCGTCGTAGTGTTCATTGATGACATTTTAGGCTACTCCAAGAATGAAGAGGAGCATAAGGAACATTTGCGTTTGGTACTTGAGAAGCTCAGAGAACATCAGTTATACGCCAAGTTCAGCAAATGTGAGTTTTGGTTGAAGGAAGTTGGATTCCTCGGACATGTTATATCCGGAGAAGGAATAGTAGTAGACCCCACCAAAGTCGACACTTTGATAAACTGGGAATCACCCGCATAAGTTGGAGAGATCCGGAGTTTTCTTGGACTTGCAGGATACTACCGGAGGTTCATTGAGAATTTCTAAAGGATTGCTAAGCCCATGACAGAGCTTTTAAAGAAGGACACCAAATTCAATTGGACTGAGGAATGTGAAGCTAGTTTCCCAGAGTTGAAGAAACGTTTGGTTACATCACTAGTGCTGATTCTGCCAGATCAACGCAAGGATTATGAAGTATATTGCGACGCTTCACGTCGAGGACTTGGAGCAGTGCTAATGCAGGAGGGAAGAGTTGTTTCATATGCTTCACGACAACTTAAACCCCATGAGAAGAATTATGCCACCCATGATTTGGAGTTAGCAGCCGTAGTACATGCGTTGAAGACATGGAGACATTTTCTCATCGGAAATCACTGTGAGGTGTACACGGATCACAAGAGTTTGAAGTACATTTTCACGCAGAAGGAGTTGAATCTCAGGCAAAGGAGATGGTTGAAGCTCATTAAGGATTATGACATGAGATTGCATTATCACCCAGGGAAGGCTAACGTAGTAGCTGATGCGTTGAGCCGCAAGAGCCATGTTAACACCCTCATGACCGGAGAGTTACCGAAATTATTAGCCGAGGATCTTCGCGAGCTATGATTGGAGATAGTTCCAAGAGGCTATTTAGCAACGTTGGAGATTCAGTCTACCCTAATGAAAAAGATCAGAGAAGCTCAAAAGACATACAAGGAGATTGACGAGATAAAGGAAAGGATGAGCAAAGGAAAAGCCAAGTGATTTCGGGAGGATGAGGACGATACCTTATGGTTTGAGGACCACCTTTATGTGCCCAATAATCCGGAGATCAGGAAGTTGATCCTGCAAGAGGCCCATGATTCACCGTATTCGATTCACCCAGGAAATACCAAGATGTATTTGGATTTGAAGGATACTTTCTGGTGGACCGGAATGAAGAAGGATATTGCAGAGTATGTAGCAGTTTGTGATGTGTGTCAGAGAGTGAAGGCAGAGCATCAGAAGCCAGCAGGATTGCTACAGCCATTGCCGATACCCGAATGGAAATGGGATAAACTAGGCATGGATTTTATCACGGGATTGCCCAGGACTCGTTCAGGCTATGACTCAATATGGGTTGTAGTCGATCGTTTGACGAAAGTAGCTCATTTCATCCCAGTGAAGACCACTTACACCAGTGCTAAGTTGGCAAAGATATACATGACCAGGATCGTATGTCTGCATGGAGTTCCGAGGACCATTGTATCAGATAGAGGAACCTAGTTTACTTCAAGGTTTTGGAATCAGTTACATGAAACTTTGGGTACCAGGCTAGAGTTCAGTATAGCCTTTCATCCACAGACAGACGGACAGACCGAGAGAGTCAATCAGATTTTGGAAGATATGCTGAGAGCTTGTGCGCTAGATTATGGATCTAGTTGGGACGATAATTTGTCGTATGCAGAGTTTTCTTACACAACAGTTATCAAACCAGTTTGAAGATGGCCCCTTTCGAAGCTTTATACGGAAGGAGGTGTAGAACACCATTGTTATGGGACGAAGTTGGAGACCACCAGTTGTTTGGCCCAGATTTGATTAAAGAGTCTGAACGGAAAGTGAAGTTGATTCGCGATAGGCTCAAGGTAGCCCAATCCAGGCAGAAGAGTTATGCAGATTCAAAATGCAAGGAGACAGTTCATGAAGTCGGAGATAGAGTTTATCTTCGTGTATCACCACTTAGAGGAGTGAAGCACTTTGGAGTTAAAGGAAAGTTAGCGCCACATTTTGTAGGACCATACAAAATTTTGGAGCATATGGGAGAAGTTGCTTACAAACTGGAATTGCCTGAAGGATTGTCAGGAGTTCATGATGTATTTCACGTTTCCCAGTTGAAGAAGTGCCACGCAGAGATGCCTGAGATACCACTAAGAGATACGGTGCCATTGGAAGCGGTTCAGCTGGATAGTGACTTGAGGTATGAGGAGAAACCAGTTAAGATTCTTGAGTATGCCAGCCGAGTCACCCGCAGCAAGGTTATCAAGTTTTGCAAAGTTCAGTGGAGTCACCATACCGAGGACGAAGCCACCTGGGAGCGAGAGGAAGATCTACGGAAGAACCACTCTCACCTATTTCCTAGCCAACCCGAATCTCGAGGGCGAGATTCATCTTAAGGGGGTAGGTTTGTAACATCCCAAATTTTCAATTTGGAATGTTATACATTAGATCATCATTGCATAGCATATTTTATTGCATTTTGGCAAATCCTCGAAAATCCTAAGCAACTCAAGGACCCTCGGAGAGAGTTGGGGATTTTCCTGGATTTCATATTTGATTTTTATCAAATAATGAAACGAGGATTTTTGGTTTAATTTATTTTTCCCTCCGAAAAATATTTCATATTAAAATATATGAGAGGAGAAAATATGACTTCTCCAAAATAATTGAAATATTGGAGGAAAACTATTAAAATCAAATATTTGATTTTTTTTCGGATTTTATTTGCAATTTTATTTGCATTAGAAAAATTGCACGTTTTCAAAACTGCATTTTTGGGCCAAGAAAATGTTCATCCCGTTCTAATTATTTCAATTAGACGGTAAAAATTTATTTTGGCATTTTTAGATTTTTATTTATTTTTCTAGGATTTTTTTAGGTTCGGCGGAATTAATTTTAAAAAAAAATCCCGAGCGCGCCGACTGGGCCGAAGCCCAGCCGACGGCCCAGCCCACCGCCCGAGCCATCTCCCTCCCGGAGACCTAGCTCTCGCCGCCGCCCGAGTCCCGGTCAGGGACGACGACGCCGCCGCCTTACCCCTCCCCCACGGCACCCCCATCCTATATATGCCCGCCCAACCCCGCCGCCTCCCTCACCCCGTTCCCCGCCTCGACCGAAGCCGCCAACGCCGGAGAAGCCCGACGCCGGAGCCGAATTGCCGCCGCCGAAGGAGCTTGTCGCCCGGAGCCCGAACGCCGCCGCCCGCCGCCCCTCGACGTCGCCCGTCGCCTCCCCGAGCCACGCCGCCCCCCGAGCCCCGCCGGAGCCTGTCCCGAGCACCACCAGAGTTGCCCCGACGAGGTAGCCGCAGCCGCCGCCGACCGTCCGTTTTTTTTTTCAAAAACCGCCTCGGTTTCTTTTCGAAACCCTAGGTTTATTTTTTATTAGATCGGTTTATTTTTTTCGGTTTAGTTAGTTAGTGAACGTTTGCCGATTTGTTCATTTTAACGAACGTGTTCGCCGGTTAGTCGCAGTTAACGAACGTCCGTTCGTTTAACTGTTCGTCAGTTTTCTTTTTCGTCGGATTTTCTGCGATTATTCCAGATCGCGATTTCTGATCAGATTTTCGTTCTGGTATATCTTTTAGCTCGTTTATCGGAATCAGGCGATTCAAGCGCCTAGAGTTTCGTCTCGAAATTCTCTTTCCGTTTAACCTATTCAATCAAGTTAATGCTACTATAAAATTTGACTTAGATCGAGATTAGTAAACGAAGCTTGTTTCTTTCGCCGTTTGACTTTCGTTGCTTCGTTTGACTCGATTCTTTTTGCAAACCGGAGTTCTTAAGTTGAACTTTCTGGTTAGATCTTTATTTGAGTTTTACCTATGCATTAGATGAGTGCTTATTGTTTGCTTGTTTGTTTGCGATAGAGTACCCGGAGTGCGCCGCTTGCTACTTCGAATCTCTAGGTTTCACGGATCATCAGCAAGGCAAGTAACACTTTGATCATACTTATTTTACTACCCAGTTTTATTGCATTAGACCAATCCTCAAACATTGCATGATTAGGATCTAATTAAATTCTGGGATTGGGAAGTAGTTGAGGTAGTACCTATTACCTGTTTATTATCAAACCTTTGGGAGTTACTTCTACGTTTGGTCATATTGCTATGCTATGCTAGTAGACGTGGATTGGGTTTGAGTGTTACCATGACAGATGTGAGATTGTTAATTAATGGTTAACCTTAAGGTGGCAACTAAAACTCACATCTGGGTGGATTGAGGTACTTCGGTATTCCAGGATTGCCTGTTTTTCTTTTGGACCGCCACCCAGGTTCAAAGGGATCATGAGATTATTCATGCTAGAAACTTCCGTGTGCAGCCACAAGCTATTATGGGCTCTAGCATAGTTGAGTAGGTTACATGATCTCTTGAAGAGGTGGGCTAGCAGATGTAGGGGAAAGGAGGTGTAACTGTCCACCCGGAGTAAAGAGTTATTGTTTCTGAAAGACTGTGTCTCGGTCATCCGTTTCTCAAACATCATGTAGTGCGAGAATCAAGCGGAGGCGATCGAGTCTTGTGGGGAAAAGTGTACAAACCTCTGCAGAGTGTATAAATTAATCATGGTTAGCCGTGTCCCCGGTTATGGACATCTTGAGTATCTAGTACTTGGATTATCATGTGAATCTCATCATGTTACTTTAATTAATTTTGTTGGGTTTGATGATGATACTTAATTGGGATTGAGAATGCTGTCAACCATTCTCAATGTTTAACAACCACCATGATAGTTAAATAAAAATTTATTCCTTTGCTGTAGGGAAAAATTGGCTTTTCACAAAACTGTAACCATAGAGCCTTCTACCAGCCATATATGCATGTAGTATAGCATTATTTTGTTCATTACTCTCTATGTATTACATTGCCAGCATATTCCATGTGCTGACCCATTTTCGGGCTGCAACGTTTCATGTTGCAGATTTCTCAGACGACGAGTAAGATGCCTTAGGTCGTGGTCTTATACTCAGTTATGCTGTTGGAGTTGATGGACTCACTTATCTTCCAAGTCTTCCGCCGTTATCGTATTTAGATGGCCTTAAGCGATATTTACAAACTTATTTCTCTCTTGAGATACTCGATGTAATAAGTGTGTGATTGCTACTCTGTTATAAATCCTCCAAGTACTGTGCGTGTCAGCATTACTGATCCAGGGATGACACTGGTGCACAGCAGCACAGACTGTTTGAGGTCTGGTCACTACAGTCCGCTGGGGACCGGTCGTCCGGTGGCTCGTGGGCGTCCGGACGTCCGGTAGTCTCCGGACATCCGCTGATTTGGCTTGGGTGTGGTGGCACCAGTCGTTCGGTGGGGCCGGTCGTCCGCTCGCTGGGAGGTGTAGCCGGTCGTCCGGTCATGGACAGACGTCCGCTCGCTGTAGCCTGGTACTTGGCGCAGGTTTGCTTCAGGTGCCGGACGTCCGGTGGCTGGAGTTTCTTCGGCAGCTCTTCTTCTTGTACTTCACGGTCGGTGTCCTCGTTGTCTTGTCCATGGTCTTCCTCCTTGTTTCTGGTCATGCATAGCACATATATTTGTGGTAGTAACCATGTCTCACATGTAGAAAGTGACGGTTCGGAGAGGAGCGAGTTCACCTTGTGTCCAATGGCGTATAGTCGAGGTCTCATCTTATGTACCCTTGGGTCATGGGGAGTGGTCGAAGTGGACATGGGGATGATCGTAGGATGCTCCGCATCACCTTTGAGGATGGTATACTACTTGACACATCTCCCGTGTGCATGCATAGGTATTGTCGGAGCTTCACGGATGTTGAGGAGGAGTGCAAGCGCCAAGGAACAACTACACCATCCGCGAGGGAAGCATGGAAGCGACGACGAAAGAAGACGGAGCTACTGAAGCTACAGCGGCCAGACATCCGGGCCAGAGGCCGGACATCCGGCGCCTGTGTAGCTGCCAAGGAGCTGCACCGACAGACGGCCAACAGCATCAGCGGCCGGACATCCGGCGCCAGCCCCGGACATCCGGCACCTCGCCAAAGCCCGGACATCCGGCCCTTCCCCCGGAAATCCGGCATCAACGACAGAACGCACCCGAAGTTTGGCCACTTCAGCCCGGACATCCGGCGCCTCGCGAAGCCCCGGACATCCTGATGTAGGGCGGAACCCTAGGTGGCCGATCTTTCACGAAAGGAGCGGATCCCCAAGAGGAACTCGAAGAACACGAGGGAGAGCACGAGGGAAATCATGAGAGAATCACTCAACCAACAAGAATAGATCACACATGCGCTAGATCGATGAACACAAAGGTAAGATACAAGATCCAAATTCAACAAAGGACGATACAAAGGTAACCAGTTCTTCTCCGTAAGGAGGTCTTGATGGGGGTCTTCTCCGTGAGGAGGTCTTGAATCCAAGGTGGATCTTCTCCGTAGAGGGGCCGCGGTCTCTCTCGTGGAGTAGATCCGTAATGGATGAGCAAAGCTCTATCTCACATATGAGCTAATCTTTTGCTAACCCTAGAAAGAGGAAGGGGATGGAGTATATATAGTCTAGGGGGCGAAGAGGTACATGGGCTTCGGCCCTTCACTGTGCGCAGACAGGTGGAGCCGGATGTCCGGGCGTCGGGCCGGATGTCCGGGGCTTCGGGAGGGGCCGGATGTCCGGGCTAGGGGGCCGGATGTCACGGCTGACGGTGAAAACTTCTGTAGGTTCTGGTGCGAGGCGCCGGATTTCCGGGCTCGGGCCGGATGTCCGAGCTGGACGCCGAATGTCCGGACCCTGTATACTTGGGCGGCTAGGCTTCGGCTGTTGTGGTCGCTCCAGGGGCTGGATGTCCGGGGCCTGGAAGGTGAACTTGCCTGTTTCCGTTGGTTCTCTTCATCCATGGACTTGGCGGCTTGTCCGTCTTCACGTGCATCCTCGGGAGGTTCCTCTTGACACCTAATCATGCATAGCATATCGGACTTAGGTTGTAGCCATGTCTCGAGTGGATAATATGTGATATCACTAAGGAAGGAAGTCACCTCATTCTCGAGAGCTCTAGCTCGTGCCCGTCTCATAGGTCCTCTTGGCTCTTGATGAGACGATGGTAGGTCCATGGGGATGACCGTAGGATGGTCCGCATCATCTGCCCTCCCTTGGGAAAGATCCGACCTCGGATCGAAATCCTCATCACCATGGTACGGGGAGAGATCTTTGATGTTGAAGATGTCGCTCACGGAGTACTTGTCGTGTGGGATGTCGATCTTGTATGCGTTGTTGTTGTAGCGTGCAAGCACCTTGAAGGGTCCATCCGCTCGGGGTAGTAGCTTGGACTTGCGTTCATTGGGGAAGCGATCCTTGCGAAGGTGTAGCCACACAAGATCTCCAACATTGAACATCATGAGTTGCTTGTTGACGTTGAGCTTGGTCGCGAGTCGTTGTACTTGGCGCTCGATGGTGTTCCTTGTATCTTCATGCATCTTCTTGAGGAAGTTGACTCGGGCACTCGCGTCCATGTTTGTGCGCTCTTGTAGCAATAGAGGTAGATTGTCCAATGGTGACAATGGTTTGAAGCCATAGACGATCTGGAAGGGGGACTTGCCGGTAGTCGAATGTCTTACACGGTTGTAGGTGTACTCGGCGATAGGTAGGCACTCCTCCCACTCATTGATGTTCTTCTTTGTCAACACGCGTAGTAGCGTGGAGAGCGTGCGGTTCGTCACCTCCGTTTGGCTGTCGGTTTGTGGATGGTATGCCGAAGAGAACAAAAGCTTGATTCCAAGCTTGGCGCACAAGGTCTTCCAAAAGTAACTCAAGAACTTGATGTCGCGGTCCGAGACAATCGTCTTTGGCACTCCATGAAGTCGCAAGATTTCCCTACAAAACAAATTTGCAACATGTGAAGCATCGTCTATCTTGTTGCAAGGAATGAAATGAGCCATTTTGGAGAATCGGTCCACAACAACAAAAACGGAATCCTTGCCATTTCTAGTTCTAGGCAAACCAAGCACAAAGTCCATGCTAATATCTTCCCATGGGTGATATGGAATTGGAAGTGGCATATAGAGGCCATGAGATTGGGCTTTAGACTTAGCTTTGCGACATGTAGAGCATCGGTTGGTGAAGCGATTGACGTCCCGAAACATCTTGGGCCAAAAGTAGTTCTTGGAGAGCGTAGCAAATGTCTTGTCGCGTCCAAAGTGTCCCATGAGTCCGCCTCCATGAGATTCCTGCAAAAGCAACAAGCGAAGAGAGGACTCGGGAATGCAAAGTTTGTTAGCTCTCATAAGATATCCATCTTTGATGTAGTATCGATCCCAAGAAGTATGCGTCAAACACTTGGCATAAGGAATAGCAAATGTAGGATCATGCTCATACAAGTCTTTTATATGCTCAACGCCAATGACATTTAACTCAAGTTGAGTAACAAGCATGCAAATACAGGAAAGCGCATCCGCCACAACATTTTCCTTACCTTTAATTCTAACATCCCAAATTTTCAATTTGGAATGTTATACACTAGATCATCATTGCATAGCATATTTTATTGCATTTTGGCTAATCCTCGAAATCCTAAGCAGCTCAAGGACCCTCGGAGAGAGTTGGGGATTTCCCGGTTTTCATATTTGATTTTCATCAAATTATGAAACGAGGATTTTGGTTTTAATTATTTTTCACTCCGAAAAATATTTCATATAAAAGTATATGAGAGGAGAAAATATGACATCTCCAAAATAATTGAAATATTAGAGGAAAAATATTAAAATAAAATATTCAATTTTATTTGGATTTTATTTGCATTAGAAAAATTTGCACGTTTTCAAAATTGCATTTTAGGGCCAAGAAAATGTTCATCGCGTTCTAATTATTTTAATTAGACGGTGAAAATTTGTTTTGGCATTTTTAGATTTTTATTTATTTTTCTAGGATTTCTTTTAGTTCGGTGTAATTTAAAAAAAAATCGCCCGCGGACCGAACTGGGCCGAAGGCCCAGCCGGCCACCTGCAGCGCCGCCTCGCCCAAATTGTGGCCGAGCCGGACTCCCGCCGGAGTCCGGGACGACGCCGTCGCCGCCGACCGGGGTCGCCCCCTTCTCCAAGTCGGACGCCCCCCGAACCTATAAGTACCCCGCCCCGCCACCTCGTTCCCCACCCCGACCCCGCCGCCCGCGCCACCAACCACCGCCGCCGTCGCCGAACGCCGCCACCGCAGGAAGCCGCCGCCCGACGCCCGAACGCCGCCGCCACCCGCCGCCCGGACCCGCAGCCCCGCCGCCCCACGCCGCCTCCCGAACCCCACCGGAGCCGCCCGACCCCGCCGGATCCCGCCGGACCCAAGGTAGCCATCGCGCCGGTTTTCGCCGGAAAACCGTGCAGTTTTTTTAGAAACCCCGGTTTATTTTTTTTATAGATCGGTTTGGTTTTTTCGGTTTAGTCTTTTTAGCGAGCATTTGCTCGTTCATTCGTTTTAACGAACGCGTTGATCGTTTAGTTACAGTAAACGAACGTTCGGTCAATAAACTGTTCATCAGTTTTTCTTTTTCTCGGATTTTTCCGCAATTATTCCAGATCGCGATTTCTGATCCGATTTTCGTTCTAATATAACTTTTCGCTCGTTTATCGGAATCAGGCGATTCAAGAGCCTAGAGTTTCGCCTTGAAATTATCTTTCCGTTTAACCAACTCAAACAAGTTTTTGCTACTGTAAAATTTGACTTAGATCCAGATTAGTAAACGAAGCTTGTTTCTTTCGTAGTTTGACTTTCGTTGTTTCGTTTGATTTGATTCTTTTGGCAAACCGGAGTTCTTAAGTTGCACTTTCTCGTTAGATCTTTTATTTGAGTTTTACCTATGCATTAGATGAGTGCTTATTGTATGCTTGTTTGTTTGCGATAGAGTACACGGAGTGCGCCGCTTGCTACTTCGAATCTCTAGGTTTCACGGATCATCAGCAAGGCAAGTAACACTTTGATCATACTTCTTTTACTACCCAGTTTTATTGCATTAGACCAATCCTCAAACATTGCATGATTAGGATCTAATTAAATTGTGGGTATCGGGAAGTAGATGAGGTAGTACCTATTACCTGTTTTATTATCAAACCTTTGGGAGTTACTTGTACGTTTGCTCATATTGCTATGCTATGCTAGTAGACGTGGATTGGGTTTGAGAGATCTTTCCATGACAGTTGTGAGATTGTTAATTAATGGTTAAACTTAAGGTGGCAACTTAAACTCACATCTGGGTGGATTGAGGCACGTGGAGAATCCAGTGTTGCCTGTATTTTTGGAAATCCCGGGGTTCCGTGTGATTATCCTATGGACCGCCACCCTGGCTCAAAGGGATCATAAGATTATTCATGCTAGAAACTTCCGTGTGCAGCCACAAGCTATTATGGGCTCTAGCATAGTTGAGTAGGTTGCATGACCTCCTCCAGTGGTAGGCTAGCAGATGTAGGGGATGTAGGTTGGTACTGTCTACCCGGGGTTAGAGTTAATGCTTCTGAAAGACTGTGTCTCGGTCATCCGTTTCTCAAACACCATGTAGTGCGAGAATCCCAACGGAGGACATCGAGTCTTGTGGGGAAAAGTGCACAAACCTCTGCAGAGTGTACAAACTAATCATGGTTAGCCGTGTCCCCGGCTATGGACATCTTGAGTATCTAGTTCTTGGATTATCATATGAATCTCATCACCATGTTACTTAAGTTAATTTGATTGGGTTAATCACGTTCTTAATTGGGATTGAGATGCTGTCAACCATCTCAATGTTCGACAACCACCATGATAGTTGTAACGCCCACGATGCGGCTATATCTCCCACGTGTCGAGGCACGACTTAGAGGCATAACCGCATAGTGGTTTTGTCGCAAGAAGGGTCATCTTCACACAATCCGATGTAATGAACAAGAATGGGATAAAGAGTTGGCTTACAATCGCCACTTCACACAATACATAAATAGATATCATACATCATCCAAAATACAATCATATAGACCGACTACGGTCAAAAACCAGATGAAAATAAGACAACCCCAAATGCTAGATCCCCGATCGTCCCAACTGGGCTCCACTACTGATCATCAGGAAAAAACACATAGTAACGACCACGTTCCTCGTCGAACTCCCACTTAAGATCGACCCCATCATCTGCACTGGCATCGTCGGCACCTGCAACTGTTTTGGTAGAATCTGTGAGTCACGGGGACTCAGCAATCTCACACCCGCGAGATCAAGACTATTTAAGCTTATAGGAAAGGGAGGTGCAAAGAGGTGGAGCTGCAACGGCAAAAGCATATATGGTCGCTAACTTGCGCAAATGAGAGCGGGAAGAGAAGCAACGGAACGGACGTCATCTAGAATTGACCAAGAAGTGATCCTGAACACCTACTTACGTCATACATAACACAGGCCGTGTTCACTTCCCGGACTCCGCCGAGAAGAGACCATCACGGCTACACACGCAGTTGATGTATTTTAATTTTGGTCAAGTGACAAGTTATCTACAACCGGACAATAACAAATTCCCATCTGCCTCATAACCGCGGGCACGGCTTTCGAAAGATAATACCCTGCAGGGGTGTCCCAACTTAGCCCATCATAAGCTCTCACGGTCAACGAAGGATAAACCTTCTCCCGGAAAGACCCGATCAGTCTCGGAATCCCGGTTTACAAGACATCTCGACAATGGTAAAACAAGACCAGCAAAGCCACCCGAATGTGCCGACAAATCCCGATAGGAGCTGCACATATCTCGTTCTCAGGGCACACCGGATGAGACATCCTACGAGTAAAACCAGACCTCAAGTTTCCAGGAGGGGGCCCCGCAGTCTACTCAGTTTGGACCAACACTCGAAGGAGCACTGGCCCGGGGGGGTTAAAATAAGATGACCCTCGGGCTCGCGAAAACCCGGGGGAAAATGCTTAGGTAGCAAATGGTAAAACCAAGGTTGGGCCTTGCTGGAGGAGTTTTATTCAAAGCGAACTGTCAAGGGGGTCCCATAAATCACTCGACCGCGTAAGGAACGCAAACTCAAGGAACATAATCCCGGTATAACAGTAACTAGGGCGGCAAGAGTGGAACAAAACACCAGGCATCAGGCCGAGCCTTCCACCCTTTACCAAATATATAGATGCATTAATTAAATAAGAGATATTGTGATATCCCAACATATCCATGTTCCGACATGGAACAACTTCAACTTCACCTGCAACTAGCAACGCTATAAGAGGGGCTGAGCAAAAGCGGTAACTTAGCCAAACAATGGTTTGCTAGGAAAAGGATGGTTAGAGGCTGACATGGCTAAAATGGGAGACATGATATAGCAAGTGATAGGTAGCGGAGCATGGCAATAGAGCGAACAACTAGCAAAGCAAAGATAGAAGTGATTTCGAGGTGTGGTCATCTTGCCTGCAAGGTTCTCAGAGTTGTCGAAAGCTTGATCCTCGTAAGCATACTCGACAGGTTCCTCGTTCACGAACTCGTCTCCCGGCTCTACCCAAGACAAGAACACAAACAAACGGAACCACAATCAACAACGAGAAATGCACAAGCAACATGATGCAAAACATGTATGATATGCAAGATATGATATGCGATGCATATGCGTGCTCCGGAAGGAAAATGATGAACATGGCAGTAACATGGCAAACCAAGCATGCCACTGGAAAGATGAGATGATTTCGGTCGAAATCGATATAAAGATCACCGGAATCGGATGCACGGTTTGCAAATGGCAAGCAAAACAAGAATGACACTAATCTGCGATAAACAGCAAGATAGCACTTGAAATGCAACAAGCAACAATGCTACAGCACCCCAACATAGGAACAAAGCAGATGGCAGTAATCTAAAGGAGATGCTTGACAAAAGATGAACACTGAGCTACGGCTAGTTCACAACATATCAAGCTCAAACAAGCATGCCAAAAGTGCAAAAGATTACAGGTTCACAGACTTGGTGAAAAACTGGACATGGCAGAAATCAGCATCAGGTAGCAATGTTCAGAGCACAAAATCAACATGCTACAGGAACTTAAGATGGCAAAACAAGGCATGGAAGTGTTCTACTAAAAGCACATGACAAAAGTCCCTTACTGACCATAAGCCAAAAAGGAACAGAAGATATGATGGCAAGCATGTAAACATAGCATGTTTCGATATCAGGTTTCAGACTTGGCAGAAAACAGAGCATGGCAGAAATAATAATATGTAGGCCTCTTTGTGAGCTTGATTCACTCACTACAGAGCAATTCACTACAAACCAAGCATACCTAAAGCAAGATGGCATGTTTATGAAGCTAACCATGGCAAGAACAATTGCATAGCATGTATGGATCAGCTACAATAAGCTTGGCAAATTTGCATATCATGTTAAGAATCTGCCAGAAATATTTTATAGCAAAAGTAGAGCAAGATAGAGTCATGCTATGGCACCCCATAATTGCAAACAATTCCAGGAATGGATCCATTACAACTATAGCTACAAAACATCCTTACTGAACATCTCCAAAATATGCATGGATCTCTCTGTAGCATCAAGTTTACATGGCAACACAATTACAGCAGACAAGGACTTAGAGAAATCACTAAGTCCCTGAAATCAGAAATATTACGGGACCTACTTTGCATGCTTGTGCTAGTCACCACAGAGATCATACAAATACATGGACTACACCACTGGAAAGATGGCATGGCATACCTCAAAACACATGTAGAGCTCATGCTTAAAAGATGCACAGAATAAATGATACAAAAATGACAAATCTCCAAGTTCTGATAAGAACCAGAGAATAACAGCAACTAGCCCTCTTCCAACAGAGATTTGGGCATCAAGATGACCTCTAATGACCATGGTGCAATTGAAAAAAAATGAAGAGCATCGCGAGACGAGCAATTTTACATATTATACGCGCAAATCGGAGCTACATGCATGGAGTTATAGCTATACGAACAGAGGCACTTGCTGATAAAATTTCCATGACTTCGAAAATAGAGGGGGCTCGGGGGGAAGGTACCGATCGGATCTGGCCGCTCTCGGGCTCGTGCTCGTCAGCCTCGCCGGTGATGGAGGAAGAGGCGGCGAGGGAGGGAGGCGGCGCCGGTGGAGGAAGGAGGCGCGGGGCCTCGGGCGGCGCCTCGGGTGGCCGGAGGAGGGGCGCCGGCGGCGGAGCTCCGGCGGCGCGGCGGTTGGCAGCGGCGATGGCGGCGGCGGCGGCCGGCCGGCGCGGCGGCGGCGGAGAGGCGAAGGCGGCGGCGGCGCGGTAGGGCGGAGGAGCGCGGGCGCGGTGCGGGCCGGGCGGGCCGTGGCGGTAGGAGGCCGGAGGCGGGCCACGTGGCGGCGGCGCAGGCGGGCGGACGTTTTCGTCCGGCGGCGCGCGGTGGAGAAACTAGGGTTTCGTCTGCGATTCCGATTTTCGGGATGCCCACATATTTATAGGTAGAGGGAGCTAGGAGGCTCCAAATGAGGTGCGGTTTTCGCCCACACGATCGTGATCGAATGACCTAGAGCATGGAAGAGAGTTTGGTGGGTTTTGTGCTGGTTTTAGAGGGGGTTTTTGCTGGGCATTCAAATGGACATTGCGGATGCCCGGTTAACCGTTGGAGTACCAAACGACCTACGAATGGAACGAAACTTGACCGGTAGTCTCCGGGTGGTATAATAAGGCCACTTGACAAGCCTCGGTCCATTCCGAGAAAGTTTGACACACGCACACGAAAGAAAACAAGAGGGGTGCACCGGAGGAGATAGGAGCGCCGGATTGGAAAACGGACAACGGGGAAAAAGCTCGGATGCAAGAGACGAACACGTATGAGAATGCAATGCACATGATGACATGATATGAAAATGCATGACATGACAAAATACAAAACGAAAGACAAAACCCGACAACGGAGGGAAAATCATAACACATAGCCGGAAATGGCAAGAGTCGGAGTTACAAATATGGCGAGTTACATGCGGGGTGTTACAACACTCCACCACTACGAGAGGATCTCGTCCCGAGATCTAGGACTGAAAGAACTCCGGATATTCGGAACGGAGATGGTCCTCGCGTTCCCAGGTGGCTTCCCGGTCGGAATGGTGCGACCACTTCACTTTCAGGAATTTGATTGACTTGTTGCGAGTCTTGCGCTCAGTTTCTTCAAGAATAGCAACGGGGTGCTCATGATAAGACAAATCTTCTTGGAGGTCAATCTCTTCGAAGTTGATAGTGCGCTCAGGCGTCTTGAAGCACTTGCGGAGCTGTGACACGTGGAACACATCGTGCACGTTCGCGAAGTTGGAAGGAAGCTCAAGTTGATAGGCGAGGTCGCCTCTTTTGCCAATGATCTTGAAAGGACCCACGTATCTAGGGGCAAGCTTCCCTTTGATACCGAAGCGACGAGTGCCTTTCATTGGAGAGACGCGGAGGTAGACATGGTCTCCGATCTCGAAAGTCAAATCACGATGCTTACTATCATAGTAACTCTTCTGGCGCGATTGCGCGGCTTTGAGATTATCACGGATGACTTTACACCTTTCTTCAGCTTCAGTGATTAAGTCATTGCCAAGAAGTTGGCGTTCACCAGTCTCTGACCAATTGAGAGGAGTACGACACTTTCTGCCATAGAGAATCTTGAATGGGGCCTTGCCCGAACTCGCTTGGAAGCTGTTGTTGTAGGAGAATTCAGCATAAGGGAGACAATCTTCCCATTTCATGCCAAAGGAAATGACACAAGCCCTGAGCATATCTTCAAGAATTTGATTGACTCGCTCGACTTGGCCACTAGGTTGAGGATGGAAAGCTGTGCTGAAGCGAATGTTAGTGCCCATGGCCTTCTGGAAGGAGTCCCAGAACTTAGAGGTGAAGATGCTTCCACGATCAGAAGAAATCAATTGTGGAATGCCGTGCAAAGAGACAATTCTGGAGGTGTAAAGCTCTGCCAGCTGAGCTGTTGTGATGGATTCTTTGATTGGAAGGAAATGAGCCACTTTAGAGAGCTTGTCAATGACAACAAAGATAGCATCATTTCCGCGCCTGGACTTGGGAAATCCAGTCACGAAGTCCATTTCGATATGATCAAACTTCCATTCTGGGATAGCAAGAGGTTGGAGGAGACCAGCTGGTCGTTGGTGTTCTGCTTTCACTCTTCGGCAGACATCACATTCATTCACGAATTGAGCAATTTCTCGCTTCATTCGAGTCCACCAATACGACTGCTTGAGGTCATGATACATCTTCGTACTTCCAGGATGAATGGAAAGGAGAGAATTGTGCGCCTCGTTCATTATGACTTTCCTTAGATCACCTTTAGGAACCACAATCCGGTCCTCGAAGAATAAAGTGTCTCTGTCATCAATGCGATAGCACTTGTATTTGGAAAGACCCTTGTCGATACCACGTTTCACCTTCTTCACCATGGCATCAAGGAGTTGTGCCTCACGAATTTGATCTTCCAAAGTAGGAGATACTATGAGGTTGGCAAGAAAACCTTGAGGAACAACTTGGAGATTCAGCTTGCAGAAAGCTTCACAAAGATCCGGTTGGAAAGGCTTGAGGATTAAGCTGTTGCAATAAGCCTTCCTGCTTAAAGCATCTGCAATGACATTGACCTTGCCTGGAGTATATTCAATACTCGGGTTGTACTCTTGAATCATTCCGACCCATCGAGTCTGCCTGAGGTCGAGGTTGGGCTGAGTGAAGATGTACTTGAGACTCTTGTGATCGGTGAAAATGTCCACTTGTCTTCCCAACAAGAGATGTCTCCACGTTATCAATGCATGGACAACTGCCGCCAACTCGAGATCGTGAGTGGGATAGTTCTTCTCGTTGGGCTTCAACTGACGAGAGGTATAGGCCACAACTTTCTTCTCTTGCATTAATACATCACCGAGACCTTGGAGAGAAGCATCACAGAAAACTTCATACGGCTTGGATTCATCAGGAGGAGTCAAGACAGGAGCTGTGACTAGTTTCTCTTTGAGAGTGTTGAAAGCAACATCACACTCAGGAGACCAGACATATTTCACATGCTTCTGTAGGAGGTTGGAAAGAGGCTTCGCAATCTTGGAGAAATTCTCAACGAATCTTCGGCAATAGCTTGCAAGACCCAGAAAACTGCGGAGCTGCTTGACATTTTGAGGAGGTTCCCAATCCACAACTGCGGACACCTTCTCGGGGTTAACAGCGATGCCCTTGGCAGAGATGATGTGACCAAGGAAAAGAACTTCATCGAGCCAAAACTCACATTTGGAGAACTTCGCATAGAATTGATACTCTCTGAGCTTGTCGAGCACCAATCGCAAATGTTTGGCATGATCCTGCTTATTCTTGGAGAAAACCAAGATATCATCGAGATACACCAGAACGAATTCATTGGTATAGGGGTTGAAGATGAAATTCATCATCCGAGAGAACACCGGAGGAGCATTGACAAGGCCGAATGACACGACAGTATATTCATAAGAACCAAAGCTTGTTCTGAATGCTGTCTTGAGAATATCTTCTTCACGAATGCGAATCTGATGATAACCCATACGAAGGTGAAGCTTCGAGAATACTTTAGCCCCTTTGAGTTGCTCAAATAGCTCATTGATGTTGGGAAGTGGATACTTGTTCTTGATTGTCTTCTTGTTCAATGGACGGTAGTCGACACAAAGTCGGTCCGTGCCATCCTTCTTCTTGACAAAAAGAACACCACAACCCCATGGAGAAGAACTCGGTCTGATCAAACCCAGACGTTCTTGTTCATCGAGCTGTTTCTTCAATTCCTTCAGCTCGTTAGGTCCAAGCTTGTATGGACGCTTGCAAACGGGTTCAGTGCCAGGCTCCAGTTCGATAACGAACTCAACTGGCCGATGAGGAGGCATACCCAGAAGCTCTTTTGGAAAGACATCTTGATACTCGCAAACGACAGGAATTTGAGAGATGGCATTCAATTCGCCTTTCTCATTGAGAGAGAAAAACCGAATGGTTTCATCACGAGCGGCAAAAATAATCACATCCTCAGACGAGTGTGTCAATTGAATTTCCCTGGCTGCACAATCAAGTTGAGCCTTGTGCTTAGAAAGCCAGTCCATCCCGAGAATTAGATCAATATCCGAGTCACCAAGAACAATTGGAGAAGACTGAAATTTATAGTCGCCCGTCTTGATGGAGACATCGGGAGCAACCAAACTAGAAGACAAAAGCTTTCCCGGAGAAACAACTTGCATAACTTTGGATAAAATCTCTGTGTCAACATTGTGCTTCGATGCAAATGGGTATGACAAGAAAGAATGCGATGCACCAGTATCAAAAAGAACTTTTGCGGGAATATCATTAACTGAGAGATTACCCATTATCACATCAGTAGATTCCTCCGCTTGAGTTGCATTCATCATGTTCACCTTTGCAGACTTTGGATTATGCTTGACCACTGCATTGCTGGAAGATCTGAAAGGAGGAGGAGGAGGAAGACGCCTCTGGTTGAAGCACTTGTTAGCATAGTGACCTTTCTGCTGACATTTGTTGCAAGTCACCTCTGAGAGTGGACGGTGATAAGGAGCATTGGACTTTGGAGCTTGATTCTGAGACTTGTTCTGATAGCCAGAGTTGGAAGAACCATGGCCACCTTTGTTCTTCTGCTGATAAGGCTGACGAAACGGAGGAGGAGGGGGCAACCAAAACTTCTGTTGCTTAGCTGTCACAAGTGAGGAAGAAGAAGACTGAACTGCGTCTCTGACTCTCTTCTTAGAAGCCTCACACTTGAGCTGAGCAGCCTCTTGCTTCAGTGCCATATTATAGAATTGATCAAACTGAGTAGGCTCAACAAGAACGAGAGCTAACTGCAGATCCTCTTTAAGGCCACCTCTGAAGTGATAGATCATGCTCTTCTCATCAGGAACGTCTTGTTTAGCGAAGCGAGCAAGTTTCTGAAACTGAATGTTGTATTGATACACAGACATGTTGCCTTGCTTGAGATTGCGGAACTCCTCACGCTTGCTCTCAACAACACTTTGTGGAATGTGGTGCGCTTTGAAATCCCGACAGAAGTCAGTCCAAGTGATCACACGACCTCCTCTAGAATCTTTGTATTGCTGAAACCAATCAGCAGCTTGGTCCTTGAGCTGGAAAGAAGCAAACTTGACATAGTCCTCAGGCCTGACATTGCTACATTCAAAATGCTTGTTGATGTCCACGAGCCAATCATCGGCATCCGTGGCCTCGGCACAGTAGCTGAAAGACTTGGGCTGATTTGCGAGAAACTGGTTGAGAGTGGCAAAGTGAAACTGATTGTTGCCTTGACCTTGATTGCCTTGATTGCCTTGCCCTTGAGTACGTTCTTGCAAGAGTTGCAGAATCATCTGAGCATTGGCGTTGGTGGCTGCCATGATTGCTTGCCATGCCTCCGGAGGTGGAGGTGGTGGCGGAGGGTTCGCTTGACTCCCTTCATTGCGATCCGGATTCTGACGCGTGGCGGAGCCATCCTGAAGAGGGTGACATCCGTTAGCATCTTGATAGACAAATAGATAGGTAGAATCAACGGATAGAAATTGCAACATATAGTCTTCACAATAAACATTCGAACGAAGATGAACGAATGAATTCCGTAGTAAATCATCACACTTCCATAAGTTGAGAAGCCACTTGAAAAAGATATGGAATGAACATATGAATTCGAAGAAACTCGAATAGCACAATACAAAACAAAACAAGTATTGGCTTGCAGAATAAGCCGGAACAAACATATGATAGATATTTCGTCCGAAGTTTTTGTGGTGGGGCCCACACGGGCTCAATCGTACAGCACCATCATGTACAAGGCTGTGCACATGACATACGAAGCGTCCCCGAGTCGGCAAAGCCATGGACTCTTTAAGACACAACGAGACCACTGTAAAATCAACCGTGGAAAGGCGGACCACTAGACGTCGAACCCCAATCTCATGTCATGCGTCTGTCGAAAAGATATCCTAAGGCTACTAGAATTCCCACTTATAAACTCCCGAAACTTTCTGGTTATGCAATCTGGTCTAGGGGATACAGGGGACACAAAATATATCACCCAAACTAACAATCCCTAGATCCAGCTGTATCCATCCGTCAACACATAACCAAGAAACCTTCGGAAATCGTTTACCTCAACCTTCGAAAAGCATCCGTTATACAAGTTATGGCAATACTCCCGAACTCCCGCCCCAGTACTGGGTGGCGTCGAGGTGATCTCACCAACAACTGCATAAAAGAGATTTCGATGTCGGCGAAACTCAGGTATTCCAGAACTGCAACCATAAAATTGTGACGACAACACCTCGGAGCTCAACTCCCCGGGACACTACCACAACCCCTAAATGACAGGAGGCACCAAGAACAATGTTCTCATCACAAAACCATCGGAACGATTCCAAGATACCCGCGTGATCCTAAATTTTTTTTAGTGAAATTTGAGAAGAGAGTAGTCAAAACTTCTACGTCAGGAGACCTCACCAGAGCGACGAAGGGACTGAGGAGTAAAAAGAATCCGACTCTCCGATATATATAATCCTAAGACCCAAAACATTTTGTTCTAGACTCAACAACGCCAGCGATTCGATCAAGCAAGGGGCTCCTAAGTCGGGGATGGCTCTGATTACCAACTTGTAATGCCCACGATGCGGCTATATCTCCCACGTGTCGAGGCACGACTTAGAGGCATAACCGCATAGTGGTTTTGTCGCAAGAAGGGTCATCTTCACACAATCCCATGTAATGAACAAGAATGGGATAAAGAGTTGGCTTACAATCGCCACTTCACACAATACATAAATAGATATCATACATCATCCAAAATACAATCATAGAGACCGACTACGGTCAAAAACCAGATGAAAATAAGACAACCCCAAATGCTAGATCCCCGATCGTCCCAACTGGGCTCCACTACTGATCATCAGGAAAAAACACATAGTAACGACCACGTTCCTTCGTCGAACTCCCACTTGAGATCGACCCCATCATCTGCACTGGCATCGTCGGCACCTGCAACTGTTTTGGTAGAATCTGTGAGTCACGGGGACTCAGCAATCTCACACCCGCGAGATCAAGACTATTTAAGCTTATAGGAAAGGGAGGTGCAAAGAGGTGGAGCTGCAGCGGCAAAAGCATATATGGTGGCTAACTTGCGCAAATGAGAGCGGGAAGAGAAGCAACGGAACAGACGTCATCTAGCAATGACCAAGAAGTGATCCTGAACACCTACTTACGTCATACATAACACAGGCCGTGTTCACTTCCCGGACTCCGCCGAGAAGAGACCATCACGGCTACACACGCAGTTGATGTATTTTAATTTTGGTCAAGTGACAAGTTATCTACAACCGGACATTAACAAATTCCCATCTGCCTCATAACCGCGGGCACGGCTTTCGAAAGATAATACCCTGCAGGGGTGTCCCAACTTAGCCCATCATAAGCTCACACGGTCAACGAAGGATAAACCTTCTCCCGGAAAGACCCGATCAGTCTCGGAATCCCGGTTTACAAGACATCTCGACAATGGTAAAACAAGACCAGCAAAGCCACCCGAATGTGCCGACAAATCCCGATAGGAGCTGCACATATCTCGTTCTCAGGGCACACCGGATGAGACATCCTACGAGTAAAACCAGACCTGAAGTTTCCAGGAGGGGGCCCCACAGTCTGCTCAGTTCGGACCAACACTCGAAGGAGCACTGGCCCGGGGGGGTTAAAATAAGATGACCCTCGGGCTCACAAAAACCCGGGGGAAAAGGCTTAGGTAGCAAATGGTAAAACCAAGGTTGGGCCTTGCTGGAGGAGTTTTGTTCAAAGCGAACTGTCAAGGGGTCCCATAAATCACCCGACCGCGTAAGGAACGCAAACTCAAGGAACATAATCCCGGTATAACAGTAACTAGGGCGGCAAGAGTGGAACAAAACACCAGGCATAAGGCCGAGCCTTCCACCCTTTACCAAATATATAGATGCATTAATTAAATAAGAGATATTGTGATATCCCAACATATCCATGTTCCGACATGGAACAACTTCAACTTCACCTGCAACTAGCAACGCTATAAGAGGGGCTGAGCAAAAGCGGTAACTTAGCCAAACAATGGTTTGCTAGGAAAAGGATGGTTAGAGGCTAACATGGCTAAAATGGGAGACATGATATAGCAATTGATAGGTAGCGGAGCATGGCAATAGAGTGAACAACTAGCAAAGCAAAGATAGAAGTGATTTCGAGGGGTGGTCATCTTGCCTGCAAGGTTCTCAGAGTTGTCGAAAGCTTGATCCTCGTAAGCGTACTCGACAGGTTCCTCGTTCACGAACTTGTCTCCTGGCTCTACCCAAGACAAGAACACAAACAAACGGAACCACAATCAACAACGAGAAATGCAAGCAACATGATGCAAAACATGTATGATATGCAAGATATGATATGCGATGCATATGCGTGCTCCGGAAGGAAAATGATGAACATGGCAGTAACTTGGCAAACCAAGCATGCCACTGGAAAGATGAGATGATTTTGGTCGAAATCGATATAAAGATCACCGGAATCGGATGCACGGTTTGCAAAATGGCAAGCAAAACAAGAATGACACTAATCTGCGATAAGCAGCAAGATAGCACTTGAAATGCAACAAGCGACAATGTTACAGCACCCCAACATAGCGACAAAGCACATGGCAGTAATCTAAAGGAGATGCTTGACAAAAGATGAACACTGAGCTACGGCTAGTTCACAACATATCAAGCTCAAACAAGCATGCCAAAAGTGCAAAAGATTACAGGTTCACAGACTTGGTGAAAAACTGGACATGGTAGAAATCAGCATCAGGTAGCAATGTTCAGAGCACGAAATCAACATGCTACAGGAACTTAACATGGAAAAACAAGGCATGGAAGTGTTCTACTAAATGCACATGACAAAAGTCCCTTACTGACCATAAGCCAAAAAGGAACAGAAGATATGATGGCAAGCATGTAAACATAGCATGTTTCGATATCAGGTTTCAGACTTGGCAGAAAACAGAGCATGGCAGAAATAATAATATGTAGGCCTCTTTGTGAGCTTGATGCACTCACTACAGAGCAACGCACTACAAACCAAGCATACCTAAAGCAAGATGGCATGTTTATGAAGCTAACCATGGCAAGAAAAATTGCATAGCATGTATGGATCAGCTACAATAAGCTTGGCAAATTTGCATATCATGTTAAGAATCTGCCAGAAATATTTTATAGCAAAAGTAGAGCAAGATAGAGTCATGCTATGGCACTCCATAATTGCAAACAATTCCAAGAATGGATCCATTACAACTATACCTACAAAACATCCTTACTGAACATCTCCAAAATATGCATGGATCTCTCTGTAGCATCAAGTCCCTGAAATCAGAAATATTACGGGACCTACTTTGCATGCTTGTGCTAGTCACCACAGAGATCACAAAAATACATGGACTACACCACTGGAAAGATGGCATGGCATACCTCAAAACACATGTAGAGCTCATGCTCAAAAGATGCACAGAATAAATGATACAAAAATGACAAATCTCCAAGTTCTGATAAGAACCAGAGAATAACAGCAACTAGCCCTCTTCCAACAGAGATTTGGGCATCAAGATGACCTCTAATGAACATGGTGCAATTGAACAAAATGAAGAGCATCGCGAGGCGAACAATTTGACATATTATACACGCAAATCGAAGCTACATGCACGGAGTTATAGCTATACGAACAGAGGCACTTGCTGATGAAATTTCCATGACTTAGAAAAATAGAGGGGGCTCGGGGGGAAAAGTCAACGCCGGTACCGATCGGATCTGGCCGCTCTCGGGCTCGTGCTCGTCGGCCTCGCCGGCGATGGAGGAAGAGGCGGCGAGGGAGGGAGGCGGCGCCGGTGGAGGAAGGAGGCACGGGGCCTCGGGCGGCGCCTCGGGTGGCCGGAGGAGGGGCGCCGGCGGCGGCCGGCCGGCGCGGCGGCAGCGCGGCAGGGCGGAGGAGCGCGGGCGCGGTGTGGGCCGGCAGGCGCGGTGCGGGCCTGGCGGGCCGCGGCGGTGGGAGGCCGGAGGCGGGCCACGTGGCGGCGGCGCAGGCGGGCGGACGTTGTCCGCCGCGGACGTTTTCGTCCGACGGCGCGCGGTGGAGAAACTAGGGTTTCGTCTGCGATTCCGTTTTTCGGGATGCCCACATATTTATAGGTAGAGGGAGCTAGGAGGCTCCAAATGAGGTGCGGTTTTCGCCCACACGATCATGATCGAACGACCTAGAGCATGGAAGAGAGTTTGGTGGGTTTTGGGCTGGTTTTAGATGGGGTTTTTGCTGGGCATTCAAATGGACATTGCGGATGCCCGGTTAACCGTTGGAGTACCAAACGACCTCCGAATGGAACGAAACTTGACCGGTAGTCTCCGGGTGGTATAATAAGGCCACTTGACAAGGCTCGGTCCATTCCGAGAAAGTTTGACACACGCACACGAAAGAAAACAAGAGGGGTGCACCGGAGGAGATAGGAGCGCCGGATTGGAAAACGGACAACGGGGAAAAAGCTCGGATGCAAGAGACGAACACGTATGCGAATGCAATGCACATGATGACATGATATGAAAATGCATGACATGACAAAATACAAAACGAAAGACAAAACCCGACAACGGAGGGAAAATCATAACACATAGCCGGAAATGGCAAGAGTCGGAGTTACAAATATGGCGAGTTACATGCGGGGTGTTACAATAGTTAAATAAAATTTTATTCCTTTGGAGTAGGGAAAAATTGGCTTTTCGCAAAACTGTAACCATAGAGCTTTCCACCAGCCAAATATGCATGTAGTATAGCCTTATTCTGTTCATTACGCTCTATGTGTTATATTGCCAGCATATTCCATGTGCTGACCTGTTTTCGGGCTGCAACGTTTCATGTTGCAGACTTTTTAGACGACGAGTAAGGTGCCTTAGGTCGTGGTCTTATACTCAGTGATGCCGTTGGAGTTGATGGACTCACTTATCTTCCAAGTCTTCCGCTGTTATCGTTTTTAGATGGCCTTAAGCCATATTTATCATACCTAGTTCTCTTTTGAGACACTCGATGTATTAAGTGTGTTATTGCTACTCTGTTATAAATCCTTCGAGTACTGTGCGTGTCAGCATTACTCATCCAGGGATGACACTGGTGCATAGTAGATCAGACTGTTTGAGTTCTGGTCGCTACAAGATGGTATCAGAGCACACGCTGACTGTAGGACAGGACCACTAAGCTTAAACCCTAGAACACTACTCTCTTCTCATTTCTGACTCCTCTCCATTTTCTACTCTTTTAGGAATGGCGAATGCAAGGAACAAGTTCATGCAACCGGATGAAGATACACCATTTGGACGCCACTTGAAGGAAGTCACTAGATACCTGAACATCGGAATTCCAAGCTTCACCGGAACCTACAACGCCACATTACCAGAAGAGGAGCGCTGGATGATTGAAGTTCAAGTTCCAGGAAGGACGTTCATGCCAGTCACTGAGCCTATAGAGTTTTCCTTTGATGCACCAACCTGGAGTTTAGGAAAGAGCATGGCAGGCCACATCACTATGGGACGCATTGGAGAAGTTTACCACAAGGAGCTTAAGGATACTCTTTATCAGATTTGTGGGCGCCGATGAGCAATGGGAGATGATCAGCACCAAGAAGGATAGATCAATTGCAGCTTTCATCCAGGAGTTAAACCAGCACATTCGTCGCCAGGAGAACCAAATGTGCGCAGGCATGATAGATTTGAAGAAGGCATTGACCAAGATCACGGAACTGGAGGAAGAAATCAAGTCTACACGCGATGGATATGAGGAGGAAATCGCAACATTACTTGAGAAGAATGAAGACCTGATAAAGAAGATCGAAGTTTTCATGGGAGACCCAGCACCAGGAGGAGAAGATGACGATTCTACTTGCCCAGAGAACTACATCATCATCGACGACCCTGACTCGGACACCGGTGAAGATGAATTTGTTGATGAAGCTGGAGCAGATATCATGGAGTCTTCGACTGATCAAAATTTCTAGTAGACCACCATAATCAATAGTAGTATTTCCCCATGTATATAGTATAGTCCGAGCACTTTGTAACGATAGTTAGATCGATTGTATGCCTTGTTTGAATTGATTGAGTGGTATTGTTTGTGTTTGTCTCATGTGCATATGGGTAGTGTTTTCCCTCTAGACCTCATTCTATTCTAAATTCTCATCCTTTCTAAACCCAGCAGATGCCTCCGAGACGCGATGCCGGAATTTTTTTTCCACCGGAGATCACTCAGTTGCTTCAGCAGCAGAATGCCCTAATGCAAGTGTTAGTACAAAACCAAGGCAACAACAACAACAACCCACCACCACCACCTGTTGATCATTTGGCCCGATTCTTGAGGCTGAATCCGCCGGTGTTTTCCAGCAGCACCGACCCAATTGTTGCAGATGATTGCCTCCGCAAGGTTGGAAGGGAGCTGACCACTGCAGGATGCACAGATGCGGAGAGAGTGCATTTTGCCGCACATCAACTTGATGGACCCGCGGCATCATAGTGGGAGAATTACACAGCCACTCACCCTATCGACACTGTCACATGGGACCAGTTTCAGCAAGCTTTCCGTACTGCCCATGTTTCAGTAGGAGCTATGGCTATGAAGAAGCGTGAGTTTCGCAACCTACGCCAAGGAGGACGCACCGTAGGCCAGTATGTGGAGGACTTTAGTAAGTTAGCACGTTATGCCCCAAATGACATTGCTACAGATGCAGCCAAGCAGGAGAAGTTTCTGGAAGGACTGAATGATGGGCTAAGCATGCAGTTGATGGTAGCAACCTTCAACAACTACCAGGAGTTGCTATATAGAGCTCTCATGATTGAAGGGAAGCAGCAGTAGATTGAAAGCCGCAAGAGGAAGTATGGACAAGGGAAGTACAATTCTGGAGCTCATCAGAAACCACGTTTTACCCCGAATTCAGGAGGACATTTTCAGCATACCCATGGAGCAGGAGGTTCGCACAACCATAGTGGACCCAAGAATGGTAATGGGAATGGAGGAAGCAACGGACAGAACCGTACCAACCCATCGACCCCAACTAAGAGAGATCTGAGCCACATTACTTGTTACAAATGCCAGAAGACTGGACATTATGCAACTGAATGCCCGGAAGCTAAGAATGGAAATGGCAATGGAACCTCTGAGAAGAAGCCCAACCCTTTCAACAAAGCACAAGTGAACCACGTTTCCGTGGAGGAGGTTGAAGCACAGCCTGATGCAGTAATAGATAAGTTTTTGGTTAAGACATTTACTGCACTCGTTCTTTTTGATACTGGTGCATCGCATTCATACATATCAAGGGGATTTGTGGATAAGTATAAACTGCCAACCCAAGCCCTTAGGTCACCCATGTTAGTAACCTCGCCAGGAGCAGAGTATATGGCTAATCTATGGTGTGATCGGTTACCATTAAGGATTGGTAACTACGTGTTTCCCTCAGACCTAATAGTATTGGAATCGCAAGGATTGGATGTGATATTAGGCATGGATTGGTTATCGAAGTATGGAGGGAACATTGAATGCGCTAGTAAGTCAATTTTTCTTACCACCCCAGAAGGAACAAGGATCAAGTATGTATCCCGGCATGTGCCGAAGAGGACTCAGGTGAATTCCTTATCAGGAGTTGTACAAGAGGAAGTACCAGTGGTGAAGGATTTCCCTGACGTATTTCCAGAAGAGTTGCCAGGCATGCCACCGGATAGAGACATTGAGTTTTTGATTGAGCTTTTGCCAGGCACAGGGCCAATATCTAAGAGACCATACAGGATGCCCGCTAAGGATTTGGAAGAAATTAAGAAGCAGATTAAGGAGTTACTAGATAAAGGCTATATTCGCCCAAGTTCGTCACCTTGGGGATCACCAGTGCTTCTAGTGGAGAAGAAGGATGGATCATTAAGGATGGTTGTTGATTATCGAGGATTGAATGAAGTGACCATCAAAAATAAGTACCCACTACCGATGATCAATGATTAGTTTGACCGATTTCAAGGAGCTATGGTATTTTCCAAGATCGATCTGCGATCAGGATACCACCAGTTGAAGATTCGAGAGCAGGATATACCTAAAACGGCTTTTACCACTAGGTATGGGCTGTACGAGTATACCGTTATGTCATTTGGTCTGACTAACGCACCTGCCTATTTCATGAACCTGATGAACAAGGTGTTTATGGAGTTTTTGGATAAGTTCGTCGTGGTGTTCATTGATGATATTTTGGTCTACTCCAAGAATGAAGAGGAGCATAAGGAGCATTTGCGTTTGGTACTTGAGAGGCTCAGAGAACATCAGTTATATGCCAAGTTCAGAAAATGTGAATTTTGGTTGAAGGAAGTTGGATTCCTTAGACATGTTATATCCGGAGAAGGAATAGCAGTAGACCCCACCAAGGTTGTCACTGTGACAAACTGGGAATCACCCACATCAGTTGGAGAGATCCGGAGTTTTCTTGGACTTGCAGGATACTATCGGAGGTTCATTGAGAATTTTTCAAGGATTGCTAAGCCCATGACGGAGCGGTTGAAGAAGGACACCAAGTTCAATTGGACTGAGGAATGTGAAGCTAGTTTTCAGGAGTTAAAGAAACGTTTGGTTACATCACCAGTGTTGATTCTGCCAGATCAGCGCAAGGATTATGAAGTTTACTACGATGCTTCACGTCGAGGACTTGGAGCAGTGCTTATGCAGGAAGGAAGAGTTGTTTCATATGCTTCACGACAGCTAAAACCCCATGAGAAGAATTACGCTACGCATGATTTGGAGTTAGCAGCTATAGTGCATGCGTTGAAGACATGGAGACATTTTCTCATCGGAAATCACTGTGAGGTGTACACGGATCACAAGAGTATGAAGTACATTTTCACGCAGAAGGTTAAATCTCAGGCAAAGGAGATGGTTGGAACTCATAAAAGATTATGATATGAGATTGCATTATCACCCCGGAAAAGCTAACGTAGTAGCCGATGCGTTGAGCCGCAAGAGCCATGTCAACACACTCATGATCGGAGAGTTACCCAAGGAGTTAGCCGAGGATTTTTGCGAACTACGTTTGGAAATAGTTCCGAGAGGCTATGTAGCAACATTGGAGATTCAGTCTACCTTGATGGAAAAGATCCGAGAAGCACAAAAGACAGACAAGGAGATTGATGAGATAAAGGAAAAGATGAGTAAAGAAAAATCCAAGGGATTTCATGAGGATGAGCACGATACCTTATGGTTTGAGGACCGCGTTTATGTGCCCAATGATCCGGAGATCAGGAAGTTGATCTTACAGAGGCCCATAATTCGCCGTATTCGATTCACCCAGGAAATACCAAGATGTATTTGGATTTGAAGGATACTTTCTGGTGGACCGGAATGAAGAAGGATATTGCGGAGTATGTAGCAGTTTGTTATGTATGTCAGAGAGTGAAGGCAGAGCATCAGAAGCCAGCAGGATTGCTACAGCCATTGCCGATACCCGAATGGAAGTGGGATAAACTAGGCATGGATTTTATCACGGGATTGCCTATGACTCGTTCAGGCTATGACTCGATATGGGTTGTAGTCGATCGTTTGACGAAGGTAGCTCATTTCATCCAAGTGAAGACCACTTACACCAGTGCTAAGTTGGCAAAGATATACATGACTAGGATCGTATGTCTGCATGGAGTTCCGAGGAGCATTGTATCAGATAGAGGAACCCAGTTTACTTCAAAGTTTTGGAATCAGTTGCACGAAACTTTGGGTACCCGGCTAGAGTTCAGTATAGCCTTTCATCCACAGACAGACGGACAGACCGAGAGAGTCAATCAGATTTTGGAAGACATGCTGAGAGCTTGTGCGCTAAATTATGGATCCAGTTGGGACGACAATTTGCCGTATGCAGAGATTTCTTACAACAACAGTTATTAATCCAGTTTGAAGATGGCCCCTTTTGAAGCTTTGTACGGAAGGAGGTGTAGAACGCCATTGTTATGGGACGAAGTTGGAGACCGCCAGTTGTTTGGACCAGACTTGATCAAAGAATCTGAACGGAAGGTGAAGTTGATTCGCAATAGACTCAAAGTAGCCCAGACCAGGCAGAAGAGCTATGCGGATTCAAAACGTAAGGAAACAGTTTATGAAGCTGGAGACCGAGTTTATCTTCGAGTATCACCACTTCGAGGAGTGAAGCGCTTTGGAGTTAAGGGAAAGTTAGCGCCACGTTTTGTAGGACCATACAAAGTTTTGGAGCGTATGGGAGAAGTTGCTTACAAGTTGGAATTGTCTGAAGGATTGTCAGGAGTTCATGATGTATTCCACGTTTCCCAGTTGAAGAAGTGTCACGCAGAGATGGCTGATATACCACTGAGAGATACAGTGCCACTAGAGGCGATTCAGTTGGATTGTGATTTAACTTATGAGGAGAAGCCAGTCAAAATTCTTGAGTATGCCAGCCGAGTCACCCGCAGCAAGGTTATCAAGTTTTGCAAAGTTCAGTGGAGCCACCACACCGAAGATGAAGCCACCTGGGAGCGAGAGGAAGATCTACGGAAGGACCACTCTCACCTATTTTCTAGCCAACCCGAATCTCGAGGGCGAGATTCCTCTTAAGGGGGTAGGTTTGTAACATCCCAAATTTTTAATTTGGAATGTTATACACTAGATCATCATTGCATAGCATATTTTATTGCATTTTGGCTAATCCTCGAAATCCTAAGAAGCTCAAGGACCCTCGGAGAGAGTTGGGGATTTCCCGGTTTTCATATTTGATTTTCATCAAATTATGAAACGAGGATTTTGGTTTGAATTATTTTTCACTCCGAAAAATATTCATATAAAAGTATATGAGAGGAGAAAATATGACTTCTCCAAAATAATTGAAATATTAGAGGAAAAATATTAAAATTAAATATTCGATTTTATTTGGATTTTATTGCATTTTATTTGCATTAGAAAAATTTGCACGTTTTCAAAATTGAATTTTAGGGCCAAGAAAATGTTCATCGCATTCTAATTATTTTAATTAGACGATGAAAATTTGTTTTGGCATTTTCAGATTTTTATTTATTTTTCTAGGATTTATTTTAGTTCGGCGTAATTTAAGAAAAAAATCGCCCGCGGACCGAACTGGGCCGAAGGCCCAGCCGGCCCACATGCTGCGCCGCCTCGCTTGAATCGTGGCCGAGCCGGACTCCCGCCGGAGTCCGGGACGACGCCGCCGCCGCCGCCGCCCAGGGTCGCCCCCTTCTCCAAGTCGGACGCCCCCCCGAACCTATAAGTACCCCGCCCCGCCACCTCGTTCCCCACCCCGACCCCGCCGCCCGCGCCACCAACCGCCGCCGCCGTCGCCGAACGCCGCCGCCCGACGCCTCCCGTCGACCCCGCCGCCACCCGCAGCCCCGCCGCCACACGCCGCCTCCCGAACCCCGCCGGAGCCGCCGGATCCCGCCGGACCACAGGTAGCCGTCGCGCCGGTTTTTGCCGGAAAACCGTGCAATTTTTTTAGAAACCCCGGTTTATTTTTTTTACAGATCGGTTTGGTTTTTTTCGGTTTAGTCTTTTTAGCGAGTGTTCGTTCGTTTTAACGAACGCGTTCATCGTTTAGTTACAGTTAACGAACGTTCGTTCGATAAACTGTTCGTCAGTTTTTCTTTTTCTTGGATTTTTCCGCGATTATTCCAGATCGCGATTTCTGATCTGATTTTCGTTCTAGTATAACTTTTCGCTTGTTTATCGGAATCAGGCGATTCAAGCACCTAGAGTTTCGTCTCGAAATTCTCTTTCCATTTAACCAACTCAAACAAGTTTTTGCTACTGTGAAATTTTACTTAGATCCAGATTAGTAAACGAAGCTTGTTTCTTTCGCCGTTTGACTTTCGTTGTTTCGTTTGATTTGATTCTTTTTGCAAACCGGAGTTCTTAAGTTGAACTTTCTGGTTAGATATTTTATTTGAGTTTTACCTGTGCATTAGATGAGTGCTTATTGTATGCTTGTTTGTTTCCGATAGAGTACCCGGAGTGCACCGCTTGCTACTTCGAATCTCTAGGTTTCACGGATCATCAGCAAGGCAAGTAACACTTTGATCATACCTCTTTACTACCCAGTTTTATTGCATTAGACCAATCCTCAAACATTGCATGATTAGGATCTGATTAAATTGTGGGTATCGGGAAGTAGATGAGGTAGTACCTATTACCTGTTTTATTATCAAACCTTTGGGAGTTACTTCTACGTTTGCTCATATTGCTATGCCATGCTAGTAGATGTGGATTGGGTTTGAGAGATCTTTCCATGATAGTTGTGAGATTGTTAATTAATGGTTAAACTTAAGGTGGCAACTTAAACTCACATCTGGGTGGATTGAGGCACCTAGAGAATCCAGTGTTGCCTGTATTTTTGGAAATCCCGGGGTTCCGTGTGATTATCCTATGGACCGCCACCCAGGCTCAAAGGGATCATAAGATTATTCATGCTAGAAACTTCCGTGTGTAGCCACAAGCTATTATGGGCTCTAGCATAGTTGAGTAGGTTGCATGACCTCTCCAAGTGGTAGGCTAGCAGATGTAGGGGATGTAGGTTGGTACTGTCTACCCAGGGTTAGAGTTAATGCTTCTGAAAGACTGTGTCTCGGTCATCCGTTTCTCAAACACCATGTAGTGCAAGAATCCCAACGGAGGAGATCGAGTCTTGTGGGGAAAAGTGCACAAACCTCTGCAGAGTGTACAAACTAATCATGGTTAGCCGTGTCCCCGGTTATGGACATCTTGAGTATCTAGTTCTTGGATTATCATATGAATCTCATCACCATGTTACTTAAGTTAATTTCATTGGGTTAATCACGTTGTTAATTGGGATTGAGATGTTGTCAACCATCTCAATGTTCAACAACCACCATGATAGTTAAATAAAATTTTATTCCTTTGCAGTAGGGAAAAATTGGCTTTTCGCAAAACTGTAACCATAGAGCTTTCCACCAGCCAAATATGCATGTAGTATAGCCTTATTCTGTTCATTACTCTCTATGTGTTATATTGCCAGCATATTCCATGTGCTGACCTGTTTTCAGGATGCAACGTTTCATGTTGCAGACTTTTCAGACGACGAGTAAGGTGCCTTAGGTCGTGGTCTTATACTCAGTGATGCCGTTGGAGTTGATGGACTCACTTATCTTCCAAGTCTTCCGCTGTTATCGTTTTTAGATGGCCTTAACCCATATTTATCGTAGTTAGTTCTCTTTTGAGACACTCGATGTATTAAGTGTGTGATTGCTACTCTGTTATAAATCCTTCGAGTACTGTGCGTGTCAGCATTACTGATCCAGGGATGACAGCACAGTAGATCCGACTGTTTGAGGTCTGGTTGCTACATTAATATACTTGCTGACATAAGGAAAAGACTCAATAAATTCACTCCACTTAGCATGACGCTTGTTCAACTTAGTTTGACCCTTAAGATATTTAAGCGTTTCATGATCGGTGTGGATAATGAACTCGTGAGGGCGAAGGTAATGTTCCCATTCACGCAAGACTCGCACTAAAGCATATAGCTCTTTGTCATAGATGGGGTAATTGAGTTGCGCTCCGGAGAGTTTCTCACTAAAGTATGCAATGGGGCGCTTCTCCTGCATTAATACACCTCCTATGCCATTACCACTAGCATCGCAATGAATTTCAAAAGGTTTGTCAAAATTGGTAATGCAAGCATGTGAGCATGAGTAAGCAAATTTTTAAGCTCATTGAAAGCGATGTCTTGGGATGTTCCCCAAACAAACGGTGCATTTTTCTTACTCAAAGCATGCAAAGGTGAAGCAATGGTGCTAAAATCCTTCACAAATCGACGGTAGAAACCGGCTAAACCAAGAAAACTACGCACTTGTTGCAAATTGGTTGGTTGGGGCCAAGTTTTAATAGCATTGATCTTAGATTCATCAACATGAACACCCTTAGAAGATACTATGAAACCCAAGAAAACAAGCTTATCAACACCAAATAGGCATTTTTCCATATTAGCATAAAGTTGCTCTTTTCGAAGAGTTTGTAGCACGCTGCGAAGGTGGGTGACATGCTCGTTGAGAGATTTGCTAAACACAAGGATATCATCAAAGTAGACAACAACAAATTCACCAATGTAAGGGCGAAACACGTAATGCATAAGACGCATGAAAGTACCGGGTGCTTCCGATAAACCCATAGGCATGACTAACCACTCATATAGACCAAACTTGGTTTTGAAAGCGGTTTTCCATTCATCACCCTCTTCTATGCGGATTTGATAGTAACCACTTTTAAGATCAATTTTGGAAAAAATAGTGGCACCGCTAAGCTCATCAAGCATATCATCAAGGCGTGGAATGGGGTACCTATATCGAATGGTGATAGCATTGATAGGTCTACAATCGGAGCACATGCGAAAGCTACCGTCTCGTTTTGGCACAAGAATGACCGGTATGGCACAAGGACTCAAACTTTCACGCACATGTCCATGATCTGTGAGATGCTTTACTTGCCTTTGTATTTCTTTGGTTTCTGCGGGGTTGACGCGGTAGGGAGCTTTGTTTGGAAGCGGCGCTCCGGGGATGAGATCGATCGGTGCTCAATGCCTCGTATTGGAGGTAGACCCGGAGGTAGCTCATCGGGGAAAACATCTTGGAATTCCTGCAATAAAGAATATAACAGCAAAGGTAGATTGTGAGAGTTGTTAGTTTTTGGTTCCTCGTCCTTGCACAATAGGACATAATGTAGGACACTGGATGGGTTCTCACACACTTCTCTCATCTCACGTTTGGTGGCAAAGAGAACTAAGTTTTTCTTGTCGCTCATCGTGGAGGCACTCAATTTGTGCTTGTGGCGCTCACTCTCTTTTTGGTGGTTCGCTCTCTCACTATTCTCTCCACGATGGGTGTTTTGCTTGTCGGCGAGCACTTGGCTTGGAGACATAGGACGTAGCACAAACTCTTTCCCTTTCATCTTGAAGCTATAGTGATTTGTACGCCCATTGTGAATGACACCTCGGTCAAATTGCCATGGCCGTCCAAGAAGGAGGTGGCAAACGGTCATTGGAATGACATCACACTCCAAAGTGTCTTCATAGGCGCCGATCTTGAAAGAGACTTGTACTCTATGCTCGACTTGTATGGTGCCGGTGTCGCTTAACCATTGAACCTTGTAGGGGTGCGGGTGCTTCATCTTGACCAATTGGAGTTTGGAGCATAGTTCTTCACTTGCTAAGTTATGGCAACTCCCTCCATCGATGATGACCTTGACGGACCGTCCATTGATGTCGGCCTTTGTGTGGAAGATATGGCATCTTTGATCTTCGTCTTGTTGATGTTGAAGAGTCAAGACCTTGGAGACAACAAGAGCGGGACTTGAGTCTTCGTCACAAAAGATGTGATCATCTTCTTCCTCATTGTTCACTTGTCGGTGCATGGCCACTTGCCCAAGGGCTTCCATTTGTCCTTCACTCATGGACTCATAGGTTCCGCCGTTGTTGAGGATCATGGTGCGCTTGTTTGTGCACTCGAAGGACTTGTGGCCTCGGCCTCCGCATGTGAAACATTTGATGGAACTTATCTTGATGGTCTCATCGGTTGGAGTAGATGATGATGAAGCTTTCGCCTTGAAGTTGCTTGTAGTAGGAGGACGACTTGAGCTTGTCGAAGTTTTCTTGTAACTTGACTTGTCGCCGTTGCTTGTAGATGGCTTGGTTGAGGTATAATATGTCAGAGTCGTCGAAGCTGGTTTGTTGGAGAGGCCATAGGACTTGGATGAGAACTTGGCATACTTGAAGTCGTCTTGTACTTGCCGTTCCGCTTTGGTAGCTTGATGCACTAGCTTGATGAGGTTCGAGTATGGTTGGAAGTCGGCAATCTTCTTGATAGGGTGATTGAGTCCATTCAAGAAACGTGCCATAGTTTGCTCACCATCTTCTTTGACATTGGCTCATATCATGGCAATCTCCATTTCCTTGTAGTATTCTTCAACGCTCTTGGTTCCTTGCTTGAGTTGTTGGAGTTTCTTGAAGAGGTCGCGGTTGTAGTAGTTTGGCACGAATCGTGCTCTCATGACATCCTTCATTTGTGCCCAATTGGTGATGGGTGGTTCACCTCTTGCCGCTCGGCGCTCAATGACTTGTTCCCACCAAATGAGGACGTAGTCTTGGAATTCGAGTGATGACATTGCGATCTTCTTCTTTTCTTCGTAGTTGTGCAAGCGGAAGATTTTGTCAACGTTCAATGCCCATGATATGTACTCTTCGGGGTCATTGCTTCCGGTAAACTTGGGCATGGTGAACTTTAACTTGCCATATCGTTGCTCTTCATTGTGTTGGGGTCGGGGATGATGACGCCCATGTCGGTGAGGATTGGCAATCTCATGTTGCTCTTGGTGAGGAGGGTTGTCTTCCTCATGTTGCTCTTGGTGAGGAGGGTTGTCGACCTCATTTTGCTCTTGGCGAGGAGGGGGTCCATTGTCTTCTTGCTCTCGATGGACTTGACATTCTTGTCTCGCTTGAGGAGGAGCTTGTCGATCTTGACGAGGAACTTGTCGATCTTGTCGAGGAGCTTGTCGATGCACACGCGTGCGCTTCGTCGCGAAGTGCTTCTTGATGTAGTCGATCTTGTCGGCCTCGATTGGCTACGGCACGACTTGAATCTTGAAGGGCACGTTGCGCCTCAAGTGCTTGAGCTTCACGTAGTTGTTGTTCTTGACGTTGTGCCTCGGCGTCTTGTGCATCTTGATGCTGTCGCGCTCTCTCCTCTTGTTCTTGTTGTCGTTGGCGTTGCCGTTCTTGTGCTTGTGCGAAAGCAGCTTGGTTTTGATGATGTCGATGCTCTTGAGAGTCGGTGTCGTGTAGAGGATTGCGGTTAGCTTGACGGTCTTGACGCGCGGCACGACGAAGAGTGTTCGATGTCGGTGTACTTGAACCGGAGAGGGTGTCTTCGGAGTGACGACTTGAGCGGCTCCGTCTTGACGAGGATGAAGTTGTAGAAGAGCGGACCGTCATGGTTCGGATATCTTCTTTGAGGGAACTCATGGATGTGTCGAAGTAGTCTCTTGAACGTTGCTCGGATTGTCGTAGGTCGGTGGCGAGACTGTCGATGCGGTCGCCCAAAGCAAGTTGTTCTTGATGCAAAGCCCGATGTGCACCAAATAGTTGAGTCTTGGTGACGTAGGATGGCATGTCGTCGTCTTGCTCCAAGAAGAGTGGGTTGGTAGAAGTACTTGGCCTATCCATCATTCCAAACAAAGATATGTGAGTGGGAGAAAGAGAAGAACCAATACCAAATGTACCTTGACCGATGTTGAAAATGGATCAAAGATCACTCCAATGTGTAGCAAGGAAATAGCACAATTGGTACCAATTCTTGTCGGTTCTCACACCTACACAAGTAAAAGCTTATGGTTGAGCTTGGTTAGGATGGTGGCACAAAAATTTGATGCAATTGTAAGTGAGACTCAATAATGTTGGAAAAGATTCGCGACTTGTAAATGCAACAAGTAGACCAATAGCAAGATATGGTACACGGAAACATACACGCAAATAGATAAGTGGGGTTGAGCAACCAAGGATGAGCCAAAATGTGGAATCCACCAAGATGCTGTTGTTGCACAACACTAGAGACACGCTAGCATGATTGCACAATAGGCGGATACAAACTTGTGCACAACCTACTAAGCAAAAATACAACGACTTCTATCCGAAGTATGCCATATGTATGATGTTTCTATGCTTTTGATCCAAGATGATCGAGTATGACAATCTTAATGTTGTATTATGCTATGGTTCTTTCTTATAAGCTCTTTGCTTATCTTTCTTCTTTTGCTTAAAAGCTTGTTTGGCTCTTTGTTGTTTGAGCTCTTTTCTCATGCAATGTTTCACAAACCAAGATAGCAATTGTGTATGCGAAGATAACTTTGTGACACAAGAGATGATACCAAAATATGCAACACAATGATGGTATGTATGCTATGGGAAGTATGATCACTTATGTGCACAAGTCACGTTGCCGGCAATACTCAAAGGCTAGTCTCGATGGGTAAGCTATGCAAAAGTAAGGCCATGGGGTTATCAATGCAAATGTAAGAGAGTATGATGATATCACGATACCAAAGTGATACCAAGGTGAGGTTGATACCACAATTGTGATGTAGCCATTCGTAGTAGTCCTTGGCGAAGATGAGCGGTGGTGATGTTGATGCCGAACCGTACCTAGATAGTCGAAACACAATAGGACACGGAAACCACAACTCAAATTCTCAAAGCAAAACGGGTCAAAATTGTCGGAGTTGGTAGCGGGAAAGGCTATGGTGGTGCTATGCGGAAGTGGTGGTGGTATGCGGAAGTGTATGTGGGCTCCGGAACAAAGTTGGACAAAAGTTAGGCGGTAAACGGAGTGGAGGATGGAAGTGATGCAGTCAGGGGCCGGATGTCGGGGCTGATGGCCGGATGTCCGGGGCGGGCCGGATGTCCGGGGCGGGCCGGATGTCCGGGCTGTCGGGCCGGATGTCCGGGCTCGGGATCCGTGGACGAACTCGAAGAACACCGCTTGGAGAGGTCAAATCCGAGGCAAAATTCGGAAGATTTTGTGGATGGAATCTGGGAAAAAGATGGGGAAAAGCTAGATCTACCTGCAACACACGAAATCCGCAGATCAAATCCAACAAAACTTCATCACACCAACAAATCACAAAAAAATTTGGGGCTATTTTTTGGTGGGGGTTTTTGAATTTTGGGAAAAATCAACAAAACTAGGCTAGAAAACACAACGGGGAGGCTCCGAAATCGTGATCAACGTGGCTCATGATACCAAGATGATGTAGGGCGGAACCCTAGGTGGCCGATCTTTCATGAAAGGAGCGGATCACAAAGAGGAACTCGAAGAACACGAGGGAGAACACGAGGGAAAACACGAGACAATCACTCAACCAACAAGAATAGATCACACATGCGCTAGATCGATGAACACAAAGGTAAGATACAAGATCCAAATCCAACAAAGGACGATACAAAGGTAACCGGTTCTTCTATGTAAGGAGGTCTTGATGGGGGTCTTCTCCGTGAGGAGGTCTTGAATCCAAGGTGGATCTTCTCCGTAGAAGGGCCGCGGTCTCTCTCGTGGAGTAGATCCGTAATGGATGAGCAAAGCTCTATCTCACATATGAGCTAATCTTTTGCTAACCCTAGAAAGAGGAAGGGGATGGAGTATATATAGTCTAGGGGGCGAAGAGGTACATGGGCTTCGGCCCTTCACTGTGCGCAGACAGGCAGAGCCGGATGTCCGGACGTCGGGCCGGATGACCGGGGCTTCGGGAGGGGCCGGATGTCCGGGGCCTTGGCCGGATGTCCGGGGCCTGGAAGGTGAACTTGCCCGTTTCCGTTGGTTCTCTTCATCCATGGACTTGGCAGCTTGTCCGTCTTCACGTGCATCCTCGGGAGGTTCCTCTTGACAACTAATCATGCATAGCATATCGGACTTAGGTAGTAGCCATGTCTCGAGTGGATCATATGTTATATCACTAAGGAAGGAAGTCACCTCGTTCTCGAGAGCTCTAGCTCGTGCTCGTGTCATAGGTCCTCTTGGCTCTTGATGAGACGATGTTAGGTCCATGGGGATGATCGTAGGATGCTCCGCATCACATCCGGCCCCCAGCCCGGACATCCGGCGCCTGCCTGCGCGCAGAGTCGGGACAGAGGCCCATGTATCCCTTTCCCACTTACCCCTTCGTGGCTTAGACTATATATTCTACTCCCCCTCCTCCTAGTTAGGGTTAGCAAAGTGATAGCTCATTTCATAGAGAGATTTGCTCCTTGTACCACTCTACTCTTGAGAGAGAGAGAGAGAGACTACTACTCCTTATGGAGGCCAAGACCTCCATCTAGGAGAAGATCCTGCGGGATATATCATCAAGACCCCCTCTTGGGCGGCCCCCTTCAAGACCTCATCATGGAGATGAACCTTACCTTGTATCTTTCCCTTTGTTGTTCATGTACCTTGTGGATCTTGTGTGTTTGATTGTCTAGTGGATGTGTGATTGGACTTGTTCTTGAGTGTTTCCCCTTGTGATTTCTCTCCGTTCTTCCCCGTGTTCTTCGTGTTCCTCGAGGGATCCCACTCCAATCGTGAAAGATTGGCCTACACCGGGTTAGCCCCGTATCATATGGTATCATGAGCCACGTTGATCATGTATTTGGAGTCCCTCCCACCGTTTTCTAGCCTTGTTTTGTTTGATTTCGTCCTAAATTCGAAAATCCCCACCGAAAATGCCCCCAATTTTTTTTTGTGATTTGTTGGTTTGATGATGTTTTGTTGATTTTGATCCATGGATTTGCTTGGTTTCAAGTGGATCTAGCTTTCCCCCATCTTTTCCCCCTTTCCATCCACAAAATCCATCAAATTTTGCCCCCGAAATCATCCATTTCTGCCCCAAATCGAGTTTCGAAGTCCAAATCCCGATCTAGAGTCGTCGGGCTGGACATCCGGGCCTCAGGCCGGACATCCGGGCCATCTGGCCGGACATCCGGGTCCCAAGCCAGACATCTCGCTCCTTGAGCACCAAATCTGCACGGTTCTGGACACTAACCCCCGGAAATCCGGACCCAACCCCGGATGTCCGACCCCTGTAGATTTCAGCCTCCCGTGTTTCACCGTTTTGACCATAACTTTCACATTCGGAGTCTGATTTTCGCGTTCTTTAGCTCGTTGAGTAGATATTGACATCCTCTATCCATCTATATAGGTTCCATCACCATTTGAATCCATCAAATTTTGACAACTCTGGCATATTTTCCTAGGGCTTCCACCACAACATCCGCATAACCACCATAGCCTTCCGCAACCTAACCAATTTTGTTCCTTATAGCTTTAGTGGTTGTTTGAGTTGCGATTCGAGTCTCCTAAAGTGTTTTGGCTACTTAGGGACGGTTGCTTCTTCATCAACCACGACCATAACTTCCGCATAGGCTTGCCCACCATACACTTCCGCCATCCCAACTTAACCCAATTTTGTTTGTGTTGTGAGTTATGTCTCCTAAGGTGTTTCGGCTACTTAGGGACTGTGCTTCCAACTCCGACACTGTGTATAGTCACCCCCGACTTCTGCATTGCGTCTCAAAACCCATCATTGCATTTTTGCAATCCCATTGAGCTTCCACAAAACCACCACCGCATTCCCGCTACCACCATTTGACTTTTGTCCTTGAGATTTTGATTTGTGGTTTTTCCATTTCCTAAGGTGTTTTGTCTAATTAGGAACGGGTTGACATCGACAACACCGCCTCTCATCATCGCAACGGACGGTAACCTCGATGACACCATTGTATATTCCCCTTGCAATTGCAATTGTTAACCCCTAGCCCATTTTGCGTCACTTGCCTATCGAGACTAGCCATTTGAGTATTGCCGGCAACGTTACTTGTGCACATTAGTGATCTACACCTTCCATTGCATACATACCATATCATATTGGTATCATCATACTTGTGTCACAAGATTGTTCCCACATATACACAATTGGTATCTTGGTTTTTGCATCGTGGCCATACAAAAAAAGAGAATAAGCTTTTAAGCAAAGAAAAAGAGTGAACAAAGATCTTGTAAGCAATAGCCATAGCATCACAATATATCATATGGTATCATACTTGATCATCTTGGATCATTGTGTGAGAAACACCGGGAACCATACATACATAGCATACTTGGGATAGAAAGTTTATCCATTTTACATCTTATAGGTTGTGCACAAGTGTCGTATCCGCCTATTGAGAAATCATGCTAGCGTCTCTCTTCAGTTGTGCAACACGAGCGTTTTTCGTGGACTCCACATTTTGTGCTCATTCCTTGGTTGCACGACCCCATTTATCTATCCGTGTGTGTGTTTCCGTGTGCCACATATTTCTATTGGTCTACTTGTTTCAGTTGCGAATTTGTGAATCTCTTTCAACATTATTGACTCTTGCTAACATTTTGCATTAAATTTTTGTGCCACTATCCTCACCGAGCTACTCCATAAGCTTTAGTTTGTAGGTGTGAGTGAACAAGTCCGGTACCAATTCCACTATTCTTTCATCTCACATTGAGTGAAAACGGGATACATCCTCAACTTTGGGAAAAGGTAACTTGGTATTGTTTATCTCATTTCCTACTCACCTCTACTCGAGTCTTGTGATGGATAGGCAAGGCATTTCACCTTCGGTCTACTACAACAACAACGAGTTCGATGCCACGAAATAATCTACCGACGCCAAGATGCAAACTCAAATGGAGGAGATCAAAGCCCTCATCAAGTACTACATGTGATCTTCCTCATCTTCGAGAAGACGCTCAAGAGCACATGCTTCCGAGCTACCATATCCGGCAAGGTCACATCGGCATCGACACCATCACCACCACGAACGTGAAGGTCAAGAGCTCAACACCAACAACCGCTCAACGACTTCACCATCTCCCTTGGCATCTTCGCCAAGCGACTTCAAGGCATCTTCGCCTTCGGATATACGACATCTTCGCCAACAAGCACCTCACGACTACGCTCAAGAGAAGCTCCCCAAGCTCAAGTCCGCGACTTCCACGAGCTACTACGACCTCGACACCGACCATGAGATTCCTTTCTATGGGACTCAAGAACCCGAGGAGTATCTCGAGTGGGAGCACCTCATGGACGACTACCTGAAGCTACATCAAGTTCCTCCCGAAGATCAAGTGAAGTGCGCCACAAGAAACTTCCACGAATACGCCTCGACATGGTGGCTTCACACACCTTCGGAGAGCTACGACTTGAGTTGGCCCAAGACAAAGAGAGCTTTGCGACGAGAGTTTGTGCCTCCAACCTACACGGAACAACTTCTATGCCAATTGGAGAACACCATCCAAGGATCCAAGTCCATCGACGCGTACTTCAAGGAGATAAAGAATGCCTTGCGACGAGCCGGCATGGACGATCCCATGTCAATGAAGTTCCACTTCATGATGGGATTGAACAACGACATCTCCAAGACTATCTTCCTCGAGAACTACAAGTCCCTCGACGACAACTACATTGGTGCTCTCAAGGCGGAACAAGAACTCATGAAGGCCAAGGCTTCTCCACCCCAAGCATACTTCTCGAAGACCAAGCTCAAAGACGACGAGCATGAGGCTAGTACCACCAAGATGTCCAAGCCCGATGAGCTCCAAGACGATGCTCCCAAGTTCGACTTCACCGCCATCCCTCTTTGTGGCATTGATGATCCCGAGTCCTCCACGACACTTTTTCAAGATGGTGCGGCGACGAGTACGACTACGGACACCTTCAAGGACCAAGCTTTGGAGGCGAACGACACGGTGACGAGCAAGGAGGATGCTTACATCTTAGGAGGCGAGAGCGATGATGTGCCATCTTCGGCCTTCATCCACGGCGACGATGACGAGATGATCGAGCATGGGATTCTCCCTTCGGTCATAGAGGAGAGTGATGATGTGCCATCTTCGGCCTTCATCCACGGTGACGGTGATGAGATGGTTGAGTATTTCACTTCGACCACGACGACGTATGATGACTTGCGTGACTTGTGCCACCATATTGAGTGTGAGAGTGACTTCACCACTAGCCCCATAAACGATGTGTTGCCCTAATTCCCATGTGAGGAGAGCCACAACCCCCACCATTTTCGTGAGATGAGTGACTCCACCATATGTGAGTTTGAGTTCACCTACCTTGAGGGAGTGAGTGAGCCACCACATAGAGAGAGTGAGGCCACTAAGATTTCTAACGACTTAACCTCTACCTCTATTGTGTCTTCTCATTTGGTGCTAGGTCCCATATATGATGATGCGCCGATTCGCGACGACTACGTCCTTCCTTTGGACAAGACGATGGCCATGGTGGAATATGATGCACCCCGCACATGGTTCCATCAAGATGCAGATGACCACCATTCGGTCTTTCCCACCTCACCTACACCACTTGAGTGGAATGAACAAGGTAACATAGGTGAATGTGATGCTCTAGTCCCACTAGTGGACATTCTTGACATTGATTGCTTTCATGATGTTGATCAACCTATTACCATGCTTCATGCTAGTGCGACTTCCCCATGCGATGATTTACCCATTTATGATGAGTTTGATGATTGCCATGTGGAGTCTATTAGTTGTGATGCCATGTTACATAGGATTTCTTGTGACAATTCTTTAGGTCACATCATGTTTGACAACCCGTTGACTTGTCATATGCTATGCATGAGATCAATCATATGTCATATTTGCAATCTCATCTTAGTGACTATCACTACTAGAAAAAGGCCTACTAGTGGCGCACCAGTTTTGCCTACTAATGGCGCACTACTGGTGCGCCACTAGTACCACGCCACTAGTATTTTTTACTAATGGCGCACCAGTGGTGCGCCATTAGTATAGGCCACGGTGCGCCATTACTATCTGACATAGTAATGGCGCACCACATAGAAGTGTGCCATTAATAACAATTTTTTTCAAATATTTTTTCAGAAATATTTTTTTCAAATATTTTTTCGTTTTTTTCTTAATCTCGGTCACTATGGCTTAATCTCAGGTCAATATGCTTAATCTCAAGTCAAATCGCACTAAGTGGTCAAACTTCCCGGAAGGTCACCCATCCTCACACTACTCCAGCCCGAGCACGCTTAACTTCGCAGTCCTATCCAACCCCAGCATCACCTCACTTAACAGCCACTTGTTGATATATCTATCATATCAATCCTATTAAACCTTGTTGATGTCTAGGACTTTGTTCATATTCATGAGTATGATGAAATTTTGAAAAATATTTCAAACTTCCCTGTAATATTACGAATCATATTTTGAAAAAAAAATCCAAAAAATAATTCAAAACCAATATTTTTTTCTGTTACTAGTGGCGCACCTAGCAAACGGTGCGCCACTAGTAAGTTTGAATTTTTTTGAATTTTTTTGCCTCTAGACTTGAAAGCCCCTTTTTTCTTTTAGGTTTTTGAGGATTTTGAAAATGTTTAACGGGGTACCCCCCGTTAAATTCGGATGTAACTTTTCGAGTAGATGATTTTTCATATAAAAAACTTTTTCATCGGAGTTCGTATGCAAAAGTTATGCCCATTTTAAGAAATTCCAGAGAGATTTTGCAAATAAAGTCGAAATTCATATTTGTTAATTTTCCCAATAACTAGACCACACATCACATGGGAAACTTATTTTATTTTTTTGACATTTCCATCATTTTCTTTTATTTATTTTTAAACTGAAAAGGCGGTCCACGGGGGGGGGGGGGTGCATTCGGTGGAATGGGCCAAGTTACTAATGGCGCACCACCCCAACCGTGCGCCATTAGTAGTTTTTCAAAATAATTGAAACAAAATTACTAATGGCGCACCTGTGAGTGGTGCGCCATTAGTAGTTCAACTAGTAATGGCGCACCGTAGTATTTTTTGCTAATGGCGCACCAGTGGTGCGCCATTAGTATAGGCCACAGTGCGCGATTACTATCTGACTTAGTAATGGCGCACCACATAGAAGTGCGCCATTAGTAACAATTTTTTTCAAATATTTTTTTCAAAAAAAAAATTCAATTTTTTTCTTTATCTCGGGTCACTATGGCTTAATCTTAGGTCAATATGCTTAATCACAAGTCAAATGGCACTAAGTGGTCAAACTTCCCGAAGGTCACCCATCCTCACACTACTCCAGCCCGAGCACGCTTAACTTCGCAGTTCTATCTAACCCCAGCACCACCTCACTTAACAGCCACTTGTTGATATATCTATCATATCAATCCTATTAAACCTTGTTGATGTCTAGGACTTTGTTCATATTCATGAGTATGATGAAATTTCGAAAAATATTTCAAACTTCCCTGTCATATTACGAATCATTTTTTGAAAAAAAAATTCCAGAAAAAATTCAAAACCAATATTTTTTTCTGTTACTAGTGGCGCACCTAGCAAACGGTGCGCCACTAGTAAGTTTGAAAATTTTTGAGTTTTTTTGCCTCTAGATCTTGAAAGCCCCGTATCTTTTTTCTGTTAGGTTTTTGAGGATTTTGAAAATGTTTAACGGGGTACCCCCCATTAAATTCGGATGTAACTTTTCGAGTAGATGATTTTTCATATAAAAAACTTTTTCATCCGAGTTCGTATGCAAAAGTTATGCCCATTTTAAGAAATTCCAGAGAGATTTTGCAAATAAAGTCGAAATTCATATTTGTTAATTTTCCCAACAACTAGACCACATATCACATGGGAAACTTATTTTATTTTATTTTTTTGACATTTCCATCATTTTCTTTTATTTTTTTAAAACTGAAAAGGCGGTCCATGGGGGGGTGCATTCGGTGGAATGGGCCAAGTTACTAATGGCGCACCGTGGGGGTGGTGCGCCATTAGTAGTTCAGCTACTAATGGCGCACCACCCCAACCGTGCGCCATTAGTAGTTTTTCAAAAAAAAATTGAAACAAAATTTGTAACAAAATTACTAATGGCGCACCTGTGAGTTGTGCGCCATTACTAGTTGAACTAGTAATGGCGCACCGTGGGAGTGGTGCGCCATTAGTAGTTGAACTAGTAATGGCGCACCAGCTCATTTGATAGAGAGCTTTGCTCCTTGTACCACTCTACTCTTGAGAGAGAGAGAGAGAGAGAGAGACTACTACTCCTTATGGAGGCCAAGACCTCCATCTAGGAGAAGATCCTGCGGGATATATCATCAAGACCCCCTCTTGGGCGGCCCCCTTCAAGACCTCATCATGGAGATGAACCTTACCTTGTATCTTTCCCTTTGTTGTTCATGTACCTTGTGGATCTTGTGTGTTTGGTTGTCTAGTGGATGTGTGATTGGACTTGTTCTTGAGCGTTTCCCCTTGTGATTTCTCTCCGTTCTTCCCCATGTTCCTCGAGGGATCCCACTCCAATCGTGAAAGATCGGCCTACACCGGGTTAGCCCCGTGGCATGGACTCGGATTAGCGTGATGGCAGTGGATATGTGGTATATGGTAGGGGCGATGACGATGGTGGTATATGGCAGCGGTGATGACGATGGTGGTATATGGCAGCGGTGATAATGATGGTGCGGCGGCGGCATGACAACTTGTGAACAGAACTCGAAACTCTAAAGTACTAGACGCTAGGACCAGCAACTTGACACAACGACGCAACCACAAATTCAACAAAGCAAATACAGAAAAGATTATGCAAAGGCTCAGATTGGTTCGGATAAGATGAACTGACCCTATTTTTTTTGGCTTTTTCGTGGACTATAGGTATGAAGAACAGACTCGATCTAAACTACGAAAAACTGTAAAATCTCACCGAGCAACCTGGAAATATGATACCACTTGATAGAGGCAAAGGTGTCCCGATGTTTCGATGAGATGGTGGCTATCGTTTTCTGTGGGAGTCGACCTTGACGATCCGACTACGAACGTGCGAGACGTCACGCCTTAGCAATCGCTAAAGCAACTTCCGAGGGTTATTGACCATGCCGGAGCACAATCAATCTGACCACGAGGGCCTGTTTCCTGCGAGCAAACGAAGAACAAGCAAGAAAATAACATTGCAATCTGGATATTGCGAATATAAGAGGAAAGCTTTATTAATGAAGGTGGGGTTCTGAGACGCCTTGGTCTGGTCGTTGAACACAAACGAAGTACGCGAAGTTGCAGCTATGGCGAACTTTTAATCTAAAAAAAACCCAAAGTCTACACGGTGCCCTAAGGGCTGTATATATGGAGGAAGAGGGAGGGGGGAATTTTGTGGCCCTTGGGGAAGGGGTCCGTAACCAACCCTATCTCTTGTTTCCCCACACATACGGACTCTAAAAACAGCCTATACTTATGTATTTCAAATTTACATGGGCCTGGCCCAATATTAAGGTGACGCAGCACCTAGAATAGCCTCTGGACAAAGTTTATGAAGTGGCATCTTATATATTTCGTGCAAGGCTTCATGCACTCATTATGATGGCTTCAAAGTCCTGAAATCATCACTTGTAACTCCGTTCTTGTTCCCCTTGCGCATGCCATCAACTCCATGCTTGTTCTTGCTCCAATGTTCATCCCTCTTATCCATGCCTGGCCCTTCATTTGTAAGCAAAACAAATGTATCCAATTTAGGCAGCATCATATTCTCATGAACATTAGAATCATTACCAAGAAGCGAAAGTACCTGATAATTTAATTGGCGTGCGCGAGCTCTAGTAATTGGTCCAGTATATGTAGTAGTAGGGGCTGTGGGATCAGTTTTCAGGTTGCTCGGTGAGAATTTCCAGTTTTACTAGATTAGATTTATTTTCGTACCTATTATCCAAGAAAAAGCCACACAAAAAAGTTAGATCTATTCATCCTTTGTCCAAGCCAGTCTGAGCCTTTGCAATTTTGTTTTCATTGCTTGCATAGTTGAATTATTGGTTGCATCGTCGTGTCGAGTTGCTGGCCTTAGTGTCTATTTCGTTTAGAGTTTCGAGTTCTATTCACATTAGTCACGCCGCCTCTGTATCATTATGCCTTCCGCTGTCCACCACCCATCCATCAATTTCCTGTACGTGCTACCCACCGTTCATTGTCATAATCATAGTTGAGATCGTTCACATCTTCGCTTGATCCAATCTGCATCTTATCTCGTTTGTTTTGGAAAGAGGGAGAGAGAAAAAAACATAGAGAAAAAAAAGAAAAGAAAAAGTCAGATAAAAAAAGAGAAAGAAAAAAAGCGTGAGGAAAAAAAGAGAAGAAAAATAAACAAAATTTGGATCTATCTAGACTCAATCTCGTAGTTGAATTCGGATTGGAATCTATTTTGTGCACTGTTCAGTAAAACAGGCATAACTTTCTCATACGAAGTCAGTTTTGGCTCCATGAGTACTCAAATGAAAGCTAGAGACGAGCCGCATCTAAATAGTTGCAGAGGCTAGTTCACTATTTGACACCTCAAAATCGGCCTCTGAATAGGCCTTTTTGCCCTCCGAAGGTCGCGGACACAGCTTATTCCAGTTTTTCAGGCCAGTTTTAGAATTCTTTGACTCCTCATATCAATTTGGAATTGAGTGATTCTTTTTTGCATTGGAAATCTTGAGTTAGTAGCATTCTTTGAAAAAAGTTATCAGAAAATTGGCTCAAACTTTTCAAGAGGAAAGTTGGAGAGAGAAATGTTGTATATCCTGCTTGGCAGTTGTTTTTCATCATTATCTTTACTGCCGTTGTGATCTTCACTTATATCTTGCTGTCCAGAGCTACTTAGTATCCTTCATTGATGCTAGTTGTGCTACGCCGTTACCTCATTAGTGTTCTAGGCTCGCGTCTCTAGTCCGGTCTAGCCTAGGACCAGCACAGTACCATCGTTTAGCTTTTATTCAACATTGCATCTCTGAATTGATTATTGCTAATATATTGCTACCACATATAGCCAACCCAGCTCCACATATTTCTGCACCGTGTATACATACGTTCCCCTGGCAATCGCTTTACACAATCTTCAGAGTTATTTGACACCGCTGGTTTCCTGTCACCACCTGCTGCTTGGTAAGAACTTGTAAGATATTGATATTTGCTTTACTGTGAGCGCTTTACCACCACATCCTAGTAGTTCATAGGAACATTATTCTTGAATTTTGTTTCTTGTTTCTACTAATCATGATAGGATCTAGAGTCAATTCATGGGGTTTGTCGATCGTGGGAGACGTGCCATCACCTATGCAAATACCACAACCGTCACGAGAGGTGCACAAACATCCAAATGCACATGATCAGGTTAATGTTTCTATACCACCATTTAATGGCCGTTTTAGACCTGCTTTATGTATTGAATGGGAGTTTGACATAAATAATATATTTTCTTCCAATAATTTTGATGTACGTAAAAAAGTTAAGGTTGCGGTTGGTTCTTTCACTGGTTATGTTGTAGTTTGGTGGAGTGAATATTGTCGGTTACACCCTAATGATATACCTACTACTTGGGATGATTTGAAACTTGCCATGCGACATACATTCGTTCCCGCTTATTATACTCGTGACATGATTAAAAAGTTGCAACATTTAAAACAAGGTAACGAAATATTATGATACTTTACAAACTACCTTGCTGCATTCCTCTTTAGAAGAAAGTGAAGAAGATTTTATGGATAGATTTTGGGGAGGATTAAATCGTGACATTCAGGAGATACTAATTCATGAAGAGTGTTATCCTATGGACCATTTGTTTCATCTTGCTTGCAAAGCTGAACAGGAAATAAAACGAAGTGTTGCCCACAAGGAGAACAAGCGCGAGATGCACATTCCAAGAGTTGATACGGTTGTCCCTTCAACTACTAGGCATACTATGAAAACCACATCCATTGTTGTGAGGACTACATCACCTCCACCATGTGACACATCATCACCGAGAGTGCCTACCTCATCTGAGTTGATCATAAGAGGTAATGACAAAGGTACTAATCTTCCACCTCCACATGAGTATCATGAATGTCTTGTCAATTTAAGTGCACCATGCGGTGAGCTACCCAATACTTTGATCACAACAGCTACTTTAGAGGACTACGTTGATGATTTGACATTGCCATGTGATCAAACAATTTTGAGTGAACCCATTGAATTAACTATCGATGCAAAAGAATCAAGTGAATCAGGAAATAAATCAGATTTGGATGAAATATGTTTGAAAATAATTGTGCCAATGTTTAACCATTTTGATATGACCTCTAATCTTGGTGATGGTTCATCAATGTTGGGATGGTTTAATGATAAGCATTGTCAATCTTTTGATATGAATAAGAGCTTCACTTATATGTGCAAACTGAGTTGAAATATTCTCATGCCTTTGACATCTTGTGATAATATATTGGCTTTACATTTCACGACTTTTGAAGGGTGCTCTTGTATAACTGTGTCACATGTGCACCAAATGAGATCAGTAAAACCGGATGACATATACATATACAACATGTACACCTTGTCTCTTTTGTTAGCCAGATTTCAGATTAAGCAACACCGAGGACGGCTTTGTTTTCAAGAAGGGGAGGATGATGAGGACATGACTACCTTGGATACGACCAAAAATATTGCATACATGCATATTTGTTAGGTGATTTCTAGTGCAAACTATTCAATAATCTATTTATGTTATCCAGAACAAAAATACTTGACACACTTTCGTGTTTTGTCTAATTGCAGGTGTATGAGACATTTGTACAATCCACATATGAAGATAAGGCAAAAGGAGAAGTTTAGGTTCTGTTCAAAAAGTCCTCTCACGTCATTTTTGGGCCAAGAGAAGATAGAGTCCAAGTCTCTCACGTTCTGGATTCAGATTCGGACTGCACAGACATACCTGACTCAGAACGCCAACAACTTTTTCAGACGGACTCCGAATTGGGTGATTCTTTTTTTTGTTGGAAAGTAGATTTCGTCCTCTTTCCAACCCAATTGGATTCACCTTTAAATTCGTCTGGAGCCTTGAGATATAGACGAAACAATCTGACGCTGCAGTAGAATCCGAGTCAAACAACAAGTCCAAAGGTGTTGCATCACCTCCACTTGGGCCCATGAGCCTTGTATGACCTAGGGTTGGTTTTAGGCTGCCTTGGGACGTCCTCCCACCTCCTTGGCCACCACCCCTTGCTCCTATATAAGTAGATCCATCTAGTAGCTTTTTTCCTTGGAATTTGTTTAGTTAAAAGTTAGCCATTGCAACTTCGTGTACTTCGTTTGTGTCCAACGACCAGACCAAGACCGCTTTTGGATCCCCACCTTTGTCAATACTTCATCTATATTCACAATATTCAGATTGCATTATCATATTCTTGCTTGTTCTTCGATTTCATGCAGGAATAGACCTTCCTGGTCAGGTTGATCATGCTCCGGCGTGGTAGAGGCGAGGGTGTCCCGATCTTTCGATGAGATGATAACTATGGATTTGGTGGAGACGACTTTGATTATCCGACTACAAACGTGCATGACGTTGCGCCTTAGCAATCGCTAAACCAACTCCGAGAGGTTATTGACCACGCCGGAGCATGATCAACCTGACCACGAAGGTCTATTCCTGCAAGCAATCGAAGAAATATGATAAAGCAATCTGAATATTGTGAATATATATGAAGTATTGATAATGGTGGGGATCCGTAAGCGGTCTTGGTCTGGTCGTTGGACACAAATGAAGTACACGAAGTTGCTATGGCTAAGTTTTAACTAAACAAATCCCAAAGTATAAACGGTGCCCTAAGGGCTGTATATATGGAGGAAGAGGGGGGGAATTTCGTGGCCCTTGGGGAAGGGGTCCGAAACCAACCCTATCTCTTGTTTCCCCACACATACGGACTCTAAAAACAGCCTATAATTATGTATCTCGAAATTACATGGGCCTGGCCCAATAATAAGGTGACGCAGCACCTAGAATAGCCTCTCGACGAAGTTTATGAAGTGGCATCTTGTATATTTCGTCCAAGGCTTCATGCACTCATTATGGTGGCTTCAAAGTCCTGAAATCATCACTTGTAACTCCGTTCTTGTTCCCCTTGCGCATGCCATCAACTCCATGCTTGTTCTTGCTGCAATGTTCATCCCTCTTATCCATGCCAGGCACTTCATTTGTAAGCAAAACAAATGTATCCAATTTAGGCAGCATCATATTCTCATGAACATTAGAATCATTACCAAGAAGCGAAAGTACCTGATAATTTAATTGGCATGCGCGAGCTCTAGTAATTGGTCCAGTATATGTAGTAGTAGGGGTTGTGGGTGTAACAATGGTATTGATGTCCTCATCATCATCCCCTTCTTGAAATGAAGTCGTCCTCGACGGAAGCTCATCTTCCTCACCCAAATAAGGCTTCAAATCTGCAATGTTAAAAGTGGGACTAACCCCAAAATCTGCAGGCAGCTCAAGTTTATATGCATTATCATTTATTTTCTCTAACACCTTAAAAGGACCATCAGCACGTGGCATTAGCTTTGATTTGCGCAAATTAGGAAACCTATCCTTACGCAAATGTAATCAAACAAGATCTCCAGGTGCAAAGACAACACGTTTTCTACCCTTATCTCCAGCAAGTTTATATTTAGCATTCATACGCTCAATGTTGTCCTTAGTTAACTCATGCATTTTTAAGATCAATTCAGCACGTTGTTTAGCATCAAAATTAACCTTCTCCGAAGATGGAAGAGGCAACAAATCAATGGGTGCACGAGGTAGGAAACCATACACAATTTCAAAAGGGCACATCTTAGTAGTAGAATGCAACGAACGATTATAAGCGAATTCAATATGAGGCAAGCATTCTTCCCACATTTTCTTATTATTCTTCAAAACAGCCCTAAGCATAGTAGACAATGTTCTATTGACTACTTCAGTTTGACCATCAGTTTGGGGGTGACAAGTAGTACTAAAAAGAAGTTTAGTCCCCAACTTGGCCCATAAACATCTCCAAAAGTGGCTAAGAAATTTAGTATCACGATCTGAAACAATAGTATTTGGCACACCATGCAAGCGAATAATTTCACGAAAGAACAAATCAGCAACATTAACAGCATCATCATTTTTATGACATGGTATAAAGTGTGCCATTTTCGAGAATCTATCCACGACAACAAATATGCTATCCCTCCCCTTCTTTGTTTGAGGTAAACCTAAAACAAAGTCCATAGATATATCCTCCCAAGGAATACTAGGTACAGGCAAAGGCATATATAAACCATGAGGATTGAGTCGTGACTTAGCTTTTTGACATGTAGTGCAGCGAGCAACAAAACGCTCAACATCCCGTCTCATCTTTTGCCAAAAGAGATGTGTAGCAAGTATATCCTCCGTCTTCTTCACGCCAAAGTGTCCCACTAGTCCTCCTCCATGCGCCTCCCGCAACAACAAAAGATGAACGGAGCTAGCTGGAATGCATAGGTTGTTAGCACAAAACACAAAGCCATCGTTAACGACGAACTTGTTCCATGTTCTACCTTCTTTACAATTCTGCAATACATCTTTAAATTCAGCATCATGCACATATTGATCTTTGATGGTCTCCAAACCAAATATTTTAAAGTCAAGTTGTGAAAGCATAGTATAACGACGAGACAATGCATCACCAATAACATTTTCTTTACCCTTCTGGTGTTTAATGACATAAGGGAAAGTCTCAATGAATTCAACCCATTTAGTATGTCTACAGTTCAGTTTTGCTTGACTTTTAATGTGTTTCAAATATTCATGATCAGAATGTATAACAAATTCTTTGGGCCATAAATAATGTTGCCATGTTTCTAAGGTCCGAACAAGAGCATATAATTCTTTATCATAAGTAGAATAGTTCAGACTAGGCCCACTCAATTTTTCAGAAAAGTATGCAACAGGTTTGCCATCTTGTAATAACACACCTCCTAAGCCAATGCCACTAGCATCACATTCAAGCTCAAAAGTCTTATTAAAATTAGGAAGTTGGAGTAAAGGAGCATGTGTCAACTTATCTTTCAATATCATGAAGGCTTCTTCCTGTGCGGTACCCCAAACAAAAGGCACATCCTTCTTTGTAAGCTCATTGAGAGGTGCAGCAATGGTGCTAAAATCTCTCACAAAACGTCTATAGTAACCAGCGAGTCCAAGAAAACTCCTCACTTGTGTGACCGTTTTGGGCTGCGGCCAACTCTCAATAACTTCAATCTTGGCTTTATCAACTTCAATTCCCTGTGGAGTAACAACATAGCCAAGAAAAGATACTCGGTCGGTGCAAAAGGTGCACTTCCCAAGGTTACCAAACAAACGTGCATCACGTAGAGCAATAAAAACAACACGTAAATGTTCCAAATGTTCTTCTAAAGATTTGCTATAAATCAGTATATCATCAAAATAAACTACCACAAATCGTCCAATGAAAGCACGTAAAACTTCGTTCATTAGTCTCATGAAAGTACTAGGTGCATTAGTTAACCCAAAAGGCATGACTAACCACTCATATAAACCAAACTTAGTTTTAAAAGCTGTTTTCCATTCATCTCCCAATTTCATACGAATTTGATGGTATCCACTACGCAAATCAACTTTGGAGAATATTGTAGAGCCACTCAATTCATCAAGCATATCATCTAGCCTAGGAATAGGATGACGATAACGAATAGTAATATTATTAATGCCTCTACAATCAACACACATACGCGACGTACCATCCTTTTTCGGCACTAGAATAATAGGAACAGCACAAGGACTAAGGGATTCGCGAATATAACCTTTGTCGAGCAGCTCCTGTACTTGACGCATAATCTCCTTTGTACCCTCTGGATTGGTACGGTATGGTGCACGGTTGGGTAGCGATGCACCGGGAATTAAGTCAATTTGATGCTCAGTCCCTCGAATAGGTGGTAATCCTGGTGGCACGTCTTGTGGGAAGACTTCGGCGAACTCCTGCAAAATGTTAGTGACTGCAGGGGGCAAAGAGGAAGGCACGTCCTCGAATGAAAATAATGCCTCTTTGCACACAAAAGCATAGCAAACAGATTTGCTAAAAACTAGCTCATCAATATCAGATTTGGTGGCAAGTAAACATGCACTTTTCAATTTAATTTCAGAAGCAACACTAGATGGTTTATTATTAGGCTTCATTTGTTGCTCAAATTCTTTTGCCACAATCTGATTTTCACTCTTATTTTTCTCCTGTTTTGCTTTATTAGCTCTATGAATATCATCTTTCAAAATGGAATCAGGAGTCATAGGAAGCAAAGTAATATTTGTATCCTTATGAACAAGAGTATACTGGTTGTTTCTACCATGGTGTACAGAATTTTTATCAAATTGCCATGGTCTACCAAGTAATAAGGAACATGCTTGCATAGGTACCACATCACAATCAACATAATCAACATATGTAGAGATACTAAAATGCACACGAACAGTACGTGTTACCTTAACCTTGCCGCTGTTGTTGAACCATTGGATGTAGTAAGGATGTGGATGTGGTCTTGTGGTGAGAGATAGCTTCTCCACCATCTCCATGCTAGCCAAGTTGTTGCAGCTCCCTCCATCTATGATGACGCGAATAGAATGTTCCTTCACAACTCCCTTTGTATGGAACAAATTATGCCTCTGATTTTGCTCAGCTTGTGTAACCTGCACACTCAAAACACATTGAGCAACTAAACATTCATACCTGTCAGCATCTTCAGCGGCCATGTATTGCGTCTCATGATCAGAATCATCTCCACCGTGTTCTTCATGTGTAATAAGAGCCAAAGTCTCCTCATCATAGTCACTAGCGGACTCATACCCACCATCCTCAGTAGCAATCATCACATGCTGAGATTTGCATTCTCTCGCAAAATGTCCTCTTCCCTTACAACGACGACAAATAATATCACTTGTGTGCCCTGTTGACGCCATGGAAGAAGAAGAGCTCTGTGCAGGCCCGGCAGGTGTGCTCTTGGCAAATAGTGGTGGTTGTGCCTGCTTTCTTGTATCACGGTTCGAGGTGGCACTTGAAGGAGGTGATGGTGCAGTGGAAGTAGAGGATGCACGTGGTGTCCATGATGAAGGTCGACCTGCAGAAAAGTTAGTTCGCGCCAATGCCTGTCGATCCTGCACCTCACGTTCAGCTTTACAAGCAAGATGGAATAAACGAGTGATATTATTCTAATCCTTATACTCTAGAATGGTCTGAATCTCTCTATTTAATCCATCCATAAAACGTGCAAGCATAGCTTCGTTCTCCTCAACAATACCACATCTAATCAAGCCAGTTTGTAATTCCTGATAATATTCTTCTACAGAATTTTTTCCTTGTCTTAAGCGCTGCAATTTTTGAAGTAATTCACGTTGATAATATGGTGGAACCCAACGAGTACGCATAGCAGTTTTCAAAGCAGCCCAAGTAGCTGGAACAGGATATAATCTACAATGTTCAGACCACCAAACACATGCAAAGCTAGTGAAAGCACAAACAGCAGCAGGAACACGGCTCTCCTCAGGATATTGTAAACATGTAAATCGTTGTTCAGTTTCTAACTCCCAAGTAAGATATATATCAGGAACATATCTACCCTCAAATGGTGGAATATTCAATTTCAGTTTAGGGAGATGGTCATGATCTCGTACCTGAGGGGGAGCCCTAACATTGCCATTATTTGCATGTGGACGACCTGGTGGTTGTGGTGCTGGTGGTTGCACGTAGTTCTGATTTTGATCAACCTCATCCTTGTAATCTCCCGCATAATCATCCTCCGCATCAGCAGCAGGAGCCATAGAAGTATCAACAGTAGCACCAACAGTTTGGCCAGGCTGAAGAAGGACACGGCTCGCTCGGCGGAGGGCTGTTTCGCGACGTGGAGGTAGTAGTAGTAGTAGTAGTAGTAGTAGTAGTTGTTGTTGTTGTTGTTGTTGTTGTTGTTGTTGTTGTTGCAGAGGTGCGACAGGTGCAGCCGGTGGTGGAAGACGCGCAAGCATTTCATTAAATCTGTTATCGAGCTTTGTTTTGAACGTCTTCTCCAATCCAGTGATCTTCTCCATGACCTCTTCAAAATTGTTCAGCACATCTTGCACCTTTTCACTCATCAATTGCTTAAACTTATCATGAAGCTCCTTGTTCGTTATGTTCTACCAGTCAATCTCGTCGTCTTGTGATCCTGGCTTGGTTAGCAGCAATAGAAACACGTAAGAATATGATCCTATAGACTACTAACAAGTGGTGGTGGTGGTGGGTGTCACAAATCCGTCAAGCAAATCTCAAATTCTTACCAGTTCTTACCTAGCAGCAGGCGGTGATCGGCAACCGATGTAGTCAAAACTCTCAAAGCTTGGACAGAGCGATTACCAGGAAGAGTCAAACGCACGATGTAGATGTATGTGGAGCTGGGAAGGCTTATAATATGGTAGCAAAAAGGGTCAGCAATAATCAATTTAGTGATGCAAAGTTGAATAAACGCTCAACAACGGTACTATGCTGGTCCTAGGCTAGACCGTGCTAGAGACGCGAGCCTAGAACACTAACAAAATCACAGCGCTGCACATAAACAAGGGAGGAGCACACTCTGATTTTTTTTCTTTTTTCACATTTTTTCCTCTTTTTTTTGCTCCGCAACAATTTTTTTTGAAAAAGTCTACACATGTCCTAAAAACTGCCTAGTCAGAATTTTCTAGACTTCGTTGTTTTTTGAAACTGGAACTATTTTTCCTCTGCGGATGGCTTGGAAGTTGGGGAGTCCTACTCTGTCACGACTCGGAGTATCGCGTGATCTGGAAATCGAGAACAAAGCAACAATTACTGGACTTGGACTAGGACTGGTGGCGGAGATGAATCTGGTGGAAACTCGGACTGGTGGCGGATATTTGCAGGGCGATGGAACACGGACTGGTGGCGAATCTGTGATAGAGGTGGACTCGGATTAGCGTGATGGCGGTGGATATGTGGTATATGGTAGCGGCGATGACGATGGTGGTATATGGCAGCGGTGATGATGATGGTGCAGCGGCGGCGTGACAACTTGTGAACAGAACTCGAAACTCTAAAGTAGTAGACGCTAGGACCAGCAACTTGACACGACGATGCAACCGCAAATTCAACAAAGCAAATACAGAAAAGATTATGCAAAGGCTCAGATTGGTTCGGATAAGATGAACTAACCCTAATTTTTTATGGCTTTTTCATGGACTATAGGTATGAAGAACAGACTCGATCTAAACTACGAAAAACTGTAAAATCTCACCGAGCAACCTGGAAATCTGATACCACTTGATAGAGGCAAAGGTGTCCCGATGTTTCGATGAGATGGTGGCTATCGCTTTCTGTGGGAGTCGACCTTGACGATCCGACTACGAACGTGCGAGACGTCGCGCCTTAGCAATCGCTAAACCAACTTCCGAGGTTATTGACCACGCCGGAGCACGATCAACCTAACCACGAGGGCCTATTTCCTGCGAGCAAACGAAGAACAAGCAAGAAACAAAGATTGCAATCTGGATATTGCGAATATAAGAGGAAAGCTTTATTAATGAAGGTGGGGTTCTGAGCCGCCTTGGTCTGGTCGTTCAACACAAACGAAGTACGTGAAGTTGCAGCTATGGCGAACTTTTAATCTAAACAAAACCCAAAGTCTAAACGGTGCCCTAAGGGCTGTATATATGGAGGAAGAGGGGGGGAATTTCGTGGCCCATGGAGAAGGGGTCCGAAACCAACCCTATCTCTTGTTTCCCCACACATACGGACTCTAAAAACAGACTATACTTATGTATTTCGAAATTACATGGGCCTGGCCCAATAATAAGGTGACGCGGCACCTAGAATAGCCTCTGGACGAAGTTTACTAAAAAATGGCCCAATAATGAGTGCATGAAGCCTTGGACGAAATATACAAGATGCCACTTCATAAACTTCGTCTAGAGGCTATTCTAGGTGCTGCGTCACCTTATTATTGGGCCAGGCCCATGTAATTTCGAAATACATAAGTATAGGCTGTTTTTAGAGTCCGTATGTGTGGGGAAACAAGAGATAGGGTTGGTTTCAGACCCCTTCCCCAAGGGCCACGAAATTCCCCCCTCTTCCTCCATATATACAACCCTTAGGGCACCGTTTAGACTTTGGGTTTTGTTTAGATTAAAAGTTCGCCATAGCTGCAACTTCGTGTACTTCGTTTGTGTTCAACGACCAGAGCAAGGCGTCACAGAACCCCACCTTCATTAATAAAGCTTTCCTCTTATATTCACAATATCCAGATTGCAATCTTAGTTTCTTGCTTGTTCTTCGTTTTCTCGCAGGAAACAGGCCCTCGTGGTCAGGTCGATCGTGCTCCGGCGTGGTCAATAACCCTCTGATGAGGACATCAATACCATTGTTACACCCACAGCCCCTACTACTACATATACTGGACCAATTACTACAGCTCGCGCACGCCAATTAAATTATTAGGTACTTTCGTTTCTTGGTAATGATTCTAATGTTCATGGGAATATGATGCTGCCTAAATTGGATACATTTGTTTTGCTTACAAATGAAGGGCCTGGCATGGATAAGAGGGATGAACATTGGAGCAAGAACAAGCATGGAGTTGATGGCATGTGCAAGGGGAACAAAAATGGAGTTACATGTGATGATTTCAGGACTTTGAAGCCACCATAATGAGTGCATGAAGCCTTGGACGAAATATACAAGATGCCACTACATAAACTTCGTCCAGAGGCTATTCTAGGTGCTGCGTCACCTTATTATTGGGCCAGGCCCATGTAATTTCGAAATACATAAGTATAGGCTGTTTTTAGAGTCTGTATGTGTGAAGAAACAAGAGATAAAGTTGGTTTCAGACCCCTTCCCCAAGGGCCACAAAATCCCCCCCACCCACTTTGATGCGGAGCATCTTACGGACATCACCATGTCAAGAGTCCATTTGGCAAGTGACACGTTCGACATCTACTTCACATACACAAAGGTGAATCATCTCCTTTACACGTGCTCACTTGACCCTCTCGAGGATGGTATACTACTTGACACTCCTTCCGTGTGCATGCATAAGTATTGTCGGAACATCACGGATGTCGAGGAGGAGTGTGAGCGCAAGTGTATGTCTACACCATCCACGAGGGAAGCATGGAAGAGAAGACGGAAGAAAGGAGAAGAAGACAGAGCGACTGCTGAGCTGGAGCCGGAAACGCCGAGCCGGATCATCCGGGCTCTGCCGGATCATCCGGGCCGACCCCCGGAACGTCCGGATAACTGCGCAAGACACCCGAAGGCTTCACCTAAAGCCGGATCATCCGGGACTCCGTCCGGATCATCCGGATCCCCGATGCCCGGATTATACGGGACCCCGTCCGGATCATCCAGCCTTGCCTGCGCGCATGACTCGGGCCGAGGCCCATGTACCCATTCCACCCCCTCACTTACCCCTTCGTGGCTTAGACTATAAATAGACCTCCTCCACCTCCTTTCTAGGGTTAGCAAAGTGATAGCTCATTTGTATGTGAGCTTTTCTCCTAGCTTCTCCTCTTGAGAGAGAGAGACCACCACTCCCATGGAGTTCAAGACCTCCATGTGAGAAGATCCTACGGGATATATCGATCAAGACCCCCTCACGGGCGGCCCCCTTCAAGACCTCCTCATGGAGATGAACCTTACCTTGTATCTTTCCCTTTGTTGTTCATGTACCTTGTGGATCTTGTGTGTTTGATTGTCTAGTGGATGTGTGATTGGACTTGTTCTTGAGTGTTTCCCCTTGTGTTTTCTCTCCGTTCTTCCCCGTGTTCTTCGTGTTCTTCGAGGGATCTTGCTCCTTTCGTGAAAGATCGGCCATCTAGGGTTCCACCCTACATCATCTTGGTATCATGAGCCAGGTTGATCACGATTTCGGAGCCTCCCCGTTGTGTTTTCTAGCCTAGTTTTGTTGATTTCGTCCTAAATTCGAAAATCCCCACCAAAAATAGCCCCAAATTTTTTTGTGATTTGTTGGTTTTGATGATGTTTTGTTGATTTTGATCCATGGATTTGCTTGGTTTCGAGTGGATCTAGCATCTCCCCAAGTTTCCCCACCTTCCATCCACAAAATCTCCTCACTTTTGCCCCAAAAATCCCCCATTTCCGCCCAAAACTTCATCCTCGAGAGGAAATCCCGAGCAGTTTGACCTGCCCGGATCATCCGGACCTTCTCCCGGATCATCCGGACATCTCCCGGATCAGCTGGACGCCCCCCCCCCCGGACGTCCGGATAACCCACGCAACCAAATACCCGAACCGGAGCTGACGAACCCGGATCATCCGGATGTACACCCGGATCATCCGGACCAAGCCCGGATCATCTGAACCTTCTCCCGGATGTCCGGCTAACCGTGACACTGACTCGGCTGAAATTTTGTTTTGGCCATAACTAATTCATCCGGAGTCCGTTTTTGACGTTCTTTAGCTCATTTTGAAGCTGTAGCGACCCGACCTCAGACGGTCAAGCCTCTGTGTTTCTGTGCCATCCCTGGATCAGTATGCTGGCACACACAGTACATCAATGTATATATCAAAGTGCAATCACATGTATAAATAACGTAAAACTGATATATACCTCATAAGTCACAGCGGAAACAAATAGTCGGGTGTGGAGTCCCATCAACGCCATCGGCAGGTTGAGTGTAGACCGTAACCCTGTACCATACTCTTACTCGTTGGAAGAAAGTATCTGCAACATGATACGTTGCAGCCGTGTAGGTCAGTACATTGAATCTACAGGCAAGATCACAACATGAGAAAACAGATGATAAAACTATACTATATGCAATATGGCTTTGTGGCTCTGTGTCTGAGTTTTGTTTTGCATAAAAGCTGGTTTTATTTTTTCTACATCAAAGGAATATCAGGAGTCTGTACTACAGAGTTTTCTATCGTGAAATGGTTCCGCCAACCGATGTCTCATAGTCCAAAATCATCATAAGTTGCCCACAATTATGTTACCAGTCCGGTGTTGAGAGTTCCGAGATAGATCCAAGTCCAGAGGCTCAAATTGTCCATAACCGGGGACACGGCTAATCGATTAGGTTTTAACCCTCTGCAGAGGTTTGTACACTTTACCCGCAAGATTCGATCCCTCTTTTTACGTTCTCGCACTTCAGGGTGTTTGAGAACAAGATGACCAAAACATGGTCTTCCAAAGAGTTCCTCTAACCACTGTCCGGTGCTCATCCAATCCTACCGTAGTTCTACATCTGCTAGCACCGTCCCAGCCAGAGTCACAACTAAGGTCAACCAAGCCAGAGCCCATAGTGACTTGCGGTTGCATAGGTAAGCTTCCGGGCATGAAGTATTCTTCCGTCTCTTTGAGTCTGGGTGAAGCTTTCTGCAAGATGTCATGGCGCTTCTCCATGCATCCCGGCCATCCACTGGTTTCTCCAGGGTGCCCGTCAACCGTCCTTCACCCAGTAGTGTGTATTGAATTCATGTCTCGAGTCTTGAAGTCTTGAGGCCTTGAAGATGCAGTCCTTGCATATGCCATCATGGAGTTGTCGTCATTGACGTAGAGTCCTCCTTCACACCACTCTCGTGCACTCATACCAAACCCCGTCTACTATAGCGTAGCATTAAAATAAATAACGTCCCGGGCTTGGTAACAGGGTGATGGGTTCCTACCTCATGCATACTAATCAACTACAAGAATTCAATATCACTACTGGAGGAATTGTTGCAAACATGACACTAAATGCAATAAAAACATAGGTATGAAAAACATGGTCAAAGTGAACTTACCTGGTCAGTTGGTGAAGATATTATTGCTCTCATAAACTTGATAAACTAGTCGTCACTCTCCGATGAAATCTATACAAGCAAGCATAGTATTCACATAAGCAATCATTCTAGCACTCAATCATAACAATCAAAATAACAATGAAATCGAAATAGGATCAAAGGTAAAAACCAAATAAAACTCCAAATCAATCAAATAAACTTATAGGGCTAATCTACACCACAACAACTCTACTTAACAACAAGTAAAAAGCCGAAAACAAAAATACTTAACACAAGGTAAAAATAATTATTCACTAAGTACCATAAAGTATTTTTCTTATAATAAAATTCTAACAAAACAATAAAACAACACTATTTCTATTGCTAGCAACTAGTCATACAACAAACAACACCTAGAACCTCAAGAATACTAAGTCTAATAAATCCTAGAAATTACCTACTGTTAAACAATAGAATATATGACACACTGGCGAAAACTAGCAAAAGAAACTAATTAATAATAATTAAACTACAAACAATACTAAAAACAAAGTAAACAGTACTGTTTACAACAAAAAGCTAATCTAACTAACTCACTAACATGCAAACTGAACACTACTACGTAGCTAGCCTAATAAGTAACCAGTAGCAAAAAGAATCGGTCAAAAATAATATTCCTAACTCAAAATAGCTCAAATCTAGTTATTTGAGAAAATTCATACAAACACAAATTTAAACTGCTCAAATATGAAATAAAATTGAACTAACAGAAACTTCATAAAATTTGTGATCCAAGGCAGTTGGAATCACTCAAAAATACCTCGTAGATAATTAACTGCGGATTTTACAAGATTGAAACTATTCTGTTTTAAAAACAGAACGAAAAAAAAAGGCGGATCGGGATTACTGTAGCTGTTCCGGCGAGGGGCTCGGGCGGAGCGGCTCCGGTGGTCCTCCGGGCGAGGCGAGGGGACGGGCGGGGGCGGCGGAGCGGCTGGTGGTGGGGAGGGCCGGCGGTGGGTGGGGCGGAGCAAACGGCGGCGGCGGCTCCGGCGAACTCCGGCGGGGCGGCGCGGCGACGTGGGGCGAGGAGAGGAGGGACTAGGGGGGGGAAATGGGTGCAGGAGGTGGCCATTTATAGGGGGGAGGTCGGCTTGGAGGAGGGGGCGAGGGATTTCGCGAATCCCGCGATTCCGGCGATGCTCCGGCGGTGGCTGGAGATCCGGAGCATCTCGTCAGGAGGAGGAAAGAGATGATTCGGTACGGATCGGGCCAGATTTGGCCCAAAAAACAGTACCTTCCTTTTTTTGAATAACCCGCGAAGAAACAATCATTTTAGAAAATAAAATGAAAATAAAATATAGGAGTATTATATATCAAAATGATCAGAAAATAAGCCCAATTTAATGGGATATTTTCCAGGGGCAAATAAAATACTTTTTGAAAATCATTTTTTTAGTTCAAACAAATATCAAAATGACTTCAAAACTCTATGGAAAATTTATTCCAACATTTTTGGGGTGTCATGTTACTCCCTATCAACACTTTTGTTCAAGTGTTCTTTGTCAGAAAAGTTTTTGAATAAAACTCAAATGCCACTTTGAGTTAAAAACAAAATTTAAATCACAAATTCAAAATGAAATTTTTCTTTACTTCCCACTCTCTTTCATTGAAGAAATCATGAGGATCATTGAGTGGCATGAAGTTTGAAATATTTGCAAATTCAAATATTTTCAAACAGAAACATTTTTTTTGGAAAGTCCTTTTATTCCCTCTCAACAAAACTTCAAAAGTTTAAAATTCCAATCAATTTCACTCAATCAATCAGTCAAGAATCATATATTTTAATTATTATAACATTGCAAAAATTAGAATTTTGGGATGTTACAGAAGCTATTGACATCCCCCTTCCCACATCATTTGACTGCATCATATTTTCTGAAATTTGGCAAGTTTGCCTAGGCCCTCCACCATAACATCTGCTACACCACCACCGACTTCCGCAACCTAACCCATTTTGATCCCCATTGTATATGTGGTTTCTTGAGTAGTGATTTGAGTCTCCTAAGGTGTTTTGGCTACTTAGGGACGGTTGCTTCTTCATCAACCACCACCACCACTTTCGCATATGCTTGCCCACCATATACTTCCGCCACATCAACTTAACCCAATTTTGTTTGTGTTGTGAGTTGTGTCTCCTAAGGTGTTTCGGCTACTTAGGGACCGTGCTTTCAACTCCGCACCGTGTATAGTCCACCACCATAACCTCCACTTCCGCATTGCCTCGTGCAACACCACCGCTTTCCGCTACCACCATTTCACTTTTGTCTTTGAGATTTTGAGTTCGCGGTTTTTCCATTTCCTAAGGTGTTTCAGCTACTTAGGGACGAGTCTCCATCATCTTGGTATCTACATCAAGAACACCGCCACTCATCATCGCAAAGGACGGTAACCTCGATGACACCATTGTATATTCCCCTTGCAATTGCATTGTTAACCCCTAGCCCATTTTGCGTCACTTGCCTATCGAGACTAGCCATTTGAGTATTGCCAGCAACGTTACTTGTGCACATTAGTGATCATCCCTTCCGTTGCATATATACCATATCATCTTGGTATCATCATATCATTCTTTCTGTCACAAGCTTGTTCCCGCATATACACAATTGCTATCTTGGTTTGTGCATCGTGGCCATATAAAAAAAGAATAAGCTTTTAAGCAAGAGAAAGAGTGAGCAAAGAAGCTTGTTAGCAAGTGCCATAGCATCATACCACGTTGCATATAAGATTGTCATATCCGATCATCTTGGATCATCTTGAGAAACACCGGGAACCATACATACATAGCATACTTGGGATAGAAAGTTTATCCATTTTGCATCTTATAGGTTGTGCACAAGTGTCGTATCCGCCTATTCAGCAATCGTGCTAGCATCTCTCTTGAGTTGTGCAACACGAGCGTTTTCCGTGGATTCCACATTTTAAGCTCATTCCTTGGTTGCACGACCCCATTTATCTATCCGTGTGTGCGTTTCTGTGTGCCATTCTTTGCTATTGGTCTACTTGTTTCACTTGCGAATTTGTGAATCTCTTTCAACATTATTGACTCTTGCCAACATTTTGCATCAATTTTTTCTGCCACTATCCTCACCGAGCCACTCCATAAGCTTTACTTGATAGGTGTGAGTGAACAAGTCCGGTACCAATTCCACTATTCTTTCATCTCACATTGAGTGAAACGGGATACATCCTCAACTTTGGGAAAAGGTAACTTGGTATTGTTTATCTCATTTCCTACTCACCTCTACTCGAGTCTTGTGATGGATAGGCAAGGCATTTCACCTTCGGTCTACAACAACAACGACGAGTTCGATGCCACGAACAACTCCAACGTCGCCAAGATGCATGCTCAAATGGAGGAGATCAAAGCCCTCATCAAGTCCTACAAGAGATCTTCCTCATCTTCCAGAAGACGCTCAAGAGCACATGCCTCCGAGCTACCATCTCCGGCAAGATCACATCAACATCGACACCATCACCACCACAAACGTGAAGGTCAAGAGCTCAACACCGACAACTGCTCAACGACTTCACCATCGCCCTTGGCATCTTCGCCAGGTGACTTCAAGGCATCTTCGCCTACGGACATATGGCATCTTCGCCAACAAGCACCCCAAGACTACGCTCAAGAGAAGCTCCCCAAGCTCAAGTCCGCGACTTCCACGAGCTACTACGACCTCGACACCGACAATGCGATTCCTTTCTATGGCACTCAAGAACCCGAGGAGTATCTTGGGTGGGAGCGCCTAATGGACGACTACCTCAAGCTACATCAAGTTCCTCCCGAAGATCAAGTTAAGTGTGCCACAAGAAACTTCCACGACTACGCCTTGGCATGGTGGCTTCACACACCTTCGGAGAGCTACGACATGAGTTGGCCCAAGACGAAGAGAGCTTTCCGGCGAGAGTTTGTGCCTCCAACCTACACGGAACAAGTTCTACGCCAATTGGAGAACACCATCCAAGGATCCAAGTCCATCGACGAGTACTTCAAGGAGATGAAGATTGCCTTGCGACGAGCCGGCGCGGACGACCCATGTCGATGAAGTTCCACTTCTTGATGGGATTGCACAATGACATCTCCACGATAATCTTCCTCGAGAACTACAAGTCCCTCGACGATATCTACATTAGTGCTCTCAAGGCGGAACAAGAACTCATGAAGGCCAAGGCTTCTCCACCCCAAGCACACTTTCTTTTTCAACACGGTGCGGCGACGAGTACGACTGCGGAGACCTTCAAGGACCAAGCTTTGGAGGCGTGTGACATGGTGACGAGCAAGGATGATGCTTCCATCTTAGGAGGCGAGAGTGATGTTGTGCCATCTTCGGCCTTCATCCATGACGTCGACAACGAGATGGTTGAGCATGGGATTTTCCCTTCGACCACGGCGACATATGATGACTTGAGTGACTTGTGCCACCATATTGAGAGTGAGAGTGACTTCACCACTAGCCCCACATATGATGTGTTGTCCCAATTCCCATGTGAGGAGAGCCACAACCCCCACCACTTGAGTGAGATGAGTGACTCCACCATACGTGAAATTGAGTGCACCTACATTGAGGGAGTGAGTGAACCAACACATAGAGAGAGTGTGATAGTTGATAGGGCATGCGAGGCCACTTCGATTTCTAACGACTTAACCTCTACCTCTATTGTGTCTTCTCATTTGGTGCTAGGTCCCATATATGATGACGCGCCGATTCGCGACGACTACGTCCTCCCTTTGGACAAGACGATGGCCATGGTGGAATATGATGCACCCCCACATGGTTCCATCACGATGAAGATGACCACCATTTGGTCTTTCCCACCTCACCTACACCACTTGAGTGGAATGAACAAGGTAACATAGGTGAAGGTGATGCTCGAGTCCCACTAGTGTACATTCTAGACATTGATTTCTTGCATGATGTTGATCCACCTATTTCCATGCTTCATGCTAGTGAGACTTTCCCATGCGATGATTTACCATGTGGAGTCTATTAGTTGTGATGCCATGTTACATAGGATTTCTTGTGACAATTCTTTAGGTCACATCATGTTTGACAATCCGCTTGACTTGTCATATGCTATGAATGAGATCAACCATATGTCATATTTGCAATCTCTTCGTAGTGACTATGCATATGCCATTAAAATGAACCCAATTTGCACAAATGGCATAGATGACAAGCCCATGGTTATTGGCATTTGTTTTTCTTGTGATGATATTGATATGCTCCCTTTGCATCATTTATCTCATATGCCATGCCATGACCAACTAGCTTCGGATATGCATTGTTTTGGATGTTGTCCATTTTCTCCATATGATGTTTCCAATATTGCTCATGAGGAGACCCCCATAGTTTCCTCATACATTTTAGGAGATTTTGATTCATCCTATCCATTTCATGATCCCAATACTTGTGTGCACAATATGCTTCCCATGAATGAAAATGCTATTGCCTTTCCCACCACTCTCTTCACGTGAAGTCTTCGCGCATTTCTTCTACATGTCCCTCACTTGGCTATGGGTTATTGTCCATTACATATTATATGCCCATCTTTCCATGTTCACTTTGCATGATATGCTCATTCCTATGCCTTTGAAATGCATTTGTGACCCATGCTTTGCATTACACATGATGATTGATTCTAGTACTTGTATGTGTATTTGCAAGCTTGGTGGAGACATCACTTGTTATTGCCATGTTTGCTTTGTGCCCCATGCCTATGATGATATTATGATCTTGCTTCGTGTTCGTGCTTGCGATATGTCATGTGCATTGCCTATGCCTATTATTTGTTCACATGACATGATTGCCATGATTTCACCTAGTATGTTGCATCTTCGCTCCACTAGTTTGCACGACATGATTTCTATGATTGCTTGCCTTGTTGCATCACCAATGATTCATACTTGCTTATTTCATGCGGTTGATGACAACCGCCTACATGCTATGCACATGATTATTATTACTTCTTGTCATATATCTCCATGTGTTGCCTCTCTCATGCTAGATGATTTGCCATGTATTGAGTGCAATTATGCCTTTCATCTTGATAATGAGTTTGCACCCATAGCATTCTCGCATATGATTGGAGATTTTGACATATTCCTTGTGAAGCATGCTTGTCTTACCTCTTTGCACCATATACCTAGTGCCATGAATATAGCCATTATTGTATCATATTGTTCATGCACTTGTGCTTCTAATGGTTATGTGCAAGAGAAGAGAGCCATCATGATGGATGATGTGTTTATCTACCATGCGCATACGTTCTTTGTTTTATTGTGTGCATGTGTAGGATACTTGGACTTTGTGTCGACTTCCACTTCACGTGAGTTGACCATTCAAGCTCTTGAGAGCGAACCCATTGCAACCGAACCGCTTCTACATCGCACTTGCTTGTGCTTCGGCATTGTGAAGGACGCACAAGGACATGCTTACAAGGTGATATCCTTCTCTTTTGAGAACCCCCAAACCATGATCATGGATATTATGGATCATACTACTTGTGTTGCTTGCCCCATGAGACTTATTGTTCGTCTTGGACCACTTGATTGCACACATGTTAGAGATCTTGCTTCGACTTGTCATTTTCACCATTCCATGCATCATGATATATATGCCTTGTGTCTTGCATCCAATTCTTGGATTACTTGTTCCTCTCACATGTTTGGTTGCAACAATGTCATCACTTCACATATGGCATGTCCCATTGAGTGCTTTATGCATGATTGCTATGACCATGAGGTAGATGCTTCTTCTCTTGTTACACATATTTGCATCACTACCTCATATTTACATGCTTGTTTCCATGAAGTCCTTCTTTGTGCTCAATTTATGTGCTTACATGCCATGTCACAATCCTTTGTCAATTTATGTGAATCACCTCTTGAATGCTTGGTTTTGCACTAACGCTAACCACATTTGTTTTTCCAAGTGTTTGTTGTCTTTGCTCCTTTGGAAGGAATCCCAAGATGGTGCGACATTGGAGAGTGCCCATTTCGAGCTTAAAGATGACGAGAACTTGGTGATCGACCACTTCTACACGGCGACGCCATCTCTTTCCCATGGTGTTTTTGATTTCGATCCGAGGACGGATCTTTCCCAAGGGGGAGGGGATGATGCGGAGCATCCTACGGACATCACCATGTCAAGAGTCCATTTGGCAAGTGACACGTGCGACATCTACTTCACATACACAAAGGTGAATCATCTCCTTTACACGTGCTCACTTGACCCTCTCGAGGATGGTATACTACTTGACACTCCTTCCGTGTGCATGCATAGGTATTGTCGGAACATCACGGATGTTGAGGAGGAGTGCGAGCGCAAGTGTATGTCTACACCATCCGCGAGGGAAGCATGGACGAGAAGACGGAAGAAAGGAGAAGAAGACGGAGCGGCTGCTCAGCTGGAGCCGGACATCCGGACGCCGAGCCGGATCATCCGGGCTTAGTCGGATCATCTGGGCCGACCCCCGGATTGTCCGGATAACTGCGCCGAAGACACCCGAAAGCTACACCTGAAGCCGGATCATCCGGGACTCCGTCCGGATCATCCGGATCCCCGACGCCCGAATCATCCGGGACCCCGTCCGTATCATCCGTCCGTGCCTGCGTGCATGACTCGGGCCGAGGCCCATGTACCCATTACGCCCCCTCACTTACCCCTTCATGGCTTAGACTATAAATAGACCTCCTCCACCTCCTTTCTAGGGTTAGCAAAGTGATAGCTCATTTGTATGTGAGCTTTGCTCCTACCTTCTCCTATTGAGAGAGAGACCACCACTCCCATGGAGTTCAAGACCTCCATGTGAGAAGATCCTGCGGGATATATCGATCAAGACCCCCACACGGGCGGCCCCCTTCAAGACCTCCTCATGGAGATGAACCTTACCTTGTATCTTTCCCTTTGTTGTTCATGTACCTTGTCGATCTTGTGTGTTTGATTGTCTAGCGGATGTGTGATTGGACTTGTTCTTGAGTGTTTCCCCTTGTGTTTTCTCTCCGTTCTTCCCCGTGTTCTTCGTGTTCTTCGAGGGATCTCGCTCTTTTCGGCCATCTAGGGTTCCACCCGACATCATTCTTCCTCCATATATACAGCCCTTAGGGCATCGTTTAGACTTTGGGTTTTGTTTAGATTAAAAGTTCGCCATAGCTGCAACTTCGCGTACTTCGTTTGTGTTCAACGACCAGACCAAGGCGTCACAGAACACCAACTTCATTAATAAAGCTTTCCTCTTATATTCGCAATATCCAGATTGCAATCTTAGTTTCTTGCTTGTTCTTCGTTTGCTTGCAGGAAACAGGCCCTCGTGGTCAGGTTGATCGTGCTCCGGCATGGTCAATAACCCTCGGAAGTTGGTTTAGCGATTGCTAAGGCGCGACATCTCGCACGTTCGTAGTCGGATCGTGAAGGTCGACTCCCACAGAAAATGATAGAGACCATCTCATTGAAACATCGGGACACCTTTGCCTCTATCAAGTGGTATCACCAGCAGCATTTGCTTGGATCAATTTCAGCCACACCTCCAGAAGTCGAACCCCAAACCATAGTAGTGTCGGACGATGAAGATGGAGATTGGCTCAATCTTCGTCCTCCCGGTGAGCCCCAGCATGGCCAGTCCTCTGCATGACCTCAGTCACGCAGTGAGATGATTCTGCGAGTAGGTTAGTCAGTCGGTTCATCCCCGATGTGAGAATAGAATTATGTATCCTGGAGTGAGTAGTTTCGTTTAGCACGTAGAGCGTTCGTGCTTTGTAGTATGCTTGTACTGTTTGTAACACGTAATGTGTTTGTGTATGCTTGCTTGCTTTTGAATTTTTGTGCTTGTTTTTGTTTGTTTGTCCGTCAAACAGAGATGTTTGACAGGGTTGGCAATGTGTGCTAACAAGATATTAATCAGTAGATCACATACACTAAATAACATTGGCTTGTCCCGAGTCTTTAATAAAATGCGCGCTGGTGTAGGTATATGTATGCCAGGAGTACATATACCCACTAGCATTAAACACCTTAGTATTATTTGTCTGATGTGTTTTTCATTGCATGTTTATTGCACCTGTGTGTTGTTAGTTTAGACTGCATTGCATACTGCACACATACCCGGTTCACCCACGAGTACATTTAGGGCGGTACTCGGGGAAAACGCAAAGTCACATCCCTATCTCTATCTGTGCATACCCCGTGTGCCAGATTTTCCAAACCCAGCGCCTCGAAGAGGCATTTTCATCTGGCCATTTCTCGTCCCTAATTCTTTTTGTTAACCCAATTGTGTTTCCGGAGAAACGTTGCCAGCTTTATTTCAGTCGATCTAGTACAACCCCCCGATACATATTTTCAACTCCGATTCTACCCCGACACCTACATTTTGTGGAGCAATCCGCGAAATTTATCCGTACCCCGGCATGATTCCTGAGCTGGCGCAGCCACCTCACCCACATCCAAACCCCACCCTTGCCTCTGCCTTGCGTGGCGCGAAGCATCGGAGAATCAAGCGTGGCGGAGGACCACCCCGTGCACCATCTTCTTACACACCTTGAGCCACCGCAGCTGGCCGCGCATTGCCACGAGCTCGCTCGTACCTGATGATCGTCAGCAGTATGATAGACAAGCCAATGAGCGTGCCCAGCAGCGCAGCTAGGAACCACCGCAGCGCCACCAGGAACACAGCTTCGCCGAAGGAGCTCGGCTCGATCTCATCCAAACCGAATAGGTAGTAGAGCGGCATTGTGTTTGTGCGTTGGAGGAGAGTCGCGCTGCCGTTTTTATAGCCCAACTCTGGTGTACGATGAGCATGGTCCAGGAAAACCGCTCGTCGCTCAATCACCGGCGTGCAAGAGGCGAATCCGCGAGCAGTGCCGACAAGGTGCTGGCCCGCGACGTGAGTGCTCACTGCACCGGTGCCGTGCACGCCGCGCACTATGGCACTAGGGTCCTCATCGCCCTAGGATCTAGAAGCGTGCTGCGCCAAGCCGCATGGGGAGCAACATCATAGGAGAAGCAGCTAGCTGGAGGTAGAAGAAAGATGCTGCCAGTGGGCCCAGGACCCACGTGTCAGCAGGTGAAACCACTATTCATTGGGGTGCATCCAGCATTTTTCGGGAGTCTGATCTCGAGTGCCCCTAGCCGTGGATATAACCGTGTTTGCCCATATCTCTCCCTAGGTGTACCAATTATCGGTGCCCCCAACTCGTTCGCATTTGACCAAAGGGTTAAAATTAACCCCGAGGTTTTTCCCCGGAGTAGTTATCTTTGCAAGTGTGCTGTAACCCTAGGAATCTCGAGGACGAGATTCTTTTAAGGGGGGAAGGTTTGTAACAGCCCCAAAATTGGGTTATCAATTTTTTAGTTGTTATTCCTTCCTGGCATTCATTTTCAAAATTTTCTCCTGAGTTTGCTGGATGACTTTGAGAAATTTTTGCCCTTTCCAACCTTTCGAAACCTTGCTCATGTCTTTGTCAGTGGGCAAGACCTCTATTGCATCCTCTCAAATCCTTTCAAACCCTAGTTCCAATCTTTGGAATTTGAATGTGCCCTTTGTGAATACAAAGAAGCCATCATTTTCCTCAGTCTGTTGATCATCCCATCTGTTCCTAGAGACCCTCCTATCCTCCTAATCCTTGGATATGCAAAAATATTGCCAAGTCCAATGCAATATTTTTGACTTATGATTTATTCGTTTTCTTGCCCGGGGAATAGAGTCCAAAGGCATATCTAGTGCTCTCCTGAATGCATGAGGATTGGTGGAGTTGATATTTATGCCTAATCCAAGCTCTCGCAAAGATATTGGCCATAATTAAATATGGAAAATTGCCTTTTCCTATTTAATACCAATATTGCATTTCTGCCATTTTCCAAAGGAACTACTATTTTTATAGTAGGGAAAATTCCCAAATAATTCGTGGAGCTTGTCCTTGATATATAATCACTAGTTCCATCCAAACCCATGGTCCAAAGATCATAAATTGAGCACATGATCCAATGCAAGTTTCTGCCCTCTCAGAAATTTTTGCAAAGGAAGTGCTTTATTCCTAATTCCAATTGAGCTGAAATTTGGCATGGTGATTAACCTAGATAAATCACCCATGGATACCAAAGATGAGCTCAATCCATTCATCCTAGCTCCCTGTGCAATTTTTCAAAGTTTCTGACCAGATGGCATGCCTGTGAAGGAAGCACCTTCATAGAGTTTCCAAATGGGATGAAACTTTTCCATCTTCTCAAGTATCTCAAATCATTAGTCTCCACCCAAATTCAGTTCATTCCATTGAACTATGTGAGCACAGGAGCAATTCTTTGATTCTGTCCACATTTTCAGTTTGTGAAGCAAGTATATTTTATCTTGCTCCATTATGGCTAAAAATATTCCTAAGCCTTCTCCTCTCCATATAACCTAACTCCAACAAATTTTGGCTCATTTCATGTAGCCAATATTTTCCTGGATTTTTCCAAAGTTGGTCAGATCTGATGCTTGTGAAACAAGTACCAATTTGGCAAGTCCATTTGATATGATCTTTTTGCAGCATCTACATATGACCAAATAAGGAAGCTTTGCCAAGTTTTAGCCCAATGCATCACTCCTAGTGAGTGCTTCTTCATCATTTGCTTTCTGGGTCAGATTTGGCATTTGAACTGCAGTTATGCTAAATCCTTGCCCAAATCCCTTCCAACTTCCCAGGACCGTAGTCCTTTCTATCCTAAACCTCCTAGACAACCAGTTTTTCCCTTAACCTCTCTGTGTTGATAACTAGGATGTTGACAAGTTTGCAACAACAAACTTGTCCAGCCTGTTTCCCTCTGCTCACTACACCTATGCTCGTTCCATCACTTCAGTCTTAATGAGCATTGGAAGGACTACGCTGTAGACATCATTTGGCACCAAGTAGACGACCAGAGCATGCGTTGTCGGTGGTGACCATGGGGCTATGCCAGCCAAATCGGTGGTCTGCGCACTGTTGGCCACAGTGGCGCCGCCCCGTCCGGTTCTGGCTCGTCCAAGCTTGTCACACGGCTCCCCCACGATGTCCTCTTCCCTCTGGACAGCTAGCACTCTTCGTTTTCTTCCTCGTCGAGCTGTCGTCGTCGCCGCACAGTCCCTGCCCATGTGCACCGTCGCTTCCTCGCTCTTGTCCCCTTCTCCCTCTCGTTTGCGAGCGCCCCTCGTCTCCGTGAGCCCCTGCGCGTCGTCCGCATCCCCCTCGTCGTGTTCCCGTCGCTTCCCATGGCCTTTGGCCGCGCATGCATGTCGCCGGCGCGCGGATACGTAGTCGTGTTGCGTGTCGCCTCTGCCTCCCTCTAGAGCTCGTCCCCGCGGCTATTTAAGCCCGTCCCGAGCTCCCTCGCAGTCCTCAAGCCTCCCCAAGCCCTTCACTCGTCTCCGGAGTCGCTCTCCGATCCCCACCATCGCCATGGCCACAGTTTCAGGCTTCGCTCGATCCCGGCAATGCCGTGCCCCCCTCGCCGTTCCACCACCACCTATGCGTTCCCCGAGGTTCGGCGCACCTCCCCGTAGCCTTGCCCACCCAGTTCCCCCACCGGAGCCCCCTGTTCGCTGGAGTCCGAAGACCACCTCCGCCGCAAGCCCTGCTGCTCCTTCTCCTGTGCTCCTCGCCGGCAACGGACACCACCACGGGATGCGCCTCTCGCTCCTGAGCTCGTGGATAGGTCGGCCGTCGTCTGAGGCGGCCGGAGCAGCCGGCAATCGCCGTCGAGGCGGGCGTCTCCCTCGGCCAGGCGCGCGTACGCGCGGGAGGAAGAAGAAGTCAGGCCAGGCAGGCCCCACCCCGCGGGACACACCTGTCGGCGAGAGGAAGGCGTGGCCCCGCTGGCCACGTCGGATAAGTGGACGCGCCCACTCGCGGAAGCCGTTTCCCTGCTCTGGAAACGTTTTCCTCGGGAATACGCTTTCCAAGTCAGAAAACGTATTCCCTGGGCACTTTGGCCCAAAATGCGTTTCCCTGTGCGGAAAACGTATTCAGCCCAAAGGCACGTTCAGTTTTTCCTCTGGAGGACTGTTTGCTGGAAAAAATTCGCCGATAGGTCCCTGAGCTTCAACCCTCCGTATCTTTCTACCCGTAGCTCCAAATCAGGTGATTCCAAAGCCCACATCTTCGTTTCGTCGAGCCCGTTCTGATGGAATCATTTTCACCATGTTTGCACATTCTGAAAATGACCATTTTGCCCTTGTCCGTAAACAGCCCCCTCCAAGAGAGAACTATTTCTGGCAAAATCTTTCTGCGATCGTTCGACACATTTTCCGGAGTAATCCTCGACCCCCAAGCAAGCCAACCTCTTATCATGAGCCTCGAACTTGCATGTTGACTTTGCTGGTACCTCGTGTGTGTGTGCTTAGTTGCAGTAGTTTTTGTCTGTTTCGTCTGCCGTTATTTCAGTTGTGATATATGTTAGTACTGCTTGCTTACCTCTCATGATAGCATTTGCCATGCTAGTTATATTGTTGTTGATAATATCATGCCTCTGTCTAGTTTAGTTCATGCCAGTAGTCTTGATGTTATGATGATTTTGTTGCACCGTCAATAAGCTAGTATCTAGTATTGTTATGTTTCATATGCTATAAGTGTTCACTGGAGTAGCTTGATATTTGTTAATGCATTTGTTTGTTGCATGTTCATCGTTGCATTATTGTTCAATATGCTCATAATGTTGATGATGGTGGAGAATTTAATAATACGACTTAATAAAAAACCTCCTCCGCCATCACTGGGATATCATAGTGCCACCAAATCGAGCTTTCTCTAGTGCAACCACATTTACCTTGTGGGGAGGTCCTAGCTGGGTCTATTGTCATGCCTCTCGCCGGTGGCTCCCATGAGGGAAGGTTATGGGCGCGCTTACCCTGATCAGGTAGGCGGACATAAGCCTTGTGTGCCCGGGTTTGGTTTTGAGCTCATGTCCCCATTTGGGACCGTTTTGCCACGACGGTGGCCGTTGGTACCGTTGGTAGGTATGGGGCCACCCAGGACTGAACCCTTAAGGGGTGTTGGTCGGAGTGGCTGGGAGGGCATCATGACAGTAGATCGGTTTTGTCGGAACGCTTTGGTCCGCACGTATGGGAGTGCGAGACCAGGGTTCCATAGTGTGGGTAAAGTGCGCTACCTCTGCAGAGTGTATTCAATCTATCGATAGCCATGTCCTCGGTCATGGGCACAGGTTCGTAGTAGGTCACACTATCGGGTCTCGGTCGAAATGGAGGATAAATCAGCTAATAAGATGTGATAACTAATGTGATGGCTTGGACTATGAAATAATCGTGAGAAGTCACGATGATGTGTTGATATGACCCCGAGAACAGGTCTCGGTAAGTCATGATTGTGCTCCGAGGAGCCGTGGCAGAGTAAGTGATTGTTGCATAAGGTTATTACAACATGTCTTCATGGGAGGTAACTGGTAGTTTATTTTCAGCATAGTTTCATGATGCCATGCCATGTTTTGATATGCTATGCTTTGCTGTTGTTATGTTAGAAGTAAGTTTGATATGCCATGATAGTAGATGCTATGATGTTGTTCATGCCTAGTTGGATTTATGATTCTAGTTAATAACATGCCATGCTTAGAAGTTGTGTTGGAGTAGATTGTTGCATATGCTTGGTTCTTGCTTTGTCATCTGTTTGTTTGGATGCTATGTATTTGGTTGTCTTGCAAGTACATTCAATGTACTGACCTGGCGTGTCATTCCAGTTTTGTAGGTCGTTCGCTTGTTCCGTCGTGCTAGGCCGTAATCTTGCAAGTCCTATGCGTTATGGAGCCCCGCCTTAGTGAGACGCTGCCAAACCAAGACTTCCGCTGCCATTTATATGGACTTCCGCTGCCATGTAAATAGCCTTAGGGCTATGCGAGAAAATTGTATTCATCAATGATGTAATCTTATACACATGTATTTGATGAATATTCTTGTACCTGGAATGCTGTATCATGGACCTATCGTGCGTCAGGTGTTATCCCGGGGTGACGTGCGAAGGCCTCCTGCTCCATGCGGATCGGGGTGCCACAATATTTACTTTCAATCATGTACACATATGCACTATGTAACTAGCCTTGCTTATTGGGTTCCAAAGCTTAACTTTCACTCCTACTTAAAATATGTAGAGTATTTAAAAAAAAACTACCACTTTCAACCAGCCCTAGGAAGAATCTATTGTACAAAAAATAGCAAAAACATACCCAAAATTTCTTAATCCACGCCAAAAACTACTACCTAGTACTCCCTCCGTCCCACAATGTAACTAGCTTGCAAAAACATCTTATATTAAGGGACAGAGGGAGTACCGATTAGGTTAGTTTAAACCCATTTATGACAGGGTTGGCCCACACGTCCGTGTTGACGAGGTAGCTTAAACCAACACATTTTGTTTGACCGTTGACACGAGGGACCCACATCTTACCTTCTATCCTGTTATTCCCCCTCAAATCATTATTTTTCCTGAACATTACTTCAAACAGTACTGATGCGTGTTCATCGGTGGCGCCGATGATGAGCGAGTTGCCGCCGCTCCGCCAGACGGGCCGGACACCGCGCTGCCTCCGCACAGGTTGGCAGGCTGGCCCGATCGTGACTCACGAGCGAGCAAGCCGCCGCACTGGCCTTCGCTCAAGCTAGATGGATGGCCTTAGCACGACGCGCGCGAGCAAGCCGCTGCGCCACCGTGGCAATCTAGCTAGCAAACCTTGCAGACAAGCAGCTGGACGGAGCTATCTTGGCTAGCTATCGGCCGCGGCGCCGGACGGAGCTGGCATCCGGGCTGCTGCAAGATGGGCTCCGCACCGCCGGCGGTTTTAACCTCGCCTTCTGCCGGCGGCGATATCTACGTCGCATGGCCGAGGATGACTAGGTGGATGGGCCGGAGGTAGGAGCTCACTGGGGGATTTTTGTGTAGACTGACATGTAGGTCCCACAAGTCATAACGACCGGTCGAATAGAAGGCGTTGACTTAATGGGCGACATGGGCCCTTTTTGGATACTCTAAGTCAGAGTTAGATTCTAACCCTGAACTAACCCTAACCAATGTGGCGTTTGGATGGCAGGGTTAGATTCACAACAAATGTATCCAAACAGGGCCATGGGTTGAAACGTGCCTATAACGACACTTTGTAGAGTAGTCCTTTCTTGGTAGGGCTGGTTGGTAAGAGCATGTACAATGGTTGATAAGGAGTCTTATCTTAAGTCTGCCACGTATGCAAGTGGGTAGTAGTTTCTTGGCATTATTACTGGTTTCTTGCATTATTAGGGGTTTCTTGTAAGGAATAATGTACTACTAGCGACAAAAGGCGATTCTAGGTTGCGTTGTACTCCAACGAGTACTACTAGTGGTCGCGGGAGTGTATACCTCATTTTGTGGGTTCGATCCCGGCCGAACGCACGCCGGCCTTTTTTTAAAATAGTAACTTCGCTGCGAGCCAATATTTTACACGGGTAGTTTGAGTTTTGAAATCAAACAGACGTGCGGCACCACAATCTGGGTGCACTGGATAGCCTAGCCACGTGAATGGGTTTTCCTTCCCAACATCTTGTGGCTCGCGTGCTCGCCCTAGCCGCACCTCGCTTGCAGCTTCCTCATCAGCTAGTAGCATATTTAAACTAGCGCCTCCCAATTAAGCCCGAGGAGCCGGAAAAGCCTGGCGGAGCATTGGGAATGGCTCTGTACGTAAAGTGCTCTACTACTACTCTGTAGCTTGTGGCATTGCACACATGGACTTCACTCCGTTATCGGCTCTACTGTAAAAGAAATTCCTCTTGACGAGTTTTTTTTTGAAATGGAGGCAAAAGCTTTGCTTCATCTCATTCATAAAGAAGGAACTACTAACAAAGTTAGACAAGATCCTTTACACCTCCACAAATGGAAGCGAAAGCCTAGTCTCATTGTATGTAATAACTCAAATGTCCTGCCCCCGCAGTAACTGTCGCTGGTAAACAGGCTACTAGTGTGTGCGGGAGAGGAGCGGCTGAGTAGGCCAGCTACGTGAGAGGAGCGGCTGAATAGAGCACCGAGAGTACCCACTAGGCCACTACGCAGGTGTACTTTCCCTGCATTGATAGTACAGCGATGGTTCTAGAGAACAGTAGTACCCTCCACTTCCAACTGTAGCTCCTTGGCCCTGAGATTCAAGAGTTCAAAACTAGTGCACTATACTAGAAGTACAGTACATCGCACTACTAGTTGAGAAAGTAGTACTAGTACTGCTACGGTACGAGTACGTACTCCTCCGTCACATAATGTAAGACGTTTTTTGACACTAGTTGGCGTGTACAAAAAATTGCAAAAACATACCCAAAATTTCTTAATCCACGCCAAAAACTACTAGCTAGAGCCAAAAATTTCTTACTAGTGCTGTTATTTATAGTATAATGCAATCCGATAACGTCCCATAATGCTAGTACTAGTAGTAAATAATAGCCTCACCCCTTCGCTAAGGAACGATCTACAGTTGGAAGGGACGAGGCCCTGCGGTTACTACGCTCTTATCTCCTCCTCACCAGTTCCCCTCCCCCCGAAGAGAAGGCAGTTCGTCGCTGCTCCCATGGATTCTCCAGGCGGTTCTCCTCCTCGTCGGGGCTGGGAGACCTTGGACGACGATCCACTGGGGCAAATCGCACGCCACTCCAACGTCCTCACCGCCGCAAGACTCGGTGCTTCCTGCACCAACTTTTTCAAGACGGTGCTTACAAAGTCTTGGGAAAAGGCCATGCTTGTTGGTCTTCCATGCGTCCTCAAGGAGAAGGTTCTTCTATGGGACAATCCTTCAAACAGTCCACCGCTCCCTGGCCATGGTTGCACGTTGACTCCGCTAGAGTTGCCGACGTTGAGAGGTAGTCGGATTTTGTCCGATGAGCAGGTCAGTAATGGAGTTTGATCATGTAGTACTTAGCTATTCCATTTCCATCACGTAATTTCTCCGCTGCCCACCGTCTTATGTATAGGTCTGGGTCAGTGCCAACGAAGATTGGCTTGCATACCTCCGGCCGGATACCACCATCATTTTGCACAACATCCACAGCAGTGCGACCGTTCCGCTAGACCCCTTCTCCACCATTGGGATCGGCCTTCTGGACTGGCTGGGCTTGAATACGTATGATGATGCCTACATGAGATTGAAGAAGATAGCAATTGCGGACCCGCCGACAAAGCGACGTGGCTACGACGATTACTATCTCATCGCGGTGTTCGACATAAGGATTGCCATCAATGCAAGAAGCAGTAACGGCAGAGGCTGGCGCATGTTGGCGGCGGCAGATTTGTACCCCTACACGTTCGAAGACGCCGTGCGCCATCTAGGCCGGATCTTCACGGTGACAAGCCATGGGACTTGTTTCATCTGGTTGCCATCCTACGGTATGGGAGATTACAAACGAAATGCACAAACCATCATTTGCATCCCTAACGGTACTCCATTATTTTGCAGGGACCAGTCATCCCGCGATCAAAATAAGATCGCCGATCCTGGATGTGCATTTGCATCCGCGATTCGGTCTAACCTGGAACCTTGTAGCTGACTTTGGCATACTGGGATCAACTATCTTAGCAATCGTTACCCATGGTACCACTGATGTGCAACATGGTCACACAATCTACCATGATCGGACCGTCACCATCTACCAGGTATTCCATTTTTTAACCCTCTCGCCGTCTCTTTCATTGTTGTACTAGTACTCTACTTACGTACTAGTAGGAGTACTTTTTACCTTGGAGGACGCGTATAGCTAGCTAGGCCCTTGAAGACTTGAACCCACTAGCTGCCACCATTTTTGTTTTTCCATGTCTTACTATCTCATCCATGTAGCCAAGAGTGGCTATATATAATAAGCCAGTTATCTTACTTCCTCTTTACCGGAGTAGTACTGTTTGCTGCACAGTATTACTGACCGCCATATTTGAGCACAACATTATTATGCATGGACCTTGACTATGTACGTCACCATGTGTCCAGATCTGAGATGCCGCGTGTACCAGATGAACGGCGCCGAGTTCGACCCCCATGATGCTACCCCATTGTGAAGCGGATGCCACCTTCCGTGCACGACACGGAAGGCCTGCCGTTCATGAAGCATGGTTGTGTCTTTAGTGCGCACTGCCGGATGAACGACATGCTAGGACACGCTATCCCTGATTTATGCCGCTTCAGCTTGAATGAGTCTCCATCGTGTGGAACCGGACTAGAAAGCTGCGACAATGATTCCCGTTGCCGGCCGCTATGGATCGTGCCATCCATGAAGAACACCTGGGACTGGAACCTAGAGGAGGACATGTAGCCCATCTATAACGTGTAAGTGGAGTACGGTAAATTGTGAACGGTAGCGCTGTGAATATATGTAGACTAGTCGTGCACAAATTTATCACATGAATTGGAGATGAACTTGTGTGGCATACTGGCATTTGTCCTTTAGAATTTATTACTATTAAATGTGTTATGTGTACGTGTAACTTGTGTGGTTGTTGCACGGGCTCCAGCACGCTCTTTGAGAAAAAAAAGGTGGCACAGCTTTGGATATACATGACGTGGCGGCATCATATAGTAGCATCGTTCGCTATAGTTGTAGTACACTCCTACTAGGACGACAACTCCTATAAAACCTTGTGCTTGGCTCTTTGCCTCTTCGGGAGGTTCAACAGTTCATACTCGTGTGAACCTTGCACTTGGCTCTTCGCCTCTTCGGAAGGTCCAACAATGATGATACTACAGTACATTATGCTTCTGGCAATCTGACACCGATTGAACTGCTGCACGTCCACCGCGAGGGCGAGGGCGAGGGAGAGGGAGAGGGTGCTGTAGTCAAAACCCTCTCCTCGTCCTGCGAACCACCGCGCACGTGGGCGAGGGAGTGGCGTAGTAAGCAAGCTTCTCCTCGTTCGGCGAGTTGACGGGACACATCAAAGCAGTACTAGTACTAGTCCATACTGCGTCCTTTCCGGTTAATATGGCTTAATTTGAAACGAGAAAAATACACTAGCGGTCAACATATGTAACAATACGCTCTTTACGGTCACTGTATATAGTTTTGCGGTGATTATACGATCACTAGCTCATCGTAGAGCACCGTATTGCACCCTACTGACCGGCCACATAGTCGACGTGGCACTTTGTTGACTGGTTAAATTATCACCTGGTTTCTGGGTCCCACCTGTCAGTTGGCAGAGCAAAGAAATCAGCTAAAAAACAAAGAGTGTAGTACATCTACACTTCCAATGCATTTAGCCTTTAATCTAAATCGATATTGATTGAATAATGCACCAACTTGTGCTCTAGGTATAGGCTACATGTCTATCCTTAATTACAGCATGCAACGACCTTCATTTAATCTTCTTCTCTCAATGGTCGCATGCACACATAAGTCTGCTACTTTTGGGCGTTAATTATGCCCTGGTCAATGTGTAAATCTCTAAATGTACAGTCTTGCACGGACGTAGGGAGTAGGTTGAGCACTTGAGCGTGAGCATGTGTGTTGCGTTGTGTGTTGTGTGCCGCATGGGTGCATGAGTGTTGCGTGCGTCCATGTGTACGTGGGAGTGTTGCATGTTGCATGCATGCATGGGGCTTACTCCCTCCCATTGACATGTTCATATTTCAAGCTTCCTCTGTTCCGTCCATATGGTGATACTCCATCTGTTCCCAAATACGGAGTAAAATCCTCCCTCTGTTCCCAAATACGGAGTATTTGTCTTTCTAGAGATTTCAACAAGTGACTATGTACGGAGCAAAATGAGTGAAGTGAGCGTAGAGGCATAGGGATAATGTAGAAAGGAAGTCTTCGCGAGCCATTATTTCCCATCTCGGTTAGAGAGAACTATTCAACTAGTCTTCGCAGTGAAGTGAAAATACACGCTGCAGCAGATGGGACACTTAATTAATAAGCTGAACCAGCGTGTTGGTGTTACTAAATCAGCCTTACCCAGTACTGCCATCATGTTTGCCAGTAGAGCACGCTTCTGTCCTCCATTAACTGACATATGGGCCCTCTTGTGGTAGACCCACATGTCATCGGTGTAACTATTTACACTCCGAAGGACGGTATATCCTGGTAGTAGTACTAGTAGAATTGAGATTTAATGCACTTTCTTCCCCGTCTTCCACTCTTCTCCTCCTCTCTTCTTCTTCCTCCTCTCTTCCCCATCGTCGGCCGCACACCATTTCCCCCCGCTCACTGCTCGCCCGCCCGCGCTATCTTCCTTGGTAGCTCGCATGTACCATATCCCCCCGCTCAATTCTCGGCCACACGAGGAGAAGCTTCTTCGCTCGCCCGCCCGAATCCACTTCCCCGCTGGCTCGCGGGCACCGAAAACCCCAATGGCAGAACCGACTGACATGTAGAGCTATGATTGGAATTCCCTCCCCGATGTTCTCTTATAGCAGATCTGTAATCGTATGGACCTACTCAGCACCGTCCGTCTGGCCGCATGCTCGGTGTCTTTGTACCGTATACTCGTCTGCAACCGGCCGACTCTTTTCAAGACACCCTGCTTGCTGATGCCCGATCCTCGCAGGTGGTCCAGACTCCGACTTGATGATCCTACCGAGGTTTCCGCGGTGCCCCTCGACATGCTACCACTACCCGTCCACCTGTCCTTCATGCGCGGCCACTACTGGGCGGGCATGAAGGCCAACTGGATCGTCCTCATCCACCAATCCGGTAGTCCGTGGCGTCTCGTGGATATCTACACCCAGCGAGAGATCACCCTTCCATCGTTGGATACCACCACCATCGAGCCTCGCGGCCCACCGGACACTCCTTCCTAGTACGCACGAGATGCGTCAAGCTTTTGGCTCGACCTCTGTTTGCTGAAAGTTGTAATCTGCGAAGTGCCCACACCATCAGAAGACTACATGGATTACAAGCTCATTGCCTTGTTCAACATGGGATTAGTCTATCTGGAATCCGGTCTCCATACATGGTTATGGCTCATCGTCAATCCTGTTGATGCAACATTTCTGTCTGATGCTATAGTGCACGATGGCATCGTTTACGCGGTCGACGCATATATTGGCTTCCTATACTGGTGGAATCTATCGTCGTGTAATTGTTCTATCTCATCTCATCTTTACCTTATGAATACGACTGCCTGTTCATTGTTACAAATTTAAAATAGATAGTATGTCTATAACCACATCATTGCTATATGTTCCTCTCATTTCCTAGATTTTATGACCACACATGTTATTGTTAGAGTTGATATGAGAACAATTGGCATCTAATGATTGTTAGAATAGATATTATGAGCAGAACATCATGATTGCTATATGTTACTCTCATTTCCAAGAATTTTATAACAACGCATGTTATTGCTTAGAGTTGATATGAGAACAGTAGTAGTAAGTTGTATGGTAGAATATGAGTAGGCTCTGTCATAGCTGTTTTCCTCTCATTGTTACATGATGTTTGAACGATGACATATTGCTAGAATATGAAAGCCATTGGCTTATTTTTTTAACTTGGGGTATGATTATGATCACGACATTGCAATTCTCTGTCTATGATATGTGGCACTGTTATAATAATCTTAATTCCACACATACTCTGAACATGATTGTTTATTTTTGTCCTTTTGGTCTCCAATTTGAATTGTTGCAGCAGACGCAAATGCGCTGGCCTTCATGATTCCAGGTCCTGGAATCGTACCGGCCGATGGGTGGTGGTTTATCGCTCGTTTAGCTGACGGCGGTCATTTGATGCTCATTCGCACGTACTAAATTGACCAAACCATGACATCAAACCACATGCAGTACAATGCCTGGGGCGTTCGTGACATTGATGGCTATGGCTGCTTCGTGTTCGAGAAAGATCCCAGCTCTGTTGGGCCAGGCGTATTCAACTGGAGGCGGGTTTACAGCCTCGGCAGCCACTCCATGTTCCTCGGGCTCAATTATCCGATCATCCAACCAATCATCGATCATATCACTGGCAATGATTACCGTGCTATGCAACATCCATTCGCCAGGGGGACTATGTTTACACATCATACCATGGGTTTCATGAATCACTATATCCAGAGAATCGTCGACACAGCTTGTTGCCAGATAATCTTCAATGTGTGAAAGGCATCAAGCTTAATTCGGTGATGTGTTCATGCGGTGATGTGTTCATGCCAACAGCAAATATGAACAACTTGATTCGTAGTGATATCTAGACTGAGCCATGTATTCTGCTGTTGTAGCACGACCCTCTTTTGTTGGATATTATGTAATGTTGTTAGTTTGAAGCACTCCTCTGGTTTGAAGGATAGATACCTTTTTGGGATCAAGTGCATCCTAACTCACGTACGTAGGATGTACTGATAATGATGATGGAGATGTTGTGCGTACTCGTTAGTTAAACCTATGGTTAAAATGTGACACTAAATACCACTAGTAAGTAGTACAGTAGCAGTCCTAGTATACGTCGGTCAAATTATTCATCATGTCCACAATTGAATTGACGTGACAACACGCTGCGCGTGAGGTGACAGAAGAATCCCGGTAGCGTGTTCGGGTATTCTGGACTTCAGATTTAGAGTACCACTTATCTGTCGAAATCTTTCATCATTCACTTTAAAACAGTCGATTGATCATACATTGAGTACCATATAATTGGAATTAACCAATGCAAGTCGAAGAAGGATTGGCCGGTGCTGCCGGCTGGCGTCAAGTTCGATCTCACGGATCAGGAGCTGATCGAGCACCTTGAGCCCAAAGTGAGTGCTGACAGCGCGAGATCTCACCCTCTCATCGATTTGTTCATACCAACCATCGACAGCGAGCACGTCATATGCTACACCCATCCCGAGAAACTTCTAGGTAAGACACCGATCGGCTGTCTACTTGCACAAACATATTCCTTTGTTTATAGCTCTATTTTTCTTTTTAGACGCAGACCTGGTGAAGCAATTACAATTTGACAGTTAATAAAAAGTGAAACAAGTGGCTGCAACATGCCAAAGATGTTATGAAAATGCCAACTACGTACACTAAAACCTGTATTCGACAATACTGCAGGTATCACACTGAGTGGCCTAAGCAAGCATTTCTTCCAGCGCAATTCCAGGGCGTTCAAAAGGGGCACATGGACGTGTCGCAAGATACAGTCGGAGTGCGGCAATGCACGCGATGTGGCACAACACTGGCAATACCTTGCCGGTGATGGTCAACGGCCTGTAGACGGGCAGCAAAAAGGTTCTGGTGCTGCACACCAACAAGAACTTCGATCAGCAGAGGACCAACTGGGTGATGCACCAATACCACCTCGGGGACCTAGAGCAAGAGAAGGAGCGGGAGCTGGTCCTCTGCAAGATTTTCTACCAGACGAACACTAGGGCCAGGAGCAAAAAGATTATAAGTTAGTTTGGTATTAGTACTTGTACTACCTTGCCGTCCGCAAGTTGGTATTGTTGTTAACGATCTTTTGGTATGAACTTGGCATGTGCTTCCAACCATCATGCCGAGGGTCGACGTGGATATAAAGCTGAATCATTTGTTTCGAAATGAATTTTCAGGCACCTGATTTTTATTTGATGGGTAGCATAAGCACCTGCCGTTCGAATTCCCAGTTCTCCAAATTTTTCGAAACAAGTTCATGCACTTATTATCATGATGAAAAAACAATATCCCTGCTGCATCCCAGTTATCAGTCTATACTTGCAGAATTCTCTCGTTTATTGACCACGTATATTGTTTTTTCAGGTCGAGCAAGTTTCAACTAGGCTGTAGACTGCCCAGGCTTGGTTTTGTTTTTAACAGGCCCAGCCCATGACGACAACGGGGCACAAAGATCCAGCAGGTACCTACTGGCCTCTGGCCCGCCAGCGTTAGTTATATTTTGTCTTACAACATCCACAGGCAGTTTTCTTACTGAATCAAACACACAACCCAGTTCTATTTTCCTCTTGAAACGCATGTCCTACATCCGTTTTCTAATCTCTACTTATAGTTTTACTAGTTCATATACACGTATCATTATATTGAAAATACATAAATTCCATTTTCATATTTACATCCTTATTTTTGTTGTTGTTTTCCCTCCCAGCGCTGATTTTTTTACCACTTGTTTTCCCTAAAACCAACTCAATTGTCCCACGTCTTATTTGCTTACAAAAACAAAATGATTTTTTTGGCAAATCAATAAGTTCTTAAAAAATGTTTATCATTTCAGGATTGGAAAAGTACGGACTCCAGTGAAATATTCAAAACAAGGTAGAACTGTTTGACCGTGGTCCTGGGCAGAAAATGGGCTGTAATAAATTACTTAAGAATTAGCAAATGGGCTGCAAATTATTAAAAAAATAGCAAATGGGCTCTATGTTGTCTGCCACAGATTTGGAGGCTGACTTGTGGGCCTACTAAGTTCATGCGTACACAAGGTTTCTCAAAAAAGAAACTTAGTCAACAATCGACTCTACCAGCGTCACACCGTTAGATGTCAATCTAATGGCAATCGTGCTTCTTCAATCTCTGCCGTGTCTTCCCCGGCTCTGTGTCGTTCCCTTCGTAGGCCTCGATGTCGTCCACCACCCTGGTGCTCTCGGCGTGGCGTGGTCAACGTGGTCAACGAACGACATCCATCGGAAGTGGACTGTACATGGAGAGGCTGACAGCTGGGTCCACGGCCACACGCAAGGAAATGCCTCCTTATTATGCGCAAAATAATGATTCCTCCACCTGACATCTGGGACCTGCTGGAAGGTACTCTATATTTCATGAAAAAAAGTTCCCTTCGCTGACAGGTTGGACCCACCAAGTATATCTTCGCATGCAAGGAAGTGCCTCCTTATTGCGCTAAAAAAATGAATACCCCCTGCCAGGTGGGACCCACCACAGTGGGAGGCTGACTTGTGGGCCTACTAAGTTGACGGGGACGGAGGGATTTGTCAACTTAGTCAATATATGAACAATTCTAGCTCCAGTGACCGTACGATCTCCATCAAACGGCCGTAGTGCTTCTTCAACCTCTGGTCTTCTTGCTCCAGCCGCCCAAACCAGCGCCGGTCGTGCCGCGTGCTCCTACCTCTCGTGGCCGGCTGTGATGCCGCGGAGGCCTCACCACCCCCTACTACTCCCACCGCTGGCTAGGCCATCCCTCTACTCACCCACACCCCCTGTTATTCTGCAGTGACGGTAGCCTCACACCGCAGCCGAACTAGTGAACCCTTGTACTCCTCTCCGCGTGGGCATCCACTGCCGCGTCTTCCCTGGCTCCGCGTCGTCCCCTTCCTAGGCCTCGCCGTCGTCCACCGCCTTGGTGCTCTCGGCGCGGCGTGGTCAATGTGGTCAACGACCGACTTCCATCGGAAGAGTACTGTACGTGGAGAGGTTGACAGCTGGGTCCACGGCCGTAGCTGGGTCCACGGCCACAGCCCAGTTTTTTTGTGATTTGCCAAGTAAGTCGCTTTGTCAGGCCTGTTGGGCTGCAACTCTTTCAAGACAACGAGAGCTTCATTCGGCTGGCCGAGAAAATGGCCTATCAGTAATGAGAAATGGGATGTACATTTTTAAAACACATCAAACCGACAATTAGTTTCAAATTTCTTTTTTTCATTTTGAGATTTAAATTGCATTGATTTTTATGCGTGGACAATTTGTTGGATTTTATAGTGATATACATTTATTTTTTAAATCAGTTTGAATGTGACTTGAAATTTCGGGATTAAAAACAGTTCAGACCGCACCAAAATATGCAAAATTTCGTATAATTTTTTAACCGTGGCCACAATATGGGCTGTAATGCTAACAAAAATAATATGGGCTCCAAAAAAACCCTTAAGAATTAGCAAATGGGTTGTAAATTATTAGAAATAATTGCAGATGGGTTGTATGCTGTTTTCCACAGATTTGAGGCTTTCCTAAAAAAAGGTTGACGCACAAGCAGTGACTGTTGGATATCCATCCAACGACCGTCGTGCTTCTTCAATCTCTCCTCTTCCTGCTCCAGCCGCTCAAACAAGCGCCGGCGGGACTGCCTGCTCCCTCCTCCCCGTGGCCGGCTGTGCTGCTGCACAGGCCTCACCGCCCCACCGTACTCCCATCGCTGGCCTAGCCATCCCTCTACTTAGCCACACCTGTTGTTATTCTCCGACGACGGCAGACGAACCAGTAAACCCTCGTACAGTCGTACTCCCCTCCGTGTGGGAAACAACTGCCGGGTCTTCCCTGGCTCCATGTCATTCCCTTCCTAGGCCTCGCCGTCGTCCACCACCCTGGTGCTCTCAGCGCGGCCTGGTCAACGTGGTCAACGACCGACTTGCATCTGAAGTGGACTATACATGGAGAGGCTGACAGCTGGGTCCACGGTCGCACGCAAGGAAATTCCTCCTTATTACGCGCAAAATAATGATTCCTCCACCTGACATCTGGGACCCACCGAAAGGGCCTCTGTATTTTGCGAAAAAAACGTTACCACCGCTGACAGCTCGGACCCACCAGCTATATCTTCGCACGCAAGGAAGTGCCTCCTTATTACGCACACAAAAATGAATACTCCCCCTGCTAGCTGGGACCCAGTATAGTGGCAGGTTGACTTGTGGGCCTACTAAGTTGACAGGGACGGAGGGCTTTGTCAACTTAGTCAATATGCACGATTCTAGCTCCAGTGACCATACGATGTCCATCCAACGGCCGTAGTGCTTCTTCAACCTCTAGTCTTCTTGCTCCAGCCGCCCAAACCAGCGCCGGTCGTGCCTCGTGCTCCTGCCTCCCATGGCCGGCTGCGATGCCGCGGAGGCCTCACCGCCCCCTACTACTCCCACCGCTGGCCAGGCCATCCCTCTACTCACCCACACCCCTTGTTATTCTGCGGCGACGGCAGCCTCACACCGCAGCGAAACAGTGAACCCTCATACTCCTCTACGCGTGGGCATCCACTGCCGCGTCTTCCCCAGCTCCGCATTGTCCCCTTCCTAGGCCTCGCCGTCATCCACCGCCCTGGTGCTCTCGGCGCGGCGTTGTCAACGTGGTCAAGGAACGGCTTCCATCGGACGTGGACTGTACGTGGAGAGGCTGACAGCTGGGTTCACAGCCGCAGCAAGGAAGTGCCTCGTTATTACGCGCAAAATAATTATTCCTCCACCTGACAGCGGGAACCCACCAGACGGGCCACCATATTTCGCGAAAAAAACGTTTCCCCCTGACTGCTGGGACCCACCAGCTACATCTTCGCACGCAAGGAAGTGCGTCCGGGCAAAAAAAACGATTCGCCCCCTGACTGTTGGGACCCACCAGCTACATCTTCGCGCGGAAGGAAGTGCGTGACAGTCGGGACCCACCTGGTCGAAGCGTACGTACCGTTGTCACTCTGGTCGCGAACGTGTACGTACATACTGGTCGATGTAGAGGCGCGCACGTGTCGTAGTAGAGGCGTGCACGTAGCATGTACACGTACGTACATCGACCTGTGTGCAAGAAAGAAAATACGGCCACATACGTACATACGAGCGGGGTCTCAAACGCCTACTCGCGCGTACGTACGGCCAGGGCTCGTGTACATGGCTGGGTCGGAACGGAGAAACTGCGTCGTTGTCGTGTTCATGGGGAGCCAACCGGCTGGGTCGGAACGGAATGCATCGTCGTGTTCATCGGGAGGGCTTGGACGGAACAGCCGATGGAAACGAGGCCTGGCATACCGCAGAACGGAGGAAATGGCCTTGTGTTCGACCGGCCACATTTGAAATGGGATCTTGTTCATCGGGAGGGGTCTGGCGTACCGCAAAACGGAGGAAACGGACCTCCTACGGTCGAAACGGGGTCCTGTTGATCGGGAAGGGTGTGGCGTACCGCAAAACGGAGGAAACAGACTTGTGTTGGAGCGCTACAGTCGAAACGGGGGTCCTGTTCATCGGGGGGTGTGGTGTATCGCAAAACGGGACTCCACGGGATACTGTTCATCTCCACCGTCGACCCCCTCCAGCCTGCACGGGCTACTGTTCATCCACCATCGACCTCCTCTAGCCTCCACCTGCGACTGTTCATCCACGGGCTCCTGTTCATCCAGCCTCCACCGCGCGCTACTCCACCGGCTACTGTTCAACCAGCCCTCTCCACGGGCTCCTGTTCAACCACCCCTCCACGGGCTACTATTTATCCAGCCCTCCACCATCTACTATTCATCCAGCCCTCCACGGGGTCGTCCTATTCATCCATCCCTCCACGGGGTCCTGTTCATCCAGCCCCAACCGGCTCGATCGATCGGGGTCTTGTTCATCCAGAGGCAACACCACGGGGTCCTGTTCATCCACCCCCACCGGGAACTGTTCATCCAAGCCCCCCCAGCAACGCTCACAGTTCATCCAGAGGCAGCATTGATCGGCTTCAGTTAGCAGCAGTAGCGAAGGAATCGTTTGATTGGGTTCAGTTAACAACCATCAATCGATCGCTCGGGTTCAGTAACGCATAGCCTGCAGTGCAATCACTCGGGTTCAATTAGAGCCCAACTCCTCGCTCGGGTTCAGTTAGAGCCCAACGCCTCGCACCCATGCGCGTGCGTGTACGAGAGAAACGCGCTTCGCTCGGCCCCGACCACCCATCGTAACCGGGAACACCCCGATATTTTCCTCGCCCTCACTTCTACCACGGTTTTTTCTGTCATGGACGGCCCAAAGAATGTCATGCAGCTGCGTCTCCGGCCCGCCCAGGACGAAAAGCCCATTTTCTGTCATGATTTTTTGTCATAGAAGTAGGAGCCCACCACATCTATGATGATATCGGGTTTTGTCACAATTATCATCACAGAAGTGTCATAAGTATGACAGAAAAAATTCGTTCGACCCAAAATGTCACGGATGTGTCTTTTTTTTGTAGTGCAACTAGATCCATAATCTAGCGCACAAGCTCTCAACATGTCCTCCAGAATCTGATTGACTCTCCCGGTCTGTCCATCTGTCTGCGGATGAAAGGCTGTACTGAACTCTAACCTGGTACCCAACTCTGGTGCAACTGATTCCAAACTTCGAAGTAAACTTCGTCCCTCTATCTGATACGATGGTCCTCGGAACTCCGGGCAGACATACGATCCTGGTCATATATATCTTGGCCAACTTCGCACTCGTATAGGTGTTTTTCACGGGGATAAAGTGAGCTACCTTGGTCAAGCGATCAACTACTACCCAGATAGAATCATATCCTGATCGGGTCATGGGCAATCCGGTGATGAAATCCATGCCAAGCTTGTCCCACTTCCATTCGGGGATCGGCATAGGCTGCAGTAATCCTGCTGGCTTCTGATGTTCCGCCTTCACTCTCTGACATACATCACATACGGCTACATACTCGGCAATATCCTTCTTCATACCTATCCACCAGGAACATTCCTTCAAATCCAAATACATCTTGGTGTTTTCGGGGTGAATCGAGTATGGTGAGTCATGAGCCTCCTGAAGTATTAACTTCCTGATCTCTGCATTATTGGGTACATATACACGATCCTCAAACCATAAAGTTTCGTGCTCATCCTCATGAAAACCCTTGGCTTTTCCTTGTCATCCTTTTGGGCTTCTCGAATCTTTCCCAATAATGTGGACTGAACCTCCATTGCTGCAACAAAACCTCTTGGAACTATCTTCAAACGAAGTTCCTTGAGATCGTCAACTAACTCCTGCGGTAATCCTCCGCTTACGAGGGTATTGACATAACTCTTCCGGCTCAAAGCGTCTGCTACAATATTAGCCTTTCCTAGATGATAGTGCAGCTTCATATCATAATCCTTTATAAGCTCCAACCATCTCCTTTGCCTAAGGTTTAGCTCCTTCTGAGTGAAAATGTACTTCAAACTCTTGTGATCCATGTACACATCACAGCGATTTCTAGTAAGAAAATGTCTCCAGGTCTTGAGCGCATGCACTACAGCTGCTAACTCCAAATCATGCGTGGCATAATTCAACTCATGAGGTCAAAGTTGTCGTGAGGCATAAGAAACAACTCTTCCGTCTTGCATAAGTACACCTCCAAGTCCTTGGCGAGAAGCGTCGCAATGCACTTGGAAATCCTTGTGAATATCCGAAAGAATTAGCACTGGGGCTGTAACCAAACGTTTCTTCAACTCCTGAAAACTAGCCTCACATTCATCCGTCCATTTGAACTTGGTGTCCTTCTTCAACAACTCCATCATGGGCTTTGCAATCTTGGAAAAATTCTCAATGAATCTCCGGTAATATCCCGCGAGTTCAAGAAAACTGCGGATCTCCCCAACTAAGGTGGGTGCCAACCACTCAGTGACCGACTGAACCTTGGTAGGGTCTACTGCTATACCTTCTCCTGATATAACATGTCCAAGGAATCCAACTTCCTTTAACCAAAACTCACATTTGCTTAACTTGGCATATAGCTGGTGTTCCCTGAGCTTCTCGAGAACTAAATGCAAATGCTCATTGTGCTCCTCTTCATTCTTCGAGTATACCAAAATATCATCAATGAACACCACAACAAACTTATCCAAGAATTCCATGAACACCTTATTCATCATACTCATGAAATAGGCAGGGGCATTTGTCAATCCAAATGACATAACCGTGTACTCATATAGCCCGTATCTTGTGGTGATAGCTGTCTTAGGTATATCCTGTTCTTGGATCTTTAGCTGGTGGTATCCTGATCGCAGATCAATCTTGGAGAATACTTTAGCTCCTTGCAGCTGGTCAAACAAATCATTGATCATCGGTAGTGGGTACTTGTTCTTGATTGTCACCTCGTTCAACGTACGATAATCAACAACCATCCTCAAGGATCCATCCTTCTCAACCAAGAGCACTGGGGCTCCCCACGGTGATGAACTTAGTCGAATGTAACCTTTCTCCAATAACTCCTTAATCTGCTTCTTAATTTCCTCCAGATCATTTGCGGGCATCCAGTATGGTCTCTTTGATATTGGTCCGGTGCCTAGCAACAGCTCTATCAATAACTCTATATCTCGATCTGGCGGCATGCCTGGTAGTTCCTCTAGAAATACATCCGGGTAATCCTTCACAACAGGCACTTCCTCCTGAACAACTCCTGAGAGCGAGTTTACTTGGGTCCTCTTTGGCGCATGCCGAGATGCATACTTAAACCGTTTACCCTCTGGGATGGTGAGCAGAATTGACTTACTAGCGCAATCGATGTTTCCTCCATACATCGATAGCCAATCCATGCCTAGTATCACATCCAATCCTTGTGACTCCAAAATTATTAAGTCTGAGGGGAAAACATGCCTACCTATGGTCAATGGCATCTGAAAACATCCTCTGCTTGCCATATACTCAGCTCCTGGCGAGCTTACTAACATAGGTGTCTTACGAACTTTGGTGGGCAACTTATACTTATCCACAAACCCCCTAGAAATGTATGAATGCGATGCACCAGTATCAAAAAGAACGATTACAGTAAATGACTTAATCAAAAACTTACCTATAACTGCATCTGGCTGCTCTTCAACCTCCTCCACGTTAACGTGGTTCACTTGTCCTCTGTTGAAAGGCTTGGGCTTCTTCCCAGAGCTTCCATTTCCATTGCCATTCTTCAACTCAGAACAATCATTGGCGTAGTGCCCAGTCTTCCCGCACTTGTAACAGGTAACATGACTCAGATCCTTCTTAGCGGGTGTTGCTGGATTGGAACGGTTCTGGTTGCTGCTGGCTCCATTCCCATTTCCATTCTTGGGGCCACTGTGGTTATGTGAACTTCCTCCATTGTTAGTGTGGCCTCCATGGTTATGGGTATATCCTCCCGAGTTCCGGGTAAAACGAGGCTTCTGTTGTACTCCATAATTATACTTCCCTTGTCCATACTTCCTTTTACGGCTCTCTATCTACTGCTGCTTCCCTTCAATCATAAGAGCCCTATCTACCAATTCCTGGTAGCTAGGAAATGTTGCTACCATCAACTGCATGCTCAGCTCATCATTCAGCCCTTCCAGAAACTTCTCTTGCTTCGCGGCATCTGTGGCCACATCATCCGGGGCATAGCGAGCTAACATGCTGAACTCATCTACGTACTACCCCACAGTACGATTTCCCTGGCGTAAGTTGAGAAACTCACGCTTCTTCATGCTCATAGCTCCAGTTGAGACATGTGCAGTGCGAAATGCTTGCTGAAACTAATCCCAAGTGACATTGGCTATGGGGAAAGTGGCTGTGTAATTCTCCCATCATGAGGCTGCGGGTCCATCTAGATGGTGTGCAGCAAAGTGCACCTTCTCAGCATCTGTGCAACCTGCGATGGTCAACTCCCTTCCAATCCTGCGTAGCCAGCCATCACCAACAATCGGCTCGGTGCTACTGGAAAACACCGGCGGATTCAACTTCAGAAAACAGGCTAAGTTGTCAACTGCAGGTGGTGGCGGTGGGTTGTTGTTGTTGTTGGTGTTGTTGCCTTGGTTCTGGACTAGCAACTGCATCAAGGCATTCTGCTGTTGGATCAACTGAGTGAGCTCCGGTGGAAAGACAAATCTGGGTTCATGTCTCGGAGGCACCTGATGGGTTTAGAGGGTAGAGATTAGAATAGAATGAGATCTAAAGAGAAATCACTACCCATATGCACATGAGACAAACACATTCATTTCACACCACTCAATTCAAACAAGGGCATACAATCGATCTAGCCACCGTTACAAAATACTCGGCCTACTACTATATACATGGGGGAAATACTACTGATAATATGGTGGTCGACTAGAAATTTTGATCGGTGGAAGACTCCATGATATCTGCTCCAGCTTCGTCTTCGTAGTCATCATCACTACTGTCGGGGTCGGAGTCAGTGTCGTCGATGATGATGTAGTCTTCAGAACGGATGTCCTCCTCAGGTGCGGGATCTCCCATGAATACTCCTAGCTTCTTCTTCAGGTCTTCATTATTCTCCAGTAGCACTACGATTTCCTCCTCATATCCATCGCGTGTAGACTTGAGTTCCTCTTCAAGCTCCATGTTCTTGGTCATCACCTTCTTCAGATCTATAATGCTGGCGCACATTTGGTTCTCCTGGCGGAGAATGTTCCGGTTTAACTCCTGGATGTAGGCTACAATGGACTTGTCCCTCCTGGTGCTGATCATCTCCCATTGCTCATCTCGATGCCCACATATTTGGTATATGGTGTCCTTAAGATCCTTGTTGTAAACTTCACTGATGCGTCCCATGGTGATGTGGGCTGCCACACTCTTTCCTAGACTCCAGGTTGGTGCATCAAAGGAAAACTCTATGGGCTCAATAACTGGCGCAAATGTCCTTCCTGGAACATGAACTTGAATCATCCAACTCTCCTCTTCTGGAAAAGTGGCGGTGTAGGTCCCGGTGAAGCTTGGTATTCCGATGTTCAGGTACCTAGTGACTTCCTTCAAGTGTCGTCCAAAGGGTGTGTATTCATCTGGTTGAGCAAACTTGTTCCTTGGGTCCACCATCTATAGAGTGGAAAATGGAGGAGAGTCAGAAATGAGTAGAGAAGAGTGACCTATGGCTTTATCTTAGTGGTCGTGTCCTACAGTCAGCGTGTGCTCTGATACCATCTTGTAGCGATCTGACCTCAGACGGTCAAATCTCTGTGTATAAGTGTCATCCCTGGATCGGTAATGCTGACACACACAGTACTTGAAGGATTTATAACAGAGTTCAATCACACACTTATTACATCGAATGTCTCAAAAGAGAACTTATTACAATAATATGGCTTAAGGCCATCTAAATAAGATAACTGCGGAAGAATTGAAGGTAAATGAGTCCATCAACTCCAACGGCATAGCTGAGTGCACGACAATGACCTGGCGCACCTTAATCTTCGTCTGAAAAGTCTGCAACATAATACGTTGCAGCCCGAAACGGGCCAGCACATGGAATATGCTGGCAAAATAACACTGTAGAGCAATGAAAAATGTAACATCTAACACTACATGCATATATGGCTGGTGGAGGCTCTATGGTTATCACTTTCTGCGTAAAGCCAATTTTTCCCTACTGCAAAGGAATATATTTCATTTAACTACAAAGTTGGTTGATAAAAATTGAGAATGGAAACCACATATCAATCCCAATTAAACAGTAATTAACAACCCAACAAATTAAATTAAGAGTGATGAGATCAAATCAATAATTCAAGAACCAGATACCCAAGATGTCCATAACCGGGGACACGGCTAACCATGATTAGTTTGTACACTCTGCAGAGGTTTGCGCACTTTTCCCCACAAGACTCGATCTCCTCCGTTGTATTTCTCGCACTACTTGGTGTTTGAGAAACGGATGACTGAGACACAGTCTTTTCGAAGAGGTCCCCTTAACCGATAGATAGGCCGGTACACCTACAATCCCCGACATCTTACTCAACTATGCCAGAGCCCATAATGGCTTGTGGCTGCACACGGAAGTTTCTAGCATGAATAATCTTATGATCCCTTTGAGCCTGGGTGGCGAACCATAGGATGATCACACGGATTCCCTGGGATCTCCTTGGACAATACTGGATTCCCCAGGTGCCCACAAACAATCCCACCAGATGTGTATTAAAGTAGCCACCTTAAGTTAACCATTAATTAAAAACTCTCACATCTTTCATGGTACACTCAACCAATCCACGTCTACGAGCATAGCATAGCAATATAAGCATAACGTAGAAGTAACTCCCAAGGTTTGAAATAAAGGACAATAGGTACTACCTCATCATCTACTTCCCAATACCCACATGTTAACAAATCCTAACCATGCAATGTTTGAGGGTTTAACTAATGCATGAAAACTGGGTAATAAAGGGGTATGATCAAAGTGTTACTTGCCTTGCTGACGATTCTGAAAACCCTAGTGACTCGTAGTAGCACGCTTCACACTCCGGAAACTTTATCGCAAACAAACAATAGCATACATAAGCAATCAAGCATAAGATGCAAGGGTAAAACTCAGATGAGAAAGTCCAAACTGAAAGTTCAAGAGAAGAGCTTCGATTTGCAAAAAGAATCAATCGAATCGGAGCTACGAAACTCAAACTACGATAAAAAATAGTTCGAATTCAAATCTTCTTGAAACCAAATTTTAATTCGTCAAATCCATGTTCAAGTTGATTAACTGGAAAGAAGGGTTCGAGATGAAGATTTTGGCGTTGGTTTCACTGGATTTGGATAGGCGAGCAAAAAGTTGCGAGGCTTTGAAAATCAGGGGCTAATCTGCGATAAAAATAATCACGGATAGGGCCCTGGCCGAAAAATAAAAAGAAAAACACTAACGAACGAACGTTCGTTACCAGTGGCTAACGAACGAAAACGTTCGTTGAAACGATCTAACCGGCGAGCGTTCGCAAAATAGCAAACCTAAAAAAACCAATCTAAACCGATCTAACCGAAAACCAAAAAAACCGTAAACCTAAAAAACGAACGGTTTTATACCGTTTAACCGAGGTTGACCGACGCCGAGATCCAGCGGCGGCGGCGGGACTCTGGCGTGGCGGGGCGGTGTGCGGCGTCGGCGAGCGGCGGCGCGGGCAGCGACGGCAGCAGGCGGCGGCGGCGCAGGCGGCGGCTTTGGGTGGAGAGGGGCCGGGGCGCCGTAAATAAAGGGGCGCGGTGGCTTCCTTGGGCGAGGGGGAGGCGGTGGTGGAGTCCGGCTCTAATTCCGGAAGTCCGGCGGCGGCGCGGCTTCCGCGCGCGAAAGGCGGTGGCGGCCCGGCTCGGCTAGGCCTTTGGCCCAGTCGGGCGGAAACCATTTTTTTAAATAAGTTTTCGCCCGAACAAAAATCCTAATAAAATATAAAAAACTCTAAAAATGCCAAAAGAAATTCACCATTTAAACAAAATATTTAGAACGAGGTGAACATTTTTCTAGCCTAAAATGCAATTTTAAAAAATGCATATTTTTCTAATTCAAATAAAATCCAAATAAAATATATATTTGATTTTAAAAGTTTTCCTCCAATATTCCTCTCTTTTTGAAGAAGTCATATTATCTTCTCTCTTTTATTTTAATATTAGAAATATTTGGAGAGAAAAATATTAAAACCAAATTGATCCTCTTTTCAAATTTGGAAAAAATTCAAAGATGAAAATAAATGAAATCCCCAACTCTCTCCTTGGGTCCTTGAGTTGCTTAAGATTTCTAGGATCACAACCAAAATGCAAGTAAAATATGATATGCATATGATGACCTATGTATAACATCCAAATTGAAAATTGGGATGTTACACTTTGCCTTCAGCCTTTTCTGTGATGGAGGGGCATCAGAGGTTTCTTGATGCTTGCGCTTCTTAGCTTCAGCCTCAGCCTGCTTCGTCTTCTTCCTCTCAGAAGAAGTTGATGAGACCTTTGGCTTCGATCTAATCATGCTGGCAGGGAAGACAATGCTTGGCCTTTCCCGCCTTTGAGCCTCAGCTTCAGCTTGCACTACTGCAGGAGACTACTAATGCGACACTACGATCAGAGACCCTTTGCCGAAACTGTGTGCGATGCAATAATTGCAAACGGTGGTGTAAATAAGCCGTAAAAAAAGGTGCAAAACATTTGCGATGATGTATGCATCAAACACGGTTCAGGTTTTGGTTGCGTGTGCGATGAAGGGCATACGGTTAATCCATTCAAACTGTCTATGATGAGGCAGAAAACAGAAACGAGCAGCCATAACAATGTGTGTGCGATGCATGACACACGGTTAATCCATTCGAACTTTTTGCGATGAGGTAGAACAACAGAAATGGGCAGCCATATCAATGTGTGTGCGATATACGACATACGGTTAACTCAGAAGAACCGTTTTCGATTAGGGAACACAACAAAAACGGTTCACCTTAACAAGATGTGTGTGATATGCAGCATACAGTTCACATGGATGAACTGTTTGCTATGACCCAAAAGAACACAAACGAGTCGTGTAAACAAGATGTGTGTGATACGTGGCAAACAGCCGACTCGGATGAACTATTTGCGATGAGAAATTACAACATAGACGGTCAATACAGTTACTTTTTGTGTGATTCTGTGTGTACAAAAAACTTTGAAAAATGCAAACTAGTTGCTTAGAGTGGCTAGGAGTATCGCACACGATGCGTCTGCGAGTACTCGTGTGCGATGATTAGTATGTTACACATACGTTTCCTTATGTGAACATCTGTGTGAATTTGCAATATGGACAGTTAATAGGCAAATGCCTTCTGGACATCGGGCACACGCTTAAACTCAATGAACTGTGTACGATACTAATACTTTCCATGAAAATTTATGAACTTGGGTAACAACATTTGAGTAACATATATATAGTGCTTACACTATTCGACAAAAGGAGGATCTTCATAACACGGTTTTGACAACCATATGGTCCATATCTACATACTTAACATAGTAACAACTATCACATTTTAAGAGGCTAAGGGCCAACAATCATATGGTCCATATCTACATACTTAACATATATAGTAACAGCTAGCACATTCAGAGGTTGAGGGCCAACAACCACAACTATCCACTGGAAGCAGCTTGATCACGGTGACTTGGCATCTCGTCAACGAAAAGGAAGAGCCCTCATGTGCCTTGGTAGAGCAGGAGTAGAATAGTGTCTCCAATTTTCCAATATGGATGCATTGCCACGAGAAGCGAGAACTTGTTAATTTGAATGGTTCCATTTTTGCAGGAAATGTAGTACCTTGCAATCACTTTGGTGTTATTAGGAGGCACAAGTGTAATTCGACCACGCCGGGAAATCGATCCATGAACGGCTACAGGGGGAAATTTCTGTTGACATGTAGAATAAAAAACAATTGTAACATAACGTTGAAGATATATATAGTTTATGAGCATCAACATTATAATAAGACTTTTTACCAGTGCTTTGTGCACACAATTGGTCTTGTTCAGTGTGTGCACCATAGGTCTAATTAATCCCATCCAAAATCCAGCGTTCATACGTTGTGCTATCTCTGTCAGATTATCAACAAAGTTTATGACATGCTTCAAGTCCTTCTGGTGACATTTGGTACACTTAGTAACATACAGATCATTCACTATTCATCCAACATATCCTGCTTAAAAGGTGGAAAGGTATTATTTATTCAGAACATGGCAGAAGAATATATAGTGCGCATAAATTGGTAAACGGAATTTGTTACTGCCTAGGAACGGAGTCAGAATATGATATCACAATTGGTTGCTTAAATAGTGATCAATTGGTTGCTTAAATAGTAATATGACAGCATGGAGAAAGTTGAAAGCACACTAACCTCGATCAGACTTCGATCGGCTGATGACGTTGGGGAAGTAAACATCCATGTTAATTAGACCAGTGTGTGGTGCACACACTACCAGCTTTCAGTTCATAACACTTAGAGATTTTTCTCCAAAGGTCCGCATTAAAATAGGAGTTACCGTATTTATCAAGTATTACGCTAATTGTCATTGTAAACCCATGTTGCGTTGTCAATATGACATCCTGGGAGTCATCATTAAAGTAAAGCCCATGATTTCCTTCTACTCCTGTTCTTGCAAAGCAAGGGATGTACTGCTTGAAATGAAAATTAAGATCGTAAATTAGATATATTGAAATAACCGAGCAAGATGCCAATATGGGAATAACTGATAGAACATATCCATATATAGATGCAAGAAAAGTACAAAAATATAGAATTAAAAATAGGTAATGTAACAAAGATTTGATGCAAATATATAGATAATGTAGCAACAGACGGTATATGGTCACAAATTTAGGCCATGCCGACCGTGGTAGGTTGGAAATTGAACATACCGAGCACTCCGTGAAGTCATCCGGAATGGTGAGATAGAACTTCGTTTCTGACTGGCCACGACCACAGTTGCCCGATTTGTGCTCGCACTGTGCACACATGAATGAACACCCATGAATCAGCTAGAACAAAAATGATTCCACGGCGATTTCCGCTGGTTGATTAACGGCGATGGACGGACTGCGATAAGAGATGAGTGAATATTTTGCTAATTAAGTTGATTACCTTCTGCATGAGAAAAATCCCCGGCCCAATCCCGCAGAAAACCCCAGTCGACCAGAGTCTAGAATGTCGGTGCAGATAGGCGGCGGAAAGTGGTGGAGGCGAAATCCTATGCTGTTTGGAGCGCGACCTACAGCCGCCGCCAACAGCCGTCGAGCTTAGGGTGAAGAGTTGCGGAGGAGTCCGCGGCGAGTGAGTGGGGACGAAGTGGACGAGGGTTTTCTTTTCATTTTGCATGTGTGAGTGAACACACATGGTTCGCAGAGGCGACGGAGATGAACCGTGTGCGATAGTAAATCACCGAGATTGAATGGGAATCCAAATTTCCTTTGCCTTTCATCCATGAGTTTTTTTCTACGATGAACATAAACCCTGCTAATCACCGTGTTCAAATTTGGCACTTTTCTGGGTTCATTTACAATATTTAGGGGATTATGTGCAATTTGAAGGCATTAATGCACGTAATTCAAATTCAAACAATTGGTGCATGAAAGGGTGGACAAGAACGGTCTGGAAAAACCATACTCGTGGTATTTAGTAATTTCTCAAGCCTTTTACAAGGAATGGGCACAGATTTCAATGGAGTCAACCACAAACGCGTCATTTACTGGGTTATCAACTATAGAACAATGAAATATGTGCTTGAAAAACATGTCGGCTGGCATGGTGCCATGGTATGGCCTCACCGTGCCCTGGTTAAAAGGTGAGAAGGTATGATTTATTTCGTCATGCACGCCCTTCATAAATCGAACCATCATCGAAGAAGTTCAATGCTTTCGAGAGGGAAATCACCAAAATTGAAGGGGAATCCAAATTTATGTCCTAGTTTGTTTTTCAATTTTTTCCAACGATCAACATACCGCCTCAAATGAAATGTGTTCAAATTTGACATTTTTCCGAACTCATTTACCATATTTAGGGGAATGTGTGCATTTTCTAGGCATTAATTATGCACATAATTCAAATTCGAACAATCGGTGCATGAAAAGGTGCACAAGAACGGTCTGGAAAATCATGCTCGTGCTATACAAAAATGAAACACATGGTTGGAAAACATGACGCCTGGTGTGGTGCCATGGTATGGCCTCAGCATGCCCCTGGTAAAAATTGTAGAATGTTTTCCTTATGTCATGATGCGCGCCTTTCGTAAAATGAACCATCATCCAAGGAAGTTTCATGGTTTCGAGGGGGAAATCACCAAGATTGAAGGGGGATCCAAATTTCCTTTGTCCTTTGTCCACGAGTTTTTTTCTATGATGAGCATACAACCTACAAATCACCGTGTTCAAATTTGGCACTTTTCCGGGTTCATTTGCCATATTTAGGGGATTATGTGCATTTCCTAGGCATTAATGCGCATAATTCAAGTTCAAACAATCGATGCATGAAAGGGTCCACAAGAACGGCCTAGAAAACCATGCTCATGCCATTTAGTAAATTCTCATGCCTTTTACAAGGAATGGACAGATATTTCGATGAAATGTCTGGCAGTAGTCAACCGCAAATGAAATAAATGAAATATAGAAAAAATGAAATAAATGCTTAAAAACATGACGCCTAGCATGGTGCCATGGTATGACCTCACCATGCCGTGGTAAAAATTTGAGAAGGTTTGGCTTATGTCGTCATGCACGCCCTTCATAAATCGAACCATCACCGAGGAAGTTCCATGCTTTCGATAGGGAAAATCCCCAAGATTGAAGGGGAATCCTAATTTCCGTCCTAGTTTGTCATTCAGTTTTTTTCCAACGATCAACATGTTGGAGATATGCCCTAGAGGCAATCATGTATGATGATATTTCCTATGTGTTTATGAATAAAGATAGTCCTTGGACATTATCAATGATGTGTATCAGCAAGTACATGACTTGTTTGTGGGACTATGCATTGCATGATGACTGTCCTAAAAGGTCCCTAGTCGAAAGGGCTGTGTGGACGCGCAACCGACTAGACTAGCATATGACACGGTCGTTGGCTTGGTCTCACTAGCCATGGAGCATTGGATGCTAATCGGATAATATGGACTTGGAATGGTCTGGTAGTATTCGACGTAGTCGGATCCGAGTCGAGATAAAGTCTGAGTCGGACAGACCCAACTATGAGACGCAGCAATATGTCATTTGTGAGTCTCTAGTACAACATATGTTTTATCTCCTAAGACCTGAGCTGGCGCATGTACTCGGGATGGTGACAGACTTGCTTTGGGCCGACCAAACGCTACTCCGTAACTGGATAGTTACAAAGGTAGGTTTCGGGTATGTCCAGACCCATGCTGCGAGACGTGGTCGAGCAAGATGGGATTTGCCCCTCCGATCAGGAGAGATATACTCTGGGCCCCTCGTGTGATCCAACCAAGATAAGCATGGCCATGCGATTAGGATTATGAGATAATCCGGTTTGTGGTCGGCATCATTGGAACGAGAAAGAGGTCGGGCTAGCACAAGGATGACAATCTCGCCTTGAGCCCGACAACATATATCGTGTGGCAAAGGGAACAGAAGTGTGTCATGTTGTAACCTAACCAGCTTCATAGTCTGCTTGGTGTTCGGCATGCCTTGCTAGAGGCCGCTACCAACCGTGCAGTTTGGAGGTGATCCGAACTACGACCAAGCCGACTTGAACCTAAGGGGTGGCGGGCTTAAGGGAAGGAACCTACGAGATCGGATCCGAGGACACTGGTCGGATGTGATCCGAGCAGTATTCGGATTGTGGCCGAGTGGCTTATGGGCTTTAGGGTCCGTGCGAGGCCCAAGTGTTGACCCGCGACGGACGCCTATATAAAGTGGGGTGCGGCACACTCATGCGATTGATCGCTTCGGCGCTGTCACTAGGATTTGCATGTGTTGCGAATAGACACCTCCAATCACTGCCGGTTGTGTGATCGGACCTAGCAGTCCGCCGCACGACGTTCCTCCTGCATGCGCGGATACCGTTAGAGGCGGTGCACTTGCGCCACTCCGGTGAACCTATTCGTGGGAACCGATGACCAGCTGTTCGAGGGAGATCGGACGAGGAGGAGACAATCCATGCGGACGCGCTTCCCCAACTCTTCTTCCGCTGCACGGCACTGCACGTCTACTGGTAACGAACTGTGACCCATTCACGTAGCATGTTCCTGGTTGTTCTGCGCGTAGGAAATTTTTAATTTGCAGTCGACGCAACCTACGGTAGAACCCAACACAACATACCACCTCAAATGTAACGTGTTCAAATTTGACATTTTCCCGGGCTCATTTACAACATTTAGGGGATTATGTGCATTTTCTAGGCATTACTGGACATAATTCAAATTCGAACAATCGGTGCATGAAAAGATGCACAAGAACGGTCTAGAAAACCATGCTCGTGTTATTTAGCACATTCTCATGCCTTTTACAAGGAATGGGCAGATATTTCAAGGAAATGTGTGGCAATAGTCAACCATAAACGCGTCGTCTACTCGGTTAACAACTATACAAAAAATGAAACACATGGTTGGAAAACATGACGCCTGGCTTGGTGCCATGGTATGGCCTCACCATGCCCTGGTAAAAAATGGAGAATGTTTTCCTTATGTTGTGATGCGCGCCTTTCATAAATCGAAACATCACCAAGGAAGTTTCATGGTTTCAAGGGGGGAAATCACCAAGATTGAAGGGGGGGTCCAAATTTCCTTTGTCCTTTGTCCACGAGTTTTTTTTCTATGATGAGCATACAACCTACAAATCACCGTGTTCAAATTTGGCACTTTTCCGGGTTCATTTGCCATATTTAGGGGATTATGTGCATTTCCTAGGCATTAATGCGCATAATTCAAGTTCAAACAATCGATGCATGAAAGGGTCCACAAGAACGGCCTAGAAAACCATGCTCATGCCATTTAGTAAATTCTCATGCCTTTTACAAGGAATGGACAGATATTTCGATGAAATGTCTGGCAGTAGTCAACCGCAAATGAAATAAATGAAATATAGAAAAAATGAAATAAATGCTTAAAAAACATGACGCCTAGCATGGTGCCATGGTATGACCTCACCATGCCGTGGTAAAAATTTGAGAAGGTTTGGCTTATGTCGTCATGCACGCCCTTCATAAATCGAACCATCACCGAGGAAGTTCCATGCTTTCGATAGGGAAAATCCCCAAGATTGAAGGGGAATCCTAATTTCCGTCCTAGTTTGTCATTCAGTTTTTTTCCAACGATCAACATGTTGGAGATATGCCCTAGAGGCAATCATGTATGATGATATTTCCTATGTGTTTATGAATAAAGATAGTCCTTGGACATTATCAATGATGTGTATCAGCAAGTACATGACTTGTTTGTGGGACTATGCATTGCATGATGACTATCCTAAAAGGTCCCTAGTCAAAAGGGCTGTGTGGACGCGCAACCGACTAGACTAGCATATGACACGGTCGATGGCTTGGTCTCACTAGCCATGGAGCATTGGATGCTAATCGGATAATATGGACTTGGAATGGTCTGGTAGTATTCGACGTAGTCGGATCCGAGTTGAGATAAAGTCTGAGTCGGACAGACCCAACTATGAGACGCAGCGATATGTCATTTGTGAGTCTCTAGTACAACATATGTTCTGTGTCCTAAGACCTGAGCTGGCGCATGTACTCGGGATGGTGACAGACTTTCTTTTGGCCAACCAAACGCTACTCCGTAACTGGATAGTTACAAAGGTAGGTTTCGGGTATGTCCAGACCCATGCTGCGAGACGTGGTCGAGCAAGATGGGATTTGCCCCTCCGATCAGGAGAGATATACTCTGGGCCCCTCGTGTGATCCAACCAAGATAAGCATGGCCATGCGATTAGGATTATGAGATAATCCGGTTTGTGGTCGGCATCACTGGAACGAGAAAGAGGTCGGGCTAGCACAAGGATGACAATCTCGCCTTGAGCCCGACAACATATATCGTGTGGCAAAGGGAACAGAAGTGTGTCATGTTGTAACCTAACCAGCTTCATAGTCTGCTTGGTGTTCGGCATGCCTTGCTAGAGGCCGCTACCAACCGTGCAGTTTGGAGGTGATCCGAACTACGACCAAGCCGACTTGAACCTAAGGGGTGGCGGGCTTAAGGGAAGGAACCTACGAGATCGGATCCGAGGACACTGGTCGGATGTGATCCGAGCAGTATTCGGATTGTGGCCGAGTGGCTTATGGGCTTTAGGGTCCGTGCGAGGCCCAAGTGTTGACCCGCGACGGACGCCTATATAAAGTGGGGTGCGGCACACTCATGCGATTGATCGCTTCGGCGCTGTCACTAGGATTTGCATGTGTTGCAAATAGACACCTCCAATCACCGCCGGTTGTGTGATCGGACCTAGCAGTCCGCCGCACGACGTTCCTCCTGCATGCGCGGATACCGTTAGAGGCGGTGCACTTGCGCCACTCCGGTGAACCTATACATGGGAACCGATGACCAGTTGTTCGAGGGAGATTGGACGAGGAGGAGACAATCCATGCGGACGCGCTTCCCCAACTCTTCTTCCGCTGCACTGCACTGCACGTCTAGTGGTAACGAACTGTGACCCATTCACGTAGCATGTTCCTGGTTGTTCTGCGCGTAGGAAATTTTTAATTTGCAGTCGACGCACCCTACGGTAGAACCCAACACAACATACCGCCTCAAATGTAACGTGTTCAAATTTGACATTTTCCCGGGCTCATTTACAACATTTAGGGGATTATGTGCATTTTCTAGGCATTAATGGACATAATTCAAATTCGAACAATCGGTGCATGAAAAGATGCACAAGAACGGTCTAGAAAACCATGCTCGTGTTATTTAGCACATTCTCATGCCTTTTACAAGGAATGGGCAGATATTTCAAGGAAATGTGTGGCAATAGTCAACCATAAACGCGTCGTCTACTCGGTTAACAACTATACAAAAAATGAAACACATGGTTGGAAAACATGACGCCTGGCTTGGTGCCATGGTATGGCCTCACCATGCCCTGGTAAAAAATGGAGAATGTTTTCCTTATGTTGTGATGCGCGCCTTTCATAAATCGAAACATCACCAAGGAAGTTTCATGGTTTCAAGGGGGGAAATCACCAAGATTGAAGGGGGGGTCCAAATTTCCTTTGTCCTTTGTCCACGAGTTTTTTCTACGATGAACATACAACCTGCAAATCACCGTGTTCAAATTTGGCACTTTTCCGGGTTCATTTGCCATATTTAGGGGATTATGTGCATTTCCTAGGCATTAATGCATAATTCAAGTTCAAACAATCGATGCATGAAAGGGTCCACAAGAACGGCCTAGAAAACCATGCTCCTGCCATTTAGCAAATTCTCATGCCTTTTACAAGGAATGGACAGATATTTCGATGAAATGTGTGGCAACAGTCAACCACAAATGTCTGTTTGTTGGGTTTTCAACTATAAAAATGTAATAAATGCTTAAAAAAATGACGCCTGGCATGGTGCCATCGTATGACCTACCATGACTTGGTAAAAATTTGAGAAGGTTTGGCTTATGTTGTCATGCACGCCCTTCATAAATCGAACCATCACCGAAGAAGTTCTATGCTTTCGAAAGGGTAATCTTCAAGATTGAAGGGGAACCCAAATTTTCTTTGTTGTTTGCCCTGGAGTTTTTTTCTACGACAAACATACACCCTGCAAATCACCGTGTTCAAATTTGGCATTTTTTCGGGCTCATTTACCATATTTACGAGATTATGTGCATTTTCTAGGCATTAATGGACATAATTGAAATTCGAACAATCAGTGCATGAAAAGGTGCACAACAACGGTCTGGAAACCATGCTCGTGTTATTTAGCACATTCTCATGCCTTTTACAAAGAATGGGCAGATATTTCAAGGAAATGTGTGGCAATAGTCAACCATAAACACGTCGTTTACTTGGTTAACAACTATACAAAAAATGAAACACATGGTTCGAAAACATGACGCCTGGCTTGGTGCCATGGTATGGCCTCACCATGCCCTAGTACAAATTGGATAATGTTTTCCTTATGTCGTGATGCGCGCCTTTCATAAATTGAACCATCACCGCGGAAGTTTCATGGTTTCAAGGGGGAAATCACCAAGATTGAAGGGGGGTCCAAATTTCCTTCGTCCTTTGTCCACGAATTTTTGCTACTATGAACATACAACCTGCAAATCACCGTGTTCAAATTTGGCACTTTTCCAGGTTCATTTCCCATATTTAGGGGATTATGTGCATTTCCTAGGCATTAATGCACATAATTCAAGTTCAAACAATTGATGCATGAAAGGGTCCGCAAGAACGGCCTAGGAAACCATGCTCGTTCCATTTAGTAAATTCTCATCCCTTTTACAAGGAATGGACAAATATTTCGATGAAATGTGTGGCAATAGTCAACCATAAATGTCTGTTTGTTGGGTTTTCAACTATAAAAAATGAAATAAATTCTTAAAAAACATGACGCCTGGCATGATGCCATGGTATGACCTCACCATGCCTTGGTAAAAATTTGAGAAGATTTGGCTTATGTTGTCATGCACGCCCTTCATAAATCAAACCATCACCGAGGAAGTTCAATGCTTTCGAAAGGGAAATCCTCAAGATTGAAGGGGAATCCAAATTTTCTTTGTTCTTTGCCCTGGAGTTTTTCTACGACGAACATACACCCTGCAAATCACCGTGTTCAAATTTGGTATTTTCTGGGCTCATTTACCATATTTAGGGGATTATGTGCATTTTCTAGGCATTAATGGACATAATTCAAATTCGAACAATCGGTGTATGAAAAGGTGCACAAGAAGGTTGGAAAACCATGCTCGTGTTATTTAGCACATTCTCATGCCTTTTACAAGGAATTGGCAGATATTTCAAGGAAATGCGTGGCAATAGTCAACCATAAACGCATCGTTTGCTCGGTTAACAACTATACATAAAATGAAACACATGGTTGGAAAGCATGACGCCTGGCTTGATGCCATGGTATGGCCTCACCATGCCCTGGTAAAAATTGGATAATGTTTTCCTTATGTCGTGATGCGCGCCTTTCATAAATCGAACCATCACCAAGGAAGTTTCATGGTATCAAGGGGGAAATCACCAAGATTGAAGGGGGGTCCAAATTTCCTCTGTCCTTTGTCCACGAGTTTTTTCTACGATGAACATACAACCTGCAAATCACCGTGTTCAAATTTGGAACTTTTCCGGGTTCATTTGCCATATTTAGGGGATTATGTGCATTTCCTAGGCATTAATGTGCATAATTCAAGTTCAAACATTCGATGCATGAAAGGGTCCACAAGAACGGCCTAGAAAACCATGCTCGTGCCATTTAGTAAATTATCATGCCTTTTACAAGGAATGGACAGATATTTCAATGAAATGTGTTGCAATAGTCAACCACAAATGTCTGTTTGTTCGGTTTTCGACTATAAAAAATGAAACAAATGCTTAAAAACATGATGCCAGGCATGGTGCCGTGGTATGACCTCACCATGCCTTGGTAAAAATTTGAGAAGGTTTGGCTTATGTTGTCATGCACGCGCTTCATAAATCGAACCATCACCGAGGAAGTTCCACGCTTTCGAAAGGGAAATCCTCAAGATTGAAGGGGAATCTAAATTTTCTTCTTTCTTTGCCCTGGAGTTTTTTTCTACGACGAACATACACCCTGCAAATCACCATGTTCAAATTTGGCATTTTTCCGGGCTCATTTACCATATTTAGGGGATTATGTGCATTTTCTAGGCATTTGGCGGATATAAATCCAATCCAGCTACAGGTGCACGGGTGTGATGTGTGGGACGTGGATTGTCATTCGATCACGGCGCATCCAACGATGCACACGCGCGATCCGCGTGGCCGGAGTTCAGGCCAATCATAACGCAACACACAATAGGCTCAGCGCACACTGTTTCCGGAAGCGACGGAGATGAATCGTGTGCGATAATGAACGAGCAAAATTGTAAGGGAAGCCAAATTTCTGTTGTCGTTTGTGGTTGAGCTCTTGAATACCACTGCATTGTACGGCTGCCCGGCCCCTTCATCCCAGAGCTCTCTCCAGGCATCATCCATGGCACTGCCCCGTACAGTAACTGGTAAGGAAGCGATGGCATCCCGCCGCGCCACGTTCCTCGCCGCCCGCGACCGCGCACGTGGTAAGGAAGCGATGGCATCTCGCCGCGTCGAGTTCATCGCCGCCGGCGGGCAGACAGTTACATGGGCGGACTTTGAGCCTGCCATGGCCGAATGGGTGGTGGATCTAGAGGCGGCCAAACCTACACAGAAGGAGCGGAAAAGGCAGAAAGCAGTCACGAAAAGAGAGTCCCGCCGCCGCAAGAAAAAAGAGGTCGCACGCCGTGATGAGGAGAGCTTGGCGGAGATCGAAGCACGGTGGGCTGCCACCTACAAGGCCGGGAAGGAGAACGTCAGCGTTTGGCCAGCATGCCCTGATGGCAGCATGTGAGAAGTAGTTTAAGTTTGTAGTATTAGAGCAAATTACTAGTAGTAATTTAAGTTTGTAGTATTAACGTACAATTTCGGTAAGAGCATCCTTTCAGGGCTTTGAGCATTGACTAGCATGTGTGCCCGTGTGCGTTTTTTTGCGTTAATCATTAGAAGATCACAAAACACACGGTTTCTATGCCGTACCCGTCTGCGTTTTTTGCGTTAATGACCCACAAGTCAGTTACCTGTGTGATATTTCCTAATAAACCATGCGTACCATTGACCGAAAAAAATCAAGTACATGTGTACATTTTTTGGAGACGGGATCTACCAACTTTCTTTTTTCTCGCACACGAGTATTTTACGCGCTTCATCTGCGTTGTGTGTTTCCCCCGCCCAAGTTTCAAATTTCGCACCGAATTTTCATTAGGCGCGCGATTTCAAAATTTATTCCACCAACCATATCCCCTTCCCCTCAGTATCCCCCCTCCCTCGCGCCTCCCCCTACCGGCATCTCAAACCGCCGCCGCCACAACCACAGCTTCAACCACATCTACGTTCTGCTCGGATCCAGTCAGGTAACCCACCAATCTCTATCACGTCCCCGACCTGATTGCTTAAATGGCGCCTGTGAAACATCCTCATGCCTCCAAATCCCCCTCGCGAGGAGCTGATGGCGGTCCATGGCGTAATGGCCGCTGTGCGTGTTGACCCGGAGGAACACCACGCCTCCGCCGTCGCCGCCGACATGGTGCAGGCTCTGGCACAGATGAAGTCCCCAAGCGACTACCCCCCAGGACTTAATAGGTAAGATCTGACCAGCTAAATCTTACTAATACCACTTGCAACGGCTATGATTTGCATGGTTGATGTATTAAGCATGTTCGTGCCTTGTTTATTTCAGTACTACACACTGTGTGATGTTCAAATATTACCGTGTCCAGCTCAATTTCACCAATACCAGCAACAAACTTACAATACATGACTCAGGATATCACAAGAGATGCTGCCCATTTGCTATTTTTAGTGGATGCTAACCCTGTTGCACTTAACATGCCTGTCCATGTACTTACGCAGGGTCATAACGGCCGATGCTTTTGTTTGCCGTCGAGGTGAGCTGCATCCCATGTCTTACAGTATTTCACATAATTTGTGCAATTGCAGTTTAACTTCTACCCATTTACTAGTTGCCTGTAGGTACAGATGTCAGTTGCACTGATCCACGCTTCGACCCGGAGGAACAGCTCGCCTCCGCCGTTGCTGACTTTGGGCGAGCTCTGGCCAAGATGAAGTGTCCCAGCAACTACCTCTCAGGACTTACCAAGTATGTACTCACCAGTTCAATCTTACCAATACCGGTTGCAATTAATGGCTATGTTCTGTACGGTCGATGTATTAAGCATGTTCTAGTAAACAGGCCTAACACGTTTTTGCTACTATCCCTACCTTTTTATAGACATCTGGGCCATTCTCTGCTCTGGCAGCACCTGCCTTGTGATGTTTAGCTATGCCAATTGCATTTTTATCAGTACCGGTTTCAATGTCTATTAAGCCTGTTGCAATTAACAGTTGTATCCATTTTATAATCTGTCCATTTGCTACCATGCTACTCTCCGCAATGAAGATATACTAGAGATGTTGCCCCATTTGTTATTTTTGGTGGATGCTAACCCTGTTGTACTTAACATGCTTGTCCATGTACTTACGCAGGGTCATAACGGCCGATGCTGTTGTTTGCCGTCAAGGTTAGCTGCAGCCCATGTCTTATAGTGTTTCACATCATTTGTGCAATTGTAGTTTAACTTCTACCATTTACTGGTTTCCTGTAGGTACACATGTCAGTGGCACTGATCCACGCTTCGACCCGGAGGAACAGCTCGCCTATGCCGCCGCCGACTTTGGGCGGGCTCTGGCCAAGATGAAGTGCCCCAGCAACTACCTCTTAGGACTTACCAAGTATGTACCCACCAGTTCAATCTTACCAATACCAGTTGCAATTAATGGCTATGTTTTGTATTGTCGATGTATTAAGCATGTTGTAGTAAACATTCCTAACATGTTTGATCTATTTCCCCTACCTTTTTATAGGCAACTGAGCCATTATCTGCTCTGGCAGCACCTGCCCTATGATGTTTAACTCTGCCAATTGCATTTTTACCAGCACCGGTTTCAATGGCCATTAAGCCTGTTGTAATTAACAGTTGTATCCATTTTTAAAGAGTTGTATTTCACTGGCTACAAACTTACAAAACATGAATTAGGTTGTTATTAAGCCTGTTGTAATTAACAGTTGTATCCATTTTTTAATCCATCCCTTTGCTACCGTGCTACTCTTTCGAAATGAAGATATCACTACAGATGCTGCCGTTTTATTACCATTTTCTTTTTTTTGGTGGATGTTAACCCTGTTGTAGTTAACATTGGCTTTCCATGTACTTACACAGGGCTACAATGGGCGATGATGTTGTTTGCCGTCGAGGTTAGCTGCATCCCATGTCTTATACACCATCTATTCCTAAATATAAGTATTTTTAGAGATTCCAATATAGACTACATAAGGAGCAAAATGAATGAATCTAGATTCTAATCTAAACTATATCTATAATTCTATATACATCCGTATGTAGTTCATATTGAAATCTCAAAAAAATACTTGTAGTTAGGAACATAGGTAGTTGTATTTTACATCATTTTTGCAATCTCAGTTTAGCTTCTAACATCTACTGGTTGGTTGTAGGTACATATATGAGGGGTACTGATCAACGCTTCGATCCCTTTTGTGTATGGGGCAATGAGATATTCATGAACAAGCGTCAAGTGAGGAAACTAAGAAAGATTGTTAGGAGAAAGAAACGGGTGATTGGAATTAAGCTCTTTATTTACACTTTGGTGAAGACAACAATGAACTTTAGGATGGTAAGTAATGTGTTGCCTTTTCCCCCTGCCCACAACAAGTTACTCTATTAGACCTCAGTATCTGATATTTTTCTCTTTTCAGTGGTTTCCGAAGCTATTTATTGATGATTACCTTGCAAACTACATGACCGGAGTGGAGGCAACTAAGGTTAAAGTATATAATTCATGCTACCATGATAATGCTCTAGAAGTCTTCCTGAAGGCGGTGAAGGATGGGCGGGCGATCATCACAAGGGGTTCGACAAAAGTGGTTCGTGCCTATGGCATGCAGGAAGGCACATTATGGGCATTCCGCTTCTTCAAAACCGTCGGCAGTCAAAATGATTTACACTTGTCCCTTCACCTTTACCGCCTTTAAATACTGCAGTTCATCATAGTTAATTGCTGCCTAATCCTGTAATTACTGAACATATTGTACTGGTAATTTTATTTATGGATTCGTTATTGAACCATTGTGCTAAGAATTTGAACTGCGCGTTTCGTATTTCAAAATTTCCAATTAGAATAGTAAATTACAGGCAAAAATAAAAATAGAACAGATGGTCATGGACCTTTGCATACGGTTCTAGCAGTAAAAGCGCTTGCGATGGATAGCCCAATGCCACACAGTTTTCTACATCAAATCGTGTGTGATGTAGTTAATGAAAGCAAACGGTTAACCAAGGTAGAGCGTGTGTGATAGTTACACCTTTCATACACGAGCGTATACATAAAATCGTGTGGGATGTACATCCAAATGGAAATGTTTTCCCTGGATTGACTGTGTGGGATGTACATAAGAACGGAAACGTATTCCTTGGATTGACTGTGTGTGATATACATATGAACGGAAATGTTTTTCTGGGATTCACCGTGTGGGATGTACATACCTACGGAAATGATTTCTGGGATTCACCGTGTGGGATGTACATACCTACGGAAATGATTTCTGGGATTCACCGTGTGGGATGTACATACCTACGGAAATGATTGGGTTTCGATGCCTCGCCCGATCGCACACGACCCCAGGCTGGGTCACAGGAGGGCCTATCCCCGACAATTTATGGGACATGTGGGAAGGACACCCTATCGCACACACTCACTTGGCGACGGTTCCAAATTCCGTCGCGGAAAGGGGTTTTAAACCGTTTGTTTAGGACAGACGTGCACCAGTGTTGCGTTGGCTTCTTCTTCTTAGCAGCCAACTTGGGGTCAATGCCTGGATGCCCAAGTGCTTTTCTCTTCAAGGCTGCATTGTGATCCTGAAGATATTTCTCAGCATGATATTTGAGGCGCTCTTGGGAGCCCTTGGCTTCACATGATGCTTATGGAACTCAGCCTTGAGTTCTGCCATCATTATCTTGAAGTTCTGAACATCACTGACGCTGAGCTTGGCCATGTGCTTCTTGAAGACAACATTTTCATGGTCAATCATGTTTTTCTGCTGAATGACCTTTTGAGCAGTGGCAAGATCCTTTGCAATGAACCCTTGAACATCACACTAATGCCAATGGGAAGCTGCTTATCATCAATGGTAAAGGAAGTGTCTTCAAACCATTCATTGATGAAGTTGTTCAGAATATCATCCTCAAATAGAGGCAACTCTCTGAAGATTTCAGCCTCCTGCTTGCTCTTGATCAGCAGCTCAAGGGCAACATCAGCAAGTTCTTAATCACTGGATAGATCAGTTACATCTTCATCATAGTGCAGGATGCTTGCTGGAGTAAGGCCTTGCCCTGAGATCTTCTTGGTCTTCATAGAGGTACCAGACAAGTCTTCAGACTCCACACTTTATTCAGGAGGTGCAGATTTCAATGGCTTCACTCTTGAAGCTTTTGGTGCAGCAGAAGTCTTTGAATCCTTTGGCTTCTTTACATGCTTCGGGGGCTCTGGAGCTGCAGTTTGTTCCTCATCCTCAACAGCTTCTTCAATGCTTGCCCTCTATGCTGCACAATGTGCCAGAAATGAGCGAAGTCATCAAAGGGGCCAATAAGATTTGGTTCGGCCTCGCGACTGCCATAGGGCCTTGGTGCCGCTGGACCTTGGTTGAATCAATCTCAAAGTCCTTGTTCCGAGCTGTTGAAGCTTTAGCGAATTGAAGATTGGCTTCAAACAGATCATCCTCAAGACACCATCAAAGAATGGATGGGTCGGCATTCTCTGCTATGACCATGCATGGAAAGAAGCCTCTCTCAATGGCTTCAGCTTTGGTCCTAGGGTGAAGTTTTCTATATACAATATCAGCCCAGGGTGGCCTCACAGCATTCTTATCCGCATACTCTTGAGTCACAAAGTGGTACAGGAACCACTGCTCTGCCCAATATCTTTGAATCCATTGGACTCGAGATTGGCGCTCACCATAGCTCTCTTCAGGATCAGCCTTGTACAATTCATAGAGATTTGGTGGTAGGTCTTTTGCGGTGTTATCACGATGCTGTCTGCCGCCCTTCTTTGCTGATTTGCCACCGGCCATTGGCTTCAGACTGAAGGGCTTCACAACAGTGTTAGGCTTCGCTCTGCTTGTCAAACAAGAACTGGCTTCAGGTGATTCAATATGACGCTGTAAGAACTCTGCAAATGAATGCAGACTATGAGAACCAAGTGACTCTCCTACAGAGATGTACCTATGACAGCATTAGAGATGCGAGGGAAGGGGAAGAGGTCATATGCATCCTGAGAGGATTTTGAAGATAAATCAATTTGAAGACATTGACCTCATAGCGCGAAGACATTCACTTATTGATATGAGTTGGTTCCAGATTTTTACGAATCCATGAACAAGTACAAGTGAAGAATCTAACTAGTTGTGAAGCATAAGTGAAAGTACTTGTAGGTTATGAGATGCTATAGTATGGAAGCTCCAGATTTGGAATTGAAGAAACAACTTTCTGAAGATATAGAAAGTTTTAATGGGTCAAACATGCGGTAAATAGACTTTTAGTTATCACTCAAGAACAGACACGAACTGCTTGACGAGTCGTGGAAGGAGGCCGAGCAGTCCAATCTCTCAAGCCCTAACTTGGCGGTGGAAGACACCTACGGCGGTGGCGGGAGGAAGATGTCGGCGGCTGGCGTGACGACAACGATGGAGAAGTGGCGGCAGTGAAGCACTTCGTCTCCGGCGACGACGGAAGCTAGCGACGGTGCTAGGGTTTGAGCAAGACATGAGGGAAGTAAGTTTTAATGACCGCAGGGGGTTGGGTATTTATAAGGAAGGGGCGGCGCAGTGTAATTACTCAGCTACCCCTAGCAGTTCACATCTGAGCACCACATGGCACACATGCAACATCTTAAATGTTGTGCCATGACCCCACGCGCGCCTAGTTTGTCGGGTGGTCATTCCGACTTCTCCAGATTCAGGCAAAATGATAAGGATAATAAAACCCTTTTAAATGTTTGTCTCTTAATCTTTGACTGACAAGGACACAATTAAGACAATCAACACGTGTCAATAGAATTCATATGAAGATTTAGAGAGAGCAGGAGAGATGAGCATAGAAGGGATTAGGGTCCGATCACATTCACTTAGTGCAGAAAATGACAACTTGAAGACATAGCTATGAGAGAATGCTTGGAATCGGGCACACATGCAAACACTAAGCATTATATCTGGCCTAGATGCACATAAGAACAATAAAAAACCAATCATGGAGCGGTATACCTTTTGATCGAACTCTTTAACATTGTCATCGGAGCCCAATTGACCTTTGGTTGGCATTGACGTCGTGTATCCTTTGCAATCTTGCATTCCAAACTTCTTCGGGCAATCTTTGAGGTATTTCTCTTGTGATATGAAGATGCCATTTCTTTGTTGACGGATTTGAAGACCAAGGAATTATTTTAGCTCCCCCATCATGGACATCTGATATTGCTCTTGCATCATATGCCCAAACTCATCACTGTATCTTTTGTCAGTGCAGTCAAAGATAATATCATCCACATAGATTTGGCATACAAACAGTTCTCCATCATATGTCTTCGTGAAGAGAGTGGGATCTAGAGAACCAGGTTTGAAGCCGTTGCTCTTCAGGAAGTCTTTGAGTGTGTCATACCAAGCACGAGGTGCTTGTTTGATGCCATACAGTTCCTTGTTGAGCTTGTAGACCATATCAGGATGCTTTGGATCTTCAAAATCAGGTGGTTGAGCTACATATACTTCTTCTTCAATTTTGCCATTGAGGAAAGCACTCTTCACATCCATTGGTATAGGAGGATGTTGTTGTGGTTAGCGTAGGCTAGCAGTATATGAATGGCTTCAAGCCTAGCCACAGGAGCAAAGGTTTCATCGAAGTCAATTCCCTCTACTTGTGTGTAACCTTGAGCAACGAGAAGAGCTTTGTTTCCGACAACTTGACCATGTTCATCTTGCTTGTGGCGATAGATCCATTTGGTGCCAAAAATATTGTGCTTGCAAGGATCAGGCACTTAACAAGCTCCCAGACATTGTTGAGCTCAAATTGTTGAAGCTCTTCTTGCATAGCTTGAATCCATTCTGGTTCCATAAAGGCTTCATCAACTTTCTTGGGTTCAGATGTGGATACGAACGCAAAGTTGCCCACAGAAGTTTGCTAGTTGCGTTGCTCTGGATCGAGTAAGCGGACCAGGTGCATTCATGCTATCAATTATCTTCTCAATCTGAACTTCATTGGCTACACGAGGATGAACAGGGCGAAGATTTTGCTATTGCTGATCATTGTCTTCATTTTTAGCATTGTCTTCAGGCTCAGCATTGTCTTCACGTTGAGTTGGAGCTGGAAGGACAGTTTCCTCTTCAGCCTGTTCCTCGGTGGGTATGATTTCTCCAGTACCCATTAGGTTGATAGATTCACTAGGAGAAGCTTCATCTAGCACATTTGGCACATGCTCTCTTTGCGAGCCGTTAGTCTCATCGAACTGCACATCTATAGTTTCAACCACTTTATAGTGAACGAGGTTGAAGACTCTGTAGGTGTGCAAATCCTTTCCATAACCAAGATAAAACCTTCATGTGCTTTCGGTGCAAATTTGGAAGTGTGATATGGATCCTTGATCCAGCACCTAGCACCGAAGACTTTGAAATAGCTTACGTTTGACTTCTTACCAGTGAGAAGTTCATACGATGTCTTCTTGAAGAATTTGTGAATATAAACTCTGTTGATGATATAGCATGCAGTATCAATGGCTTTGGGCCAGAACTTTCTTGGAGTCTTGTACTCATCAAGTATCATATGAGCCATCTCAACGAGGGTCCCGTTCTTGCGCTCCATGACGCCATTCTGCTGAGGTGTGTATGGAGCAGAAAGCTCATGAGTGATGCCTAGTGTATCAAGATAAGTGTCGAGGCTTGTGTTCTTGAACTCGGTTCCATTGTCACTCCTGACGTGCTTGATCTTGATGCCATAGTTAGTCATGGCGCAATTGGCAAAACGTCTGAAGACATCCTGCACTTCAGTCTTATAGAGAATTATGTGCACCCAAGTGTATCTAGAATAATCATCAACAATCACGAAGCCATAAAGATGTGCAGCTATAGTAAGGGTTGTGTAGTGAGTAGGGTCAAATAAGTCCATGTGTAACAGCTCGAAGGGACGTGAAGTCGTCATGATTATCTTCGAGGGATGCTTTGCCCTAGTCATCTTCCTGGCTTCACAAGCACCACACAGATGATCCTTCTTGAACTTGATGCCCTCAATGCCAATGATGAGCTTCTTCTTCACGAGAGTGTGCAAGTTCCTCATGCCCGCATGTCCTAGCCGTCGATGCCAAAGCCAACACTCTGAAGCTTTTTCTAGAATAGATACGGCAAGCTGTGGTCCTGCGGAGAAATCGACCATATACAGACCACCTCTTCGATAACTTTCTAAGACAAGAGATTTGTCAGAAGCCATAAGCACAAGGCAACAATATTTTCCAAATATCACAATCATGTCAAGATCACAAAGGAATGAGACAGACATTAAGTTGTATCCAAGGTATTCAACAACCAAGAAATCAAGGGACGAAATAAATGGTAAGGCCATTTTCTGATGTAGGGTGGAAACCATATGGCCGATCTTTCACGAAATGGAGAGGATCCTACGAAGAACACGAAGAACACAAGGGGAAAACACGAGAGAAAGACACTCAAATCAACGAGAACAATCACACATGTGCTAGATCCATGAACATAAAGAGTGATACAAGATCCAAACGCAACAAAGGACGATACAAGAGGCGGTAGTTCTTCTCTGTGAGGAGGTCTTGAGGGGTCTTCCCGTGAGGTGTCTTGAATCCACTCGGGGGATCTTCTCCGTAGAGGTCACGATCACCGATGAAGAAGGTATCAAGTGGATGAGCAAAGCTCTATCTCTCAAATGAGCTAATCCTTTGCTAACCCTAGAGAGAGGGAGGAGAAGGGGTATATAGTCTAAGGGGGCGAAGGGATACATGGGCCTTGGCCCTTTCACTATGCCCAGACAAGCGGAGCCGGACGTCCGGGCCTTTACGAGGAGCCGGATGTCCAAGCAGGGGGGCTGAATGTCCGGGCTGGCGGGGTCGTTTCTGAGCATTCTGGATAGGCGAGGTCCAGATTTCTGGGCTGGGGTCCGGATGTCCGGCGGCTCACGTCGGGCCGGATGTCCAAGAGCTGAGCCGGATGTCCTGGATGGCGGGGGCCGGCTTCGGTGAGGTTCTGTGAAGGGCGCCGGATTTCTGTGCTGAGGCCGGATGTCCGGGCTTGCGTCAGGTCAAATGTCCGGGCCCTGTAGCTCGATGATTGAGCAGCTACTGGTGGCACTTCCAGGGGCTGGATGTCTGGGGTCATGGCCGGATGTCCGGGTCCTGGGAGTTGTTGTCGGTCCGTTTCATTGGTTTTCTTCATCCATGTACTTGGGGGCTGGTCCGTCTTCACGTGCATCTTCGAGGGGGCCTTCTTGGTACCTGATCATGCACAACATTCCTGACTTAGGTAGCAACCATGTCTCGAGTCGTTCATATAGAATATCACTAAGGAAAGATGTTACCTCGGTCTCGAGGGCTCTAGCTCATGCTCGTGTCATTGGTCCTCTTGGCACTTAGTGAGACAATGGTAGGTCCATGGGGATGACCATAGGATGCTCCGCATCATCTCCCCCCTGGCATTGATCCAACCTCGGATCAAAAGCCTCATCACCATGGTAAGGAGAGAGATCTTTGACGTTGAAGATGTTACTAACAGAGTACTTGTCACATGGGATGTCGATCTTGTAGGCGTTGTTGTTGTAGCATTCAAGCACCTTGAAGGGTTCATCAGCTCGTGGTAGAAGCTTTGACTTGCATTCATTGGGGAAATGTTCCTTGCGAAGGTGTAGCCATACAAGATCTCCAATGTTGAATATAATGGGTTGCTTGCTTATGTTGAGCTTTGTCGCGAGTCGTTGTACTTGGTGCTCGATGGTGTGCCATGTATCTTCATGCATCTTCTTGAGGTAGCTCACTCGTGCATTTGCGTCCATGTTGATGCGCTCTTGTAGTGGAAGAGGTATAATGTCCAATGGGGACAACGAGTTGAAGCCATAGACAACCTCGAAGGGGAACTTGCCGGTAGTAGAGTGTCTTGCTCGATCGTAGGCGTACTCGGCGATGGGTAGACACTCCTCCCACTCCTTGATGTTCTTCTTGATCAACACGCGTAGTAGAGTGGAGAGCGTCTGGTTCGCGACCTCCGTTTTGTCGTCGGTTTGAGGATGCTATGCTGAAGAGAACAAAAGCTTGATTCCGAGATTGGCGCATAGCGTCTTCCAAAAGTAGGTAAGGAACTTGACGTCGCGATCCGATACGATAATCTTGGGCACTCCATGTAGGCGCAAGATTTCTCTACAAAAAAGATATGCAACATGAAGCATCGTCTATCTTGTTGCATGGTATCAAATGAGCCATTTTAGAGAATTGGTCCACAGCAATAAACACGCAATCTTTGCCATTTTGAGTTCTAGGCAAACCAAGCACAAAGTACATACTAACATCTTCCCATGGGTGATATGGAATAGGAAGTGGCATATAGAGACCATGGGATTGAGCTTTAGACTTAGCTTTACGACATGTAGAGCATCGGTTGATGAAGCGTGAGACTTCGCGGAACATCTTGGGCCAAAAGTAGTTCTTGGAGAGCATGGCAAAGGTCTTGTCGCATCCAAAGTGTCCCATAAGTCCTCCTGCATGAGATTCTTGCAAAAGTAACAAACGAAGAGAATACTCGGGATACATAGTTTGTTAGCTCTCATAAGATAATCATCTTTGATGTAATAGCGTTCCCAAGATGTATGCGTCAAACATTTGGCATATGGGATAGCAAAAGTAGGTCATGCACATACAAGTATTTTATGTGCTCAAAGCCAATGACATTCAATTCAAGTTGGGTAACAAGCATGCATCTACGGGAAAGGGCATCCGCCACAACATTTTCTTTACCTTTAATATACTTGATGATATAAGGAAAAGACTCAATGACTTCACTCCACTTAGCATGACGCTTGTTCAACTTAGTTTGACCCTTAAGATACTAAAGTGTTTCATGATCCGTATGAAGATGAACTTATGAGATGGAGAGAATGCTCATAAACATGCAAGACTCTCACTAAAGCATATAGTTCTTTGTCATAGATGGGGTAGTTAAGTTGCGCTCCTGAAAGTTTTTACTAAAGTAAGCTATGGGGCGCTACTCTTACATCAACACACCTCCTATGCCATAACCGTTAGAATCACAATGTATATCAAATGGTTTATCAAAGTTGGGTGATGCAAGCAAAGGAGCATGTGTAAGCAAATTCTTAAGCTCATCAAATGCGGTATCTTGGGATGGTCCCCAAAGAAATGCTGCATTTTTCTTACTCAAGGCATGTAAAGGTAAAGCAATGGTGCTAAAACCCTTTACAAATCTATGATAGAAACCGGCTAAGCTAAGGAAACTTCGCACTTGTTGCAAGTTGGTTGGTTATGGCCAAGTTTTAATAGCATATATTTTAGCTTCATCGATATGAACACCCTTGGAAGACACAACGAAACCCAAGAAAACAAGCTTATCAACATGAAAAAGGCATTTGTCCCTATTAGCATAAAGGCGCTCTTTTCTAAGAGTTTGCAAAATGGTCCTAAGATGGGTGACATGGTCTTTGAGATATTTGCTAAACAAAAGAATATCATCGAAGTAGACCACAACAAATACGACAATGTATGGGCGAAGAACAAAATGCATCACACGCATAAATGTTCTGGGTGCTTCGGATAAACCCATTGGCATGAACAACCATTCATACACGCCAAACTTGGTTTTGAAAGTAGTTTTCCATTCATCACCTTCTTGGATGTGTATTTGGTAGTAGCCACTTTTAAGATCAATTTTAGAGAAAATTGTGGCTCCCCTAAGCTCATCTAGCATGTCGTCTAAGCATGGAATGGGGTAGCAATGTCTAACCGTGATAGCATTGATAGGACTAGAATCAGAACACATGCGATATGTACCATCTTTCTTGGTAACAATGATTACCGGGACGACACATGGGCTCAAGCTTTCTCATAGATGGCCATTGTCGATGAGTTGTTGTACTTGCCGTTGGATCTCCTTGGTTTCCTCGGGGTTGATGCGGTATGGAGCCTTGTTAGGAAGAGGTGCTCCGAATATGAGGTTAATTCAGTGTTTGATGCCTCGTAGTGGAGGTAGTCCCGGAGGTAGCTCATTGGGGAAGACGTCCTTGAATTCCTGCAATAGAGAAGATAAAACTAAAGTTAGATGGTTAGAGGTGTTAGGTTTAGGTGCCTCGTCCTTGCACAATAGGACATAGTGCTTAACACTTGATGGGTGCTCACACACTTCTCTCATCTCATGTTTGGTAGCGAATAAAACTAGGTTTTTCTTGTCACTCATCATGGAGACACTCAATTTGGGCTTGTGGCGCTCACTCTCTTTTTGGTGGTTTGCTCTCTCACTATTTTCTCCATGATGGTTGGTAGCTTGCTTGTTGGCGATCACTTGGCTTGGAGACATAAGTCGTAGCACGTACTCCTTCCCTTTCATCTTGAAGCTATAATGATTGGTTCGCCCGTTTAGGATGATGTCGCGGTCAAATTGCCAAGGTCGTCGAAGTAGGAGGTGGAAAACGAACATAGGAACGACGTCACACTCCAAAGTGTCTTTGTATGTGCCAATCTTGAAGGAGACTCGAACCATGTGTTCCACTTGAGTTGTGCTGGCATCGCTAAGCCATTGGACCTTGTAGGGATGCGGGTGCTTCATCTTGACCAATTGGAGCTTGGAGCATAGTTCTTCACTTGCCAAGTTATGGCAACTTCCTCCGTTGATGATGACCTTCACGGATCTTCCATTGATGCCCACCTTGGTGTGGAAGATATGGCATCTTTGGTCTTTGTCTTTGTTGATGTTGAAGGGTCAAGACCTTGGAGACAACGAGAGCGGGGCTCGAATCTTCATCACAAAAGACTTGGTCATCTTCATCTTCATTCACTTGCCGGTGCATAGCCACATTCTCAAGGGCTTCCATTTCTCCTTCACTCATGGAGTCATATGTACCATCGTCGTTGAGGATCATGGTGCACTTATTGGTACACTAGAAGGACTTGTTGCCTTGGCCACCGCATGTAAACCATTTGATGGCACTTGTCTTGATGGTCTCATCTGGTGGAGTTGTAGATGATGAAGCTCTCAGCTTGAAGTTGCTTGTAGTAGGAGGACGACTTGAAGTTGTCGAAGTTTTCTTGTAACTTGACTTGTCGCCGTTGCTTGTAGAAGGTTTGGTTGAGGTAGAAGGTGTTGTAGTCATTGAAGCTTGATTGTATGAGCCATGAGTCCTGGAAGAGTACTTGGCATACTTGAAGTCATCTTGCACTTGTCGCTCCACTTTTGTAGCTTGATGCACTAGCTCGATGAGGTTTGAGTATGGTTGGAAGTCGGCGATTTTCTTGATAGGGTGATTGAGTCCATTCAAGAAGCGTGCCATAGTTTGCTCATCATCTTGCATGACATTAGCTCGTATCATGGCGATCTCTATGTCTTTGTAGTACTCTTCAATGGTCTTTGTTCCTTGCTTGAGGAGTTGTAGTCGCTTGAAGAGGTCGCGATTATAGTATGTTGGCACAAAGCATGCTCTCGTGACATCCTTCATTTGATCCCATGTTGTGATTGGTGGTTCACCTCTTGCTTCTCGACGCTCAATGACTTGCTCCAACCAAATGAGGACATAGTCTTGGAACTCAAGGGATGACATGGCAATCTTCTTCTCTTCCTCATAGTTGTGCAAAAGAAAGATCTTGTGAACCTTCAATGCCCGTGAAAGGTACTCTTTGGGATCATTCCTTCCGGAAAACTTGGGCATGGTGAACTTGAGCTTGCCGTAGCATTGTTCTTCATTGTGTTGGGGTCGAGGGTGATGACGTCCTTGACGTGGAGGATTGCCGCCCTCTAGTTGCTCTTGGTGTTGAGGATTTCCATTGTCTTGTTGCTCTTGGCGAACTTGTGGTTCTTGTCTAGCTTGAGGAGGAGCTTGTGGAACTTGTCGGTGCAATCGTGCTTGATAGTTCCTCTCTTGAGCTTCATCGCAAAGTTCTTCTTCTTGCTCGCGAGTATTTCGGTTGCGTGTGGTGACGGCACGACTTGTGTCTCGGAGGGCACGTTGCGCCTCAATTTCTTGAGCTTCGCGCCATTGTTGTTGTTGACGGAGAGCTTCGGCGTCTTGCTTTTCTTGGTGTTGGTGTGCTCGCTCTTCCTCTTGTTGGTGTAGGCGTTGTTGTTCTTGTGCTTGCGCAAAGGTAGCTTTATTTTGGCGATGCCGATGTTCTTGCTCTTCAAGTTGTTCTTGTGTATGGTTGCCATGTAGAGGATTGCGGTTTGCTTGACGGTCTTGGTGCGCGGCTTGACGTAGAGTGTTCGATGTCGGTGTACTTAAGCCGGAGATGGTGTCGTCGGACTGTCGACTCGAGCGGCTCTATCTTGAATATGATGAAGTGGTAGAAGAGGGGTTGACCAATAGGCAAGAACTTCATCTGTTCTTGCATTGTTCCCTTGTTTTTGTTCGTCGAGCTTGTTGTCAAAGTAGTCTCTTGTACGTTGCTCGGAATGTCGCATGTCGGTGGCAAGATTGTTGATGCAGTCGCTCAATGCTTGTTATTCTTGATGTAATGCTCTTTGTGCACCCAAGAGGTGGTTCTTGGTGACGTTGTTGTTCGGGTCCTCGTCTTGCTCGATGAAGAGTGGTTTGGTGGAAGTAGTTGGCCTATCCATCATTTCAAGTAAATGTGTGAGTGGAAGAAAGGAAGAACAATACCAAAAGTACCTTGACCGATGTTGAGAATGTATCAAAAATCACTCAATGATGTAACAAGGAAATAGCACAATTGGTACTGTATCTCGGCAATCTCTCACACCTACACAAATAAATCCTTTGGTGAAGCTTGGTTAGAATGGTGGCATAAAATTTGATGAGAATGTTAGCAAGACTCAATAATGTTGGAAAAGATTCACAAATTTGCAAATGCAACAAGTAGACCAATAGCAAGATATGGTACATTGAAACACACACACAGATAGATAGATGAGGTCATGCAACCAAGAAATGAGCAAAAATGTGGAATCCACGAAAATGCTCTTATTGCACAACGCTAGAGAGACGCTAGGTCGATTGCACAATAGGCGGATACGAGACTTGCACAACCTACAAAGCAAAATGCAGTGACTTCTATCCCAAATATGCTATTGTTGGGGAACGTAGTAATTTCAAAAAATTTCCTACGCACATGCAAGATCATGGTGATGCATAGCAACGAGAGGGGAGAGTGTTGTCCACGTACCCTCGTAGACCGACAGCGGAAGCGTTATCACAACGCGGTTGATGTAGTCGTACGTCTTCACGATCCGACCGATCAAGTACCGAACGCACGGCACCTCCGGGTTCAGCACACGTTCAGCTCGATGACGTCCCTCGAACTCCGATCCAGCCGAGTGTTGAGGGAGAGTTTTGTCAGCACGACGGCGTGGTGACGATGATGATGTTCCACCGACGCAGGGCTTCGCCTAAGCTCCGCAACGGTATTATCGAGGTGTAATATGGTGGAGGGGGGCACCGCACACGGCTAAAATATCGTATATCAAGTGTGTCTAGAGGTGCCCCCCTGTCCCCGTATATAAAGGAGCAAGGGGGAGGCCGGCTGCCTTTGGGCGCGCCAAGGAGAGGGGGGGAGTCCTCCTCCTAGTAGGAGTAGGACTCCCCTTTCCTAGTCCAACTAGGAAGAGAGGGGGGGAAGGAAAGAGAGGGAGAGGGAGAGGGAAAGAGGGGCTGCGCCCCCTCCCCTAGTCCAATTCTGACTCCTCATGGGAGGGGGCGCGCCACCTCCTGGCTGCTGCCCTCTCTCTCCCCTCAAGGCCCACTAAGGCCCAATACTTCCCCGGGGGGTTCCGATAACCCCTCCGGCACTCCGGTTTTATCTGAAACTTCTCTGAAACACTTCCGGTGTCCGAATATAGTTGTCCAATATATCAATCTTTATGTCTCAACCATTTCGAGACTCCTCGTCATGTCCGTGATCACATCCGGGACTCCGAACAACCTTCGGTACATCAAAACATATAAACTCATAATATAACTGTCATCGTAACTTTAAGTATGCGGACCCTACGGGTTCGAGAACAATGTAGACATGACCGAGACACCTCTCCGGTCAATAACCAATAGCGGAACCTGGATGCTCATATTGGTTCCCACATATTCTACGAAGATCTTTATCGGTCAGACCGCATAACAACATACGTTGTTCCCTTTGTCATCAGTATGTTACTTGCCCGAGATTCGATCGTCGGTATCTCAATACCTAGTTCAATCTCGTTACCGGCAAGTCTCTTTACTCGTTTAGTAATACATCATCCCACAACTAACTCATTAGTCACAATGCTTGCAAGGCTTATAGTGATGTGCATTACTGAGTGGGCCCAGAGATACCTCTCCGGCAATCGGAGTGACAAATCCTAATCTCGAAATACGCCAACCCAACAAGTACCTTTGGAGACACCTGTAGAGCACCTTTATAATCACCCATTTACGTTGTGACGTTTGGTAGCACACAAAGTGTTCCTCCGGTAAACGGGAGTTGCATAATCTCATAGTCATAGGAACATGTATAAGTCATGAAGAAAGCAATAGCAACATACTAAACGATCGGGTGCTAAGCTAACGGAATGGGTCAAGTCAATCACGTCATTCTCCTAATGAGGTGATCCCGTTAATCAAATGACAACTCATGTCTATGGCTAGGAAACATAACCATCTTTGATTAATGAGCTAGTCAAGTAGAGGCATACTAGTGACACACTGGTTGTCTATGTATTCACACATGTATTATGTTTTCGGTTAATACAATTCTAGCATGAATAATAAACATTTATCATGATATAAGGAAATAAATAATACTTTATTATTGCCTCTAGGGCATATTTCCTTCAGTCTCCCACTTGCACTAGAGTCAATAATCTAGATGACACAGTAATGATTCTTACACCCATGGAGTCTTGGTGCTGATCATGTTTTGCTCATGGAAGAGGCTTAGTCAACGGGTCTGCAACATTCAGATCCGTATGTATCTTGCAAATTTCTATGTCTCCCACCTGGACTAAATCCCGGATGGAATTGAAGCGTCTTTTGATATGCTTGGTTCTCTTGTGAAATCTGGATTCCTTTGCTAAGGCAATTGCACCAGTATTGTCACAAAAGATTTTCATTGGTCCCGATGCACTAGGTATGACACCTAGATCGGATATGAACTCCTTCATCCAGACTCCTTCATTTGCTGCTTCCGAACCAGCTATGTACTCCACTTCACACGTAGATCCCGCCACGACACTTTGCTTAGAACTGCACCAACTGACAGCTCCACCGTTCAATGTAAATACGTATCCGGTTTGCAATTTAGAATCGTCCGGATCAGTGTCAAAGCTTGCATCAACGTAACCACTTACGATGAGCTCTTTGTCACCTCCATAAACGAGAAACATATCCTTAGTCCTTTTCAAGTATTTCAGGATGTTCTTGACCGCTGTCCAGTGATCCACTCCTGGATTACTTTGGTACCTCCCTGCTAAACTTATAGCAAGGCACACATCAGGTCTGGTACACAGCATTGCATACATGATAGAGCCTATGGCTGAAGCATAGGGAACATCTTTCATCTTCTCTCTATCTTCTGCAGTGGTCGGGCATTGAGTCTTACTCAATCTCACACCTTTATTACAGGCAAGAACCCTTTCTTTGCTTGATCCATTTTGAACTTCTTCAAAACTTTGTCAAGGTATGTGCTTTGTGAAAGTCCAATTAAGCGTCTTGATCTATCTCTATAGATCTTAATGCCTAATATATATGCAGCTTCACCGAGGTCTTTCATTGAAAAACTCTTATTCAAGTATCCCTTTATGCTATCCATAAATTCTATATCATTTCCAATCAGCAATATGTCATCCACATATAATATCAGAAATGCTACTGAGCTCCCACTCACTTTCTTGTAAATACAGGCTTCTCCAAAAGTCTGTATAAAACCAAATGCTTTGATCACACTATCAAAGCGTTTATTCCAACTCCGAGAGGCTTGCACCAGTCCATAAATGGATCGCTGGAGCTTGCACACTTTGTTAGCTCCCTTTGGATCGACAAAACCTTCCGGTTGCATCATATACAACTCTTCTTCCAGAAATCCATTCAGGAATGCAGTTTTGACATCCATTTGCCAAATTTCATAATCATAAAATGCGGCAATTGCTAACATGATTCGGACAGACTTAAGCATCGCTACGGGTGAGAAGGTCTCATCGTAGTTAATCCCTTGAACTTGTCAAAAACCTTTCGCAACAAGTCGAGCTTTATAGACAGTAACATTACCATCAGCGTCAGTCTTGTTCTTGAAGATCCATTTATTTTCAATGGCTTGCCGACCATCGGGCAAGTCAACCAAAGTCCATACTTTGTTCTCATACATGGATCCCATCTCGGATTTCATGGCTTCAAGCCATTTTGTGGAATCTGGGCTCACCATCGCTTCTTCATAGTTCGTAGGTTTGTCATGGTCTAGTAACATAACCTCCAGAATAGGATTACCGTACCACTCTGGTGCGGATCTTGATCTAGTTGACCTACGAGGTTTAGTAATAACTTGATCTAAAGTTTCATGATCATTATCATTAACTTCCTCACTAATTGGTGTAGGTGTCGCAGAAACTGATTTCTGTGATGATCTACTTTCCAATAAGGGAGCAAGTACAGTTACCTCATCAAGTTCTACTTTCCTCCCACTCACTTCTTTCAAGAGAAACTCCTTCTCTAGAAAGGATCCATTCTTAGCAACGAATATCTTGCCTTCGGATCTGTGATAGAAGGTGTACCCAACAGTCTCCTTTGGGTGTCCTATGAAGACACATTTCTCCGATTTAGGTTCGAGCTTATCAGGTTGAAGTTTCTTCACATAAGCATCGCAACCCCAAACTTTAAGATACGACAACTTTGGTTTCTTGCCAAACCATAGTTCGTAAGGCGTCGTCTCAACGGATTTCGATGGTGTCCTATTTAGAGTGAATGCAGCCGTCTCTAAAGCATAACCCCAAAACGATAGCGATAAATTAGTAAGAGACATCATAGATCCCACCATATCTAATAAAGTACGATTACGACGTTCGGGCACTCCATTACGCTGTGGTGTTCCGGCTGGCGTGAGTTGCGAAACTATTCCGCATTATTTCAAATGTAGGCCAAACTCGTAACTCAAATATTCTTCTCCACGATCTGATCGTAGAAACTTTATTTTCTTGTTACGATGATTTTCAACTTCACTCTGAAATTCTTTGAACTTTCCAAATGTTTCTGACTTATGTTTCATTAAGTAGATATACCCATATCTGCTCAAATCATCTGTGAAGGTGAGAAAATAACGATATCCGCCACGAGCCTCAATATTCATCGGACCACATACATCTGTATGTATGATTTCCAATAAATCTGTTGCTCTCTCCATAGTTCCGGAGAACGGTGTTTTAGTCATCTTGCCCATGAGGCACGGTTCGCAAGTACCAAGTGATTCCAAAAGTCCATCAGTATGGAGTTTCTTCATGCGCTTTACACCGATATGACCTAAACGGCAGTGCCACAAATAAGTTGCACTATTATTTTCAACTCTGCATCTTTTAGCTTCAACATTATGAATATGTGTGCCACTACTATCGAGATTTATTAAAAATAGACCACTCTTCAAGGGTGCATGACCATAAAAGATATTATTTATATAAATAGAACAACCATTATTCTCTGATTTAAATGAATAACCGTCTCGCATCAAACAAGAGCCAGATATAATGTTCATGCTCAACGCTGTCACCAAATAACAATTATTTAGGTCTAATACTAATCCCGAAGGTAGATGTAGAGGTAGCGTGCCGACGGCGATCACATCGACTTTGGAACCATTTCCCACGCGCATCGTCACCTCGTCCTTAGCCAATCTTCGCTCAATCCGTAGCCCCTGTTTCGAGTTGCAAATATTAGCAACAGAACCAGTATCAAATACCCAGGTGCTACTGCGAGCATTACTAAGGTACACATCAATAACATGTATATCACATATACCTTTGTTAACCTTGCCATCCTTCTTATCCGCCAAATACTTGGGGCAGCTCCGCTTCCAGTGACCAGTCTGCTTGCAGTAGAAGCACTCAGTTTCAGGCTTAGGTCCAGACGTGGGTTTCTTCTCCTGAACAACAACTTGCTTGTTGTTCTTCTTGAAGTTCCCCTTCTTCTTCCCTTTGCCCTTTTTCTTGAAACTAGTGGTTTTACTGACCATCAACACTTGATGCTCCTTTTTGATTTCTACCTCCGCTGCCTTTAGCATTGCGAAGAGCTCGGGAATTGTCTTATTCATCCCTTGCATGTTATAGTTCATCACGAAGCTCTTGTAGCTTGGTGGCAGTGATTGAAGAATTCTGTCAATGACGCTATCATCCGGAAGATTAACTCCAAGTTGAATCAAGTGATTATTATACCCAGACATTTTGAGTATATGCTCACTGACAGAACTATTCTCTTCCATCTTGCAGCTATAGAACTTATTGGAGACTTCATATCTCTCAATCCGGGCATTTGCTTGAAATATTAACTTCAACTCCTGGAACATCTCATATGCTCCATGACGTTCAAAACGTCGTTGAAGACCCGGTTCTAAGCCGTAAAGCATGGCACACTGAACTATTGAGTAGTCATCAGCTTTGCTCTGCCAGACGTTCATAACTTCTGGTGTTGCTCTTGCAGGAGGCCTGGCACCTAGCGGTGCTTCCAGGACGTAATTCTTCTGTGCAGCAATGAGGATAATCCTCAAGTTACGGACCCAGTCCGTGTAATTGCTACCATCATCTTTCAACTTTGCTTTCTCAAGGAACGCATTAAAATTCAATGGAACAACAGCACTGGCAATTTATCTACAATTAACATAGACAAGCAAGATACTATCAGGTACTAAGTTCATGATAAATTCAAGTTCAATTAATCATATTACTTAAGAACTCCCACTTAGATAGACATCCCTCTTATCATCTAAGTGATTACGTGATCCAAATCAACTAAACCATGTCCGATCATCACGTGAGATGGAGTAGTTTCAATGGTGAACATCACTATGTTGATCATATCTACTATATGATTCATGCTCGACCTTTCGGTCTCCGTGTCCCGAGGCCATATCTGCATATGCTAGGCTCGTCAAGTTTAACCTGAGTATTCCGCGTGTGCAACTGTTTTGCACCCGTTGTATTTGAACGTAGAGCCTATCACACCCGATCATCACGTGGTGTCTCAGCACGAAGAACTTTTGCAACGGTGCATACTCACTTTTATCTTGAAATTTTAGTGAGAGATCATCTTATAATGCTACCGTCAATCAAAGCAAGATAAGATGCATAAAAGATTAACATCACATGCAATCAATATAAGTGATATGATATGGCCATCATCATCTTGTGCTTGTGATCTCCATCTCCGAAGCACCGTCATGATCACCATCGTCACCGGCACGACACCTTGATCTCCATCGTAGTATCGTTGTCGTCTCGCCAACTTATTGCTTTTACGACTATCGCTACCGCTTAGTGATAAAGTAAAACAATTACATGGCGATTGCATTGCATACAATAAAGCGACAACCATATGGCTCCTGCCAGTTGCCGATAACTCGGTTACAAAACATGATCATCTCATACAATAAAATATAGCATCATGTCTTGACCATATCACATCACAACATGCCCTGCAAAAACAAGTTAGACGTCCTCTACTTTGTTGTTGCAAGTTTTACGTGGCTGCTACGGGCTTAGCAAGAACCGTTCTTACCTACGCATCAAAACCACAATGATAGTTTGTCAAGTTGGTGCTGTTTTAACCTTCGCAAGGACCGGGCGTAGCCACACTCGGTTCAACAAAAGTGAGAGAGACAGACACCCGCCAGTCACCTTTAAGCAACGAGTGCTCGCAACGGTGAAACCAGTCTTGCGTAAGCGTACGCGTAATGTCGATCCGGGCCGCTTCATCTCACAATACCGCTGAACCAAAGTATGACATGCTGGTAAGCAGTATGACTTATATCGCCCACAACTCACTTGGGTTCTACTCGTGCATAGCATCAACGCATAAAACCAGGCTCTGATACCAACGTTGGGGAACGTAGTAATTTCAAAAAATTTCCTATGCACACGCAAGATCATGGTGATGCATAGCAACGAGGGGGGAGAGTGTTGTCCACGTACCCTCGTAGACCGACAGCGGAAGCGTTATCACAACGCGGTTGATGTAGTTGTACGTCTTCACGATCCGACCGATCAAGTACCGAACGCACGACACCTCCGAGTTCAACACACGTTCAGCTCGATGACGTCCCTCGAACTCCGATCCAGCCGAGTGTTGAGGGAGAGTTTCATCAGCACGACGGCGTGGTGACGATGATGATGTTCCACCGACGCACGGCTTCGCCTAAGCTCCGCAACGGTATTATCGAGGTGTAATATGGTGGGGGGGGCACCGCACAGGGCTAAAATATCGTATATCAAGTGTCTCTAGAGGTGCCCCCCTGCCCCCGTATATAAAGGAGCAAGGGGGAGGTCGGCTGCCTTTGGGCGCGCCAAGGAGAGGGGGGGAGTCCTCCTCCTAGTAGGAGTAGGACTCCCCTTTCCTAGTCCAACTAGGAAGAGAGGGGGAAGGAAAGAGAGGGAGAGGGAGAGGGAAAGAGGGGCTGCGCCCCTCCCCTAGTCCAATTCAGACTCCTCATGGGAGGGGGGGCGCCACCTCCTGGCTGCTGCCCTCTCTCTCCCCTCAAGGCCCACTAAGGCCCAATACTTCCCCGGGGGGTTCCGGTAACCTCTCCGGCACTCCGGTTTTATCCGAAACTTCTCCGGAACACTTCTGGTGTCCGAATATAGTCGTCCAATATATCATTCTTTATGTCTCGACATTTCGAGACTCCTCGTCATCTCCGTGATCACATCCGGGACTCCGAACAACCTTCGGGACATCAAAACATATAAACTCATAATATAACTGTCATCGTAACTTTAAGCGTGCGGACCCTACTGGTTCGAGAACTATGTAGACTTGACCGAGACACCTCTCTGGTCAATAACCAATAGCGGAACCTGGATGCTCATATTGGTTCCCACATATTCTACGAAGATCTTTATCAGTCAGACCGCATAACAACATACGTTGTTCCCTTTGTCATCGGTATGTTATTTGCCCGAGATTCGATCGTCGGTATCTCGATACCTAGTTCAATCTCGTTACCGGCAAGTCTCTTTACTCGTTCCGTAATACATCATCCTGCAACTAACTTATTAGTTACAATTCTTGCAAGGCTTATAGTGATGTGCATTACTGAGTGGGCCCAGAGATACCTCTCCGACAATCGGAGTGACAAATCCTAATCTCGAAATACGCCAACCCAACAAGTACCTTTGGAGACACCTGTAGAGCACCTTTATAATCACCCATTTACGATGTGACGTTTGGTAGCACACAAAGTGTTCCTCCGGTAAACGGGAGTTGCATAATCTCATAGTCATAGGAACATGTATAAGTCATGAAGAAAGCAATAGCAACATACTAAACGATCGGGTGCTAAGCTAACGGAATGGGTCAAGTCAATCACGTCATTCTCCTAATGAGGTGATCCCGTTAATCAAATGACAACTCATGTCTATGGCTAGGAAACATAACCATCTTTGATTAATGAGCTAGTCAAGTAGAGGCATACTACTGACACACTGTTTGTCTATGTATTCACACATGTATTATGTTTACGGTTAATACAATTCTAGCATGAATAATAAACATTTATCATGATATAAGGAAATAAATAATACTTCATTATTGCCTCTAGGGCATATTTCCTTCAGCTATATGTATGGTGTTCCGATGATATGATCCGAGATGATCGAGTGTGACAATCTTAATGTAGTATGATGCTATGGTTCTTTCTTAAGAGCTCTTTGCTTATCTTTTCCTTTCACTTAAAAGCTTGTTTGACTCTTTCTCTTTTGAGCTCTTTCTTTGGCCACTTATGCAAAACTTCACGAACCAAGATAGCAATTGTGTATATGCTATGACAACCTTGTGACACAAAAGATGGTACCAAGATATGTATACCGATATGATATGGTATGTATGCCATGGGAGCTATGATCACTAATGTGCACAAGTAACATTGCTGGCAATACTCAATGGTTAGTCTCGATAGGAAAGGAGCGCAAAATGGGCTATAGGGTTATCAATGCAATGGCAAGGAGTAGACAAAGATGTCGTCGAGGTTACCGTCCTTACTTACGGTTGAGGGTGTCAAAATGGTGAAGTTGTCGTTGTCGATGACGAGTCCATGGCGAAGATGAGCGGCGGTGATGGTGATGTCGAACCGTCCCTAAGTTGCTGGAACGCGTTAGGAAACGGGAACCGCAACTCAAATTCTCAAAGAATAAAATGTGTCAAAATTTTAGGAGTTGGTAGTGGGTAAGCGATGGTGGTTGCGGAAAGCAGTGGTGGTATGCGGAAGTGTAAGTGGGAACCCAGGCAAAATTTGGCAGAAGTTAGGTGTAAGGGAAATGGTGGAGGAAGTGGACCTGCGGGAGGCCGGATGTCCAGGCCATCGTGCCGGATGTCCGGGGGGCACTGGCTGGATTTCTGGGCCACCAAATCCGAGTTGAACTTGTGGGGAAAAAGGCAATTCCGGGGCAAAATTCGATAGATTCTGTGGATGGAAATTGGGGAAAAGATGGGGAAAGCTAGATCTACCTGCAACACACGAAATCCATGGATCAAATCCAACAAAACTTCATCACACCAAAAAATCACAAAATACTTTTTGGGCTATTTTTGGTGGTGAATTTTCAAAATTGGGACAAAATCAACAAAACAAGGCTGGAAAACAAAGGGGTAGGGCTCCAAATTCATGATCAACCAAGGCTCATGATACCAAGATGTTGTAGGGTGGAAATCCTATGGACGATCTTTCATGAAATGGAGAGGATCCAACAAAGAACACGAAGAACACAGGGGGAAAACACGAGAGAAAGACACTCAAATCAACGAGAACAATCACACATGTGCTAGATCCATGAACATAAAGAGTGATACAAGATCCAAATGCAACAAAGGAAGACACAAGAGGCGGTAGTTCTCCGTGAGGAGGTCTTGAGGGGTCTTCCCATGAGGGGTCTTGAATCCACTCGGGGGATCTTCTCCGTAGAGGCCGCGATCTCCGATGGAGAAGGTATCAAGTGGATGAGCAAAGCTATATCTCTCAAATGACATAATCCTTTGCTAACCCTAGAAAGAGGGAGGAGAAGGGGTATATATAGTCTAAGGGGGCGAAGGGATACATGGGCATCGGCCCTTTCACTGTGCGCAGACAGGCGGAGCCGGACATCCAGGTGTCGGGCCAAATGTCCGGGCCTTCACGAGGAGCCGGCTGTCCGGGCAGGGGGGGCGGATGTCCGGGCTGGCGGGGTCATTTCTGAGAACTCTGGATAGGCGAGGTCCAGATTTTCCGGCTGGGCTCCGGATGTCTGGCGGCTCACGTCGGGCCGGATGTCCGGGGCCTGAGCCGGATGTCCGGGATGGGGGGCCGGCTTCGGTGAGGTTCTGTGAAGGGCGTCGGATTTCCGGGCTGAGGCGGCGTGTCTGGAATCGCGTCATGCCGGATGCCCGGGGCCTGGGCCGGATGTCCGGGCCGTGTAGCTCGATGGCTGGGCGGCTGCTGGTGGCACTTCCAGGGGACGGATGTCCGGGGTCACGGCCGGATGTCCGGGTCCTGGGAGTTGCTGTCGGTCCCTTTCGTTGGTTTTCTTCATCTATGTACTTGGGGGCTTGTCCGTCTTCACGTGCATCTTCAAGGGAGCCTTCTTGGTACCTGATCATGCACAACATTCCTGACTTAGGTAGCAACCATTTCTCGAGTGGATCATATGGAATATCAATAAGGAAAGATGTCACCTCGGTCTCGAGGGCTCTAGCTCGTGCTCGTGTGATTGGTCCTCTTGCCACTTGGTGAGACGATGGTAGGTCCATGAGGATGACCATAGGATGCTCCGCATCATTTCGGCACTTTATCTTGCATCCCACGAGATGTTTTAGGTCCCCAGTATTGTCTTCAGAAGTCAATAATTTTTGGCTGGAGACCCTTCCCTACAAGAGAAGTTAATTATTCTTTGTTGGGAAACGTGGCATGCAATTTCAAAAAAAAATCGTACGCTCACGCAAGATCTATACAGGAGATTCATAGCAACGAGGGGGGGCAGTGTGTCTACGTACCCTCGTAGACCATAAGAGGAAGCATTTGACAACACGGTTGATGTAGTCGAACTTCTTCTAGTTCCGACCGATCAAGCACCGAACGTACGGCACCTCCGAGTTCTGCACATGTTTAGCGCGATGATGTCCCTTGCCTTCTTGATCCAGCAAGGTGTCGAGGAAGTAGATAAGTTCTGTCAACACGACGGCATGGTGGTGGTGATGGTGAAGTGATCGGCGCAGGGCTTCGCCTAAGCACCGCGAGAATATGACCGGGGTTGTAAACTGTGGAGGGGGGGGGGCGCCGCACACGGATAACAATTGATGTTGTGTGTGTTCTAGGCGCCCCCTCCTCATATATATAGGTGGGAGGGAGAGGGGAGAGGCCAAGGGGCAGCCCAAGTGGGGCCGAATCCCACTTGGGATCCTGCCCTAGTTCGGCCCCCCTTCCTTGTATAGGCACCAGCGAAGGAAGGGGGAGGTGGCGCCCCCCCTTTCCTTTCTCCCTTGAGAAGGGGAAGGAAGGAGGGACTTTCCCTCCCCCCTTTCCTTTCCCTAGGGCTGGCCGGCCTTGTGGAGGGGTGCACCAGCCCCTTGTGGGCTGGTCTGTCCATCCCTTGGCCCATTAAGCCCATATCTTTGTTGGGGGTGCCCGGAACCCCTTCTGGTGACCCTATATGTACCCGATACCCTTCCGGAACACTTCTGGTGTCCCAATACCATTGTCCTATATATCAATCTTTACCTCTCGACCATTTCGGGACTCCTCGTCATGTCCGTGATCTCATCCGGGACTCTGAACAACATTCGGTCACCAAATCACATAACTCATATAATACTAAATCGTCACCGAACCTTAAGCGTGCGCACCCTACGGGTTCGAGAACTATGTAGACATGACAGAAACACCTCTCCGGTTAATAACAAATAGCGGAACCTAGATTCTGATATTTTGGTCCTACATATTCTATGAAGATCTTTATCAGTTGAACCGTTATGACAACATACGTTATTCCCTTTGTCCATTGGTATGTTACTTGCCCGATATTCGATCGTCGGTATTCACATATCTAGTTCAATCTTGTTACCGGAAAGTCTCTTTACTCGTTCTGTAGTACATCATCTTGTAACTATCTCAATAGTCACTTTGCTTGCAAGGCTTCTTATGATGTGCATTACCGAGAAGGCCCAGAGATACCTCTCCGATACTCGGAGTGACAAATCCTAATCTCGATCTATGCTAACCGAACAAACACCTTCGGATATACCTGTAGAGCATCTTTATAATCACGAAGTTACATTGTGACATTTGATAGCACACTAGGTATTCCTCCAGTATCCGGAGTTGCATAATCTCATAGTCGAAGGAATATGTATTTGACATGAAGAAAGCAATAGCAATAAAACTGAATGATCAATATGCTAAGCTAACGGATGGGTCTTGTCCATCACATCATTCTCCTAATGATGTGATCCCGTTCATCAAATGACAACACATGTCTATGGTTAGGAAACTTAACCATCTTTCATTAACGAGCTAGTCTTGTAGAGGCTTACTAGGGACACCGTATTTTGTCTATGTATCCACACATGTATTAAGTTTCCGGTTAATACAATTCTAGCATGAATAATAAACATTTATCATGATATAAGGAAATATAAAATAACAACTTTATTATTGCCTCTAGGGCATATTTCCTTCAGTCTCCCACTTGCACTAGAGTCAATAATCTAGTTCACATTGCCATGTGATTTAGCACCAATAGTTCACATCTTTATGTGATTAACACCCATAGTTCACATCGCCATGTGACGAACACCCAAAGGGTTTACTAGAGTCAATAATCGGGTTCACATCGCTATGTGATTAACACCCAAAGAGTAATAAGGTGTGATCATGTTTTGCTTGTGTGAGAAGTTTAGTCAACGGGCCTGCCACATTCAGATCCGTATGTATTTTGCAAATTTCTATGTCTACAATGCTCTGCATGGAGCTACTCTAGCTAATTGCTCCTACGTTCAATATGTATCTAGATTGAGACTTAGAGTCATCTAGATCAGTATCAAAGCTATCATCGACATAACTCTTTACGATGAACTCTTTATCACCTCCATAACCGAGAAACATTTCCTTAGTCCTCTTTAGGTACCTAAGGATAATTTTGACCACTATCCAGTGATCTACTCCTAGATCACTATTGCACCCCCTTGCCAAACTCATGGCAAGGTATACAATAGGTTTGGTACATAACATGGCATACTTTATAGAACCTATGGCTGAGGCATAGGGAATGACTTTCATTCTCTCTCTATCTTCTGCCGTGGTCGGGTTCTGAGTCTTTCTCAAGTTCACACCTTACAATACAGGCAAGAACTCCTTCTTTGACTCGTCCATTTCGAACTCCTTCAAAATATTGTCAAGGTATGTACTCATTGAAAGTCTTATCAAGCGTCTTGATCTATCTCTACAGATCTTGATGCCCAATATGTAAGCAGCTTCACCGAGGTCTTTCATTGAAAAATTCTTAATCAAATATCCTTTTATGCTATCCAGAAATTCTACATCATTTCCAATCAACAGTATGTCATCCACATATAATATCAGAAATGCTATAGAGCTCCCACTCACTTTCTTGTAAATACAGGCTCCACCATAAGTCTGTATAAAACTATATGCTTTGATCACCATATCAAAGCGTATATTCCAACTCTGAGATGCTTGCACCAGTCCATAGATGGATCGCTGGAGTTTGCACACTTTGTTAGCACCTTTAGGATCGACAAAACCTCTTGGTTGCATCATATACAACTCTTCTTTAAGAAATCCATTAAGGAATGCAGTTTTGACATCCATTTGCCAGATTCATAAAATGATGCAATTGCTAACACGATTCAGACAGACTTAAGCATCGCTACGAGTGAGAAAATCTCATCGTAGTCAACACCTTGTACTTGTCGAAAACCTTTTGCGACAAGTCGAGCTTTGTAGATAGTAACACTACTATCAGTGTCCGTCTTCCTCTTGAAGAACCATTTATTCTCAATGGCTTGCCGATCATTGGGCAAGTCCACCAAAGTCCACACTTTGTTCTCACACATGGATCCTATCTCAAATTTCATGGCCTCAAGTCATCTGTCAGAATCCGGGCTCATCATAGCTTGTTCATAGTTCGTAGGTTCGCCATGGTCTAATAACATGACTTTTAGGACAGGATTACCGTACCACTCTGGTGCGGAACATGCTCTGTTCGACCTATGAGGTCCAGTAGTAACTTGATCTGAAGTTTCATCGTCATCATCATTAGCTTCCTCTCTAGGTGGTGTAGGCATCACGGGAACGGACTTCACTGATGTGCTACTTTCCAATTCGAGAGAAGGTACAGTTACCTCATCAAGTTCTACTTTCCTCCCACTCCCTTCTTTCGATAAAACCTCCTTTAGAAAGGATCCATTCTTAGCAACAAAGATCTTGCCTTTGGGTCTGTGGTAGAAGGTGTGCTCAATTGTTTTCTTAGGGTATCCTATGAAGACGCACTTCTCCGATTTAGGTTTGAGCTTATCAGGCTGAAGCCTTTTGACATAAGTGTCGCATCGCCAAACTTCAAGAAACGACAGCTTACATTTCTTGCTAAACATAGTTCATACGGTGTCGTCTCAATGGATTTAGATGGTGCCCTATTTAACGTGAATGCAGTTGTCTCTAATGCATAACCCCGGAACGATAGTGATAAATTGGTAGGAGACATCATAGAACGCACCATATCCAATAAAGTACAGTTACGATGTTCGGACACGCCATTACGTTGTGGTGTTCCAGGTGGCGTGAGTTGTGCAACTATTCGACATTGTTTTAAATGAAGGCCAAACTCGTAACTCAAATATTCGCTTCCGTGATCAGATCGTAGAGACTTTATTTTCTTGTTACAATGATTCTTCACTTTACTCTGAAACTCTTTGAACTTTTCAAATGTTTCACTTGTGTTTCATTAAGTAGATATACCCATACCTACTCAAATCATCTGTGAAGGTAAGAAAATAACGATACCCACTGCGTGCTTCAACACTCATCGGACCGCATACATCGGTATGTATTATTTCCAATAAGTCATTAGCTCGCTCCATTATTCTGGTGAACGGGGTTTTAGTCATCATGCCCATGAGGCATGGTTCGCAAGTATCAAATGATTCCTAATCAAGTGATTCCAAAAGCCCATCTGCATAGAGTTTCTTCATGCGCTTTACCCCAATATGACCTAAACGGCAGTGCCACAGATATGTTGCACTATCATTATCAATTTTGCATCTTTTGGCATCAATGTTATGAATATGTGTATCACCACGATCAAGATACAATAAACCATTGATATTGGGTGTATGGCCATAAAAGGTTTTATTCATGTAAAGAGAACAACAATTATTCTCTAACTTAAATGAATAACTGTATTGCAATAAACATGATCTAATCATATTCATGGTCAACGCAAACACCAAATAACATTTACTTAAATTCAACAATAATCCCGAAGGTAGAGTGAGTGTGCGATGTTGATCATGTCAACCTTGGAATCAATTCCAACACTTATCGTGACCTCACCCTTAACTAGTCTCTATTTATTCTGCAACTCATGTTTCGAGTTACTAATCTTAGCAAGTGAACCGGTATCAAATACCCAGGGCTACTATGAACACTAGTAAGGTACACATCAATAACCTGTATATCAAATATACCTTTGTTCACTTTGCCATCCTTCTTATGCGCCAAGTATTTGGGGCAGTTCTGCTTCCAGTGACCATTTCCTTTGCAGTAGAAGCACTCGGTTTCAGGCTTAGGTCTAGCTTTGGGCTTCCACACGGGAGTAGCAACTTGCTTGTCATTCTTCTTGAAGTTCCCTTTATTTTCCCTTTCCCTTTTTCTTGAAACTGATGGGCTTGTTAACCATCAACACTTGATGCTCTTTCTTGATTTCTACCTTCGCCGATATCAGTATTGCGAAGAGCTCAGGAATCTTTTCCGTTATCCCTTGCACATTATAGTTCATCATGAAGTTCTAGTAGCTTGGTGATAGTGACTAGAAAACTCTGTCAATCACTATCTTATCTGGAAGATTAACTCCCACTTGATTCAAGTGATTGTAGTACCCAGACATTCTGAGCACATGCTCACTAGTTGAGCTATTCTCCTCCATCTTGTAGGCAAAGTACTTGTCAGAGGTCTCATACCTCTCGACATGGGCATGAGTCTGAAATACCAATTTCAGCTCTTGGAACATCTCATATGCTCCGTGGTGTTCAAAACGTTTTTGAAGTCCCGGTTCTAAGCCGTAATGCATGGCGCACTAAACTATCAAGTAGTCATCATATCGAGCTTGCAAAATGTTCATAACATCTGTATCTACTCCTGCAACAGGTTTGTCACCTAGCGGTGCATCAAGGACATAATTCTTCTGTGCAGCAATGAGGATAATCCTCAGATCACGGACCCAGTCCGCATCATTGCTACTATCATCTTTCAACTTAGTTTTCTCTAGGAACATATCAAAAAATAAGGGAGCTAAATCGTGAGTTGTTGATCTACAACATAGATATGCAAATACTATCAAGACTAAGTTCATGATAAATTAAGTTCAATTAATCAAATTACTTAAGAACTCCCACTTAGATAGACATCCCTCAAGTCATCTAAATGGTACGTGATCCAAATCAACTAAACCATGTTCGATCATCACGTGAGATGGAGTAGTCATTAATGGTGAACATCTCTATGTTGATCATATCTACTATATGATTCACATTCGACCTTTCGGTCTCCAGTGTTCCGAGGCCATGTCTGTACATGGCAGGCTCGTCAAGTTTAACCCAAGTATTCCGCATGTGCAAAACTATCTTGCACCTGTTGTATTTTAACATAGAGTCTATCACACCCGATCATCATGTGGTGTCTCAACACGACAAACTGTCGCAACGGTGCATACTCAGGGAGAACACTTATACCATGAAATTTAGTGACGGGATCATCTTATAATGCTACCACCGTACTAAGCAAAATAAGATGCATAAAAGATAAACATCACATGCAATCAAAATATGTGACATGATATGGCCATCATCATCTTGTGCTTTTGATCTCCATCTCCAAAGCATCGTCATGATCTCCATCGTCACCGGCTCGACACCTTGATCTCCATCGTTGCGTCGTGGTCGTCTCGCCAACTATTGCTTCTACAACTATCACTAATGCATAGTGATAAAATAAAGCAATTACATGGCGTTTGCATTTCATACAATAAAGAGACAACCATAAGGCTCCTGCTGGTTGCCGATAACTTTTACAAAACATGATCATCTCATACAACAACGTATATCACATCATGTCTTGACCATATCACATCACAACATGCCCTGCAAAAACAAGTTAGACGTCCTCTAATTTGTTGTTGCAAGTTTTACGTGATTGCTACGGGCTTCTAGCAAGAACCGTTCTTACCTACGCATCAAAACCACAATGGTGATTTATCAAGTTTGTTGTTTCAACCTTCAACAAGGGTCGGCGGCAGTCAAATTCGATTCAACTAAAGTAGGAGAAATAGAGACCCGCCAGCCACCTTTATGCAAAACTAGTTGCATGTCTGTCGGTGGAACCGGTCTCATGAACGTGATCATGTAAGGTTGGTCCAGGACGCTTCATCCAACAATACCGCCGAATCAAAATAAGACATTGGTGGTAAGCAGTATGATGATCACCGCCCACAACTCTTTGTGTTCTACTCGTGCATATCATCTACACATAGACCTGGCTCTGATACCACTTTTGGGAAATGTAGCATGCAATTTCAAAAATAAAATCCTACGCTCACGCAAGATCTATCTAGGAGATGCATAGCAACTAGGGGGGAGAGTGTGTCTACGTACCCTCGTAGACCGTAACCGAAAGCATTTGACAACGCGGTTGATGTAGTCGAACTTCTTCTAGTTCCGACCGATCAAGCACCGAATGTACGACACCTCCGAGTTCTGCACACGTTCAGCGTGATGACGTCCCTCGCCTTCTTGATCCAGCAAGGTGTCGAGGAAGTAGATGACTTCTGTCAACACGACGGCGTGGTGAAAGTGATGGTGAAGTGATCCGCGTAGGGCTTCACCTAAGCACTGCAAGAATATGACCGGGGTTGTAAACTGTGGAGGTGGTGCCGCACACGGCTAACAATTGATGTTGTGTGTGTTCTAGGCACCCCCTCCTCATATATATAGGTGGGAGGGAGAGGGCAGAGGCCATGGGGCGCCCCAAGTGGGGCCAAATCCCACTTGGGCTCCTGCCCTGGTTCGGCCCCCCGTTCCTTGTATAGGCGCCAGGGGAAGGAAGGCAGAGGTGGCACCCCCACTTTCCTTTCCCCCTGGTGGAGGGGAAAGAAGGAGGGACTTGCCCTCCCCCCTTTCCTTTCCCTCGGGCTGGCCGGCATTGTGGTGGGGTGCATCAGCCCCTTGTGGGCTGGTCTGTCCCTCCCTTGGCTCATTACGCCCATATCTTTGCCGGGGGTGCCCGGAACCCCTTTCGGTGACCCTATATGTACCCGGTACCCTTCCGGAATACTTCCGGTGTCCGAATACCATCGTCCTATATATCAATCTTTACCTCTCGACCATTTCGAGACTCCTCGTCATGTCCATGATCTCATCCGAGACTCCGGACAACATTCGGTCACCAGATAACATAACTCATATAATACTAAATCGTCATTGAATGTTAAGCGTGCGGACCCTACGGGTTCGAGAACTATGTAGACATGACCAAGACACCTCTCCCGTCAATAACCAATAGCGGAACCTGGATGCTCATATCGGCTCCTACATATTCTACGAAGATCTTTATCGGTCGAACCGTTATGTCAGCATATGCTATTCCCTTTGTCCATTGGTATGTTACTTGCCCGAGATTCGATCGTCGGTATCCGAATATCTAGTTCAATCTCCTTACCGGCAAGTCTCTTTACTCATTCTGTAATACATCATCTTGTAACTAACTCATTAGTCACTTTGCTTGCAAGGCTTCTTATGATGTGCATTACCGAGAGGGCCCAGAGATACCCCTTGATACGTCCATTTTGCATCATGTTTTCTTACTATTATTTATAATGTTTTATCCATAATAATGCTTTTTAGAGTAATTATAATGCCTTTTCTCTCATAATATGCAAGGTATACACAAAGAGGGAGAATTCCGGTAGCTGGAAATCTGGACCAGAAAAAGCTACGTCAGGCTACCTATTCTGCACAACTCCAAATGAGCTGAAACTTCACGAGGAATTTTTGATGGAATATATAAGAATTATTGGAGCAAATAACTACCAGAGGGGGGCCACCAGGTGGGCACAACCTACCTGGGCGTGCCAGGGAGCCCAGGCGCGCCCTGGTGGGTTGTGCTCACCCAGGCCCACCTCCGGTGCCCATCTTCTGGTATATAGGTCATTTTTACTAGAAAAAATGAGGAGAGGACTTTTGGGACGGAGCGCCGCCGCCTCAAGGAGGAACTTGGGCCGCAGCACTTTTGCCCTCCGGCGGGGCGATTCCGTCGGGGGGACTTCCCTCCCGGAGAGGGAAATCATCGTCATCATCATCACCAACAACTCTCCCATCTTGGGGAGGGCAATCTCCATCAGCATCTTCAACATCACCATCTCATCTCAAACCCTAGTTCATCTCTTGTGTTCAATCTTTTACCGGAACTATAGATTGGTGCTTGTGGGTGACTAGTAGTGTTGATTACATCTTGTAGTTGATTACTATACGGTTTATTTGGTGGAAGATTATATGTTCAGATCCAATATGCTATATAATACCCCTCTGATCTTGAGCATGATTATCATTTGTGAGTAGTTACTTTTGTTCTTGAGGTCATGGGAGAAATCATGTTGCAAGTAATCATGTGAACTTGATATGTGTTCGATATTTTGATAGTGTGTATGTTGTGATTCCCTTAGTGGTGTCATGCGAACGTCGACTACATGACACTTCAACATATTTGGGCCTAAGGGAATGCATTGTGGAGTAGCAATTAGATGATGGGTTGCGAGAGTGACATAAGCTTAAACCCCAGTTTATGTGCTATTCCGTAAGGGACCGATTGGATCCAAAATTTTAATGCTATGGTTAGAATTTATTCCAATACCTTATTCCACGAAGGAAGTATCCTAAAAATCCTTGATTTAGTTTCGAGTAATAAACTAATAAAACCTTAATCAAAACTATTCAACTAGCCTAAAAATAAAAATAAAACCTTCAATGGAAGAGTTTACTTTTTTTTTGCAAAATTTCTTAATACTTTTCTCGTAGTTGCGGATGCTTGCGCGAGGGTTAATCATAAGTAGGAGGTTTGTTCAAGTAAGAACAACACCTAAGCACCGGTCCACCCACATATCAAATTATCAAAGTAACGAACACAAATCGAACCAACATGATGAAAGTGACTAGATGAAATTCCCGTGTACCCTCAAGAACACTTTGCTTATCATAAGAGACCGCTTTGGCCTGTACTTTGCCACAAAAGGATTGGGATACCTTGCTACACTTTTGTTACTACTATCGTTACTTGCTCGTTACACATTACCTTGCTATCAAACTACTCTGCTACTTACAATTTCAGCACTTGAAGACATTACCTTACTGAAAACTACTTGTCATTTCCTTATGCTCCTCGTTGGGTTCGACACTCTTACTTATCGAAAAGAGCTACAATTGATCCCCTATACATGTGGGTCATCAAGGCTATTTTCTGGCGCCATTGCCGGGGAGTGAAGCACCTTTGGTAACTGGAATATTGTAAGGAAAAATTTACATAGTGTGCTGAAATTTATTGTCACTTGTTACTATGGAAAACAATCCTTTGAGGGGTTTGTTCGGGGTATCTTCACATCGACCGAAACCACAATTAGCTATCCCTCAACCTACTGCACCTACTGAAAATATTCAATATGAAATTCCTTCGGGTATGATAGAACAACTGCTAGCTAATCCTTATACGGAACCGAACATCCTGATATGCACTTGATATATGTAGAAAAAATTTGTGGATTGTTCAAGCTTGCAGGTTTACCCGAAGATCTAGTTATGAAGAAGGTTTTCCCTTTATCTTTCAAGGGAAAAGCATTGGCATGGTATAGGCTATGCGATGATATTGGATCTTGGAATTGGAATCGATTGAAATTGGAGTTCCACCAAAAAAATTATCCTATGCATCTAGTTCATCGTGATCAGAATTATATATATAATTTTTGGCCTCATGAAGGAGAAAGTATCGCTCTAGCTTGGGGGAGGCTTAAGTCAATGTTATATTCATGCCCCAATCATGAGCTCTCAAGAGAAATTATTATCCAGATTTTTTATGCTCCGCTTTCTCGTAATGATCAAACCATGCTTGATACTTCTTGTGCTGGTTCTTTTATAAAGAAGACTATTGAATTCCGGTGGGATCTTTCTGAAAGAATTAAACGCAACTTTGAAGATTGGGAACTCGACGAAGGTAAAGAGTTAGGCATCAAACTTAAATATGATTGTGTTAAATCTTTTACGGATACCGATGGTTTTCAAAAGTTAAGCACTAAATATGGACTTGACTCTGAGATAGTAGCCTCCTTTTGTGAATCATTTGCTACCCATGTTGATTTCCCTAAAGAGAAGTGGTTTAAATATCACCCACCTATTAAAGAAGAAATTAACACTGGTGCGCGTTGGTCCTAAATAAACGGTTTTTAACCCCTTTCTGCGACAGCATTTGGAACCGTCGCCAAGTGAGTGTGGGCGATGGGGGGTCCTTCCCACATGACCCAGAAATCGTCGTGGATAGGCCCTCCTGGGACCCAAGCTGGGGCCGTGTGCGATCGGGCGAGGCATCAAAACCCAATCATTTCCGTAGGTATGTACATCCCACACGGTGAATCCCAGAAAATCATTTCCGTAGGTATGTACATCACACACAGTCAATCCAAGGAATATGTTTCCGTTCTTATGTACATCCCACATAGTCAATCTAGGGAAAACGTTCCGTTCGGACGTACATCCCACACAGTTTTATGAATAGGCTCGTGTGTGAAAGGTGTAACTATCACACATAGTCTGCCTTGGTTAACTGTTTGCTTTTATCAACTATATCACACACGATTTGATGAAGAAAACTGTGTGGCATTGGGCTATCCATCGCAAGCGCTTTTACTGCTAGAACCGTTTGCAAAGGTCCATGACACATTTAGCAGGTTTATTAGTTTACAATTAATAATTCCAGTATTGCGCAAATTCACATTTCATATCGAACAACTGTTTGCCAATTTCATATCAGGCACATAAATATATTATAACATCACAGTACGGTAGCTACATGAAAACAACATAGTACAACATATAGCTAGTTCAACTTCATAAGAACAATATATTCATTTCCCTAATCGAGATCATCTAGGTACAAACTGTGACACTGTCTTAGGATGCGTTTGGTTGAAGGTGTGGTATCAATGGGTTGGGACCGTGACAGTGTCTGAATCACATCTAACAAATGATTTGTCACAACGAAAGAGGGTCTAACCTTCTCTACACATGCCAGAAACTTCCTCCCACTGTCCACAGAATCAAACGCAGCTAGCTTCATGCATGGAGATTGATGGTGGCAACGAGCAGATAGATCTTCAACCACCCCGCTCCATTCATTGCCACTGATGGTCCTAGGGAGCTACAAGAGGAAGAAATGACTCAAATCGACCGCTGGGTAAAAGTCCTTCATTCCACACTTACTGAATGTGGAGGGAAACTTTGCGCGCGGTGCCGCCGGACCATTCACTTTGAACGATTGTGTGCATCGCAAGCGATTCTTCTGCTTTACACGCATCGGATGAGTTTGATAATTCAAATTTTGGTGGAAATTTCCCCGGGTACGTCATTGCATAATTTAACATCGCTTGCTAATTTGGGCACACAACAGAGCATACAGCAGACAGACCACACTTACTGAATCGAGCATTTTTTTAGTAATTAAACAGAGCCAGTTGACCTAAACATTGCCCTAACAAAAGACCAGCATTAAAACCAAAGCCTAAGTACGCATATATTTAACAAATTCGCCGCCGCGCCAGCCTATGCATCGCCGGTGTGAGATGAGACGTCGATGACTTGTCCTGGCGACATGTCGCCGTTGGTGGACTCCGCGTCCCCCCTGCTAAAGTCGACCGCGTCCTCGTCCTCGGCGCCGCCCTCAAGGTTGTATTACTCGTAGTAGTGGTTGCGCCAGAGCTCGCGTTGGAACTCCACCACCGATTCCTCGACGGACAGACTCTTCTCTACCTCGACGTCGGCCATGCGCAACTCCTCCTCCCGACGCTCCTCGATCTCCGCCGCCTCCTACATTTCCAGCTCCCGCTCGGCGACCTCATGAGGAAGCAGGTGCTCCATGGCCACCGCCGCCTTTTCAGACATTGTAGGTTGCATGCTGGAGTCCGAGGTGGCCTGGAATATCTTGGCGTGTGCATCCTTGATCTTGGCGTGGATGGCCTCGACCCGGGCCAGGGCAACATCAGCGGCACGGACGGCAGCTCGAGAGCTCTCAGCGTTTGTAGCCGTCGTCGCAGAAGAAGCTGCAGCCGTCTCGGCTGCTGCAGCTGCCCTGTCGGCTGCCGCAGACGCCCTCTCGGTGGAAGCAGCCGCGCTCAATGCGGATACGGCGGCAATCTCGGTGTAGGCAGCGGCGCTCTCGGCGCAGGCGGCGGCGCTTGGGGGGACGCGGCCATCGTACGGGCCTTCAAGAAGCGTTTCCGTGGCGTCATCTTTGCAAGAAGGGGGTGCGGGAATGGGGATCGGGATTCATGGATTCGGGGGTTGCCGGCACTGGAGCAGACGAGCTGGCGAAGCTTAAGAGGGAGACTTAAATAGACCCATATATTTTCATCGCAAACAGTTCCAAGAAAACAACTGTGTGTGATGTCGTAGATATTTTTTATTAGCTGTGAAAGACGAATTTGGAGTAAAGTGGCAACGAATGGTGTTTTAAATGAACAAGAATTTTTTTAGTACTAATACAACTGTCATGTCAAATTTTGAAAAATTGTAGGGGTCATTTGACCTTTTAAGACATTTAAGTGATTTTCTAGCCATTTAATGGCCGTAACTGAAATTTGAACTACATGTACATGCAACAGCTAACCATAACGGTTTGAAAACTGATATTTCGTGTATTTGTGTGCGATTTAATTCCATGTGCAGTAAATTGGAAGGAATTTTCAAACATATTGGTCTAACGGCTATGACACAATTAAGCATGGAGTGACATGGCATTTTAATTCCAAAAAATAAAAAAACAGAAACACATGAAACCTTGGTTGATGTAATGTCATGCCACCAAGATGATGTGGTAAAAAAATTGGCTTGTTTGACGAAAGTTTGGACACACACCCCTCACAAACCGGAGTAACTCACTAGAAGGCTCGTGGTTCCAAGAGGGAACAATGCATGTTCGATGACGAACGGGAGATAGCTTCCTCTTACGGCCTTCAATTTTTTTTCTACGTCTAACATGCACTACTACAACTGTAATGTGAAATTTTTCAAAATTCTAGGGGTCATTTGACCTTTTAAAGACATTTAAGTGATTTTCTAGCCATTTAATGACCGTAATTCGAATTTGAACTACATCTACATGCAATGCCTAACCAAAACGGTTTGAAAAATCATATTTGTGTACTTGTGTGCGAGTTAATTCCATGTGCAGTAAACTAGAAGGAATTTCCAAACATATTTGTCTCACGACATGGACACATGCATGCATACGTATGCATGGAGTGACATGGCATTTTAATTCCAAAAAAAATCAGAAACACATGAAACCTTGGTTGATGTAATGTCATCCTACCAAGATGATGTGGTAAAGAAATTGGCATATTTGAAGAAAGTTTGGACACACACCCCTCACAAATCGGAGCAACTCGCTAGAAGGTTCTTGGTTCCGAGAGGGAACAATGCATGTTTGATGACGAACGGGAGATAGCTTCCTCTTACGGCCTTCAAATTTTTTCTATGTCTAACGTGCACTACTACAATTGTAATGTGAAATTTTGGAAAATTCTAGGGGTCATTTGACCTTTTAAAGACATTTATGTGATTTTCCAACCATTTATTGACCGTAATTCAAATTTGAACTACATCTACATGCAACGCCTAACCAAAACGGTTTGAAAAATCATATCTGTGTACTTTGTGTGCGAGTTAATTCCATGTGCAGAAAATTAGAAGGAATTTTCAAACATATTGGTCTCACGACATGGACACATGCATATGTATGCATGGAGTGACGTGCCATTTTAATTCCAAAAAGTAAAAGAAATGATCAGAAAAACATGAAACCTTGGTTGATGTAATGTCATGCCACCTAGATGATGTGGTAAAGAAATTGGCATGTTTAACGAACGTTTGGACACACACCCCTCACAAACCGGAGCAACTCGCTAGAAGGTTCGTGGTTCCGAGAGGGAACAATGCATGTTTCATGACGAACGGGAGATGGCTTCCTCTTACGGCCTTCAAATTTGTCCTACATTTAACGTGCAGTAATACAACTGTCATGTGAAAAATTGGAAAATTTCAAGGGTCATTTGACCTTTTAAAGACATTTAAGTGATTTTCTAACCATTTAATGACCGTAATTCATATTTGAACTACATCTACATGCAACGCCTAACCATAACGGTTTGAAAAGTCATATTTTCGTGTACTTGTGTGCGAGTTAATTCCATGTGTAGTAGATTAGAAGGAATTTTGAAACATATTGGTCTCAAGGCAAGGGCACATGCATGGAGTGCCATGGCATTTTAATTCCAAAAAATAAAAAAATGATCAGAAAAACATGAAACCTTGCTTAATTTAATGTCATGCCACCAAGATGATGTGGTAAAAAAATTGGCCTGTTTGACAAAAGTATGGACACACACCCCTCACAAACCGGAGCAGCTCACTAGAAGGTTCGTGGTTCCGAGAGGGAACAATGCATGTTTGATGACGGACGGGAGATAGCTTCCTCTTACGGCCTTCAATTTTTTTCCTATGTTTAACATGCACTAATACAACTCTCATGTGAAAATTTGGAAAAGTTGAGGGGTCATTTGACCTTTTAAAGACATTTAAGTGATTTTCTAACCATTTATTGACCGTAATTCGAATTTGAACTACATCTACATGCAACACCTAACCATAATGGTTTAAAAAATCATATTTTTGTGTACTTGTGTACGAGTTAATTCCATGTGAAGTAAATTAAAAGGAATTTTCCAACATATTGGTCTCAAGGCATGGGCACATGCATGGAGTGCCATGGCATTTTAATTCCAAAAAATTAAAAAATGATCAGAAAAACATGAAACCTTGCTTGATTTAATGTCATGCTACCAAGATGATGTGGTAAAAAAATTGGCCTATTTGAAGAAAGTTTGGACACACACCCCTCACAAACCGGAGCAACTCACTAGAAGGTTCGTGGTTCCGAGAGGGAACAATGCATGTTTGATGACGGACGAGAGATAGCTTCCTCTTACGGCCTTCAAAAATTTTCCTGCGTCTAACATGCACTAATACAACTCTCATGTGAAAATTTGGAAAATTTCAGGGGTCATTTGACCTTTTAAAGACATTTAAGTGATTTTCTAACCATTTAAGGACCGTAATTCAAATTTGAACTACATCTACATGCAACGCCTAACCATAACAGTTTGAAAAATCATATTTTTGTGTACTTGTGTGCGAGTTAAAAATCATCAGACGATGTAAATATCTGGTGTGCAAAAAAGAAAATGTAAATATCTGGCAAGACAACCGGCCCCCACACGATCGGCACTCTATCTCGCTGCTGAAGGTTTGGTAGATGATTGGCAGGGATCATTAATCAGACACGGTTCTATATTTAAAATCGTTAGCTATTATGTTCACACGCTGCGGGAATCGTGTGTAATTCAAACTACAGTACTCGTAAATTCCGGCGACCGGCGTGTGTACTGTCCCCGTCGATCTAGATTCCGGCCACGAATAAATACTACCATGCTCACGTTATCTCGCATGCATTCTCATCTACATCCCCCCTCGCTCGCCCTCTCTCTCTCTCTCTCAAATCTCTGCCATGGCGCCGCCGGTCTGCCCACGCGCCGACGAGGAGTCGGCGCCCCCCGAGGACGCTCACTCGATTAACAGCGACGAGGACCCCTACGTGCCGCCTGATGAGGTTGCGCCGGACGCCCCAACTTTGGATTGGTTTTGGGGCCAGTACAATCTTTGTCTGTGGAAGTCGCTGCCGCGGGCTGAGAAAGCCTGGCAAGTGGCATTCAAGAAGGAAATGTCGGATGAGGAAGCCAGGTACCAGGCGGCCTGTGAAGCCCGTGATGCCGCCTGGAAAAAGGAGGCGGCGGAGCTTTGGGGGCGGGCGCGTCGTCGTGCCGAGGAGGTGTACGAAGACGGGTACTTCGCGAGGAAGGTCATACGCGCTGGGAGCCTCGTCGCTGCATGGAGGTGGGCCGATAAGCTCCAGCGTGCCACTGACGAGGAGCTCCGGTGGGCACCCAACGAAATGGCACGATCGGCCGCGCGCATCTGCTAGCAAGAGGCATATCGGTACGTCAAGTGCTGCGAGGTGAAGGAGTCAGAGTACTGCCTCCGCACTGGGAAGACGCCGCGCACCAGGGAGCTGCTGGCGAGGGGCTGCCAGAATACTGGCCCCAGGAGGGATTATTAGTTTTAGTATTGTTCGTTTTCAATTTTATGCATTGTACCTAGTAGTTAAGTATCATCACGTATATGTGATGATATTATATATATATATATATATATATATATTCTGTGATGAACTAATGAACAATTAATATATATATATATATTATGAATTCCATTTTCTATCTGTTTTTGTATACTAATTTGAATCTAGTTGTTATCATCCACATATACAGAATGGAAAGCGTATATACACACATCGAAACATAACATATAAGAATGGAAAACAGAGTACACACATTGAAACAGAGCAATAAACGGAGCAATACTATGATTGCTGTGAATACATAGCTATCCACGTCGAAATGACTTTTCAAAATAAAACGCGTCCATGAGACCATGACCAGCAGCCCTTGCCTAGGGTAGCTCTTGGCTGTGCCCGAACTCGTGCAGCTGTTCGTCCAAGCGGTCGACACGCTTGCGGTACATCTGGAGCGCGATCTCGAGCTCCAAGTTGGCTATTTCATCAGAGATCACCAGCTCGAGGATGTCACGGCCATGTTCCTCTACTGCGCCCAGGTGGACACCTGGGCCAAGGAGGCGGTGGAGCCTACGGACCAGCGCGTTGGCATCCAGCGGGCCGCAGACAAGGCGAACGGCAGCACCCATGAGAACGGCGCGGCGGGCGTCCGGTGCAAGTACGGCGCGGCTGGCCTCTGGTGCAAGTACGGCGCTGAGGGCCTCTGCCCACACCTGGCGAGGAATGGGGGTACTGACGGGACGTGTACCCAGGTGCGACGCCATGTCGACAGAAGGCAAGCGTCGATGGATCTGCTCTTGCTGTGTGGCGTGCCGCGCCTCTCGCTCTACGGCGCTCCAACGGTCTCGCCGTGCGGCGAGCCGCAGCCTATCGGTGCGGACACGTCTAGCTTGCTCTACAGCGCGCCATCGATCATGTTGTGCGGCGAGCTGTAGCCTGTTGGCGCTAACATGCCTATCTTATCTGCGACGCTCAAGCGCCATGTGCCAAAGGTCTGCTCAACCCTGGTGACGACGCGCATCACAGCGTCATCCATCGCGTTGCCGGGGAGCGCCTCGGCCTCGACGGGTCGTGCCGCCTGCTCGTTTTCCTCGTCGACGAGGTTGATGGCAGAGGCGACGCTTTGGTGGGTTGGCATGCTTGGAAAAGGTGGATGTGCTACAGGCTGCGCTTGTCGCCTCCGTGCGTCGCGTGCCCCCTATGCGCAATATAGCAGTGTGCCGGGAAATAGGTGAGGAAATGGCGGGAAACGGTGGCGTGTTCATAAAACGCCATCAATTAATGGAAACTTAGCATAGAATAAGGAACATCGAGCTAGCACAAGAAGTAGATGATGATCAGATGAACACGGACCACACTAGGGAACCCGTCATTGATGAATTCATCAATCCCAAATGGTTGAATACTAGTAAGCGTTTGCCCACAACACACACGGCCTATTCCATCACAAACAAGTTGGATGGATCAACTATATGCCACGTATCGCACATTGTCAAAAAGTAATGCGGTAAACCTTCTTTAACATGTGTTAAAAAATAAAAAATAACAAGGACCTCGAGGTTAAATTAGCTGAGGGAATGGGTCATTTCGGTCATTGGACCAAAATGACCCATCCTATCAGTTAATTTAACATCAACACAACTTCCCATCCAGTCACCCATCTGATGGCTACTCCAGCCTAAGCACACTTAACTTGATAGTTTTCTTACATGAGCTACTGGTGGAACAACTAGTCCTTGTAGACAGGAATGCCTCTTCGCATCCTTATGGCGTATCCGGATGACCGCCCGTCCCACAATGGTCAATAGATGTTGTGTAGATAGAGCATATCACATACGTCTTATTAGAAGCAATCGTTTGTGTTATTATCGGTCTTCGCACACATTTCTGATTATAGACCTGTTTGCCGCGTATCACACACATCTTGTTATATTGAACCATTTCTGTTCTCTTGCCTAATCACAAATAGTTCATCCGAGTAAACCGTATGCTGTACATCGCACACACCTTGATCGGGCTGACCGTTTCTTTTGTGTTGCCTAATCACAAACACTTCGTCCGAGTGAACCGTATGCTGTAAATCGCACACACCTTCATCTGGCTGCCCGTTTCTTTTGTTCCTCCTCATCGCAAACAGTTAATTGAGCTGAACCGTATGCCCTGCATCGCACATGCAACTAAAATCTGAACCGTGTTTGATGCATCCTCCATCGCAAATGTTTTGCACCTTTTTTGACGGTTTTTTTACACCATCGTTTGCGATTATGGCATCGCACACAGTTTCGTCGAAGGGTCTCTGATCGTAGTGTCGCGTTAGCAGCAACCTACAATAGTGTAAAGAACCGGTACCAATTAAATAAGGAACTGTACTTTACAATGTTGATCTAGTTGTTCCTTCTGCTTATATTGAGAAGCCACCTTTCCCTATTAGGATAAAGGAACATGCTAAAGTTTCAACCGTGGTTAACAAAAGCTATATTAAAACACCTAAACCTGATGAACAAATTAAAGTTGAACCTAATATTGCTATGGTTAAAGATCTCTTGGAAGAAGATATGGATGGGCATGTTATTTACTTCTGTGAAGAAGCTGCTAGAATTGCCAAACCTGATAAAAAGGATAAACATAGACCTGTTGTTGGCATGCCCGTCATCTCAGTTAAAATAGGAGATCACTGTTATCATGGTTTATGTGACATAGGTGCTAGTGTGAGTGCTATTCCTTACACTTTATATCAAGAAATTATGAAAGACATAGCACCCATAGAGATAAAAGACATAGATGTTACTATTAAACTTGCTAATAGAGACACTATATCACCGATTGGGATTGTTAGAGACGTTGAAGTAGTGTGTGGGAAAATAAAATACCCTACTAATTTTCTTGTTCTTGGTTCCCCACAAGATGACTTTTGTCGCATTATCTTTGGTAAACCTTTCTTGGACACCGTTAATGCTAAGATAGATTGCAAGAAACAAACTGTCGGTGATAGCTTTGATGATGAGTCTCATGAGTTTAATTTTTCCAAGTTTAGTAGAAAGCTTCATGAAAAAGAATTGCCTAGTAAGGATGAATTAATTGGTCTTGCTTCTATTGTTGTACCACCTACTGATCCTTTAGAACAATATTTGCTACACCATGAAAATGATTTTCATATGTATGAAATAAATGAAATAGATAAGATTTTCTTTGAACAACGTCCTCTACTTAAACACAATTTGCTTATTGAAACTCTAGGAGGTCCTCCTCCACCTAAAGGTGATCCTGTGTTTGAATTAAAACAATTGCCAGACACTTTGAAATATGCTTATCTAGATTAAAAGAAGATATATCATGTTATTATTAGTGCTAACCTTTCAGAACATGAAGAAGAAAGATTATTGAAAGTTCTGAGGAAGCACCGAGCTACTATTGGATATACTATTGATGATTTAAAGGGCATTAGTCCCACTCTATGTCGGCACAAAATTAATATGGAACCTGATGCTAAACCCGTTTTTGATCACCAACGTCGGTTAAATCCGAAGATGAAGGAAGTGGTAAGAACGGAAATATTAAAACTTCTGGAAGCAGGTATAATCTATCCTATAGGTGATAGTAGATGGGTAAGTGCTGTTCATTGTGTCCCTAAGAAGGGAGGTATAACTGTTGTTCCTAATGATAAGAATGAACTTATGCCACAAAGAATTTTTACAGGCTATAGGATGGTAATTGATTTTAGAAAATTAAATAAAGCAACTAGACAAGATCATTACCCTCTGCCTTTTATTGATCAAATGCTTGAAAGATTATCTAAGCACACACACACTTTTGCTTCCTTGATGGATATTCTGGCTTTTCACAAATACCTATTTCTCAACCTGATCAAGAAAATACCACTTTTACTTGTCCCTTTGGAACGTATGCTTATAGACGTATGCCTTTTGGTTTATGTAATGCACCTACTACCTTTCAAAGATGTATGACTGCTATATTCTCTGACTTATGTGAAAAGATTGTTGAGGTTTTCATTGATGACTTCTCTATTTATGGGAAGTCTTTTGATGATTGTTTAAGCAATCTTGATTGAGTTTTGCAGAGATGTGAACAAACAAATCTTGTCTTGAGTTGGGAGAAGTGCCGCCTTATGGTTAATGAAGGCATTGTCTTGGGTCATAAAATTTCTGAGAGAGGTATTGAAGTGGAGCAAGCTAAGGTTGATGCAATTGAGAAAATGCCATATCCTAAAGATATAAAAGGTATTCGTAGTTTCTTAGGTCATGCTGGTTTCTATAGGAGATTTATTAAAGACTTTTCTAAAATTTCTAGGCCTCTTATGAATATTTTGCAAAAGGATATCCCTTTTGTTATTGATGATGATTGTTCAGAAGCCTTTCAAACACTGAAGAAAGCCTTAATTTCTGCACCTATTGTTCAACCACCTGATTGGAACTTGCCTTTTGAAATTATGTGTGATGCTAGTGATTATGCTGTTGGTGCTGTTCTAGGACAAAGAGTTAATAAGAAATTGAATGTTCTTCATTATGCTAGTAAAACTCTTGTGACGTCCGGATAATTAAGCTACAGTAATCTCTTGCTAATTATGACAGGTCATCACTTTTACTGTTGCTAAATCACTTGATCCAAGTCACTATTCAAATTCAAATTCAAATGAAGGTCCAAAATTCAAATTTCTCAAACATGCAAAATAAAATGTTCAAAGTGTGGCAAATTTTCCATAACTAATTATGGTGGTGACCCAACACTTTTGTAAAGTATTTTAGTGCCCCTTTTGTGATTATAACAGTGGCTAAAATAATTATTTAATTGCTTTTAAATTATAAAATACTATACTATTTTATTTGGCTACTAAACTAATTGTGGCAGTAGCTTAATTAATAATACTAATTTATGGACTAGTGTTGCATTTTGTAAAACTAAAACAGAAATAAATGAAAAGAAAAACAAAAATCTAACACAAAAATAAAGTAAAAAAGAAAACCCCTTCCCCCCGGGCCAAATGGCCCAGCTGGCCTCACTGGCCGAACCAGGCCATCCCACCAGCGCCACCCCCTCCCTCCTCTCTGTTCACAGGGGGAGACGTGGGCACCGACGATGGCCACCACGGCCGTGGCAATTGCCGTGGCGCCCATCCGACCCCAACGTCTATAAGGGGCTCTCCCCTCACCCCTGGAACCCTAGCGCGCCTCTCCACTCACTCTCCTTCTCGTCCCCTCGATCCCCACACCCTCTTCCCCACCTTGGATCTAGCTAGCCGACACGCACCGGAGCGCGCCACCGCGAACCACCGCAGCCACCGCCCGCCTCTCGCTGTGCCGATTCGTCCAGGAGACCCGTCGTAGTCCGCTTCGTCTTCCTGGCCCACGAGCTCAAGCCCAGAGCCACCACATCGACTAGGTGGAGGCCATCTTCTTCCTCGGTCGTTGTCGTTCTTCTTCGTCGTCTGCAGCTCCTAAGCCACCACGGGCCTCCGTGTGCCTCCGTGGTGAGCTCCTCCTCCATTCCCCCCTCCTTGTACATTCGATCCGTTGCCGTAGCCGTCATCCCCGAGCTCGTCCGAGTTCCCGCGTACGCGTACGCGCAGCTGCTCCTGTTGCCGCGATGCCGCTGCTGATGCGCTGCTGCCCGCTCTTGTGCCTTGCTGCCCGCCATGGCCGCGCCCCATCCGCATGGCCGCGTGCCCCACTCGCGCCCAAGCCGCCTTACAGGGCACTCCTCAGATGCGCCCTGCCCCTGAACATGCTAACTGCCATTGCTGCTCTGCTGCGCGGCTACCGCTCCTGCCCATGCTGCTGAAGGTCGCAGCCATCGACGCGCCCGATGCTCCCCGCGGCCTCTACTCCTGCTCCGCTGCTGCCGCGCTCCGCCCACGTATCCCCGAGCCTGCCGTTGCCTTCTGCTTGCACGACCTTCCCCACGCTGTGCCTCGCACGCCTGCAACGCCCGAGCCACGGCTCTTTCTATCGTTGCTCTGCATGTACTACTAGTTACTGTAGCGGCTACTAGCTAGCTTTTCTGATTATACATTGACTAAACCTCTAAACAGCCCCTAAACTGCGGTTAAACAGTTGTTAACATGAGTGAAAATAATATGAGTAGAAAGTATATATGACAAACTCCATTTTATCCCACTTCACCAAATCCTTTTGATGCATGGATTAATTCCTACGAAAATCACAAAGTTCAATGTTGTGTTAATAGAAAAACCGAAAACAGCTTTATTTTCATAGATACTTTAGAGCTGTTGGTGATCAAGCAAATGAACTCAAAAATGGATGAAAGTGATACTAACATGTAGATCGCAGAGAAATGCTCACAATTTATATAAGACACAAAATCATAGAATGTATAGGACAATAGCTATAGCCTCTAGAAAACAGCTAAGTAATGTTTAGAAACTTCGCAAAATTTCAAGAATTTTCAGAATATTGCTAAAACTTTGATAAATCAATGTAAAATAATCCGTAACTCGGATGAAAATACTTTGTACATGGAAGTTGCTCAGAACGGCGAGACGAATCCGAATACCTGGTCCGTTCGTCCGCCACACGTCCCTAGCATCGCGAACATGCAACTGTCCCCCTCCGTTTCATCTGTCTGAAAATACCAAACTTCGGGAAAACATTCCCGGATGTTTCCTCCCTTTGCCGGTATCGCGTAGTACTATGTTAGAACACCTCTAGCACCGATTATTGTCATGTCATGCATCTGTGTGCTTTGTATTTACTGTTTTCCCCCTCTTCTCTCCGATAGACCCCGAGACCGATGTTGATGCCGCTGTGATTGACTACGTCGACGACGACCACTTCTTCCCTTCCAGCAGAGCTTCCAGGCAAGCCCCCCCTTTGATCATCCCGATATCGCCCATTCCATTCTCTCATGCTTGCATTAGATTTTGCTACTATAATTGATTGCTCCTATTCGGATGCATAGCCTGCTTTTGTAACCTACTTATTGTTACCTACCTGCTTATCCTAAACTGCTTAGTATAGGTTGGTTAGTGATCCATCAGTGACCCCCACCTTGTCCTTGTTGCCCCTGCTTCATCATCGACGACTCGATCAACGTGATCGACGACCAGAGCCCAACACCTCACATCACATCACGCCCCTTTTGTTGCTCGACTCTGTAGAGCTACTATCGAGTGCCGAGGGTGATACCTCATAATGCACTCCTGATGATAATTCTATAGTGTAGCTATTCGGTCGAGGTCATCGAGGGTGATTCCTCCTTGACCACTCCCAATATGGCTTTGTCATGCAACCCCTCAAGTGTGAACCTCGAGGGTGGTTCCTCTTACGTTCACCTTGATGATTACATCGAGTGGAATTCACCGAGGGTGATTCCTCGGGATTTCCCCTTGATGTTTGGACACACGGTTACCTCGACTTTACTTGAGACCATTTTTGAAGTCGGGTCTGCCCCGAGGGGTACCCGCGAGTTGATGTGAAAGTCGGGCGGGCCCGTAGAGCACCCGCGAGTTGTCTACGTGGCACGGCCGGGCATTCTGGGCCCTTGCCGTAAGACCATGAGACGGGGTGACGGGGTCACATTATCGTGAGTCTCTGCTCATCTCCGTGAGCCCCCAATGCGCTAACAGGTTTGGGTATTTGTTCTGAGTTGGCCTTTGGCCTTTACGCACTAACCACCATGCGAGAATAGTTATGGGCCTCGACGTCATAGAATCAGCCGAAGCTTTGTCAGACGTCCAGTTTAGCATTGTGGCATGGTCGGATCGTGCTGGCCATCCGAGGCGGTGCTGGTATCCACCCTGCACACAACGACCCAGAGTGACACAGGCGATGGGCCCAAGACCCCGGAGTGCTTAGGATGTAGGCCGGCAGGGACCTCTCTATTGAGCCTAGGTAGGGTTGCGACGTGTTGATCTTTCCAGGTCGGGCATGACCCAGGAAAGTGTGTCCGGCCAGAGTGATCGAGCATGTTGGGTAACGTGGTGCACCCCTGCAGGGAAGTTATATATTTGAATACGGTGTCAACGGTAATGGACGTTCAGACTTGTATCCTGATCTATTACAACTAGAACTGGTTACTTGAGATATGTGATGGATATGTGGCTCCGAGATTGCTTTCTCGCAGGGAGTCGAGGAAGGATCTCTGGGTGTTAATACTACAACATGTTTGTTAAATATAAAATGCTATTATTTACTCTTCTACATGCTGCAAGATGCTTGGAGCTGCTTGAAGATGCTAGTCTTTGATAGGCTAGGCCTTCCCCTCTATTCTGGCATTCTGCAGTTCAGTCCACTGATATAACCCTTCCATTTGATACCAATGCATACTTAGTATAGATCCGATGCTTGCGAGTACTTTGGATGAGTACTCACGGTTGCTTTGCTACCACTTTCCCCCCTTCTTTCTTCTTTCCGGTTGTTGCAACCAGTTGGTGGATCCCTGGAGCCAGATGCCACCGCCGACGGATACTACTACATGGAGACCGCCGACGACTAGGAGTAGTTAGGAGGTCCCAAGTAGGAGGCCTTGCCTCTTCGATCATTGATGTTTGTGCTAGCCTTCTTAAGGCAGTATTGTTTAACTTATGTATGTACTCAGATATTGTTGCTTCCGCTAACTTTTGTGTATCGACCTATGTATTCGAGCCCTCAAGGCCCCTGGCTTGTAATATGAAGCTTGTATTATTTTATTTGTGTCTAGAGTTCTTTTTTGATATCTTCCCGTGAGTCCCTGTTCTTGATCGTACACATTTGCGTGTATGATTAGTGTACGGTCAAATCGGGGGCGTCACAACTCTAGACAGTGCTCAAAGAAATTATGCTACTACTGAAAAAGAATTCTTAGCAGTGGTGTTTGCTTGTGATAAATTTAGACCTTATATTGTTGATTCAAAAGTAACTGTTCACACAGACCATGCTTCTATTAAATATCTTATGGAAAAGAAACATGCTAAAACCTAGACTTATTCGATGGGTTCTCTTGTTACAAGAGTTTGGTTTACATATCATTGATAGAAAAGGAGCTGAGAACCCAGTAGCTGATAATTTGTCTAGGCTTGAAAATTTGCCCGATGACCCACTACCTATTGATGATAGTTTTCCTGATGAGCAGTTAGCTGCAATAAATGTTGCTCATAATACTCCTTGGTATGCTGATTATGCAAATTACATTGTTGCTAAATATTTACCACCTACTTTTACATACCAACAAAAGAAAAAATTCTTCTATGATTTAAGACATTACTTTTGGGATGACCCACATCTTTATAAAGAAGGAGTAGATGGTATTATTAGACGTTGTGTACCTGAGCATAAACTGGGACAAATCCTACGGAAATGTCACTCCGAAGCTTATGGAGGACATCATGCTGGAGATAGAACTGCTCGTATTGCAATCTGGATTTTATTGGCCTACTCTCTTCAAGGATGCTCGTCAGTTCGTCTTATCTTGTGATGAATGCCAAAGAATAGGTAATATCGGTAAGCGTCCAGAAATGCCTATGGATTATTCACTTTCTGTTGAACCATTTGATGTTTGGGGATTTGATTACATGGGACCTTTTCCTTCCTCTAATGGGTATACACATATTTTGGTTGTTGTTGATTATGTTACTAAATGCGTAGAAGCTATTCTAACCAGTAGTGCTAATCACAACACCTCTATTAAAATGCTTAAGGAAGTTATTTTCCCAAGGTTTGGAGTCCCTTGATATTTAATGACTGATGGTGGTTCACACTTTATTCATGGTGCTTTCCGTAAAATGCTTGCCAAGTATGATGTTAACCATAGAATTGCATCACCTTATGTAACATCCCAAAATTCTAAATTTTGGAATGTTATAATAAACAGATAGATTGGATTGATTGTTTGATTGATTGACTGAAAGTGAGTGAATTCGAAATCTTTTGAAAGTTAAATGAGAGGGAATAAAAGGACTTTCCCAAACTTTCATTTTGCTTTTATGATCTCCATGAATTCAAATTCTTTTCATCACAAAACCCTCGAGAGAAGATAACATGACTTCTTCCATTTATTTAAATGAAAAGGGGTCTTGAAAATATTTGAATATCATTTGAAAATATTTCCAATTCAGAAACTTCAAGCAACTCAATGATTTTCATGAGAGAAGATAAAATGACTTCTTCAAAACATATGAAATATGAGTTGGAAGTTTAAAAGGATCTAATTTAAAGTCCTTTTGGAAATTATTTTCAATTTGGAGTATTTGGGTTTTATTTAAATTATTTTTCTCCAAAATAAAAATATATGGAATATAGGGTAACATGATTCCCTACAACAGAAAATTGGAGAGAAATAAATTTGAATTAATTTTGGTATTTTGAAAATGATTTGTATTGGATTTTAGTAGAGCAGTAGCACTCTTTGATTTACTTGAATTTTTGTGGATTTTATTTAATGCTAGAAAAATGCCCATGCTGTAGGAAATCTTTTTCTGAAAATTTTGATATATAATATGCCTATGTACAATTTTATTTTTGTTTTCGTTATACAGTTTTCCTTTCTGTTTCTAAAAAAAAAGAAAAAACTGTACATGCCCCCAAATTTTATCCGTCGCCTACGTGCACAGTGCACCCATGCCGGCCGATGTTGTTTTTTTGGTTATGTTTGCAAAAAAAAAATTTCTTTTTCTTAAATTTTTTTTCCTTCTTTTAGTGTTTGAAAAAAAAAACTGCCACACGCACGCGCGCGGCCGGCCGAAGCTTTAGGCCCATGCGCTTTTCTCTTCTCTCTTTTTTTTGTTTTTCGTCTATGTTTAGTCCCACATTGCCTAGCCTTTGACCTTTAAGCCTTTTTTCATCAATAAATATACAACCATAGAGCCTCCAAAAATCATCCGATTCGGGTTAAATCAAAATTTTGGTTTGACTAGATTCCTTAAAGAAAAATATATTTCTCCTCTCCGGCGGGACTTTTGGAAGTCTCCTCACTCCGAAGTCGTCTTTTAGGTATATTTATTCGTTCTCTGTATTTATGCGTTAGACCTAATTTTTTTAGCCATAGCTATTTTTCTTCTGCAAAACAGCTTGGCCCTGATTTTTCAAACAACCATAACTTTTTACTCGTTCATCCAAATTAGATGAAACCAGCGCCTATAGTTTCGTCTTGTTATCACCTATCCAGTTAACCTGTCACGTCAAATTTTTGAAATTTTCAAATTTCGAAATTTGTTCAAATTCATATTCAAACTACTTTTGTTCATAACTTAAGTTCCGTAACTCCGTTTGAGTTGATTCATTTTGCAAAGCGAAGCACTTGACCTAAACTTTCTGATAAGGCCAAGTCCATCTAATTTTGGTACTGTTAGAAATTGTTTTATGTTGCAAGAGTTATTTTCTTGGTTTTGAAGTTTTCCGAATTGTTTTCCTCGTTCTTTCTGATCTTTTTGAGTGATTGCTTATGTGTGGTTACCATTGCTTGCTTACGATAGATTGACCGGAGTGTGACGAGTAGATCTATCCGGAGTATTGAGTGCGAATCATCTTCATCAACATTGCAGGCAAGTTCACACTTTGATCATACCTCTTTTACTACCCAGTTTTATTGCATTAGACAAATCCTCAAACATTGCATGGTTAGGATCTAATTAAATTATGGGTATTGGGAAGTAGTTGAGGTAGTACCTATAGCCCTGTTTATTATCAAACCCTTGGGAGTTACTTCTACGTTTGCTTATGTCTCCATGCTATGCTAGTAGACGTGGAATGGGTTTGAGAGATATTCACGACAGATGTGAGATTGTTAATTAATGGTTTACTTAAGGTGGCAACTAAAACTCACATCTGGGTGGATTTAGGCACCTGGAGAACCCAGTGTTGCCTGTTTTTCTAAGGACCGCCACCCAGGTTCAAAGGGATCATGAGATTATTCATGCTAGAAACTTCCGTGTGCAGCCACAAACTATTATGAGCTCTAGCATAGTTGAGTAGGTTACATGATCTCTTGAAGAGGTGGGCTAGCAGATGTAGGGGAAAGTAGGTGTAACTGTCCACCCGGAGTAAAGAGTTATTGTTTCTGAAAGACTGTGTCTCGGTCATCCGTTTCTCAAACATCATGTAGTGCGAGAATCAAGCGGAGGCGATCGAGTCTTGTGGGGAAAAGTGCGCAAACCTCTGCAGAGTGTACAAACTAATCATGGTTAGGCGTGTCCCCGGTTATGGACAACTTGAGTATCTAGTACTTGGATATTATCATGTGAATCTCATCATGTTACTTAATTAATATTGTTGGGTTAATGATGATACTTAATTGGGATTGAGATGCTGTCAACCATCTCAATGTTTCACAACCACCATGATAGTCAAATAAAATTTATTCCTTTGCAGTAGGGAAAAATTGGCTTTTCGCAAAAACATTATAACCATAGAGCTTTTCCACCAGCCATATATGCATGTAGTGATAGACTTTGTTCATCATTTCTCTATGGTGTGAATTTGCCAGCATATTCCATGTGCTGACTCGTTTTCGGGCTGCAATGTTTCATGTTGCAGGATTCTTACGACGAGTAAGTGATACGTTAGGGTTACGATTTCTACACTCAACTTTGCCGTTGGTGTTGATGGGAATCCACAACCTTGTTACTTCCGCTATTTGGATTGAGGTAATAGTATTTACGTTACTTTATACATGTGATTTACCTCTGTTATAAATCCTCGAGTACTGTGTGTGTCAGCATACCGATCCAGGGATGACACTTAAGCACAGAGACTTGATCCATTCGGGTCGGGTCGGGTCGCTACACCTTATCATCCTAGTGGTCAAGTTGAACTTAGCAATAGAGAAATAAAATTAATTTTGCAAAAGACTGTTAATAGGTCCAGGAAGAATTGGTCTAAGAAATTAGATGATGCACTTTGGGCTTATAGAACAGCATATAAAAATCCTATGGGTATGTCTCCATATAAAATGGTTTATGGAAAAGCTTGTCATTTGCTTCTTGAGTTAGAACATAAAGCATATTGGGCCGTCAAAGAGCTCAATTATGATTTCAATCTTGCTGGTGAAAAGATTTTATTTGATATTAGCTCATTAGATGAGTGGAGAACCCAAGCTTATGAAAATGCAAAATTATTCAAAAAAAGTAAAAAAGATGGCATGACAAAAGAATCCAAAAGTGTGAGTTTAAAGTCGGAGAATATGTTCTTTTGTACAACTCTCGTTCCAGATTCTTTACAGGAAAGCTCCTCTCAAAATGGGAAGGCCCCTATGTTATCGAGGAGGTTTACCGGTCTGGAGCCATCAAAATAAATAATTTTGAAGGTACTAACATGAAGGTTGTCAATGGGCAACGAATAAAGCACTATATCTCAAGTACGCCCATTAATGTTGAAAGTAATGTTATCCAAACTTTGACACCGGAAGAACATATAAAAGAGTCCTTCGGGAACACTCCAGAATCGTGAAAATAAGGATGTACGTGATACGGTAAGTAAACGGACTCCGAAAAATCCGCAAAAATATTTTTACCAGTTTTGGAATATATAAAAAATTTAGAAATAAAGAAACTTCAAGGAAGCGTCCCCTGGTGGGCACAAGACACCGCCTGGTGCGCCCAGGTGGGTTGTGCCCACCTGGGACACCTTCCGGACTCTGTTTTTCTACCGTATGCTTGTCCTCCAAGATAAAAAATCTATATATACTTCCCAAACCTATTGATCACCGTATCATGGAGAAATCCTCTGTTTTCTTTTCCTTTCTCATTTCTGACAGATTCAGCTAGACCAAAATCATGTCTTCCCCACCCTTCAATAATGGAGAAGAAGACACAAGGGGGGTTCAGGAGGATCTAAGGAGAGATGAAGCTGGAGAGGCTGCTATGGAGGAAGAGGAGGGAAATCCTTTTGGGGTTCACTCTCCGGCCTCCGAGAGAGGCACACTAGCTGGCATCTCTAATCACCCTAATCCTCATCAAGCCATGGGATCATCAAACAATCAAGCGAGCCTGGAAGTGCAAGAAGAACTCCCACCGAGAAGGCCCTTACACAAGTTACATCGTAACAATTTTCGCAATTTGGTTCACAATTATGGGTTCGAGAACACTCCTCGTAGGCACATACCGTCCAACTGGGACATCTCTCGAGCAAGAGAAAACAAAGCAGGAACAAAACCATGGGGCCTGAAGAATAAACTCATAATGGCTGAGGTGAAGAAAAACAGTGAATTAATTCATCAAGCCGTTCAGGAAATTCAAGGTTTGAAGGATCTACTCATGGTTATATTGGAAAACATTACTTCATCACCACCATCATCTTCTCCACCACCAAAAGAAAACTGAGTATCGGGTGGGCACTCCCCTTGGCTTCCGCCAAGCTTGGGGGAGGTGCCCCGGTATCGTATCATCCCACTATCTTTTTTCCTTTACTTATTTTAGTTCGATCCTTTGCTTTAGATGAATAAAAGTTTAGTTCGATCGTTTCTTCTTTGAGAGTTCGCTTAGTGATCTATCCTTGTAATCGTGTGCAAGTTATATAATAAAGTTTACTTTAAGTTTTTGCTTTCTTTACTTTCATGTTTCAAATAAAAGAAAAGAGATAAGAAAGAAAAAGAGAAAGGGAATAAATAAAAGAAAGGAAAGAAATAATGAAAAGATCATGTACTAATCCTATGGTAGGTGATGACACCACATAAGGAAAAGTATAAGTAGAAAATTTTATTAGAGATTGACAAACATAGTATTAGTCAATGATGCAACTCATGAAAGAATTAATAAGGGAAGAGAAGATACATATATATATATACAATCCTAGAAATCTTTTGTGATTGTGAGCCCTCATCAAAATATTATATGCCAAAATTGTTGACGTTGGACAAGGAAGACAACTTAATGATTTATGTTTGTTTATATTCACATAGAAGTCATACTGTCATAGATCCTTCAACATGTGGTGCTTGCCCCCTATCTTTGCTAGCCAAAAATTCCGCACTAAGTAGAGATACTACTTGTGCATCCAAAAACCCTTAAACCCAAATCTTATTTTCAAGTGTCCACCATACCTACCTAGGGATTGAGCAAGATCCCTCAAGTAAGTTGTCATCGGTGCAAAAAGGCAATAAAAATTGCTTCTAAAAGTGTGAGATCATTTAGTGTAAGAGAAAATTTGTCACGACCGGATTTTCGGGATATTAATTTCCCAGTACTCGGCCTTTATGCTCACCAGCCCCAGGATTACTGTTAGCTGATGAGGCACCAACTTGATACAAGAATTCCAAGCAAGTACAAAATATGTAGTACAAGACCATTGTGGCCTAGGAGTACAACATTTGGTGTCTAGAGGTTGATGGCGGAAGCGGTTTGTGGTACATCTGCGTCTATGGGACTCCATTTCCCACAAGAACAGCTGACCAGGATAACTCCTATCTTCGCAAGGCTACCATCGTCGTTGCGCAGGTTCCGGGGCTATCATCGCGATGCTTATCTCCAAGCAAGGGATCTGGCCAAGACAATAGCCAGGGACAAGCTAGTGAGTACATTTGAATGTACTCGCAAACATTAAGAACACGGGTATAATATAACAAGGGATAATCATGCTCCGAAATAATATTATGATGATAGCATCTATCACGGAATAAACGAAAACTGTGATGCACGAATACAGGTAAAATATGAACATGCAATATGGGAGTGGAAATAGAATGCGTTGATCGAGTGTCTGAAATGACTCCTCGAAAGGTGCAAATAAATTAACAATGCCGCAGTCGGGCGTCTAAGCGACACCACATAAAGGGCTTATAAAGGATAAATATATAACAGGCATGCCGCAGTCGGGCGTCTAAGCGACACCACATAAAGGGCTTATATAGGATAAATAAATAACAAGCATGCCGCAGTCGGGCGTCTGAGCGACACCACATAAAGGGCTTATATAAGAGTAATCACAGTGAATATCCAGGAGGTAGAACCATCCCAGGGATACTCAATAATTCAAAAATGTAAATGGTTAGTCCATAATAATAATAATGATAAAAACATGATCCTCAGATGTCACAGGTCATAAACAAAATCCAGTCTAGCCATTTCTCCATCCGAAGACCGTCACTGAGTTCTAGCTAATTCGTTCTCCATCCGAATACCGTTACTATGACCCAGTTAGCCATGTCTCCATCCGAAAACCGTCACTGAGTTCTAGTTAAATTGTTCTCCATCCGAATACCGTTACTAGATTCAACTCAGACTGTGGTCCTTACCCATGAACATGGCTATCCAAAAGGATATATCCTCTGCAGAGGGTGTACTATTTACCCACATGTAACGGATATATTTAGCCCATCGAGACTAATTCCATCTACGGCCTTTTAATTGGAAACACGCCTGACCTGCACACACCAGCTTAACTCACCGGTGTCTGGAATCACCCACGACACCTGTCAAGCAAAACTCTAAGTGGGGAGGCTACAACCTCGACGTAGCATGGGATCAAATTTATATACGCGCGCTCTAAGGGGTGCCCCCCTCTCGGTCCCAACCGGAAACACCCATGCCCCCGGACCAGGTGGCATGCCTACCGGATGCACCTAGTATCTTCCACCATGGCCTCTCTGTACGGTGTGTGCTTTGGTAAGGGGTTGACAACTTACTGAACCATACCCCGTCTGCGACAGGGACAAGTGGTAGTACAAACAAATAGGGAAGTTACTGATCAAGACTCGACCTACGACTGACTCGGGTGGTCCAAGAAATCTCCGAATGATCAGCATAACCAACAATGTTACCCTTAACTGATAAAATCACCACTCATCAAGCCTCACCATGCCATACCGGACATACTCGTCTCGATGAGGCACTAGGGACAAGGTCGTGTCTACCCAAGACCACGACTTTCCCGGCTCCTCCCGGTATGCATGAGAAGCTCACGAGGATGATCAATATCACCAGCATAACCATTGCTAACCACAAAACATCTCCAAAAAGCACTCATGCGAGAGACTTTATCGTTACATAAAGATAACGCATACTCCAAGTCCAAGTGGGGTTGTAACCGTATCAAAACACCACACAAAGTATTATGCCAGAGTTCAGAAAATGCTTGCCTTCAAGAGTATGCAAAGAATGCACTTTTTGAAAGCTTTCCCCTCTCTCCATTCTTCCTATTTAGCAAAATATTCAAATAACAAATATTTCAAACACAGTACAAAAAGTTGTGTCAAATATTTTTGAAATAAATCTTAAAATAAACTAGATGAAATTTGAGAGAGGTAGGAAAAAGAATCAACTCAATTGGAGTTTTATTTTAAAAGTTATAGCCAGTCAAAGTTTGGTCAAATCTCTGTTTTCAAATAAAACCAGAAAAGAAACGTTTCGGGAGAAATACGCTTTCGCAGCAGAGGAGACGTACTCGGGACTTATGCGCCTTCACTTAAAACAGAGAAGACGGCGCGCGGGTCACTGACATTGGGTCCAGAGGGCCCACTGGTCAGGTTTGACCGTTCTTCCCTCTCCCTCCTCTCCTCTGCCCGACGGGAGCGGGACTCCGGCGATCGCCGTCGACGAACGGCAGCTCCTCACGGGCACCCGAGGGCGGGGATGGAACGGCCAGACTGGGGTTGTCCTCTTGGTGGTCGCTGGGTCGTCGGAGGTGGAAGGAGTCGCCGGCGGCGAGCTCTGCGGCGGAGGGGGCTACGGGTGAGAAGTGCGATCTAGGCTCCGGTGGTCTCCGATTGAGGTTGGGTAGCTGGGCAGCTCCGCAAGGACAAGGGGAAGCTACTGGTGGCGTTGGTTGGGCGGCGGAGGTTCTGGCTGCGGCGTATTTCACCGGAGCGCAGCAGCGGCTGAACTGGCCGGAATTGGGGAAGATGGCCCTGTCCGGTCAATCTACGGCTAGGGAAGAACCAGGGGGGAGGCATGAGGTCGCTTGAGGTCTTACACGAGCTCGGGGGTCCCTTAAATAGGCGCTCGAGGTTGGACCGCGGCGGCTGAGGATAAGATCGCCGGCGACAGCCGTGCTGTAGCTGCAGGGCAACGTGGCGGCGACGAGCGCGTGCCGACGAGCTTCGGGATAAGACTGAGCAGTTCACGGGGGCAGCTGGCGCGCTGGTGTGGTTTGGGCGGCACCGTCCATAGCAGAGGCTCGCTGCCGACGCTGGCGTGCCGCCAGACGCTCAGCCAGCGGCGCTGTAGGGCGCCAGTGGTGGCGTGGAGAGTGGGCGAGCTAGTGCGCGGTTCAGCGGGTGAGCAGGGGCCAGGGACGGGTCGCGTCGAGTGTGGCAGTGCGGCGCGGCGGCTCAGTGCGCGCGCGTGCAAAACGTGCGCTCTGGGCGCGCCCAGAGCACGCACGGAACCTGCTCGACGAAATGCCAGGGCGGTCTAGCGCGCGAGGGTGGAGCTGGCAATTAACAGGACTAGGCTAAAGATAGCTGGGAGTTTAGTGGACAAGGTTGCTGGGTCATTGGAGCAAGATCACAGCGCAAACTAGGAAACATGCCCAAAACTGACTGTGCTCACCAAGTGTTCGACAGAATGCCAAGTGCACTTAGGCAACTCTTGGAGTGGTCAAAATCTCCAGATCAGAGTCTCTTTAGGTGTGGATGATGATGGCACGCTCATTTGGGCAAAACCAGAAACTTGCTAGTGCAAGCTTTGCAAAACTCCAACTTTGGACAGGAAGAACCAGAGCCCATTGCATGCACTTAAAATTCTCCACTGGGTCCAATCTCCTGGACTTAAGGGTTTGGTAGGGAGGGCTACAAGCAGGAAATTGCTCAGGGTCACTAGAGCAAAATAAACTAGGGTTGCAGTACAAATCACCAAATTGGACCATAATGAAAAATAGGGTGATTCACTCAAATTTTCCAAAGAACAACATTGGGTTTTTGCATGAAGTTGAATGGTATGCATCTACTGACATCTCCAAACACTTGGAATAATTTTTAAAGAAAAAAATAAATAGGTTGTAGTGCAAAATGACTACTGGACCAGATTTGAAAAGTTGGTGTAGAGCTTAAAATCTCAAATGAACAACGGATATTTTTGCATAAAAGTGATGTGGAAACATCACATGACATCCCCAAATTTTGGTGGAATTTTTAAAGGCATTTGTCAAATGGTTGTAGTACAAAACAGGCTCCAAATTCAAAGAAATCATTTTTAAGAGAATAAAGCTGTGAGAAAACAAATCTTGCAATTAAACCCACTGTTAAAGAATTGTTTTATTATAGAGAGTATTCAAGTCCAATAATCCTTAGGAATGTTTTCACTTGGGGTAAAAACCAATAATAACAAAAGGGTAAATCTTGACAAATGGAAAAGTTTTATTTCTCGGCAAAAAAATTTAAATCAATAAATCAAGGTCAAAATTTTGGGGTGTCACAACACTACCCCCCTTAAGAAAAATCTCGTCCTCGAGATTTGTTAGAAACCTTTTTGAACAGAAAAATGCTTTTATCAAAAGGAAATATTTTACTGTGCAAATAAAAAGCGGCTACAGTGAGAGGGCAATTAGTGGTATAAAACCACAGTGTGGTACACTGGCGTAGCGTGGAAAAATCCAAGGTCGGGGAAAAACGAGTTATTTCTACGCGGATACAGTAATTTAGAATAAATTCTAAATTACCAAAATACGCTGGTCGCACCCGAGAGCATAGTGCTCTCTCTGGCTGACAGGTGGACCTAGGGCCCACTGTCGGCCTCTTCTTCTACCTCTGGCTCTCTCTTCTCTCTCGCGTGCTCTCCCGCGCTTTCTCCACCGGCGATGCCTAGCTCGTAGGGCATCGAGGTCGTACCATGGTAGTGCGTAGTGTGCTAGCTGCCGGTGCAGCGTGCACTCACCTCGCGGGCCAGTGTGCTGTCGGCACTGCTCGCGGACTCACCTCCGAACACCGGCGATCGAGCGACGAGTGGCACTGGTGGACCTCGCCCACCATACACCGATCTCGAGCTATAAAACGACCGCGGTGCTCCTCTCTTCTTCCTCACACCTGGCCTCGCTTCTACCGCTCCTTCCTTCTCCACCCTTGTTGCTAGCAGGAGCTCGAGACGAGGCCCTAATGGCAGAGGCGATGCCGGACTGGTATGTGGTCCTGGTGTGTGGAGGTTTGGCGGTGCTGCTGGGGTTCTCCGTGCGCCTGTGCGCGATGATCCTGGATGATCGTCGTGATGCTGCCGCTCGAGTGTTAGCTCTTCGCGGCGACGGCGATCACGTGGATTAGGCACGGCATCGGGGGCTAACTGCTGTCGGTGTGCTGGGGCAACTCGCGCCCGAACGATCACTCACAAATCTCTCTGAATGAGACTGTGGTGTCCTCGGGTGTGATCAGTAGGCGAAGAAAAATGTGTACGAGAATTTGTAATTAGTGCACGGGGTCGAGTGGTTGTAGTTGTGAGTCTGCCGTTACGGTGCTGCGCGAATAAAAATCTATGTCGAGGAGATACATACGATGTAGTAACTCGGGGAAAGAAAACATCGCGAGTGAAAATTTGTTAAAACAAAAATAACAGAAGTAAAACTACATAAATGAAATTGCAATCGGATCCATCGCACAAATTACAGTACGTAAATTAAATACTGGGATAATAAATACAGCGGAGATGTTTACAAGGAAAACGGCAAAAGACAGGGTCCTGAGAAAATGCCTCTGGTACTGGGGCACACTCCTCTTCTATCGGGGGAAGTGGGTTGACCAGTCGATGAATGCGCCCTTCCTGGTCAGGCCTCAGTGGTCTGCCAATAGCGATCCGAGGATTTAAATCAGAGAGGCTCTGGAGATAACCCATTACTCGCTGAGTTAAACGCTCCTGAGCAATAACGTACTGGGCAAGGTTGGCCAGTACTGGATCTCTCTCAATTCGTCCACCGGGAAAAGATGCAACTTCTTCGGGTGCTGCACGACTCGGAAAGTAATAATATCCTCGCTCGCTGGCATAGGGTACCGCGAATCGAAGATGAGTGAGCGCCTCGTACGCAGCAGCTTCTATGGCCATATGCGGAGTCGGCATGGACTTCCCCACGAAGGAGACTTCCGTTGGGTCTTGGTTTGGGTAAGCGGGAGGGATGTGCACCACTGCCCAATATTTCGAGGTGGAAGGGGTGATCCTCGATTTGAGCAACTCGTACTGGGGTGGATGGGTGGCACTCATGGTACTGTAGGTAAAGTCCCACAATAATTTAACAAAACTACCTGGGGTTGCGTCTGGGGTTCTCAGATAAATACTGGGGGTCGGCATGGCAAAGGAATGGCTGTGAGTGTTGTGCAAAAGGTGAGGGGTACTTGGCAAGGTCACGAGGTGGCCTTTATATAGCATCGGGGCTGGGTCATCCACCGGGGTGAAGGGTAACTGGTTGTCGATCCTGTTCTTGGGTCAGAGCCACAGATATACGCATCACATAAATGTGACGCATTACTGTGGGTGCTGTCGGGGTTGGTCTTGGTAGCTGCGCCCGAAATTTAAAAATGCAACTGTACGCTAATGTACACATGCATAGTAACTACTCCAAAAATAGGAGCGTTAAGCAGACAGCATTAAATAAAAGCGATACAAGATCACATCATTACAAAGCGTAGGAAAACTAAGGCTCGATACAACTCGAGCGACTTAGTCTACTTCGTTAATATCTAAGTGGGCTGGCCTGGCGGATGCCAAGGTCTCTCCATGGGTCTCACCGTCGGGATTTGCTGGTAGAGGTTGAGGGGCTGCAGGGTCGGGGTAGTGGTGATGACCATCGCGGGGGTTGTTGGCCACAATCCCGTTGGAATGGGTTCCCAAAAGGCGACGAAGTGCTTCTGGGGTCGCCAAAGCACTCTGGTTGATGGCTGGCGCAGACCTCAAGGGATCGATCGGGTGTCCGAACAGCACGACTGGGTTGTCGATGTCGGGCTCCGCTTCTCTTCTCGCCGGGGCTCGGCGAACCAGTTCTCCATGAGCTGCGATCAGATCTAGGGTGACCTGATCGAACAGTTGCTCTAGTGCGCTTACATAGCGCACCAGATGCAACAGCGCAGGATCTGTCTCGTGATCTCCGTTGGCAACCTGGGGCGGCCTACCATACCCGTCACGACTGGGGTAGTAGTAGAACGAGCGACAGTTAACTCTGGGCGACAAGTGCCGGGGTTGAACTATAGCTTCTCGGGCTGCCAGTTGGATGGCTTGTGGCTCAAAGGAAGTTGTCCTTCCGGTGAACCTGTAGGGGCGTTCTGGTGACAGACCCCTACCGTAGATGTGCACAGTGGCCCAGTACTGACGGCTCTCACCGTACATGGGTCCCTGGTACACAACATATTCAGGAGGCTCTTCTAACGCATAGGCACGGCGGGTGAGGTTTGAGAGCACGGTCACAAAACCTCCAAGGTTGGTTGCTGTGGTCTCATTGTGAACAATGGGGCCAGGCATCGTGGCTTGGTTTGGGGAAAGAGGTTGTGCTGTGCTGAGGCTAGCGCGCCCTTTTTATAGGAAAAGGGGATGGAGTCTTCCTCCGCACGCTTGCGATTGAGACGGGTTGGGTGTCGGTCACTGGCGCGTGATCGACGGGCTAGGCTGATAGGTTGGGCACCGTCCGCCGAAAGGCATCGGGTCATTGTGGAGCTATCTTACGCGGGAAGCTTGACCGGGGTTAGGCTAAGGTCTAGTGGTTTGGTTAACCTAGGTTTATTGACCTGGCTAAGATAGGGTTAGCCAATGGTCAGCCTGGCTCTGATACCAAGTCTGTCACGACCGGATTTTCGGGATATTAATTTCCCAGTAATCGGCCTTTATGCTCACCAGCCCCAGGATTACTGTTAGCTGATGAGGCACCAACTTGATACAAGAATTCCAAGCAAGTACAAAATATGTAGTACAAGACCATTGTGGCCTAGGAGTACAACATTTGGTGTCTAGAGGTTGATGGAGGAAGCGGTTTGTGGTACATCTGCGTCTATGGGACTCCATTTCCCACAAGAACAGCTGACCAGGATCACTCCTATCTTCGCGAGGCTGCTATCGTCGTTGCGCAGGTTCCGGGGCTGTCATCGCGATGCTTATCTCCAAGCAAGGGATCTGGCCAAGACAATAGCCAGGGACAAGCCAGTGAGTACGTTTGAATGTACTCGCAAACATTAAGAACACGGGTATAATATAACAAGGGATAATCATGCTCTGAAATAATATTATGATGATAGCATCTATCACGGAATAAACGAAAACTGTGATGCACGAATACAGGTAAAATATGAACATGCAATATTGGAGTGGAAATAGAATGCGTTGATCGAGTGTCTGAAATGACTCCTCGAAAGGTGCAAATAAATTAACAATGCCGCAGTCGGGCGTCTAAGCGACACCACATAAAGGGCTTATAAAGGATAAATATATAACAGGCGTGCCGCAGTCGGGCGTCTAAGCGACACCACATAAAGGGCTTATATAGGATAAATAAATAACAGGCATGCCGCAGTCGGGCGTCTGAGCGACACCACATAAAGGGCTTATATAAGAGTAATCACAGTGAATATCCAGGAGGTAGAACCATCCCAGGGATACTCAATAATTCAAAAATGTAAATGGTTAGTCCATAATAATAATAATGATAAAAACATGATCCTCAGATGTCACAGGTCATAAACAAAATCCAGTCTAGCCGTTTCTCCATCCGAAGACCGTCACTGAGTTCTAGCTAATTCGTTCTCCATCCGAATACCGTTACTATGACCCAGTTAGCCGTGTCTCCATCCGAAAACCGTCACTGAGTTCTAGTTAAATCGTTCTCCATCCGAATACGGTTACTAGATTCAACTCAGACTGTGGTCCTTACCCATGAACATGGCTATCCAAAAGGATATATCCTCTGCAGAGGGTGTACTATTTACCCACGTGTAACGGATTTATTTAGCCCATCGAGACTAATTCCGTCTACGGCCTTTTAATTGGAAACACGCCTGACCTGCACACACCAGCTTAACTCACCGGTGTCTGGAATCACCCACGACACCTGTCAAGCAAAACTCTAAGTGGGGAGGCTACAACCTCGACGTAGCATGGGATCAAATTTATATACGCGCGCTCTAAGGGGTGCCCCCCTCTCGGTCCCAACCGGAAACACCCATGCCCCCGGACCAGGTGGCATGCCTACCGGATGCACCCAGTATCTTCCACCATGGCCTCTCTGTACGGTGTGTGCTTTGGTAAGGGGTTGCCAACTTACTGAACCATACCCCGTCTGCGACAGGGACAAGTGGTAGTACAAACAAATAGGGAAGTTACTGATCAAGACTCGACCTACGACTGACTCGGGTGGTCCAAGAAATCTCCGAATGATCAGCATAACCAACAATGTTACCATTAACTGATAAAATCACCACTCATCAAGCCTCACCATGCCATACCGGACATACTCGTCTCGACGAGGCACTAGGGACAAGCTCGTGTCTACCCAAGACCACGACTTTCCCGGCTTCCTCCCGGTATGCATGAGAAGCTCACGAGGATGATCAATATCACCAGCATAACCATTGCTAACCACAAAACATCTCCAAAAAGCACTCATGCGAGAGACTTTATCGTTACATAAAGATAACGCATACTCCAAGTCCAAGTGGGGTTGTAACCGTATCAAAACACCACACAAAGTATTATGCCAGAGTTCAGAAAATGCTTGCCTTCAAGAGTATGCAAAGAATGCACTTTTTGAAAGCTTTCCCCTCTCTCCATTCTTCCTATTTAGCAAAATATTCAAATAACAAATATTTCAAACACAGTACAAAAAGTTGTGTCAAATATTTTTGAAATAAATCTTAAAATAAACTAGATGAAATTTGAGAGAGGTAGGAAAAAGAATCAACTCAATTGGAGTTTTATTTTAAAAGTTATAGCCAGTCAAAGTTTGGTCAAATCTCTGTTTTCAAATAAAACCAGAAAAGAAACGTTTCGGGAGAAATACGCTTTCGCAGCAGAGGAGACGTACTCGGGACTTATGCGCCTTCACTTAAAACAGAGAAGACGGCGCATGGGTCACTGACAGTGGGTCCAGAGGGCCCACTTGTCAGGTTTGACCGTTCTTCCCTCTCCCTCCTCTCCTCTGCCCGACGGGAGCGGGACTCCGACGATCGCCATCGACGAACGGCAGCTCCTCACGGGCACCCGAGGGCGGGGATGGAACGGCCAGACTGGGGTGGTCCTCTTGGTGGTCGCTGGGTACTCGGAGGTGGAAGGAGCCGCCGGCGGCGAGCTCTGCGACGGAGGGGGCTATGGGTGAGAAGTGCGATCTAGGCTCCGGTGGTCTCCGATTGAGGTTGGGTAGCTGGGCAGCTCCGCAAGGACAAGGGGAAGCTACTGGTGGCGTTGGTTGGGCGGGGGAGGTTCTGGCTACGGCGTATTTCACCGGAGCGCAGCGGCGGCTGAACTGGCCGGAGTTGGGGAAGATGGCCCTGTCCGGTCAATCTACGGCTAGGGAAGAACCAGGGGGGAGGCATGAGGTCGCTTGAGGTCTTACACGAGCTCGTGGGTCCCTTAAATAGGCGCTCGAGGTTGGACCGCGGCGGCTGAGGATAAGATCGCCGGCGACAGCCGTGCTGTAGCTGCAGGGCAACGTGGCGGCGACGAGCGCGTGCCGACGAGCTTCGGGATAAGACTGAGCTGTTCACGGGGGCAGCTGGCGCACTGGTGTGGTTTGGGCGGCACCGTCCATGGCAGAGGCTCGCTGCCGACGCCCGCGTGCCGCCAGACGCTCAGCCAGCGGCGCTGTAGGGCGCCAGTGGTGGCGTGGAGAGTGGGCGAGCTAGTGCGCGGTTCAGCGGGTGAGCAGGGGCCAGGGACGGGTCGCGTCGAGTGTGGCAGTGCGGCGCGGCAGCTCAGTGCGCGCGCGTGCAAAACGTGCGCTCTGGGCGCGCCCAGAGCACGCACGGAACCTGTTCGACGAAATGCCAGGGCGGTCTAGCGCGCGAGGGTGGAGCTGGCAATTAAGAGGACTAGGCTAAAGATAGCTGGGAGTTTAGTGGACAAGGTTGCTGGGTCATTGGAGCAAGATCAGAGTGCAAACTAGGAAACATGCCAAAACTGACTGTGCTCACCAAGTGTTCGACAGAATGCCAAGTGCACTTAGGCAACTCTTGGAGTGGTCAAAATCTCCAGATCAGAGTCTCTTTAGGTGTGGATGATGATGGCACGCTCATTTGGGCAAAACCAGAAACTTGCTAGTGCAAGCTTTGCAAAACTCCAGCTTTGGACAGGAAGAACCAGAGCTCATTGCATGCACTTAAAATTCTCCAATGGGTCCAATCTCCTGGACTTAAGGGTTTGGTAGGGAGGGCTACAAGTAGGAAAAAGCTCAGGGTCACTAGAGGAAAATAAACTAGGGTTACAGTACAAATCACCAAATTGGACCAGAATGAAAAAGAGGGTGATTCACTCAAATTTTCCAAAGAACAACATTGGGTTTTTGCATGAAGTTGAATGGTATGCATCTACTGACATCTCCAAACACTTGGAATAATTTTTAAAGAAAAAATTAAATAGGTTGTAGTGCAAAATGACTACTGGACCAGATTTGAAAAGTTGGTGTAGAGCTTAAAATCTCAAATGACCAAAGGATAATTTTGCATAAAAGTGATGTGGAAACATCACACGACATCCCCAAATTTTGGTGGAATTTTTAAAGGCATTTGTCAAATGGTTGTAGTGCAAAACAGGCTCCAAATTCAAAGAAATCATTTTTAAAAGAATAAAGCTCTGAGAAAACAAATCTTGCAATTAAACTGTTAAAGAATTGTTTTATTATAGAGAGTATTCAAGTCCAATAATCCTTAGGAAAGTTTTCACTTGGGGTAAAAACCCATAATAACAAAAGGGTAAATCTTGACAAATGGAAAAGTTTTATTTCCTGGCAAAAAAATTTAAATCAATAAATCAAGGTCAAAATTTTGGGGTGTCACAAAATTGAGCGTTGCACGAACTTGTGATGGTGAAGAATAAAAGCGACAAACTGCATAATAAAGGTCGCTATCACAAGGGGCAATGCAATGTGACGTTCTTTTGCACAAAGCGGTTGAGCATACAAACAAATAAGCGCATGGCAACCTCTGCTTCCCTCTGCGAAGGGCCAATCTTTTACTTTTATGTATTAACTTTTATGCAAAGAGTAAAAGTTTTCCTTCTATTCCTTTTTATTTTTCTCCTTTGGCAAGCATCATGTGGTGAGGAAAGATCTAGGCACATATGTCCAGTTGAATATAGATAGCATGAGTTATTATTGTTGACATCACCCTTGAGGTGAATACGTTGGGAGGCGAAACTATAAGCCCCTATCTTTCTATGTGTCTGGTGGAAATGTTTTGCTCATGTGTACGCGGTGAGTGTTAGCAATCATAGAAGACTATATGATGGTTGAGTATGTGGACTTGCCTAAAGGCTCCAATATGCGACCCTTCCTGAAAAGATGATGAATTGTAGTTGCAAAGTTGACTGAGAACATAGTTTGTTGGTTTTTAATAGAGTTTCTTCTTTATACTTCAATTGTGAGATGAATTGTTACTTATTCATGAGAAGTATATGATAGAAGTTCTATGATAAGTCTTACGTTTAATTTTGATGATGTTATGATAATCAACATGATGATTCTATGTCTGTATTTTGTTTTATCGACACCTCTCTCTCAAAGCATGTGGACATGTTTTTCGATTTTGGTTTTCGCTTGAGAACAAGCAAGGTCTAAGCTTGGGGGAGTTGATACGTCCATTTTGCATCATGTTTTCTTATTTTTATTTATAATGTTTTTATCCATAGTAATGCTTTTTAGAGTAATTCTAATGCCTTTTCCCTCATAATATGCAAGGTATACACAAAGAGGGAGAATTCCGGCAGATGGAAGTCTCGACCTGAAAAAGCTACGTCAGGCTACCTATTCTGCACAACTCCAAATGAGCTGAAACATCACGCGAATTTTTTATGGAATATATAAGAATTATTGGAGCAAATAACTACTAGAGGGGGCCTACCAGGTGGGCACAACCCACCTGGGCGTGCCATGGAGCCCAGGCGCGCCCTGGTGGGTTGTACTCACCCAGGCACACCTCCGGTGCCCATCTTCTGGTATATAGGTCATTTTGACCTAAAATATGAGGAGAGGACTTTCGGGATGGAGCGCCGCAGCCTCGAGGCGGAACTTGGGTAGGAGCACTTTTTCCCTCCGACGGAGTGATTCCGCCGGGGGAACTTCCCTCCTGGAGGGGGAAATCATCGTCATCATCATCACCAACAACTCTCCCATCTTGGGGAGGGAAATCTCCACTAACATCTTCAATAGCACCATCTCATCTCAAACCCTAGTTCATCTCTTGTGTTCAATCTTGTTACCGGAACTATAGATTGGTGCTTGAGGGTGACTAGTAGTGTTGATTGCATCTTGTAGTTGTTTACTATATGGTTTATTTGGTGGAAGATTATATGTTCACATCCAATATGCTATTTAATACCCCTCTGATCTTGAGCATGATTATCATTTATGAGTAGTTACTTTTGTTCTTGACATCACGGGAGAAATCATGTTGCAAGTAATCATGTGAACTTGATATGTGTTCGATATTTTGATAGTGTGTATGTTGTGATTCCCTAGTGGTGTCATGTGAATGTCGACTACATGACACTTCACCATATTTGGGCCTAAGGGAATGCATTGTGGAGTAGCAATTGGATGATGGCTTGCGAGAGTGACAGAAGCTTAAACCCCAGTTTATGCGCTATTCCGCAAGGGACCGATTGGATCCAAAAGTTTAATGCTATGGTTAGAATTTATTCTTAATACTTTTCTCGTAGTTGAGGATGCTTGCGGGAGGGTTAATCATAAGTAGTAGGTTTGTTCAAGTAAGAACCGCACCTAAGCACCGGTCCACCCACATATCAAATTATCAAAGTAGCCAACACAGATCGAACCAACATGATTAAAGTGACTAGATGAAATTCCCGTGTACCCTCAAGAATACTTTGCTTCTCATAAGAGACCGTTTTGGCCTGTCCTTCGCCTCAAAAGTATTGGGCTACCTTGCTGCACTTTTGTTACTACTATCATTACTTGCTTGTTACAAATTACCTTGCTATCAAACTACTCTACTACTTACAATTTCAGCACTTGCACACATTACCTTACTGAAAACTACTTGTCATTTCCTTCTGCTCCTCATTGGGTTCGACACTCTTACTTATCGAAAAGAGCTACAATTGATCCCCTATACTTGTGGGTCATTACCCCTCCGATACTCGGAGTGACAAATCCTAATCTTGATGTATGCCAACACAAATAACACCTTCAGAGATACCTGTAGAGCATCTTTATAATCACCCAGTTACGTTGTGACATTTGATAGCAGACAAGGTATTCCTCTGGTATCCGAGAGTTGCATAATCTCATAGTCAATGGAATATGTATTTGACATGAAGAAAGCAATACCAATAAAACTGAATGATCAGTATGCTAAGCTAACGGATGGGTCTTGTCCATCACATCATTCTCCTAATGAGGTGATCCCGTTCATCAAATGGCAACACATGTCTATGGTTAGGAAACTTAACCATCATTGATTAACGATCTAGTCTAGTAGAGGCTTACTAGGGACACCGTGTTTTGTCTATGTATCCACACATGTATCAAGTTTCCGGTTAATACAATTCTAGCATGAATAACAAACATGTATCATGATATAAGGAAATATAAAATAACAACTTTAGTATTGCCTCTAGGGCATATTTCCTTCATTCTTAACCACCCGCATCTTAAGGGGTGGCTTAGAAGCAATGAGTCTAAGTGCAGCATCTAAGAACTTTGGCTTTTGAGCCCTAGCAAATAGTTTTGCAGGAGGTGAATAGTACTCAAAAGAATATGCAGAAAAATTGTTTGATTTGTGAGCATAGCGGTTTGAAGAAACATGCTGATATTCATGAGTCTGATAATAATTTTCCTGCAAAACATTGGCGTTAGGGTGACCTTGTGAGGTCCTCTGTCTGTATGAAGCCTTTGGACCATATGAATCCTTTGATCTGGAGGTTGTCTTTTTCCCTAGTGGTGTCATGATGACATTCACAAGAAGCTTCTCAAGACGACTTTTAGGAACCCAGATCTTCTTCATAGGTGACCCATTCCTGCAGTTAGTTCCAATAAACCTGGCAAACACTTCACCATTCTGATTCTTGAACAGTTTATAGTTTGAGTCAAATGACTCATCAATGATAATAGGGTTAGCACAAGTGAAGCCAAATGAGGTGGATGGATCTACTGAAGGGCCCTTTGCAGCAACCCATGTGGTTTTGGGGTACTACTGAGGCTTCCAGTAAGAACCATCATCATTCATTTTTCCCTCGAAACCAACACCCTCTTTCCTAGGGTTTCGGTTCAGAATCTGTTTCTTGAGGATATCACATAGTGTCTGATGCCCTTTGAGGGTTTTGTACATGCCTGCTTCAAGCAATGTCTTTGACGTGGCATTTTCATCAGCAATAGTAGTGGTATCCTCAGAAGAGGGTTAGTTACGACATCAACAGTTGAAGATATTGCAACTTCAGAAGCATTAGAACATTCAGCAATAGAGACAACATTGTCATGCTCAAGGCATTTTAAGCAAGGTGGCACAAAGTCTTCTTGAGCGGAACTGATCTATTGAGCGAGCAGTGAATTGTTTTCTTTTTGAAAATCTTCATGAGACGCTCTCAGATTCTCTAGATCTTGCTTCCTTTCAAGATAATCATAGGAAAGCTTGTCATCAGTAGCTGAGAGGGTTTCATGGCGACTTTCAAGTTCCTCATACTTAACGTGAAGATTTTTGATATCTTTGATTAAGGACTGGTTTTGATTCATTTCCTTGTCCAACAGGTCATCGCTTTTGTCTACTAATTTTTGAATCTTTTCCATGGTTGTTTGTTGTTCAGTTGCAATTTTAGCAAGAGTCTTATAACTAGGTTTGGATTCACATTCAGAGTCATCTTCACTGGAGATCTAAAAGTAAGCATCGCGAGAGTTTACCTTGGCACCTCGTGCCATGAAACAATAGGTGGGAGCAGAGTCGTAGTGTGGCACCCCGGCTCAGAGGAAACCGGAACGCCCCGTATTCCAGCCCAGAGATAAGTCTTCTAGAATACGGCACTGCTGGCATAGAACAAATGAGCTCTTTAGTACAAACATACGGGGATACAAGGGTTCCGATATAATAGGAAATTACATCGGCCTGACGGCACTACGCCTGCCAAGGTTGCTCTATGCTAGCAGCAGAACAACTCGTAGCAGCGGAATAACTCCTAGTAGCAGAACAATGACGACGACGATGGACTCCATTCTGCAGGGACTCTGGCTTGAACATTTATCCTAGCTCCCAAACTCAAGATCCTCAACAAACAAGCAAGCAGACTAGGCATGACCTAGAAACTGGCATGACACGCCAGGTCAGTACATTGAATGTACTTGCAAGCTCACAACAACCAGAGGCAATCAAGACAAACAACAACATGGCATTTACAGGTTAAACAAGCATGAGCATGATACAACTAGAACAACATGGCATGTACAAGGTGAACATGGTACTGCTAGAACATTATCAACATGGCATGAACATATTACTCGAGACATGAACAATGATGGTACTAGCATGCAACATGCTACAAATATCACTTACTCTGTTTGGGGTTACCGCATAACCACCAAATATATGCCACTCTTACTTACCATCATGATCACGAGATCACTTCAATCATTATCAAGAATACCATCGGTATTTTCATGAGATCACCTTATCAATATCAAGAATACCATCGTGATACTCACAAGATCACCTCATCAATATCAACAATACCATCGTGATCCTCCCGTGACCACATAAAGATGAACCAACTTCTTTCCTCATCAAACCGGGGTTGTTTATTAGTTAGGTTTTTATTACTATTGACCCTTAGTGTGACCTACTATGAACTGGGCCCATATCCGCGAGCGCGGCTATCGATAGATTAATATGGACATGGAAAGGTCTGGTCAGATTCGACGTAGTCGGATCCGAGTCGAGATAAGTTCCGAGTCGGACAGACCCAACTATGAGACGCAGCGATATGTCATCTGTGAGTCTCTAGTACAACATATGTTCTATGTCCTAAGACCTGAGCTGACGCATGTACTCGGGATGGTGATAGACTTGCTTTGGGCCGACCAAACGCTACTCCGTAACTGGGTAGTTACAAAGATAGGTTTCGGGTTTGTCCAGACCCATGCTGCGAGACATGGTCTAGCAAGACGGGATTTGCCCCTTCGACCAGGAGAGATATACTCTGGCCCCCTCGTGTGATCCGACCAGGATAAGCATGGCCATGCGACAAGGATTATGAGATAATCTGGTTTGTCGTCGGCATCACTGGAATGAGAAAGAGGTCGGGCTAGCACAAGGATGACAATCTCGCCTTGAGCCCGACAACATATATCGTGTGGCAAAGGGAATAGAGGTGTGACATGTTGTACAGGTTCACCTAACCAGCTTCATAGTCTGCTTGGTGTTCAGCATGCCTTGCTAGAGGCCGCTACCAACCGTGCAGTTCGAAGGTGATCCGAACTGCGACCAAGCCAGCTTGAACCAAAGTGGTCACGCGCTTAATGGAAGGAACCTACGAGGTCGGATCCGAGGACATTGGTCGGATGTGATCCGAGCTGTATTCGGATTGTGGCCGAGTAGACTTGTGGGCTTTAGGATCTGTGTGAGGCCCAAGAGTTGAGCCCATGACAGATGCCTATATATAATGGAGGTGCGACACACTCATGCGATTGATCGCTTAGGCGCTGTCACTAGGGTTTGCATGTGTTGCGAATAGATACCTCCAATCGCCGCCGGTTGTGTGATCGGACCTAGCAGTCCACCACACGACGTTCCTCCTGCACGCGCGGATACCGTTAGAGGTGGTGCACTTGTGTCGCTCTGGCGAACCTGTACGTGGGAACCGATGACCGGTTGTTCGAGGGAGATCGGACGAGGAGGAGACGATCCACGCGGACGCGCTGCCCCAACTCTTCTTCCGGTGCACGGCACTGCGCGTCTAGTGGTAACAATTTGTGATCCATTCCCGTAGCATGTTCCTGGTTGTTCTACGCGTAGGAAAATTTTAATTTGCAGTCGACGCACCCTACCGTAGAACCCAACAGTGGTATCAAAGCCTCTGCTATAGGATTTAGATTAAAATCATATGCATATTAGATATGTGGAGGCGGCAGATGAGATCTGTCGTCGTTCATAAGATCGGCTGTGTGCACGGTTGATGAGATCAACTGCACATGGGGATCGATGTGGCTATGTTTTCTGATGATCGGAGTCGATGAGGTCGTGACACAACCTACCCCTACCGGTCGGTATCCGCCATCGGGGTTAACTGTGAAACGTAAATCCGAATCGGACTCGCGATGATCGATTAGATCGGTCAGATCGGAAAATTCGAACCCCGCCCGCTAACCGGCTAGCGGGACCGCCGTGTGCGTAGTGCCTTGTATTTCATACACGATCACTCAAACCGGTAGAATGCGATTCTATGCGTAACTTTGTTTTGCAATTTTGATGTGAATAGTATGGCTCATGTGTGTGTGATGCATGTGTAATTTATACATGGCCTGCGTGTCATGTTTGTCAGCCGGCAGGAGCCAAAGTGCTGTCATTATATTGTATAACGACATGCGTGTCGACTTGTGACTCTATGTAAAATTCATTACTAGTTGTAGTAGTTGGATAATAGAGATCAGGTTGGTGGCTTGGCGTCCGGCGTGACAAACAAGATGGAGTTCCTAGATGGTCATCGGAGTCGGAGCCGACCTGGAAGAACATCCATGAAGGAGCCATACTATTTCCCAATATGTGTTTATTTGTGATTGTTATGCTTCTTTGTTTCTATGCATGTTAGAATTGTAGAAAGGTCGCTCGTTAATATCAAGCGAATTGCCATCCCCGATGTTGCACCTTCGCACGTCAAGTACGTCTAGTAGTGGGCTCATAAAATTGGGATGCTGCTAGGTGTCCTTGAACTGAAGGGTTCGTGGCACGGGCACGGCGATGGCGGGGGAGGGAGTGGTGAAGCGCGGAAGACCTCGAGGCAGCTTGTATAGACGCGGGAGAGGGTTCTAGAGCTCACGGGCGAGCTCGAGCTGAGCTCTACTGGAGGACAGGAGCTGCTTGTGGCACGGGCACGGCGATGGCATCACGACCGCAGCGATTCAGGGCGGGGCAGCGATGCATGGTGGTGCAGACAAGCAAGGGGTGCTCCAGGACAAGGTTGGACGTCGAGACATAGACAAAAGAAGCTGAAACAGGGCACACGGTCTGCAGAGAATGGGTTTTGGCTAGTTCCCCCCATGGTCACGACATGAACTGGCATACGCGATGCCAGATGATCGGCCTAAACATGTCTAGTGGATAGTCCTTAGTTCCCTTAGATGTAATGAAGAAATAAAAGATCCCAGGGCAAACAAGAGATTTGCAGGAGGAGCCAAACTAGAATAGTAACAAAGTGCTTGGGCTGAGCAGAGGGGGCCCAGGCTTAGCCACGAGGGAATGGGTTTGTCTTCTGGTGATCACAAACTAAGATGATGCTTATTACCAAAAATCAGCTTAATAGGCGGAGTTTAAATGGCACTTGCTGTAGAAACCACCAGACTGGACAGAAATACAAAATATGAAGTAGCACTCACATATCAAGTTGAATTGAGCTGAATTTTAGAGGATATGAGTTATTTGTCACAGCCCTAGAATACCTGAGTGAAATAGTTGCAACTACACTCATGCATCATGTCTAAAATTTCTGAAAGTTGAATTGAGGTTTGTTGAAACCCTCAGAAATCAGTTCAAAAATAACCAACTTTAAAATCTTCTCAAATGAGTCCAAGAGAATGTTCCTGTTACTCTATAAAAATATTGGCAAGAGGTAAAATTCAAACCAATATTTTTAGGAGCTCAGAAACATTTATTTTGGCCATTTGAATTAATCCAATAATTATTTGCCTTGGATATATATTTAATATATATTAAATATAACTCCAATAATTCTGGAAGTTTGTGAGTGGCTTTGTGTATATTTTAGCAAGCCATATAATAACCTACAAAATTTATTAAAATGATTTAGTGGCTAACTAAATCAGAACAGAGGAAATGAAATAGAAAAAGAAATACATGAAAAGAGAGAGAGAGAGAGTTAGTACCTGGCCTCACCTGTGCAGCCCACCTGGCCGGCCCAGCAGGCGGCCCAGCCAACTGGCCCAGTCGACCACCGCAGCCCCCTCTGTCGCCTTCCTCCTCGCGCCAGTTGGCACGGGTGTGTGCCTGCGGTGCTCTGGCATGCGCGCGGCAACCGACGGCCACCTCCTGCTTCTACCGACGCCCTAGATGACTCCAAACGACGCGACGCACCCACCCTGGAATCCCCTCGACCTCTCCCCGTGCTTCTCCCCTCCTCTGTCTCCCTCATGCGCAGCCGCACGAACACGCCATCGCGCCGCTCGCCGTTCCCGCGACCACCGGCCACCCCACGCCTCACCGACGCGCCTAGAAGCTCCGCCACTTCGTCCTCGACCCCCTCGCTGAGCTACAAAACGCCGGACGCCTCGAAGCGCCACCCCCGATGCTTTCTTCTTCCACGGGTCACCGAGATCGCCTCCGCCGCCCCGCTCGCTTCGGACCTCCTCCGAGCTCGCCGTAGCCTCTGCTGCAACTGCTGTGAGCTCACAGACCGAACCCCTCTCTCCCCACGCTCTTTTGCTCTTTCTAGACCGTGCTACCACCGGAGCCGAGCGCTCCTCGCTGCCGTCCATGTCACCACAGTGGCCACGGCCGTGCAAGCTTGCACCCGAGCTCACCACTGCACTCAGTACATCCCCACAAGTCGAACACGACCAGCCGCTACTCCCAACGCCGCCTGTAATGCCATTTCGAGCAACAGCCGAACTCCGGCGGCCGCAAAAGAGCTCGCCGCCATGAGCTCCGGCCACCCCAGCTGCTGCCGCTTGCTGCTTTGGATGCGCCACACTCCCAGGAGACCGTAGGAGCAAACCGCGCATCGAATGGTGCCCCGTAGCGAGCGCATGGTGCACCTCCACCGTCGGCCGTGGTCGTCGCCGACGAAACTCCGGTGGCTGACGTGGCACGATTAGTTGGGTGATAATCGCGTTTATTTAGTGACCCATGCCGCTGACGGATGGGCCCCATGCCCTAATTAACCCCGGGTTTATTTCCTGTTTAGTTTAGATTAACCCAGCGGGACCCACGCGTCAGAGTTGACCCTGCTGACGTGGCCGTTGACCTGCCCACCGGTCAACAAGCTAAACAGCCTTGTGGCACCGATGTGTGGCCCCCACACATCAGGTATGACCTAGACCGTGGCCCGTTGACCAGCTGACGCAATGCTGAAGTCATGCTGATGCAGTAAATAGTTTCTGTATTTAAGATAATTCAGAAATTCCAGAAAATTGCCTAAACTTCTAAAAATCATAGAAAATCAACCGTCACTCCAAATGAAAAGATTTATATATGAAAAATGATCAGAAAAATCCAATCTATCCATCTGTACAATTTTCATGCATGTTTAGACAACTTAACGTTGCTGTTTAGATCAAAACATGATAATGCACTTTTTAAGTTCTTAGTTTGAATTTGAATTTGAACCTTTGGTTCAAATCAACTCAAACCATTCTGTTCTTAGCTGCATTAGCTCAAATCACAGCATATTGACATGTCATGATCATGCATCATATTGTGCATTGCATTGATTGTGTTCCTTTCTGTGTTTGCCAGTGGTTGTTCCCCCTCGGTAGACGTGTGTTCCGATGATGAGTACGATGACACCGATGAAGAGCTATATCATCTTCGGAAGTGCCAGGCAATCAAAACCCCCTTGTTCATTCCGATACAATCCCACTCTCTCGCTCCTGCTCTCTTTTACTGCATTAGGACAATAACGATTCAACTGTTACATGCTGCGGTAGTTGAACCCCTTTCCTCTACACGACCTGTCATTGCCACAGTAAATAGATGAAACCCACTAGCATGAGAAGGAGTTGTTTGAGCCCTGATGTGCCTACTCATTCATGCTTGTTTGTCATGCCTGCTACTTCTTAGAGTTGAGTCAGGTCTGATTCATTGGGGATGAATTGGAATGGTGATGAACATGTCCTACTGTGTGTGAGCTAAGTGTGTGAACACGATTTGGTAAAGGTAGCGGTGAGAGGCCATGTAGGAGTACATGGTGGGTTGTCTCATTGAAGCTGTCCTCAGGAACTGACTTCTGTGTTTGTGATCCATGAAACAGCTACTACCATGCATTGGGCCCTGAAATATGACCTCGCTCGACTTCTTAACCACCCTAGTCCTCTGTCCAGGAGTTGCAAGTAGTTTCTGGTGTTTGTAGTATGCCGGAGGCCGTGCGCAGTGCTGACCCGAGGGGTGGGCTGTGATGCGGTAGGCACGTGGCCGGGTATGCCCGGCGCCCGTTTGGTGTCGTGGAACCCTGTACACATCGTTCGGGGCCGTATGTGGAAACCTCTGCCGGAATCCCTGCGGATGGAACCTGGATAGGCAATAAACCTGGACTAGAGACTTGAGTGTTTAGGTAGGTCGTGGTCTACACCCACGTCGGATTTCGCTTGAAGTCTGCCGAGCACATGTCGTGTGCAGACGCTAAGTGGTGGAAACATGTATGAAGAAGTACACCTCTGCAGGGTTAACATCATCTATTCGAATAGCCGTGTCCGTGGTAAAGGACTTCTGGGTTGCCTATAATAGTTCATAGACAAGTGAAAGTGGATACTCTAAAACTCGCAAGATAAGCGTGAGTGCTATGGATGGCCTTCTCGTAGGGAGATGGGAGCGAATCCATAGTGGTGTATTGATATGGTGAATATGTGGACTCGTGTGCGCCACCTCAAAAGAGTTACTTGCAGTCATAGTTTAGGATAGCCACTGAGTCAAAGCTGGCTTGCTGCAGTCAAAATCCACCACTACCTTTGTTGATACTGATGCATATGTAGCTAGTTCTGATGTAAGTCTTGCTGGGTACATTTGTACTCACTTTTTCCTATTTTATGTTTTGCAGAGAGACGTCAGTCTTGCTAGTAGTTCCGTGTGGATTCGACGTTTAGCTTGATACCTCAGCTACGATCTTGTGCCCTCGGCAGGATCTGGTAGATAGTCAGGCTTCTCAGCCTTTTTCATTTGTAGATGTCTGTACTCAGACATGTTAAGCTTCCGCATGTGCTTTGACTTGTATGCTCTGAATGTTGGGTCATGAGACCCATGTTTGTAATATCTCACTCCTCGGAGCCTAATGAATAAATACTTTGAGTCGTAGAGTTTTGTTGTGATGCCATTGTGTGTATGATTGAAATGCTTGGTATGTGTGGGATCCGACAACCTAGTTGTTTATCCTTGGTAGCCTCTCTTATGGGGAAATATAGTCTTGTGCTTTCATGAGCCATAGTAGTCCGCTACAGCCCGGTTCACCGGAGTCCTGCTAGCCCAGCACTACTGCTCCGGAACACTTGACTGGCCGGCATGTGATTCACTTCGTTCCTGTGTCTGTCCCTTCGGGGAAATGTCACGCGGTGACATCCGGAGTCCTACCTAGCCTGCTACAGCCCGGTTCACCGGAGTTCTGTTAGCCCAGTGCTGCAGCCCGGATTCGCATGCTGCTGACCGACATGCTCGATGTTGATTCATGTATGCCTGTCCCCGTAAGTTAGTGCCACTTTGGGTTCACGACTAGTCATGTCGGCCCGGGTTCTCTATCATATGGATGCTAGCAACACTATCATATACGTGAGCGAAAAGGCGCAAACGGTCCCGGGCCATGGTAAGGCGACACCCATGGGAATACCATGCATGAGGCCGCAAAGTGATATGAGGTATTACCGGCTAGATCGATGTGACTTGGAATCGGGGTCCTGACAGCGTTGGTATCAGAGCCTGACTGCCTGTAGGATTACGAAGCCAAACTGGTCGAAGTTGAGTCTAGAAATGCTTTAGTTATATAAGGGAATTGATTGTGGAAGGGAACGTAAGGCTCTTTTTACTCCTTTACCTTATGCCCTTCTGATATGAGTCACCCTCTTCCTTTCTACGGGGATTAAGAACTAGGCCTTCTCATCTATCTATCAGGATGACGAGTTACTATGATAGAGACTTATATGATTGATGGAATTAAGCCCTAGTTCAGTTTCTACTACTTCTGTGTGTTCATAGTTGCTCTCGGAACCTTGATATTGTGCTTCTGAGTGGTTATGCCACCATTTTTGCAGGATGTCTCAAATCCTTTGAGCATTTACAGCCGTTATGCTGTCCGAGTCATCCCAGGTTTCTAAACCATCTGATGCATTTGCAAAATCCTTTCCCTCTGGTTTTGTTGTTCTTTTGGGCCAGATTAACCACACTAATTGCTGAGTTGAGGTACTCCACTACCTCGACATATCTGTTGGAGCTATTATTATGACCCCAGGTGTTTTAGGGAGTCACCTAGTAACTGTAACGCCCCAAGACCGACGCTCCAGACGGCTTCCATATTTTTTGTTATCGTTGTGTGAATTTATTTGTTTGTTCCATTTCATCATGGCATCATCCGCATTGCATCGACACCTCGTTGCCGTCATTGTTTTTAAAACTTGCATCCGCTCATAGTTGCCGCGGCCCCCCTTGCTATCGTTGACCGTTTCGAGACCAACCACACTTGCAACATTGCTCCTCATTTTCTCTCTTGTCTTCTCCGGGGCCTTTTGTCAGACACTTTGTCTTTGTCGACCCCTCTTAGACCACCCCGTGTCCGAAACTTTCCCGAACCCGAACCGGACTATCGTTACCGTTGGGTCCGGATCATCCCCAAACATCTATAAAATATCTGCATTTCTCCATTGGACTCCCCTAACCTTCCTTTCTCGACCGTCCGATTTCGATCGGAGGGACGAGATAGCCCTTAGCCTAACCACTCGCTATATATAACTAGACCAACCCTAATCTTTAGGAGGCTTGTCCCATCAGTCCCATCCCGCCACCGCCAGCATCTCCCACCTCGGGATCCATCTCCACCCAATCCCACCATCGCCTCCATTTCCGCTGCCACCCAAATGGTGCATCCCCTCCGATCCATCCACCCACCTCGTTCTGCCAGCCGAGCCTGCCTCCCGCCGGTGCAGCGACGCCGCGCCCGAGCCCCGCTGCCTCCTCTGCTTCACGAGCGCCACCGCAGCAACAGATGCAGGTCCCCTGCCTCGTCCCCTTGCACCACCAAGCTGCCCGAGCACCTTCTCTTTCCCGAGGCCCGAGGCCTCGTCCCCACCGTCGGCGACCACAGCAGCAGCAGGTCATGCTGCCGGCCTCATCCCGCTCCTCTCCTCTCCTGTATCTCCCTTCCTCCCCGTGCTTCTTTCTCTCACGTCTCCCTCTCGTTTCTCTGGCAAGAAACCCCATGGCCGTCGACCCTCTGCCGCGCCTTGGGTCTCGCTGGGTTGCCGTCTTGCTGCTGGATTAGCCGAGCCCTTGCGCGCCTCCTTGCTCGAGCAGGAGCTCGACCTGCTGCCACGACCACCACCGGCGACCAGGACCAGGCCATCCCCGGTCCGCACCCTACCCCCTCCTTCTATTTTCCTTCTTCCCCTGGTTCGTCTCTCTCCCTCACCCTGCGGTCTCTCTCTTTCTTCAGGGAGAACAGGAACAAGCCCCGCCATGGCCGTGCCTGACCTGCGCCAAGCTCCCCCGCCGCCATCCCGTGCGCGCCTCCGGTCTTCCCCGCCTGGATCTGGCGCCCTTCGTCCATCCTCGCCGGAGTCGCGCCAAGTTCCCCTGCATCGCGTATGTGTTGACCGTGTCTCTGCATCGCTCGCCTGCCTCGTCCTCCTCTGCTCGCCAGCGCCCCTCCCGTTGACCAGAACGAGCGAGAGGCGCTCGCTCACTTTGCCTCACGGGCCAGCTTCCGATTCGGCCCAGCTTCTGCAGGCCCGAGGTGATTAGCGCCTCAGTCCTCTTTTGTGCAGCCCAGTTTACAGATTCGGCCCGTACATGTTTTTTTCCCAGTTCGGCGAATTTAGTTATTTATCCAGGGTTTACAGTTTTAAAGAAAACCCCTAGTGTTCATGCATCTAATAATTAATTAACCATGCATCATATGTAAAAACTTTATATATGTAAAATGCTTAGGATTTCATCTAGTTTCACATTATGCAACTTTCATCCATGTTTAAAATGTTTAAACATGCTGTTTGTTTAAACTTGCTAAAATACCATGCTAAAATGATTTATTTCATAACTAAATAACCGTAGCTCGGATTTAAATAAACTTTATATGTAAATGGGGTAGAAAAATGCATAGTTTAACATGTTGCACTTTATTTTCCTGTTTAACAAAAATAAAATATGGTTTTTGGCAGAACAGTACCAAATCAAAAATATGCACATGAGGGTTTTCCGGAATTGTTGTTTGTTGTTCCGGCCTCATTTAAACTTGCCTAAATAGTTAGTTTACTTATGCTTCACCTCTTTCCATGTTAATCAACATTTAATATTGTTGGGTACATAACCGAGAGAACTAAACAATTGATGTGGTGTTTCGTCAATATGCAACTCGTTGCATATTGAGCTCCACTTAACTTGTAGTTTTGTTTGTGCACTTTGCCATGCCATGCCTCAGTAAACCGGACATGCATCATACTTGTTTGTGCATCATGCCATGTGTATGTGGTGGTTGTTTACCATGTTGTTTGCTTCTTTCCGGTTTGCTTCTCTCGTTAGCTTCGGTTTCATTCCGGAGTTGTGAGGATTCGTTTGACTACGTCCGTTTTTCTTCTTCATGGACTCGTTCTTCTTCCTAGCGGGATTTCAGGCAAGATGACCATACCCTCAAAATCACTTCTATCTTTGCTTGCTAGTGCTTCTCTCTATTGCTATGTCGTGCTACCTACCACTTGCTTATCAAGCCTCCCCAATTGCCATGAACCTCTAACCTTTGTCACCCTTCCTAGCAAACCGTTGTTTAGCTATGTTACCGCTTTTGCTCAGCCCCTCTTATAGCGTTGCTAGTTGCAGGTGAAGATGAAGTTTGTTCCATGTTGGAACATGTTTATGTTGGGATATCACAATATCTCTTATCTTAATTAACGCATCTATATACTTGGTAAAGGGTGGAAGGCTCGGCTTTATGCCTGGTGTTTTATTCCACTCTTGCCGCCCTAGTTTCCGTCATACCGGTGTTATGTTCCTTGATTTTGCGTTCCTTACGCGGTTGGGTGATTTATGGGACCCCCTTGACAGTTCGCTTTGAATAAAACTCCTCCAGCAAGGCCCAACCTTGGTTTTAACATTTGCCACCTAAGCCTTTTTTCCTTGGGTTCTGCAGACTCAAGGGTCATCTTGTTTTACCCCCCGGGGCCAGTGCTCCTCGGAGTGTTGGTCCAAACTAGAGCCACTTGCAGCGCCACCTCGGGGAAACTTGAGGGCTGGTTTTAGTTGTACGTAGTGTTCATCCGGTGTGTCCTGAGAACGAGGTACGTGCTATTCCTATCGGGATTGTCGACACATCGGGCGGCTTTGCTGGTCTTGTTTTACCATTGTTGAAATGTCTTGTAAACCGGGATTCCGAGACTGATCAGGTCTTCCCGGGAGAAGGAATATCCTTCGTTGACCGTGAGAGCTTATAATGGGCTAAGTTGGGACACCCCTGCAGGGTATTATCTTTCGAAAGTTGTGCCCGCGGTTATGTGGTAGATGGGAATTTGTTAATGTCCGATTGTAGAGAACTTGACACTTGACTTAATTAAAATGCATCAACCGTGTGTGTAACCGTGATGGTCTCTTTTCGGCGGAGTCCGGGAAGTGAACACGGGTTTTTGGGTTATGTTTGACGTAAGTAGGAGTTCAGGATCATTTCTTGATCATTACTAGTTGACGACCGTTCCGTTGCTCCTCTTCTCGCTCTTATTTGCGTATGTTAGCCACCATATTTGCTTAGTGCTTGCTGCAGCTCCACCTCATTACCCCATCCTACCTATAAGCTTAAATAGTCTTGATCTCGCGGGTGTGAGATTGCTGAGTCCTCGTGACTCACAGATACTTCCAAAACAGTTGCAGGTGTCGTCGATACCAATGCAGGTGATGCAACCGAGCTCAAGTGGGAGTTCGACGAGGACCTTGGTCGTTACTATGTTTCGTTTCCTGTTGATCAGTAGTGGAGCCTAGTTGGGACGATCGGGGATCTAGCATTTGGGGTTGTCTTCTTTTCTTTTGGCTTTGACCGTAGTCGGTCTATGTGTGTACTCTGATTGATGTATGATTTATTTATGTATTGTGTGAAGTGGCGATTGTAAGCCAACTCTTTATCCCATTCTTGTTCATTACATGGGATTGTGTGAAGATGACCCTTCTTGCGACAAAACCACAATGCGGTTATGCCTCTAAGTCGTGCCTCGACATGTGGGAGATATAGCCGCATCGTGGGTGTTACAGTAACATAGCCATGTTTTGTATTCCCAGTGTGATGATTCTGGCCATCATTCTCGAAAGCATCCCGTGATGTTATTAGTTAGTAGGCATTCTATTCCTGGGTTCTAGAGCCCGGGATTCACCCTACTTACCTCATGTTGATAGTGTTGCTTGTACCTTTAGGATATTAGTAACCTTTGTGATAGTCTTCGAGGTCCGTGGTATATCATTCTTCCAAATACCATGAACCATCCTTGGCAGGAGTTCCTTTGAACCAAAAGATCACAATAAGAGTGCTCTTGATGAGTCCTTCGTTCTACATTGTGAATCTGCCAGTTCTACCTTTTCTGCATGGGTTATCCGGAAGAAATATGTTGAACTCGTTCGATATGCTAATCTATGCACCCACAACTCAGAAAATCATATGTTCTTCTGGGTTGTCCCTCTTTACTTATTTTCTGGCCCTCGTCTATCAATTGATAGACAGGAGTAGTTGAGCATTTGTGATATCGATGCCTATTATTTCTGTGGTCCGTCAAGCCATTTTATTCCGGAATGACTAGGAAAATGAACTCCGGTACCTTATACATATCTAGGATTGGGTCAAAGCAGTCGTACTCCGCAGACCAAATGCTAATCCAGCTTTTGTTCTGTTCCACCTTGGAGTGTTACCCTCTTTACGTTGGGATTGTCATGGGAATTGTACCACCTCCTATGAACTCTTGTTACAATGATACTTCTCGCCATCATCGTTCATTCCTCGGTTCCCGTGTTATTGTAACCGGAATACCGACAAGTGAATCGTGATGTGTGAAATCAATACTCCTAGCAACCCTTTGCTTGGTAGTTAATGGACATTAATATCATTCTTAGCGTGCTGGCTATTGAATCATCACCCTAGGGTTGATCGTGCTACCTAGTCCTTATTTCTGGTGCACTCTTCGATCAATGAGTTAGGATTATACAATCCCTTGCTTATTTGATCATATCGTCTTGCTCTAAAAGGCAAGATTGTTCTCGAGCTTAGTAACATATCGGTGGTTCGTGATTTTCCGGACATCTTCATGGAAGTATCACCAGGTTGTCCCCTGGCCATTATGTTGAGTTCGTAATCAAGTTGGTTTTCCAATAAACCACTCTTTCTCCAAGAATCTGTGTTGGATATCCCTGCAGTTGGTTAAGCTAAACAACAACTGGAGAGTTGGAAGTTAAAAGCTTGCCTAGCTTAGCTCATCTCTAAGGGCTATCTTTTGTGTGTGTTGAAGAAAGATGGTATTTTCGTTGATTGACCCTCTTGATCAGTTAATGGACCTATCATCTTATCCAATCTTTGATTTGAGTATGGGCTATCATGAAATCAAGTTAGAACCAACGATATTCGTAATGTTGTCTTACTCGTGGTTGATTCCCCGAGCATACACCATTACATCTTTTGGTCTGACCAATGCTATAACCTTGTTCACATAGTTGTGGAATTCCATCTCCATTGGAATTTTGATAAATTGTTGTTGAGCCCATCAGCAACATTCCTATCTTCTCCATGACTCGAGTTGAACATTAAAGCTAGCATTGGAAACTTTGTAAGCATTGCCTTCATGTTCCATTCATGAGGTATACGTTTGGATGAAAGGAGTGACTTCCTCTAATTCACGTGCATTTGATGTAAGTTGCCGCCGTGAATTCGAGAAAGCTTGTTTTTGCTTCCTCTGGAATCATCCCAAGTTAGTCATGCATATGTGCGAAGTACTCTATGGTTTGATAGGTTGGCCGCCTCCATTCCATATGTGTTCCTAGCACACCAAGCCACTGATTGATTTCTTCGAGGAGAAGAAGTTCCTTCTTAAAAAGCATGCCTTATGCAAGGACTTTGATATCCTCGATGATGGTTCCCCACCTGAACTCGGTAGTGTTTTATTATAAGACTACTGTGTGGCCATTCTTGTCTTGGACAACATGCTCACATGTATGTAGCAGAACCAGCTCATGTTTTGGAGCTTGCTATCGTAGTTCATTTCCCGAGAATCTCGCAACGTCAGCTCGTCGATTTGTGTTGCAAACTTTCTTTTCAGACATGCTGAGTCTGAAGTATCCTATCACCAATCGGATCTGAATCTCGAGAAGATATGATGGTTGGAACATTCCAAACAGTTGCATTTTGTTCCCAGCTTGCACCGCCATTGTGCCAATTCCCATGGGCTGCCCTTCTCAGCAGTTGTTGTCCAAGATCATCTTCAAAAGTGGACTTACCATGGGTGCCATCCATTTCCGATGATAAGCAAAAATCATCCATTGCGTTGTCTTCAACAAGGTAGTCCACATCATCCATTCTAGTCAAGGTATGTCATTCTTTTGAACAGCTCGAGATTTGCACTAGGCTGGTATAGAGAATTTTATTGTTCTCTGAATCAAAAGTAATCCTTTTTGCCACTTAAGGGATAATTCTACGAGTCATCCTTCTCTAGGGTGTCTCGTTATGGTATCACGGCAATTTTTCCTCGCTACTTTGAAACCCTCGTCAAATTGTTTCTTCTGTCCCTCCCGATGCATGTTTTGCCTCTCAGCTCCAGAGATGTTTCTATGTCCCATTCCGTGAATTGATCTTGTGATCATTAAGATGATCCTAAGTTGCTCAAATCTCACGAAGATTGATTCATCTAAAATTCTCCCTTTCTACTCGTTGTCATGTTGGATGTAGTTCTCAAAGCAAGACGTCGAGATCAAGGTGATGCAATGAATCAACACCCTCGAGAAAGACATCTGGATCGTGAAGATTGTGTTAGCTTGTGTCCCTCTGTCTTCTTACCTCATGACTTGAATCTCGGGACGAGATTCTTGTTTAGTGGGGGTGAGTTATCACAGCCCTAGAATACCTGAGTGAAATAGTTGCAACTACACTCATGCATCATGTCTAAAATTTCTGAAAGTTGAATTGAGGTTTGTTGAAGCCCTCAGAAATCAGCTCAAAAATAACCAACTTTAAAATCTTCTCAAATGAGTCCAAGAAAATGTTCCTCTTATTCTATAAAAATATTGGCAAGAGGTAAAATTCAAACAAATATTTTTAGGAGCTCAGAAACATTTATTTTGGCCATTGAATTAATCCGATAATTATTTGCTTTGGATTTATATTTAATATATATTAAATATAACTCGAATAATTCTGGAAGTTTGTGAGTGGCTTTGTGTATATTTTAGCAAGCCATATAATAACCTACAGAATTTATTAAAATGATTTAGTGACTAAACTAAATCAGAACAGAGGAAATGAAATAGAAAAAGAAATATAGGAAAAGAGAGAGAGAGTTAGTACCTGGCCTCACCTGTGCAGCCCACCTGGCCAGCCCAGCAGGCGGCCCAGCCAACTGGCCCAGTCCACCACCGCAGCCCCCTCTGTCGCCTTCCTCCTCGCGCCAGTTGGCATGGGCGTGTGCCCACGGTGCGCTAGCACGCGTGCGGCCACCGACGGCCACCTCCTGCTTCTGCCGACGCCCTGGCGGACACCAGACGACGCCACGCACCCCCTGGAATCCCCTCGACCTCTCCCCGTGCTACTCCCCTCCTCTGTCTCCCTCACGCGCAGCCGCCCGAACACGTCGTCGCGCCGCTCGCCGTTCCCGCGGCCACCGGCCACCCCACGCCTCACCGACACGCCTAGAAGCTCCGCCACTTCGTCCTCGGCCCCCTCGCTGAGCTACACAACGCCGAACGCCTCCAAGCGCCGCCCCGACACCTTCTTCTTCCTCGGGTCGCCGAGATCGCCTCCGCCGCCCCCTCACTTCGGACCTCCTCCGAGCTCGCCGTAGCCTCTTCTGCAACCGCTGTGAGCTCACGGACCGAACCCCTCTCTCCCCGCGCTCTTTTGCTCTCTCTAGACCATGCTACCACTAGAGCCGAGCGCTCCTAGCCTCCGTCCATGTCGCCACCGTGGCCACGGCCGTGCAAGCTTGCACCCGAGCTCACCACTACACTCAGTACATCCCCACAAGTCGAACACGACCACCCGCTGCTCCTGACGCCGCCTGTAACGCCATTTCGAGCAACAGCCGAACTCCGGCGGCCGCAAAAGAGCTCGCCGCCGTCAGCTCCAGCCACCCCAGCTGCTGCCGCTTGTTGCTTTGGATGCGCCACACTCCCAGGAGCCCGTTGGAGCAAACCGTGCATTGAATAGTGCCCCGTAGCGAGCACATGGTGCACCTCCACCGTCGGCCATGGTCGTCGCCGGCGAAACTTCGGTGGCTGACTTGGCATGATTAGTTGGGTGCTAATCGCGTTTAGTTAGTGACCCGTGCCGCTGACGGATGGGCCCCACACCCTAATTAACCCCGGGTTTATTTCCTGTTTAGTTTAGATTAACCTAGTGGGACCCACGCGTCAGAGTTGACCCTGCTGACGTGGCCGTTGACCTGGCCCACCGGTCAGCGAGCTAAACTGCCCTGTGGCACCGACGTGTGGCCCCCACACGTCAGGTTTGACCTGGACCATGCCCCATTGACCTGCTGACGCAATGCTGAAGTCATGCTGACGCAGTAAATAATTTCTGTATTTAAGATAATTCAGAAATTCCAGAAAATTGCCTAAACTTCTAAATATCATAGAAAATAAACCGTAAGTCCAAATGAAAAGATTTATATATGAAAAATGATCAGAAAAATCCAATCTATCCATCTGTACCATTTTCGTGCATGTTTAAACAACTTAACCATGCTGTTTAGATCAAAACATGATAATGCACTTTATAAGTTCTTAGTTTGAATTTGAATTTGAACCTTTGGTTCAAATCAACTCAAACCCGTCTGTTCTTAGCTGCATTAGCTCAAATCATAGCATATTGACATGTCATGATCATGCATCATATTGTGCATTGCATTGATTGTGTTCCTTTCTGTGTTTGCCGGTGGTTTTCCCCCTCGGTAGATGTGTGTTCCGACGATGAGTTCGATGACACCGATGAAGAGCTATATCATCTTCAGAGGTGCCACGCAAGTAAAACCCCCTTGTTCATTCCGATACAATCCCACTCTCTCGCTCCTCCTCTCTTTTACTGCATTAGGACAACAACGATTCAACTGTTACATGCTGCGGTAGTTGAACGCCTTTCCTGTGCATGACCTGTCATTGCCACAGTAAATAGATGAAACCCACTAGCATGAGTAGGAGTTGTTTGAGCCCTGATGTGCCTACTCGTTCATGCTTGTTTGTCATGCCTTCTACTGCTTAGAGTTGAGTCAGGTCTGATTCATCGGGGATGAATTGGAATGGTGATGAACATGTCCTACTGTGTGTGAGCTAAGTGTGTGAACACGATTTGGTAAAGGTAGCGGTGAGAGGCCATGTAGGAGTATATGGTGGGTTGTCTCATTGAAGTCGTCCTCAGGAACTGAGTTCTGTGTTTGTGATCCATGAAACAGCTACTACCATGCATTGGGCCCTGAAATATGACCCCGCTTGACTTCTTAACTACCCTAGTCCTCTGTCCAGGAGTTGCAAGTAGTTTCTGGTGTTTGTAGTATGCTGGAGGCTGTGCGTAGCGCTGACCTGAGGGGTGGGCTGTGATGTGGTAGGCACGTGGCCGGGTATGTCGGGCGCCCGTTTGGTGTTGCGGAACCCTGTACACATCGTTCGGGGCCGTATGTGGAAACCTCGGCCGGATCCCTGCGGATGCAACCTGGATAGGCGATAAACCTGGACTAGAGACTTGAGTGTTTAGGTAGGTCATGGTCGACACCCACGTCGGCTTTCGCTTGAAGTGTGCCGAGCACATGTCGTGTGCAGACGCTAAGTGGTGGAAACATGTATGAAGAAGTATACCTCTGCAGGGTTAACATCATCTATTCAAATAGCCGTGTCCGTGGTCAAGGACTTCTGGGTTGCCTATAACAGTTCATAGACAAGTGAAAGTGGATACTCTAAAACTCGCAAGATAAGCGTGAGTGCTATGGATGGCCTTCTCGTAGGGAGACGGGAGCGAATCCATAGTGGTGTATTGATATGGTGAATATGTGGACTCGTGTGCGCCACCTCAAAAGAGTTACTTGCAGTCATAGTTTAGGATAGCCACTGAGTCAAAGCTGGCTTGCTGCAGTCAAACTCCACCAGCCCCTTTGTTGATACTGATGCATATGTAGCTAGTTCTTATGTAAGTCTTGCTGGGTACATTTGTACTCACGTTTGCCTATTTTATGTTTTGCAGAGAGACGTCAGTCTCGCTAGTAGTTCCGTGTGGACTTGGACGTTTAGCTTGATACCTCAGCTACGATCTTGTGCCCTCGGCAGGATCTGGTAGATAGTCAGGCTTCTCAGCCTTTTTCATTTATAGATGTCTGTACTCAGACATGTTAAGCTTCCGCATGTGCTTTGACTTGTATGCTCTGAATGTTGGGTCATGAGACCCATGTTTGTAATGTCTCACTCCTCGGAGCCTAATGAATAAATACTTTGAGTCGTAGAGTTTTGTTGTGATGCCATGTTGTATTTACACATATCGAGCATATTGTGTGTATGATTGAAATGCTTGGTATGTGTGGGATCCGACAACCTAGTTGTTTATCCTTGGTAGCCTCTCTTATGGGGAAATGTAGTCTTGTGCTTCCATGAGCCATAGTAGTCCGCTATAGCCCGGTTCACCGGAGTCCTGCTAACCCAGCACTACTGCTCCGGAACACTTGACTGGCCGACATGTGATTCACTTCGTTCCTGTGTCTGTCCCTTCGGGGAAATGTCACGCGGTGACATCCGGAGTCCTGCCTAGCCTGCTACAGCCCGGTTCACCGGAGTCCTGTTAGCCCAGTGCTACAGCCCGGATTCGCACACTTCTGACCGACATGCTCGATGTTGATTCATGTATGACTGTCCCCGTAAGTTAGTGCCACTTTGGGTTCACGACTAGTCATGTCGGCCCGGGTTCTCTGTCAAATGGATGCTAGCGACACTATCATATACGTGAGCCAAAAGGTGCAAACGGTCCCGGGCCATGGTAAGGCGACACCCGTGGGAATACCGTGTGTGAGGCCGCAAAGTGATATGAGGTGTTACCGGCTAGATCGATGTGACTTGGAATCAGTGTCCTGACATTATTTGATGATATGAAGCTACTGTAAAAGTTTAATGCCATTTGGAAATACCAAAATGGTATTTGATGCACAATGCAGCTCTCTGGACAGAAATTAAGAAAAATAGCTGAGGAAAATTGGCTAGATAAAATGATCCAAAAATTTGTGGAGAGAGTTGATATAGATTGGATAATGTCCTGGTAAATTTTCAGCTTAATTGAAGCAATATAAAATATAGTTGCTTCACAACCTGAAAATCTGACCAGAAATCAAGATTTGATGCTGAGCTCACATAGAGTGATGACATGAGCCCAAATCTTGAGGAGAGTGACGATTTGATCATATGAAGGACCTTGAAAAATTTCAACTCATTTGGATTATCCTAGCTAGTACTTCCTTCACAAAGAATTCCCTCACACAGGAACTTTGAAAATTGCTCAGGAATATTCACTAGGAAAATTGAGTTGAATTTTTACACGAGGCAGTGATATGGAAATGAAAAGGTGTCCAAAAAGTTTGGGGTCAATCAAGCAAAGATAAATGACACTTCCTTCTCAAAAAGCCACTAAGGGCAGAATGAGAAAAGGAATATTTGTGAATTATCTTTGATGATGCCAAGGAAGGGTTTTGACATATCTAAGGAAGATATGACCCAAACAATTTATGAGAATTATTTGGGAATTTCGGGAGTGACAGAAATATAGGTTGTTTCACAACCTAGGACAAAAAGGATTATTCCTTTAATAGAAAAAGGAATATTCCCAATAAAAAGAATATTGGGATTGGGCTAAGATGAAAATTACAAAGTCTTGAGATGATTTTGCGAATAACAAGCCACTTGAGAGCCTGAGAAGTCATGATTTTCCCAGGTTTCAGAACCACAGAGCCATGGAAAAACAATTCAAATAAAATATCCAAAGAAAACAAAAGAAAAAGAAAGGGCCAAAATCCAGGGTGTCACAAACCCTCCACCCTTAAAGAAATCTTGTCCTCGAGATTTGGTTGCTCGGGGAAGAAATATGAATATACCTGACTTATGGAAACCATTTCCAACTCGGGTATCCTTTTTCTTATATGATTCTTCCTACTGAAATTTATATGACTTGACTGCCTGCCTCTGGGGTGGTTTGCTTCACCGTATCCTATATTCTCATAGATCTTTCTTCATATGTTCATGCCTATACTTGCTCCAATTTCTTTCATATCTGCTGACTTAACTAGGGTGCACTGGATTATTGTGACTGAGATATATGCCCTTTTCACAAGTCCGTGAGTGGTTTCCGATGGATGTATCATCCAGTACTGACAACATTCCATGGAGTCATGAACCAATTTTCCCGGTGGGCACGAATTCTTTTCATTCTGGCATCGGGTTGCTTACTTAGATGCATGTCCTTCGTGTTCAACACGGTGTCATGAATCATAACTGTTCTTCTGGCAAAATCGGACTTCATGCACAAGTTCTGAATCATCTTGACTAGATCCACTATCTTGAGTATCAAATTCGTACCAAATACTTGCCTGTCGCCTGTTGTGACCAGCATAAAGGAGGTACGACCTTATAATAATAGTATCCACCGACTTGACTAATGGTACTTCTGGCAGAGGAATCTTGTCCTGACAGGTTGTATTGTCGATCTTGCTCCTTCATTATTGGCTTCTTTGTCTGGATCCTTTGCGGGAAAGAGCTTGGCCATACATATTTATTCTTTGTGTGACCATCGGTACTGTCGGGTGCAACATTCCTGCATTCGTAACTTATCCTTGTTCACGCGTCGGGTCATCTAATATATACCAGGTTCACGTGCCTTGTACGGAGTCCATTGTAACCATACAAGATAGTGACAAAGGCTAACGATATCACCTTTCCAGGTGTGAGAAAGCTGACCTTGATAAGTACGGAAAAAATTGTGTCCCATGTTGTCTCTCTTCAAAGCTTGTCGGTTCTTGCATCACCCACTGAGGTGTATAACTGGCTTTCTTCCTCTTGCATAACTATTGAGGTTGTCGGATTCTTACCTTGACTTCATCATCATACAAGTGACTTGCAAAGACTTGGTAGCATGCTTATAGTATAAGTATTTGATTTCCCGAGGTAGACCCTTGTGTTTTGACCAATTCTTGTTTCTGACAAACTGTTGCGGATCTGATTCTTGGGATGCACTGCCATATGTTGTCAACTCATTGTGTAATACCTTGTACCAGTGTCGTACTGAGGACGATTGGACAACTTGTGTTGGAAAGCATCGAAAGTATTGTGCTGAGGAAGATTGGGTACCCTACTTCAGAAGCTTCCCCCCTTAAAGACTTGCTGGGGAAGACTCAGTACCTTGTGCCGTAAGCTTTTGCGGTGGTGTACCGAAGAATGCAGAGTATCTTACCCAGGAAGTCATCCACCTATCATGCTCGAGAAGATAGAGGAATCTTGCATTGGAAGCTTCTCGGGTAGCTTGAGAGGGAAGACTGTGTTGCTTACACCAGAAGCTTTTTACTGTGGTATGCTGACTGAATGCCATATATATACCCTTTAATATTTCTGCTGCCGATTACTCATATGAAAAAGGTTGTTCGACTATCCTTCTTGCGGAACACTGAATTCATACATTCTGACTTGCTTCTGGGATATAGCATATTTCAAGTCTTACTCATAAAAGAATCAACGTTGTATATAAACCATACCTTTGACTGATAATATACTGTTGGTCTTGCACCCAAAGCTATCTTTTGGCTGATTCCGTCATTACTGCTATGAAGATTGCACACTGATGTATACTTGATGCTGATAATCAAGCCAAGATATCTTTTTGCAGTCAGACCAGATATTTCCAATATAATGTAGTCGACTGAGAATTCCATAATGTTTAGCTGAGCTTCCAAATATGTGAACTTATTGCTGATTCTTCGGGTTCGGTGTCGGTGGACGAGCAACTTTAATAAGTGAAAAATAATGCAACACCAAGGGCCCAACGAAATAAGCAAAAGAAACGACTAAAACAAAAGCACACAAAGCATACAAATAATATCATATTCAAGCAACACCACATATTATTGCTACTCACAACAATAATATGCATGCATACTAGGCACACAAATCTCGCAGAAACTCCGGCATTGCGGTCTAACATGATGTGGCAGTGTGCATGAATGTGAATTCTTGTGTGGAAGGAGTTGGTGTAAACAAGGTTACACCAAGCGCTGGCTTAACACCGATCGCATCTGGGTTGAAACGGAGGTGAGGACGGACTTGGTGATCATGTGGCGGAACGCGGAGGTCATGATCACACCATCATCAAGCGTACGGAAGGGAGCCGTATGCATCCAAAGAATGGGGTGACAGGGTAGGGTAGAGGTGAAAAACAAGGCCTGCTGACATTGCCCTTTTCTGACAGCAGATATCAGTAAGGGTGGTCAACACGGCGAGATGAATGGAACGATTCGGGATAAAAACATGGCTATCACCGAAAAGGTAGGGGTGACTGGCGGAAGGATAGGGATGTAATACCCGCAAATGGTGTCTGGAACACTTGGTACCTCGGCATCACTCCGCCTGGATAGAGATCACGCCAAACACCAAGGAGAAGGTATGCAAAAATGGAGGGTGCGGGTAGTGGATCAAAACTGATGCCACCTACACTCACAAGATTAACCATTAGCGACCAGATAATACTATATGCATGCTATGCAACAAACAAACGCAACAACCAAATGCACCAAACCGACCAGACTCTATACTACTGCTTTCTAACGTTCACGCGTACTAGGGCGTCCTACAACCATACCTGCTCTGATACCAACTGTTGTGGCACCCCGGCTCAGAGGAAACTGGAACGACCCGTATTCCAGCCCAGAGACAAGTATTCTGGAATATTGCACTGCTGGCATAGAACAAATAAGCTCTTTAGTACAAATATACGGGGATACAAGGGTTCCGATATAATATGGAATTACATCGGCCCGACGGCACTACGCCTGCCAAGGTTGCTCTATGCTAGCAGCAGAACAACTCGTAGCAGCGGAATAACTCTTAGCAGCAAAACAACAACGACGACGATGGACTCCATTCCACAGGGACTCTGGCTGGAACATTTATCCTAGCTCGCAAACTCAAGATCCTCGACAAACAAGCAAGCAGACAAGGCATGACCTGCAAACTGGCATGACACGCCAGGTCAGTACATTGAATTTACTTGCTAGCTCACAACAACCAGAAGCAATCAAGACAAACAACAGCATGGCATTTACAGGTTAAACAAGCATGAGCATGATACAACAAGAACAACATGGCATGTACAAGGTGAACATGATACCGCTAGAACATTATCAACATGGCATGAACATATTAGTCGAGACATGAACAATGATGGTACTAGCATGCAACTTGCTACAAATATCACTTACTCTGTTCAGGGTTACCGCGTAACCACCAAATATATGCCACTCTTACTTACCATCGTGGTCACGAGATCACCTCATCAATATCAAGAATACCATCGTGATCGTCACTAGGTCACCTCATCAATATCAAAAATACCGTCGTGATCCTCCCGTAACCACATAAAGATCAACCAACTTATTTCCTTATCAAACCAGGGTTGTTTGTTAGTCAGATTTTTATTACTATTGACCCATAGTGTGACCTACTACGAACTGGGCCCATATCTGCGGGCGCGACTATCGATAGATTAAACACACTCTACAGAGGTTAGCACACTATACCCACACCACGGTACCCAAGGCCTCGTGCTCCCATTTGGGTGGACCAGTGGTGTTCCGAGAAAACCGATCTATCGCCATGACACTCTTCCAGCCACTTTGACAAAATCCCCTTTGGGCAAAGTCATGGGTGGCCCCTATGCCACTCTGGACATCCACGGCCACCGTCGTGGCAAAACAATCGTCCCAAATGGGGACGTGAGATCTCAATACCAAACACGGGCACACAAGGCTTATGTCCGCCTACCTGATCAGGGTAGCGCATGCCCATAACCTTTCCTAGTTGGAGGCACCGGCGAGAGGCATGAAAATAGACCGCATTAGGGTCTTCCCATAAAGACAAATGTGGCTGCACTGGTCAGTTCGGTTTCGATGGCACTATGACTCAGCCAATAGGTGTTCAAGTTTAAATAATGTCCTGTTGAACTAGAATGCAAAAGATGTTGAGTCATAATGTGATGAACTAATAAAGAACATGAGCATGATATTAACATGAGCATGGATGGATAACACAACAATTAAGCACGTTCATCTAAACATCAATAACAATAAAGCATTTACTCTACCAGATGCAAATGAACATGGTATAACGATGATGCTGAATAACACAAGTATAGCAAAGAATATCACTAATATGAACATAGTATGGCCACTAGCATCGGGAAAATAACTACCAGAATAGAACATGATAATAATATTAGCAAGTATGCATGTAAACAACTGGATGAAATTAATCATGGGATAGGAATGAACATGGATCCATAAGCATATAAAGCATTCACGGAAATGTTAACATGCACAATTTATTTAAATATTCAAGTTGAAAACCATGGCTACTGCAAATCCATCATGCAAGTGGCTGCCGTGGCTTGCCTGGGGTTGCCGGATACGCCGCGCGGGATGATTCGCCAGACGCCTCTCTCTCGGAGGGGACTAGATAAGGGCAAGGTCATAAAGGTCATTTTCACAGTGGGACCACCTAGTGAAATGATAGCAACAAATAGAGCTTGACGAGATGAAGAAGTGGGCTTTGGATTCACCTTGATCGGAGTTGTGGATGAAAAGATAGGAGGTGTAGAAGATCATGGACTAATCTGTAATAAAAGTTACTAGAAACAAGTCCCTGGGAGGAAACAAGTCCCTGTAATAAAAGTTACGGGCAGATTACGTTTTCTGAAAAGGAAAGCGTATTTTCAGCCGCAGTTATATCAAAGTACACTTTCTAAACAAGAAAATGTATTTGCAGGAATACGTATCCACTTACGTGACATGGCAGGGGCGGGGCCTGGCTTGTGCAGCTGACAGGGGGTCCCACTGGTGGGGTGCTGGTGCTCGTCATCATCTTCCTCCTCGCTCTTGTTCCTCATGTGGAATAGAGCAGAGGCAGGGGAGGGGCGCGACAAGGGGGCCTGCCGGCTCTGGCGGTCTCCGGACACGGCGAGGGCGCCGGCAGGACCGCAGAGATCTGTCGCGCCCGTTCAGAGGCGAAGGAGGCGACGGGGAGGAGTGGAGGACGCGGGGGCGGAGGGGAACAAAGAGGTAGCAGAGGCGGGCGATGGTGGCGGTTGGCGATGGCCAGGGGCACTCCGAGAGGGGCAAGGGGGTGGGGCGGCTCTCTGGAAGGAGAGGGAGGCAGCAGAGGTGTTGGGAGGGGGAGGGGAGGCTCGAGGCGGCCGTAGTCAGGGGAAGATTGGCGATGCTCGCGGCGGTCGAAAAGAAACGGCGAGGGAGAGCTGCTCCGATGGGCAAAAGAGGTGGGGGAGGGAGTGGTGAAGCGCGGAAGAGCTCGGGGCAACTTATATAGGCGCGGGGGAGGGTTCTATAGCTCACGGGCGAGCTCGAGCTGAGCTCTAATGGAGAACAGGAGCTGCTTGTGGCACGGGCGCGGCGATGGCATCGTGACCGCATCGATTCAGGGCGGGGCAGCAATGTAGGGTGGTGCAGACGAGCACGGGAGTTCTCTTGGACAAGGTTGGAGGTCGAGATGCGGAGAGAAGAAGCTGAAATAGGGCACGCGGTTTGCAGAGCACGGGTTTTGGCTGGTTCACCCCGTGGTCACCGCGTGAACTGGCATACGCGGTGCCAGATGATCGGCCAAAACATGTCTAGTGGATAGTCCTTAGTGCCCTTAGTTGCAATAAAGAAATAAAAGATCCCAAGGGCAAATAAGTGATTTGCAAGAGGAGCCAAACCAGAATAGTAACAAAGTGCTTGGGCTGAGCAGAGGGGGCCCAGACTTAGCCACGAGGGAATGGGCTTGTCTGGTGATGTTCACAAACTAAGATGATGCTTATTACCAAAAATCAGCTTAATAGGCGGAGTTTAAATGGCACTTGCTGTAGAAACCACCAGACTGGACAGAAATGCAAAATATGATGTAGCACTCACATATCAAGTTGGATTGAGATGAATTTTAGAGGAGATGAGTTACTTGACGATATGAAGCTACTGTAAAGTTTCATGCCATTTGGAAATACCAAAATGGTTTTTGCTTCACAATGCAGCTCTCTCGACAGAATTTAAGAAAAATAGCTGAGGTAAATTGGCTAGATAAAATGAGCCAAAAATTTGTGCGGAGAGTTGATATAGATAGGATAATGTCCTGGTAAATTTTCAGCTTAAATGAGGCACTATAAAATATAGTTGCTTAACAACCTGAAAATCTGACCAGAAACCAAGATTTGATGCTGAGCTCACATAGAGCGATGACATGAGCCCAAATATTGAGGAGAGTGATGATTTGATCATATGAAGGACCTTAAAAAAATTCAAATCATTTAGATTATCCTAGCTAGTACTTCCTTCACAAAGAATTCCCTCGGACGGGAACTTTGAAAACTTGCTCAGGAATATTCACTAGGAAAATTGAGTTGAATTTGGACAGGAGGCAATGATATGGACATGAAAAGGTGTCCAAAAAGTTTGGGGTCAATCAAGCAAATATAAATGACACTTCCTTCTCAAAAAGCCACTTAGGGCAGAATGAGAAAAGGAATATTCGTGAATTATCTTTGATGATGCCAATGACGGGTTTTGACTTATCTGAGGAAGATATGACCCAAACAATTTATGAGAATTATTTGGGAATTTTGGGAGTGATAGAAATATAGGTTGTTTCACAACCTAGGACAAGAAGGATTATTCCTTTAATAGAAAAAGGAATATTCCCAATAAAAAGAATATTGGAATTGGGCTAAGATGAAAATGACAAGGTCTTGAGATGGTTTTGAGGATGACAAGCCACTTGGGAGCCTGAGAAGTGATGATCTTCCCAGGTTTCAAGACCACAGAGCCACGGAAAAACAATTCAAATCAAAAATCAAAGAAAACAAAAGAAAAAGAAAGGGCCAAAATCCAGGGTGTCACACGTAGTCATCGTTCTCTTCAGCGTCGGCGTCATGACCATTGTCTTCAGTGTTGAAGATGGACTTTGCAACGAATGCCAAAGCTAGAGCTAAGCTTGCCACGCTTGAATCAAACTCCTCCTCAGACTCCACCTCTGCCTCCTCAGAAGCAGAATCCTCCTCTGAATCCATTTCCTTCCCAATAAACGCGCGTGCCTTTGCAGATGAGCTCTTCTTGTAAGATGAGTACTTTGATGAAGACTTTGAAGAAGACATTGAGGATTTCTTCTTCTTCTTGCCGTCAGAGTCATATTCCTTGCTCTTCTTCTTTTTCTTTTCTTCCTTGTCCCATTGAGGAAATTCATATATGTAGTGGCCTGGCTTCTTGCATTTGTGGCATGTTCTCTTCTAGTAGTCACGAGTGGAAGCCTCACCATTCTTGGAGCTGGATCTTGAAGACTTTCCGAAGCAATTCTTCTTGGAGAACTTTTGGAACTTTCTCACAAGCATTGCTAGCTCTTTGCCAATGTCTTCAGGATCATCAGAACTGCAGTCAGATTCTTAAGATGAGGATACATCCTTTGCCTTCAAAGAATGAGATCAGCCGTAGTTGGGACCATAGATATCTCTCTTCTCAGATAGTTGGAATTCATGTGTATTGAGCCTCTCAAGTATGTCAGATGGATCGAGATCTCTAAAGTCGGGGCACTCTTGGATCATAAGGCCAAAGTGTCAAAGGAGTTGTCAAGTGATCTTAGTAGCTTCTTCACTATTTCATGCTTGGTGATCTCAGTGGCGCCAAGTGCGCGAAGCTCATTTGTGATATTAGTGAGGCGGTCGAAAGTGAGCTAGACATTCTCATTGTCATTCCTCTTGAATCAGTTGAAGAGATTGCGAAGCACATCTATTCTTGATTCTCTCTTTGTTGAGACGCCTTTGTTAACCTTGGATAGCCAGTCCCAGACTAGTTTTAGTTTCCAGAGCACTCAGACGGCTATACTGCCCTTTGGTCAGATGACCACAAATGATGTTCATGGTTGTTGAGTCCAGTTGCGCAAACCTCTTGACATGAGCAGCGGTGACGCCTTCACCAACTTTGGGGACACCATTCTTGACGACATACCAGATGTCGATGTCAATGGCTTCAAGATGCATGCACATCTTATTCTTCTAGTAGGGGTAATCAGTGCCATCGAAGACAGGGCACGCAACAGACGCTTTGATTATCCTTGCAGTCGATGTAGCTTACACTCTAGGTGGTTAAACCGAATCACACAGAACAAGGGAGCACCTTGCTCTGATACCAATGGAAAGTGCTAGTTATCGACTAGAGGGGGGAGGGTGAATAGGCGATTTTTATGAATGTCTTCAAGACAGGCAATGTCTTTGAAGACAGACAACCAAATACAACCTATATAGTATGCAGCGGAGGATAAACTACACTAGCCAAGCCATAGTCTAGTAAATAGCACAGAGTAAACACGAAGACAAATAACAGCTAGGTAGAGTGGATCAGAACAGGAAGACAATATGAAGCCAATTATGCAATCAGAGAGAATGTCTTCACACAGTGAAGTCAAACAGGGCAAACAAGCAATGACTTCACGAAGCTAAACAGTAAGGGAGAAGTGATAGAACCAGTTGCTTGGCAAAGACAAGGATTTGGTAGACCAGTTCCACTTGTTGTGACAACTATACGTCTGGTTAGGGAGGCTGAGATTGTATTCAGAAGACCGCGTCTTCACCTTATTCCCCTTGAGCTAAGGACACTTAGTCCTCGCCCAATCACTCTGGTAAGTATTCAAGGTAGACTTCCAACCTTCACAGACTTTGTTCACCGGCGATCCACAATGACTCTTGGATCCTCAAAACGCGACGCCTAACCGAGTGAAAGATACACAGTCTTCAAGTGCAATAAGTCTTCAGATCACGCGGACAGAAAGAGTTCAGTGATGCCAAACGCTCTCTGGGCTCTGGGTGTTTTGGGCTTTGTCCTCGCAAAGTTCCTCTCTCAAAGGCTTCGGAGGTGGGTTGCTCTCAAACGACAAAGGCCGTGCACTAACTCTGAGTAGCCTCCTATTTATGGTGGAGGGGGTGGGCTATTTATAGCCAGGAGGCAACCCGACATGATACGTCCGAAATGACCCTGGGTCACTATGGAACCGACACGTGTCCAACGGTCGGATTTCAAACACACGCAACAGCTTGACTTGGGCTACAAGCAAAGCTAACTCATCCAACTCTGGATAAGATTTACTCTCATTGTCTTCAATCAAAGACATGGAATTTTGGTTGAGCATCACGTCAGTCTTTTGACTTTGTTCACTTGACCCCACTTAATAGTTTGGTGGTTCCTCTGACTCAAGAAAGGAGAAAATGAAATTACGAAAGAAACTATGTCTTCACACTCCATAGTATTCAAGTGAATGTCTTCACATGTCATTATCTTCGATGTGAATGTCTTCACGAACCACCGTAGTCTTCAATGTCTTCATACATTTTTAGGGGTCATCTCTGGTAGGGAAAACGAATTAATGAGGTACTTCTACCTGTGTTATCCTACAATTCTGACAAGCACATTAGTCCCTCAACCATGTTTGTCGTAAATACTCCAAAACCAACTAGGGGTGGCACTAGATGCACTTACACTTCTAGATAGGCAATGTCTTCAAAGACAGACAACCAAATATAACCTAGACAGTATGCAGCGGAAGATAAATTACACTAGCCATGCCATAGTCAATGAGATAGTACAGAGCAAACACAAGACAGATAGCAGCTAGGTAGAGTGCATCAGAATAGGAAGACATTATGCAGCCAAATATGCAAACAAGGTAGATTGTCTTCACACAGTGAAGTCAAACAGAGCAAGCAAGCAGTGACTTCATGAAGCTAAATAGTAAGTAAAGGATGAAGAGATAGAACCAGATACTTGACAAAGACAGGGATTTGGTAGACCAGTTCCAGTAGCTATGACAACTGTACGTCTAGTTAGGGAGGCTGAGATTGAACTTAGAAGACTGCGTCTTCACAATATCCCCCTTGAGCTAAGGACACTTAGTCCTCGCCCAATCACTCTGGTAAGTCTTCAAGGTAGACTTCCAATCCTTCACAGATTTCGTTCACAGGCGATCCACAATGACTCTTGGATCCTCAGAACGCGGTGCCTAACCCGCTGGAAGATCACAGTCTTCAAGTGTAATAAGTCTTCAGATCACGCGGACAGAAAGACTTCAGTGATGCCAATGCTCTTTGGGCTTTGGGTGTTTTGGGTTTTGTCCTCGCAAGGATTCTCTCTCAAAGTCTTCGGAGGTGGGTTGTTCTCAAACGACAAAAACCGTGCACTAACTCTGAGTAGCCACCAATTTGTGGTGTAGGGGTGAGCAATTTATAGCCACGAGGCAACCTGACATGATATGTCTGAAATGACCCTGGGTCACTAAGGAACCGACATGTGTCCAACGGTCGGATTTCAAACACACGCGGTAGCTTAACTGGGCTACAAGCAAAGCTGACTCATCCAACTCTAGATAAGATTTTCTCTCATTGTCTTCACTCGAAGACATAGGATTTGGGTTGATCATCAAATTAGTTTTCTGACTTTGTTCACTTGGACCCCACTTGATAGTTCGGTGGTTCATATGACTCAAAAAAGAATAAAATGAAACTACGAAAGAAACTATGTCCTTGCACTCCATTATCTTCAAGTGAATATCTTAACACATCATTATCTTCGAGGTGAATGTCTTCACGAACCACCATTGTCTTCAATGTCTTCATACATTTTTAGGGGTCATCTCCGACGGGTAAGCCGAATCAATAGGGACTTCTACCTGTGTTCTCCTATGAATCTCACAAACACATTAGTCACTCAACCATGTATGTCGTCAATACTCCAAAACCGACTAGGGGTGGCACTAGATGCAGTTACAATCTCCCCCGTTTTGGTGATTGATGACAGACTAGTTGAAGTTTTCAATGGGGATAAAAATATGTGAAATTTATACTACATGATCATTGGCTTCATGAAGTTGAAAGGGCTCCCCTGTAGATGTGCATATAAGTAATTTGCCTTTGAATGCAAATGCACATTGCAGGTTTTGCTTTGTGGAGATCTCCTTCAGTTCATGAAGACAATGCATCGTGCATATAAAAAGTATTGAATATAATGACATGCACAATGAATAGTGGGCGTCTGCAAAATAACTTCATGTGCATAAGATAGGATTTCGACCATGCAGATAAAAAGCAGCAGAAAATATAGCAAACGTCCCATCTGGACTTCTGTGTTACAACTCAAAAAGCAACTATTCACGAATGAGAGTTGCAAGACTTAACAAAATATAGCACCCGACCCATATAGACTCGCTTGAAGATGATCAACCCATATGCTTCTCCCCCTTTTGTCATGAATGACCAAAAACGAATGAAGACATAGGGTGTCTAAGCGTTCCCCGGAGGTATTGGTGAAGATGTTGGCGCAGACGGGTCGACAGTGGAGTTGGGCAGTGCAGTTGGGCCTGATGCAGCATCTTGATGAAGTGAAGCCATAGCTAGTGAAGTGGCCTCATCCTCTTCATCAATGACTCGAGCAACAACAGTTGGAGCTGAATGAGTAGTCAGAATCTTCAATGGATGGAGTAGGACGCCAACTTGCTGATTGCAGAGGCTTGGAGTCAAACTTGAATCTTTCAGTGAAGCCATATGCAGTGAGTTCATCTTTAGAACAGAGCAGAGTGAGGCTCTTCCAGGCACGCCGACAAGCTTCATGTATAACAAATGAATTCTTGGTGGAGAGGCTACGAATGTGATTGACATCCACAAGAAGACTTTGCATCTGACGCTTTATCCAGTCATGATGTCGATCCTGCTTTGGATGGAGAGAAAGTAGAAGTTCTCTGTCATTTAGGACACAAGCACGCTTCTTGGGCCTTTGAGGTACTATGCTAGCAGTTGCATCTATGTTGACACGATGCGGCAGCCTAAGCTGACCGACAAGAGGAACAACAACAGCAGTAGTGGGATTGGGCACATGAATGGCTTCAAGTGGTGTCGATAAGCTCTAGAAGGCAACATAGTCTCCACGAACGGGTTCCTTGGCAGGTTCCGGATAGATGGCTTCATGAGACATATCGACTTCAGGCAAGAAGACAACATGATTGCATGTTGAAGCTTGATAGTTGATTGAAGAGCGAAGCTTAATCAGCCGCATTATCCATGGTGCATAGAATTTTTGGCCAAATAGATCAATGCCTCAAGCTGCCAACTACGTGATGAAGAAGTCATGAGTGTTGAAGCGGATGCCATTGAGAATGTAGAAGACCAATGTCTTCATTGTGCCTTCAATCTTTGCATGAGGAGAGTGCCCTTTGATTGGCCACAGAGTATGCCACACAATGTGGTAGATGGTGCGAGGCAAATACTCGAGGTCATTGACTAAGAAGTGCATTGGGTACTCAGCATCTGTAGGCAATGGTTTCATCATGCTAAGCATTTGGCTCATATTTGGCTCTGTCTTCTGAAAGATTCTTTCAAGTTCCTTCTCATACAGCTGACAACCTGGTTGATAAAGATCACCAGGAGTGGGCAGGGAAGTAAGCCTGATGAAATCCTGAGATTTGGATTCATGGTGAACATCTCCTGTCATCCACTCAAGGACCCATGTCTTCAGATCCCTATTGTAGCCTGATATGTGCATAGTGGCATAAAATTGGAGCAGGAGCTCTTCATTCCAGTGCTCCTTGTCGACGACAAAGGGAAGTAGACCAACATCTCTGAAGTAGTCAAGGGCTTCTTCTAGGCATGGCAGTCCAGCCATGGCATCACAAACAGAGGCGCTTGAGCGGAAAAATCTGGTCCCGGTTGTATAAGATGCATGAGTAATAGCTTCACTAAGGATGACTCTAGAATCTGTCAGAAGAAATCTTGGGCTTCTTGAAGGGGTTCTTGGCCTTGTCGAAAAAGGTGTTGTGCTCTCTGAAGCTTCAAACACTAAAGGATGTTTGAGTGGCAACGGTGCTTGGAATCCTTGGCATTCTTGGCATAGGCTTCTGCGTCTGAGGCCTTTGCTCAATGCGACAGTCATATTGGTGTCCTGGAGCTTCAGGAGGCATTCGAGCAGGCCATCTGATGCTGATCAGCTCACCTTCACGATTGAAAGCCCTCTCCATAGTGTGTGGAACTGGTGGTGCAACAGCAACATCCGATGTGGATGGCTGAATGTCTTCGATGGCGGCTATGGCTTCAGTATGAAGATTGGCTTCAAGCTGCGCATTAGCTTCAGCCATGACAACATCATTGGCTTCACTATTTGTGGCAACAGCAGTAGAGGCTTCGCTCACTGGGGATTCAGGCACAATCACTTCTGGAATCACACTCTGTGCAGCAGGGGGAATAACAACTTGTTTTTGTTCTTCTTCATCGGCTGATGCAGCCAGAATATCTTCAGCCTCTTTGGCTTCAAATTCTTGAGCCGTCTCTGATGGGATGGCTTCAGGAAACACTTCACGTGCTACTGAGCTTGTGGTGTGCACATCCTCTTCAGGAATGCTTGAAATGGAGACCGATGGCCTTGGGCCTCGGCGAAGCCTTCGGAATGAGGGCGACGCCTGCGGTGATGGAGTAGTCTTCTCCATGTCCTCTGGTGTTGGGGTGTTTCAAGTACTAGGGTGGTGACATGAGCAGGGGGAGTGCGTGGTATGACTTCATTTAGTGGGGTGTTTGTGAGTTGCTCATCCCAGAAATCATCTTGTGTGATTGGCATTGTGGGACTGCCAATACTGATTTGTTCACTGCTCGTGGGAGCAGGCGATGATACCAGTTTCTGTGTCAGTAGGGGAACTTGAGGAAGGACTTCATCATCTTCTCTATCAACATTGTCTTCAAGACCATTGTCTTCAGGTGCGGTGGTGTCAACAGCTAGGATCTCTTCAGTGTCATGGGCCTTTGTGGGAGCAGGCTCATGCACAAAAAATCTACGATCGCGGTTGGAGGAGGCAGGTAGAGCAACTGAGATGGGCTCAACAAGCAGCGGCTTCTAAGGAGCAGATGAAGTTGTTGGTTCTTGGGCCCTTCTTGAAGCCTTTGAAGCCTTTGTCTTTTGCTTCTTCTAAGACGGAGCGGCATCAAAAGCTTCTTGATACTTGTGCTTCTTGGCTTTAGACTTTGCTAGCTTGGTTTTCTTCCTTTCGAAAGTAGCAGACATAACTTTTGGCTTCGAGCCAGTCATGCTAGAAGGGAAGACAATGCTTGGCCTTTCTTGCCTTGAAGCCTCGGCTTCGGCTTGAACTGGCTTGTTCTTCTTGGCAGCCAACTTGGGGTCCATGCCTCGACGCCCAAGTGCCTTTCTCTTCAAGGCTTCATTGTGAGCCTGAACACATTTTTTATCATAGTATTTGAGGCGCTCTCGGGAGCCTTTGGCTTCATCACGACGCTTGAGAAACTCAGCCTTGAGGTCAACATCATCAACTTGAAGTTTTGAACATAAATGACACTAAGCTTGGCCATGTGCTTCTTGAAGACAATCTTCTCATGGTCAATCTTATTTTTCTGCTCAACGACCTTTTGAGCAATGGCGAGCTCTTTGGTAATGCAGCTTTGGAATGTCACACTGACGCCAATCGGCAGCTGTAGATCATCAATGGTAAGAGAAGTGTCTTCAAACCATTCATCGATGAAGTTGTTCAAAATGTTGGCATCAAACAGAGGCAATTCCTTGAAGATTTCGGCCTTCTATTTGCTCTTGATCAGCAGCTCAAGGGCATCATCAGCAAGATCTTCATCACTGGAAAGATCTATGACATCTTTGCAGGATGCTTGCTGGCGTAAGGCCTTGCCCTAAGATTTTGTTTTTCTTTGCAGAAGTGCGGGACAACTCTTCAGAATGCACACTAGATTCAGGAGGTGTAATTTTTAGTGCCTTCGCCCTTGAAGCTTTTGGTGTAGTCACAGGCTTTGAAGGCTTTGCCTTCTTGGTGGGCTTCGAGGGCTCTGGAGCAGCAGTCTATTCCTCTTCCTCAGCAACATCTTCAACACTGGCTCTTTGCGCACAGTGTGCCAGAAACGAGGCAAAGTCATCAAATGGTCCAATGAGATTTGGTTCAGCCTCACGACTACCATCAGGCCTTGGTGCAGTTGGACCTGGGTTGAAGTCAATCCCAAGGTCCTTCTTGTTCTGGACAGCAAAGGTCCTGGCGAACTGATAGTTGGCTTCAAACAAATCATCTTCACTACTCCATAGGCTAGATGGGTCTGTGTTTTGAGGCATTGGCCCTCTGACCATGCAAAGAAAGAAGCCTTTCTGAATGGCTTCAACTTTGGTGTTGGGGTGAAGTTTCTTGTACACAATATTAGCCCAAGGTGGCCTCACAACATTCTTGTCAGCATATTCAGGAGTCACAAAATTGTATAGAAACCACTGCTCTTCCCAGTATCTACGAATACATTGTACACGCAACTTGCGCTCTGCATATGATTCGTCAGGATCAGACTTGTACATCTCAAAAAGACCTAGAGGTAAATCTTTTGCAGTGTTATCCCGCCGCTGTCTGCCCCCTTTCTTTGCCGATTTACCACTGGCCATTGGCTTCACTAGATTGATTGGCTTCACAAAGGTGATAGGCTTCGCTTTGCTGGTAAGACAAGAACTGGCGTCAGGAGATTCAATGTGATGTTGTAAGTATTCTGCAAATGAATGCAGACTATGAGAACCAAGAGACTCGCCCACGGACATGTACCTGTGACAGCATTAGAGATGCAAGGGAAGTAGGAGAGGTCATATGAATTCTCAGAGGATTTTGTAGATAAATTCAGTTTGAAGACATTGACCTCATATTGCGAAGACATTCACTTATAGTGATAAGTTGCTTCCAGATTTGTACGAATCCACAAATAGGTACAAGTGAGGAATCAAACTAGTTGTGAAGCATAAGTGAAATAACTTGCAAATAATGAGATGCGGAGAAGGAAAGATCCAGATTTGGATGTAGTAAAACAGCTTTCTGAAGATTTAGAAATTCATCGGTTGAATATACGGTAAAAAGTAAGCTTTTATTTACCGCTCAAGAACAAATGAAGAACTGCTAGACGAGGTTGCACGGAGGCCGAGCAGTTCGATCTCCCGCGCCCTAACTTGGCGGTGGAAGACAGCTACGGCGGCGGCGGGATGAAGAAGCCCGCGACCGGCATGAAGACGACGTCGGAGAAGTCGCGGCGGCGAAGAACTTTGTCTCTGGCAATGACGGGAGCTAGCGAAAGTAATGGGGCTTTGTGCGAGACAGTGAGGGAAGTAAGGAAATAATGACGGTGGCGGCTGAGTACTTATAAGGAGGGAGTTGGCATAGTGAGATTACTCAGCTACCCCTGGCGTTACACATATGGGTGACGCGTGGCACGCATGCAATAGTTTAAAAACTGTGCCACGACCCCACGTATACCTGGTATGACGGGCGGTCGTTCCACCTTCTCCGGATTCCGGCATAAAGGATAAGGATATTAAATGTGTTTTAAAAGTTTGTCTCTTAATCTTCGACTGACAAGGACACAATGAAGACAATCGACATGTGTCTACAGAATGCATATGAAGATTTAGAGAGAGTAGGAGAGATAAGCATAGATGGGGTTCGGGTTCGATCACATTCACTTAGTGCAGAAAACGGAAACTTGAAGACATAGCTATAAGTGAATGTTGTAGCGGACAGAACATATATATAGATAGGCAATGAAATCCAAATCAAACATTTTGAAGATAAATCATGAAGATAAACCAATGTTGAAGAGAAATCAATTTTGAAGATAATGCAATATGACGCCAAACAGAAATCTTCAAGAAAGATTGGTGGTGACGTTACCCACCGTATAGGAAGTATAAGACCCAGACACGACACACAATTATCGTGGCACTCCGAAGTCAAATTCTGCATTAACATATTCACGCTTAGCGTGTATGTCTTCATGAATTGAAGACATACGTTACTTTGTGTGTTGCGCACCTAAGTCATCAACATGCATAAGCGTTAGGATGTGTGTCCAATCACAGGATATTGGACAACCTTTTCTCATCCAAGGGCTTTGCGAAGATACCTGCCAATTGCTCTTCAGTCTTGACATGAATGATATCAACATCTTCCTTCAACAAATGGTCTCTGAGAAAGTGATGACGGATTTGAATGTGCTTTGTCTTCTAGTGCTGAACTGGATTGTGAGAAATCTTGATGGCGCTTTCATTGTCGCAGTAGAGGGGCACCATCTTCATGTTGATGCCATAGTCCTTGAGAGTTTGCTTCATCCAGAGAAGCTGAGCGCAACAAGATCTAGCAACAATATATTCAGCTTCAGCAGTAGAGAGTGATACACAGTTCTGCTTCTTTGAAGACCAACAGACAAGAGATCGTCCAAGAAAATGACATGTGCCTGATGTAGACTTGCGATCAACCTTCTCACCAGCATAATCAGCACCTGAGAATCCAACTAGATCAAACTTTGAGCCCTTTGGATACCATAATCCTAGAGTTGGGGTGTGAGCCAAGTATCGAAGTATTCGCTTTACCGCGAGGTGATGTGACTCCTTTGGTGCCACTTGGAATCAGGCACACATGCAAACGCTAGGCATTATATCTGGCCTAGATGCACATACATACAATAAATAACCAATCATGGACTTTTGATCAAACTCTTTACCATTGTCGTCGGAGCCCAGTTGACCTTTGGTTGGCATTGGCGTCGTGTACCCTTTGCAGTCTTGCATTCCAAACTTCTTCAAGCAATCTTTGAGGTATTTTTCTTGTGATATGAAGATGTCATTGCTTTGTTGACAGATTTGAAGACCAAGGAAGAATTTCAGCTCCCCCATCATAGACATCTGATATTGCTCTCGCATCATATGCCCGAACTCATCGTTGTATCTTTTGTCAGTGCAGCCGAAGGTAATGTCATCCACATAGATTTGCCATACAAACGGTTCTCCATCATATGTCTTCGTGAATAGAGTGGGATCTAGAGAACCAGGCTTGAAGCCTTTTCTCTCCAGGAAGTCTTTGAGTGTGTCATAACAAGCTCGAGGTGCTTATTTGAGGCCATACAGTGCCTTGTTGAGCTTGTAGACCATATTAGGATGCTTTGGATCTTCAAAACCAGGTGGTTGAGCTACATATACTTATTCTTCAATTTTGTCATTGAGGAAAGCGCTCTTCACATCCATTTGATAGAGAAGAATGTTATTGTGGTTAGCATAGGCTAGTAGTATGAGAATGGAATCAAGCCTAGCCACAGGAGCAAAGGTTTCATCGAAGTCAATTCCCTCTACTTGTGTATAACCTTGAGCAACGAGACGAGCTTTGTTTCTGATGACTTGACCATGTTCATCTTGTTTGTTGTGATAGATCCATTTGGTGCCAATAATATTGTGCTTGTGAGGATCAGGACGTTTGACTAGCTCCCAGACATTGTTGAGCTCAAATTGTTGAAGCTCTTCTTGCATAGCTTGAATCCATTCTGGTTCCATGAAGGCCTCATCAACTTTCTTGGGTTTGGATATGGAGACGAATGCAAAGCGCCCACAGAAGTTTGCTAGTTGCGTAGCTCTTGATCGAGAAAGTGGACCAGGTGCATTGATGCTATCAATTATCTTCTCAATCTGAACTTCATTGGCCACACGAGGATGAACAGGGCAAAGATTTTTTTGTTGCTGGTCATTGTCATCATCTTCAACATTGTCTTCACGTTCAACATTGTCTTCACATTGAGTAGGAGCTGGAATGACAATTTCTTCTTCTGCCTGTTCCTCGGTGGGTATGATTTCTCCAGTACCCATTAGCTTTGTAGACTCACTAGGAGAAGCTTCATCTAGCACATTTGGTAGGTGCTCTCCTTGCGAGCCGTTAGTCTCATCAAATCGCACATCTATAGTTTCAACTACTTTAGAGTGAAAGAGGTTGAAGACATTGTAGGTGTGCGAATCCTTACTGTAATCAAGCATAAAACCTTCATGTGCTTTCGGTGCAAATTTGGAAGTGTGATGTGGATCCTTGATCCAGCACCTAGTACCGAAGACTTTGAAATAACTTACGTTTGGCATCTTACGAGTGAGTAATTCATAAGATGTCTTTCTGAAGAACTTATGAAGACAAACTTGGTTGATTATATGACATGCAATATCAATGGCTTTAGGCAAGAACTTTCTTGGAGTCTTGTACTCATCAAGCATCGGACGAGCCATGTCAATAAGGGTCATGTTCTTGCGTTCCACGACGCCATTCTGCTGAGGAGTGTATGGAGTAGAGAGCTCATGAGTGATTCCTAGTGTATCAAGATAAGTGTCGAGGCTTGTGTACTTGAATTCCGTGCCATTGTCACTCCTGATGTGCTTGATCTTGATGCCATAGTTACTCATGGCGCGGTTGGCAAATCATCTGAAGACTTCCCGCACTTCAGTCTTGTGGAGAATTATGTGCACCCAAGTATATCAAGAATAATCATCAAAAATTACGAAGCCATAAATATTTGCAGTGGTAGTAAGGGTAGAGTATTGAGTAGGGCCAAATAAGTCCATGTGTAGTAGCTCAAATGGACATGAAGTCGTCATGATTGTCTTCGAGGGATTTTTTGCCCTAGTCATCTTCCTGGCTTCGCAAGCACCACATAGATGGTCCTTCTTGAACTTGACGCCCTCGATGCCAATGATGTGCTTCTTCTTCACAAGAATTTTCAAGTTTCTCATGCCTGCATGTCCTAGCCTTCGATGTCATAGCCAGCATTCTGAAGATTTTGCTAGAAGACATACGGCAAGTTGTGGTCCTGCAGAGAAATCTACCATATACAGCTCACCTCTTTGATAACCTTCGAAGACTAGAGATTTGTCGGAAGCCATTAGCACAAGGCATCATTATTTTCCAAATATCACAATGATTTCAAGATCACAAAGCATTGAGAGGACATTAAGTTGTATGCTAGCACAACAAAAAAATACAATTCCGTGATGATACGTGTTTGTCACAGTAGGTCACATTTTCTGTCATGCATGTACATCCATGACGATTTTATGATAGAATCAAGATAGTCATACATGTGCTATCGTAGAAGTGTTCCATGACAATACCAAAATTATCATCACGGAAGTGTCCTCTTCCATGACGATATATGGCGTGTCATGGAAGTGTTTTCATCAAGGACAGTAGGGGTAGCGAGGCACGTATTGTATTGTTGCCATCGATGATAAAAAGATGGGGTTTACATCATATTGCTTGAGTTTATTCCCTTACATCATGTCATCTTTCTTAGAGCGTTACTCTGTTCTTCATGAACTTAATACTCTAGATGCAGGCAGGAGTCGGTCGATGTGTGGAGTAATAGTAGTAGATGCTGGCAGGAGTCGGTCTACTTGACACGGACGTGATGCCTATATTTCATAATCATTGCCTTGGATATCGTCATAACTTTGTGCTTTTCTATCAATTGCTCGACAGTAATTTGTTCGTATTATTTGCTATCTTGAGAGAAGCCTCTAGTGAAACCTATTGCCCCCGGGTCTATTTTCCATCATATAAGTTTCCGATTTACTATTTTGCAATCTTTTATTTTTAGATCTATAAACCAAAAAAACCCCAAATTTTTTTACTTTATCTTATGTTTAGTTTTATCTATCTCTATCACATATCACCTTTGCAAGTGACCTTGAAGGGATTGACTACCCCTTTATCGCGTTGGGTGCAAGTGTTTGATTGTTTGTGCAGTTATTGGTGATTTGTGCATTGTCTCCTACTGGATTGATACCTTGGTTCTCTAACTGAGGGAAATACTTATCTCTACTTTGCTGCATCACCCTTTCCTCTTCAAGGGAAAAACCAACGCAAGCTCAAGAAGTAGCAGGAAGAATTTCTGACGTCGTTGCCAGTGAGATCTACGCCAAGCCAAGACATACCAAGTACCCATCATAAAACTCTCATCTCTTGCATTACATTATTCGCCATTTGCCTCTCGTTTTCCTCTCCCCCACTTCTAAAATGATTTTCGAAAAGATTTGCCTATTTTTTTGCCCCTCTTCCGTTCGTCCTTTCACTTGCTTTTGGTTTGCTCGTTTGCTAAGATCAATTTCTTGCCAGCATGTCTGAATCTGGGGAAGTTATCGCTGAAAATCTTGAGGAAAAACTGGGATCTTGTTCTTTGGATCATGAAACCGAAACTCCTCCCAATTACAAAGCAAAAACTTTTCGTGTGGTGGATGGTAATATTATTGGAAAAAGTGTTATTCAAGAATTCTTTGATTGTATGGGATCTATACCTATTAGTAAAAGATCTATTCTTCTCGATACAAATTGTTATGCGGATGCCATTGTTATGCTCGTTGAAAAACTAGATAGAAACTTTGTGCATATTTATCCTGCTTTGCAAAAGGTGTTTTATGAACTTCCCAATATTAATCATCCAATAGCTAAAAAGATTGCCACCATTATCCTTATGCGTGAATTTGATTTTATAATACAAGAAGCTAGGGATATTTTTGCTTTCTATTAAAAACATGTTGAACACCCTCCGATTGAAGATATACTCCATGATAAAGAAACAATGCGTAGTTTGGAATCTAGGGATTATCAATCTTGTAGTGAAAATCTTAGGAGGAGAGTTCCTTATTCAGAAATCTCTCAAGCTTTGTACCTTGAGGCTTACGAGGAGTTTGATTGGATTACAAGGGGAATTTATGTAGGATTTAATAGGGATTGGTTGAATAAGATGATGAAGGAACCCATTAGAAACGAGATACGTGTTTTATATGGTGATATATATGGTGATGATCCCGACTATGGGTTTATGAATGTCAGAATTACCAATAAAAGTCCTTTTCATGACTTAAGTTCATCTACTAGGAGGGAAATAAAGGAAAGGATAGATTTGCTAAGACTAGTTTTAGAGGATTTGATGAGAAAAGAATTGCATACCAAAGATGACAATACCTAGATCTATGTCTTTATGCCTAGCTAGGGGCGTTAAACAATAGTGCTTGTTGGGAGGCAACACAATTTTATTTTTGAGTTTTTTGTTTTGCTACTGTTTTTGAATAAAATACACATTATTACCTCTGTAGTAATTGTGTTTTGGTGTTTTAGTTAGTGTTTATGCCAAGTAAGACCTTTGGGATGGCTTACAGTTATAGTTGTTTTGATCTTGCTGAAAAACAGAAACTTTTGGGCCCAGGAAAATAATTCTCATATTTTACAGAAGTGTGCTTATGATCTGATTCTTTTTGAAAAATATTGGTACACAAATTGCCTAGGTTTTCCTCAGTTTTTTGAATTTTTTGAGTAACAGAAGTATTCGACAGTTACAGATTATTACAGACTGTTCTGTTTTTGACAGATTATGTTTTCTATGTGTTGTTTGCTTATTTTGATGAATCTATGGGTAGTATCGGGTGGTATGAACCATGGAAAAGTTGGAATACAGTAGATATTACACCAATATAAATAAATAATGAGTTCACAACAGTACCAAAAGTGGTGATTTATTTTCTTATACTAACGGAGCTTATGAGATTTTCTGTTGAGTTTTGTGTTGTGAAGTTTTCAAGTTTTGGGTAAGGATTTGATGGACTATGGAATAAGGAATGGCAAGAGCCCAAGCTTGGGGATGCCCAAGGCACCCCAAGGTAATATTCAAGGACAACCAAGATCCTAAGCTTGGGGATGCCCCGAAAGGCATCCCCTCTTTCGTCTTCGTCTATCGGTAACTTTACTTGAGGTTATATTTCTATTGACCACATGATATGTGTTTTTCTTGGAGCGCCTTGTATGATATGAGTATTTACTTTTTGGTTTTCCACAATCATCCTTGCTGTACACACCTTTTGAGAGGGACACGCATGAATCATGATTTATTAGAATACTCTATGTGCTTCACTTATGTCTTTTCAGCTAGGCAATTTTGCTCTAGTGCTTCACTTATATCTTTTTAGAGCACGGCGGTGGTTTAATTTTTTAGAAATTATTGAACTATCATGCTTCACTTATATTATTTTGAGAGTCTCTAAACAGCATGGTAATTTTCTTTGGTTATGAATTTAGTCATAATATGATAGGCATCCAGGAGGGATATAATAAAAACTTTCATATAAAGTGCATTGAATATTATGAGAAGTTTGATTCCTTATCATTGTTTTGAGATATAGAGATGGTGATATTAGAGTCATGCTAGTGAGTAATTGTGAATTGGAGAAATACTTGTGAAGGTTTGTGATTCCCATAGCATGCACGTCTGGTGAACCGTTATGTAACGAAGTTAGAGCATGAGGTATTTTTTATTGTCTTCCTTATGAGTGGCGGTCGGGGACGAGCGATGGTCTTTTCCTACGAATCTATCCCCCTAGGAGCATGCGCGCAGTACTTTGTTTCGATGACTAATCGATTTTTGCAATAAGTATGTGAGTTCTTTATGACTAATGTTAAGTCCATGGATTATACGCACTCTCACCCTTCCATCATTGCTAGCCTCTCTAGTACCGTGCAACTTTCGCCGGTACCATACACCCACCATATACCTTCCTCAAAAACAGCCAGCATACCTACCTATTTTAGCATTTCCATAGCCATTTCGAGGTATATTGCCATGCAACTTTCCACTGCTCTGTTTTATTATGACACGCACCATCATTGTCATATTGCTTTGCATGATCATGTAGTTGACATCGTATTTGTGGCAAAGCCACCTTTCATAATTCTTTCATACATGTCACTCTTGAGTCATTGCACATCCCGGTACACCGCCAGAGGCATTCATATAGTCATATTTTGTTCTAAGTATCGAGTTGTAATTTTTGAGTTGTAAGTAAATAAAAGTGTGATGATCTTCATTATTAGAGCATTGTCCCATGTGAGGAAAAAAATAAAGAGGCCAAAGAAGCCAAACATAAGAATGAGAGAAAAAGAGAGAAGGGACAATGTTACTATCCTTTTTCCACACTTGTGCTTCAAAGTAGCACCATGATCTTCATGATAGAGAGTCTCCTATGTTGTCACTTTCATATACTAGTGGGAATTTTTCATTATAGAACTTGGCTTGTATATTCCAATGATGGGCTTCCTCAAATTGCCCTAGGTCATCATGAGCAAGAAAGTTGGATGCAGACCCAATTAGTTTTCTTTTGAGCTTTCATAAACTTATAGGTCTAGTGCATCCGTTGCATGGCAATCCGTACTCACTCACATTGATATCTATTGATGGGCATCTCCATAGCCCATTGATATGCCTAGTTGATGTGAGACTATCTCCCTTCTTTCGTCTTCTCCACAACCACCATGTTCTATTGCACCTATTGCGTGAAAGTTGAAAAGGTTTGAGAACATCAAAAGTATTGCTTGGCTTGTCATCGCGGTTGTGCATGATTTGAATATTTTGTGTGATGAAGATGGAGCATACCAGACTATATGATTTTGTAGGGATAAGCTTTCTTTGGCAATGTTATTTTGAGAAGACATAATTGACTTGTTAGTATGCTTGAAGTATTATTGTTTTTATGTCAATATTAAACTTTGTTTTCAATCTTATGGATCTAAACATTCATGCCACAATGAAGAAAAATTACATGGATAAATATGTTAGGTAGCATTCCACATCAAAAATTATGTTTTTATCATTTACCTACTCGAGGACGAGCAGGAATTAAGCTTGGGGATGCTTGGTATGTCTCCAATGTATCTATAATTTTTGATTGTTCCATGCTATTATATTATCTGTTTTGGATGTTTTATATGCATTAATATGCTATTTTATATTATTGTTGGGACCAACTTCTTAACCTAGAGCCTAATGCCAGTTTCTGTTTTTTCCTTGTTTTTGAGCTTCACAGAAAAGGAGTACCAAACGGAATAAAACCTTCACGATGATTTTTCTTGGACCAAAAGACACTCAGGGGACTTGGAGTGCAAGTCAGAAGATCCACGAGGCCACCACAAGGGTGGAGGGCGCGCCCCCTGAAGGAAATATGCCCTAGAGGCAATAATAAAGTATTATATATTTCCTTATATCATGATAAATGTTTATTATTCATGCTAGAATTGTATTAACCGAAAACATAATACATGTGTGAATACAAAGACAAACAGAGTGTCACTAGTATGCCTCTACTTGACTAGCTCGTTAATCAAAGATGGTTATGTTTCCTAGCCATAGACATGAGTTGTCATTTGATTAATGGGATCACCTCATTAGGAGAATGACGTGATTGACTTGACCCATTCCGTTAGCTTAGCACCCGATCGTTTAGTATGTTGCTATTGCTTTCTTCATGACTTATACATGTTCCTATGACTATGAGATTATGCAACTCCCGTTTACCGGAGGAACACTTTGTGTGCTACCAAACGTCACAACGTAAATGGGTGATTATAAAGGTGCTCTACAGGTGTCTCCAAAGGTACTTGTTGGGTTGGCGTATTTCGAGATTAGGATTTGTCACTCCGATTGTCAGAGAGGTATCTCTGGGCCCACTCGGTAATGCACATCACTATAAGCCTTGCAAGCATTGTGACTAATGAGTTAGTTGCGGGATGATGTATTACGGAACGAGTAAAGAGACTTGCCAGTAACGAGATTGAACTAGGTATCGAGATACCGACGATCGAATCTCGGGCAAGTAACATACCGATGACAAAGGGAACAACGTATGTTGTTATGCGGTCTGACCGATAAAGATCTTCGTATAATATGTAGGAACCAATATGAGCATCCAGGTTCCGTTATTGGTTATTGACCGGAGAGGTGTCTCGGTCATGTCTACATAGTTCTCGAACCCATAGGGTCCGCACGCTTAAAGTTACGATGACAGTTATATTATGAGTTTATATGTTTTGATGTACCGAAGGTTGTTCGGAGTCCCGGATGTGATCACGGACATGACGAGGAGTCTCGAAATGGTCGAGACATAAAGATTGATATATTGGACGACTATATTCGGACACCGGAAGTGTTTCGGAGAAGTTTCGGATTTAACCGGAGTGCCGGAGGGTTACCGGAACCCCCCGGGGAAGTATTGGGCCTTAGTGGGCCTAGAGGGGAGAGAGAGGGCAGCAGCCAGGAGGTGGCGCGCCCCCTCCCAGGAGGAATCCTAGTTGGACTAGGAGAGGGGGGCGCAGCCCCCTTTCCCTCTCCCTCTCCCTCTCTTTCCTTCCCCCCTCTTTTCCTAGTTGGACTAGGAAAGGGGAGTCCTACTCCTACTAGGAGGAGGACTCCCCCCCTCTCCTTGGCACGCCTAGGGCAGCCAGCCTCCCCCTTGCTCCTTTATATACGGGGGCAGGGGGCACCTCTAAACACACTTGATATACGATATTTTAGCCGTGTGCGGTGCCCCCCTCCACCATATTACACCTCGATAATACCGTTGCGGAGCTTAGGCGAAGCCCTGCGTCGGTGGAACATCATCATCGTGACCACGCTGTCGTGCTGACGAAACTCGGAGGTGGATCGGAGTTCGAGGGACGTCATTGAGCTGAACGTGTGCTAAACTCGGAGGTGCCGTGCGTTCGGTACTTGATCGGTCGGATCGTGAAGACGTACGACTACATCAACCGCGTTGTGATAACGCTTCCGCTGTCGGTCTACGAGGGTACGTGGACAACACTCTCCCCTCTCGTTGCTATGCATCACCATGATCTTGCGTGTGCATAGGAATTTTTTTTGAAATTACTACGTTCCCCAACACCCCTACCTTGTGGGCCCCTCGGTGACCCCCTAACCTAGATCTTCCTCCAATATATTCACATATATTCCCAAACCACTGGAAGTATCCACGAAAACACTTTTCCACCGCCGCAACCTTCTGTTCCCATGAGATCCCATCTTGGGGCCTTTTCTGGCATCCTGCCGGAGGGGGATTCGATCACGGAGGGCTTCTACATCAACTCTATTGCCCTTCCAATGAAGCGTGAGTAGTCTACCATAGACCTATGGGTCCATAGCTATAGCGAGATGGCTTCTTCTCTCTTTTTGATTCTCAATACCATGTTCTCCTCGATGTTCTTGGAGATCAATCCGATGTAATCTTATTTTGCGGTGTGTTTGTCGAGATCCGATGAATTGTGGATTTATGATCAGTTTATCTATGAATATTATTTCAATCTTCTCTGAATTATTTTATGCATGATTTGATATCTTTGTAATTCTCTTCGAACTATCGGTTTGGTTTGGCCAACTAGATTGGTTTTTCTTGCAATGGGAGAAGTGCTTAGCCTTGGGTTCACTTGCGGTGTCCTCACCCAGTGACAGTAGGGGTAGCAAGGCACGTATTGTATTGTTGCCATCGAGGATAAAAAGATGTGTTTTAGATCATATTGCTTGAGTTTATTCCTCTACATCATGTCTCTTTCTTGAAGCATTACTCTGTTCTTCATGAACTTAATACTCTAGATGCAGGCAGGAGTCGGTCGATGTGTGGAGTAATACTAGTAGATGCAGGCAGGAGTCGGTCTACTTGACACGGACGTGATGCCTATATTTCATAATCATTACCTTGGATATCATCATAACTTTGCGCTTTTCTATCAATTATTCGACAGTAATTTGTTCACCCACCGTATTATTTGCTATCTTGAGAGAAGCCTCTAGTGAAACCTATGGCCCCGGGTCTATTTTCCATCATATAAGTTTCTGATTTACTATTTTACAATCTTTTATTTTCAGATCTATAAACCAAAAATACCCAAAAATATTTACTTTATCTTATGTATAGTTTTATCTATCTCTATCAGATATCACCTTTGCAAGTGACCGTCAAGGGATTGACAACCCCTTTATCGCATTGGGTGCAAGTGTTTGATTGTTTGTGCAGGTATTGGTGATTTGTGCATTGTATCCTACTGGATTGATATCTTGGTTCCCTAACTGAGGGAAATACTTATCTCTACTTTGTTGCATCACCCTTTCCTCTTCAAGGGAAAACCAACGCAAGCTCAAGAAGTAGCAGCCTGCACCATGGGGGAGCCGGACGCCGGCACGAAGTCGACATCCATCGTCTCATACACATCGGGGGACTTCTGCGCTGTGACCTCCGCCATGAACATTGGATCGGCTTCCTCCTCCTCGGAGCTTGGCTCTAGAGAACTCGAGGATTGGCTCACTGCAAAACGAGCTTAGGAACAGAGGTCTGTGGCGCCGACCGCCGCTGTGATTTCGGCGCAGCGATCCGACATCAACATCTTGTAGTACGTGATCTTGCGGCGCACCATGGCTTTCTGGCAAACTAGGGGATGGTTGATGTGGGCTAGGGGATCGAAAGATGGGTGAATGGGCTGGAGAGGAGGTGCGGTTTTGGGGCAGTGGTGACCGGCCGACAAGTAGCTGGCGTAGGCCGAGTAGCGAAGGTTCTGGTGTGAATAGTGGTTCCTGTGATCACCGGTCAATCGGTTTTGACAGTGCGGAGTTTGCAAAGCCGGACGGTTGGAGCCTGGAGAGTTGTGGGGTGGGATGGAGTGGACCAAAGTTTCCGAGTTTCACGTGGCAGACGTCTGGACCTCCCCACCGTTCCTGCCGACGACGAGGCAGTGGCTTCGTAAATCTCAAGATGACTAGCAAGATGCCCATGCATTCTATGGAACATCAGGATGCATTTTTTTATGATATCTCGAGAAAGATGAGAGATAAGGTGAGGAGGAGTGGGGCGCGGTGGTGATTGGTGGTCGGACTTAGCGGAGGCATGGGGATGGACGACGCCAGCAGCAGCCACCATGCCAGATTGTTCTAGAGGCTTCCTTTTTTAATTACTCAACAATGAAGTTGTGGGAGATAAGGATGAACGATAGAGGTGTGGGTATCCTTTTGCAAAATTGCCATAGTTTGCTTTCTATCCTCAGATATAGACCGGATGGTCTATATTGCAAGATGGCAGGCACACCATCATCAACGAGAGTAGAGATAAGAGTAGAGATAGAGGTATGACAGCTCAGTCTCTCAAAGATGCTCACAGGGGTAGGGTGTGCGTGTGTGTTCATAGGGGTGAGTGTATACGCGCATGTATGAGCGCTTGCGTCTGTATTGCATTAAAAAAGGAGTACTCGAAGTATGCAAGTTCATAAGGAACGGACGGTGCACATCACTCTTGTCGTGTTCGTGTTGCACCCCGGCACGCTGGACCCTCCACGTCGCTCACCGAATGGAAAGCGCTTCATCTTGCATTTTTGCTCGCTTGTGGGACCGCAGTTGAGAGCAAACCGACGTACCTCCCCCTCCCCCGCCCACGTCATTTATACTACTATAAGAGAGAGAGGTCGGCCGAGTGTTACTAGTACTCCCTGCTACCTCTTGAGCACTACGTTGGTTTTCCCTTGAAGAAGGAAGGGTGATGCAGCAAAGTAGCGTAAGTATTTCCCTCAGTTTTTGAGAACCAAGGTATCAATCCAGTAGGAGGCCACGCACGAGTCCCTCACCTACACAAACAAATAAATCCTCGCAACCAACGCAATAAAGGGGTTGCCAATCCCTTCACGGTCACTAACGAGAGTGAGATCTGATAGATATGATAAGATAATATTTTTGGTATTTTTATGATAAAGATGCAAAGTAAAGAAAGTAAAATAAAAACGGCGCCTGAAATAGCTTGTTGTCGGGAGATTAATATGATGGAAAATAGACCCGGGGGCCATAGGTTTCACTAGTGGCTTCTCTCAAGAGCATAAGTATTACGGTGGGTGAACAAATTGCTGTTCAGCAATTGACAGAATTGAGCATAGTTATGAGAATATCTAGGTACGATCATGTATATAGGCATCACGTCCGAGACAAATAGACCGACTCCTGCCTGCATCTACTACTATTACTCCACACATCGACCGCTATCCAGCATGCATCTAGAGTATTAAGTTCATAAGAACAGAGTAACGCTTTAAGAAAGATGACATGATGTAGAGGGATAAACTCATGCAATATGATATAAACCCCATCTTGTTATCCTCGATGGCAACAATAGAATACGTGCCTTGCTGCCCCTACTGTCACTGGGAAAGGACACCGCAAGATTGAACCCAAAGCTAAGCACTTCTCCCATTGCAAGAAAGATCAATCTAGAAGGCCAAACCAAACTGATAATTCGAAGAGACTTGCAAAGATAACCAATCATACATAAAAGAATTCAGAGAAGAATCGAATATTGTTCATAGATAAACTTGATCATAAACCCACAATTCATCGGTCTCAACAAACACACCGCAAAAGAAGATTACATCGAATAGATCTCCACGAGAGAGGGGGAGAACATTGTATTGAGATCCAAAAGAGAGAAGAAGCCATCTAGCTAATAACTATGGACCCGAAGGTCTGAAGTAAACTACTCACACATCATCGGAGAGCCTATGGTGTTGATGTAGAAGCCCTCCGTGATCGATGCCCCCTCCGGCGGAGCTCCTGAACAGGCCCCAAGATGGGATCTCGTGGGTACAGAAGGTTGCAGCGGTGGAATTAGGTTTTTGGCTCCGTATGTGGTAGTTTGGGGGTACGTAGGTATATATAGGAGGAAGAACTACGTCGGTGGAGCAACATGGGGCCCACGAGGGTGGAGGGCACACCCTGGGGGGTAGGCGCGCCCCCTACCTCGTGCCTTCCTGATTGCTTTCTTGACGTAGGGTCCAAGTCCTCTGGATCACGTTCGTTCCGAAAATCATGTTCCCGAAGGTTTCATTCCGTTTGGACTCCGTTTGATATTCTTTTTCTGCGAAACTCTAAAATAGGCAAAAAACAGCAATTCTAGGCTGGGCCTCCGGTTAATAGGTTAGTCCCAAAAATAATATAAAAGTGTATAATAAAGCCCAATAATGTCCAAAACAGATTATAATATAGCATGGAACAATAAAAAATTATAGATACGTTGGAGACGTATCAAGCATCCCCAAGCTTAATTCCTGCTCGTCCTCGAGTAGGTAAATGATAAAAACAGAATTTTTGATGTGGAATGCTACTTGGCATAATTTCAATATAATTCTTCTTATTGTGGAATGAATGTTCAGATTTGATATGATTCAAGATAGAAGTTTAATGTTGACATAAAAACAATAATACTTCAAGCATTCTAACTAAGCAATTATGTGTTATCAAAATAACATAGCCAAAGCAAGTTATCCCTACAAAATCATATAGTCTGGCTATGCTCCATCTTCCCCACACAAAATATTCATATCATGTATGACCCCGGTTTTAGCCAAGCAATTGGTTCATACTTTTAACGCGCTTCAGCCTTTTCAACTTTTACGCAATACATGAGCGCAAGCCATGGATATAGCACTATGGTGGAATAAGGTATAAGGGTAGGGGTTATGTGGGAAGACAAAAAAGGAGAAAGTCTCACATCAACGAGGCTAATCAACGGGCTATGGAGATGCCCATCAATTGATGTTAATGCGACGAGTAGGGATTGCCATGCAATGGATGCACTAGAGCTATAAGTGTATGAAAGCTCAAAAAGGAACTAAGTGGGTGTGCATCCAACTTGCTTGCTCACGAAGACCTTGGGCATTTGAGGAAGCCCATCATTGGAATATACAAGCCAAGTTCTATAATAAAATTTCCCACTAGTATATGAAAGTGACAAAAATGAGAGACTCTCTATTATGAAGATCAAGGTGCTACTTTGAAGCACAAGTGTGGTAAAAGGATAGTAACATTGTCCCTTCTCTCTTTTTCTCTCATTTTTTTTATTTGGGCCTTTTCTCTTTTTTTATGGCATCTTTTTTTTAGTCCGGAGTCTCATCCCGACTTGTGGGGGAATCATAGTCTCCATCATCCTTTCCTCACTTGGGACAATGCTCTAATAATGATGATCATCACACTTTTATTTACTTACAACTCATGAATTACAACTCAATACTTAGAACAAAATATGACTCTATATGAATGCCTCCGGCGGTGTACCGGGATATGCAATGAATCAAGAGCGACATGTATGAAAGAATTATGAACGGTGGCTTTGCCACAAATACAATGTCGACTACATGATCATGCAAAGCAATATGACAATAATGGAGCGTGTCATGGTAAATGAAACGGTGGAAAGTTGCATGGCAATATATCTCGGAATGGCTATGGAAATGCCATGATAGGTAGGTATGGTGGCTGTTTTGACGAAGATATAAGGAGGTTTCTGTGTGATAGAGCGCATCATATCACGGGGTTTAGATGCACCGGCGAAGTTTGCACCAACTCTCAAGGTGAGAAAGGGCAATGCGCGGTACCGAAGAGGCTAGAAAATTGTGGAAAGGTAAGTGTGCGTATAATCCATGGACTCACATTAGTCATAAAGAACTCATATACTTATTGCAAAAATTTATTAGCCCTCGAAGCAAAGTACTACTACGCATTCTCCTAGGGGAAGGGTTGGTAGGTGTTAACCATCGCGCGATCCCGACCGCCACACAAAGGAAGACAATCAACAAATACTTCATGCTCCGAATTCATTACATAACGGTTCAACATACGTGCATGCTACGGGAATCACAAACTCCAACACATGTATTTTTCAATTCCACAATTACTCAACTAGCACAACTATGATATCACCACCTTTATATCTCAAAACAATTATCAAGCATCAAATTTCTCATGATATTATGATTAAAGCAAATTGCCATGCTATTTTCAGACTCTCAAAATAATATAAGTGAAGCATGAGAGATCAATAGTTTCTATAAAACAAATCCAACACCGTGCTCTAAAAGATATAAGTGAAGCACTAGAGCAAAACTATATAGCTCAAAAAATATAAGTGAAGCACATAGAGTATTCTAATAAATTCTGAATCAAGTATGACTCTCTCAAAAGGTGTGTACAGCAAGGATGATTGTGGTAAAATAACAAATAAAGACTCAAATAATACAAGACGCTCCAAGCAAAACACATATCATGTGGTGAATAAAAATATAGCTCCAAGTAAAGTTACCGATGGAAGTAGACGAAAGAGGGGATGCCTTCCGGGGCATCCCCAAGCTTTGGCTTTTAGGTGTCCTTAGATTATCTTGGGGTGCCATGGGCATCCCCAAGCTTAGGCTCTTGCCACTCCTTGTTCCATAATCCATCAAATCTTTCACCCAAAACTTGAAAACTTCACAACACAAAACTCAGCAGAAAATCTCGTGAGCTCCGTTAGCGAAAGAAAACAAAAGACCACTTCAAGGTACTGTAATGAACTCATTATTTATTTATGTTGGTGTTAAACCTACTGTATTCCAACTTCTCTATGGTTTATAAACTATTTTACTAGCCATAGATTCATCAAAATAAGCAAACAACACACGAAAAACAGAATCTGTCAAAAACAGAACAGTCTGTAGTAATCTGTAACTAACGCAAACTTCTGGAACTCCAAAAATTCAGAAAAAATAGGACGACCTAGACAATTTGTTTATTGATCAGAAGCAATTGGAATCAATATTTTATCACGTTCTGGTGATTTTTAACAATTATTTTCGTGAACAGAAAGTTTCTGGAATTTACAGCAAGATCAAATAACTATCATCCAAGAAGATCCTATAGGTTAAACTTGGCACAAACACTAATTAAAACATAAAAATACTTCTAACCAGAGGCTATATCAAATATTTATTCCTAAACAGAAGCAAAAAGCAAAAAAAAAAACTAAAAATAAAATTGGGTTGCCTCCCAACAAGCGCTATCGTTTAACGCCCCTAGCTAGGCATAAAAGCGAGGATAGATCTATGTATTGCCATCTTTGGTAGGCAATACATAAGTGGCTCTCATAATAGATTCATAAGGTAATTTTATTTTCTTTCTAGGGAAGTGTTCCATGCCTTTCTTTAACGGAAATTGGAATCTAATATTCCCTTCCTTCATATCAATAATTGCACCAATCGTTCTAAGGAAAGGTCTACCAAGAGTAATAGGACATGAAGGATTGCAATCTATGTCAAGAACAATAAAGTCTATGGGCACATAGTTCCTATTTGCAACAATAAGAGCATCATTAATTCTTCCCATAGGTTTCTTAATAGTGGAATCCGCAAGGTGCAAGTTTAAAGAGCAATCATCAAATTCACGGAAACCTAATAAATCGCATAAAGTTTCTGGAATCGTGGAAACACTAGCACCCAAATCACACAAAGCATAGCATTCATGATCTTTAATTTTTATTTTAATAGTAGGTTCCCACTCATCATAAAGTTTTCTAGGGATAGAAACTTCCAACTCAAGTTTTTCTTCATAAGATTGCATCAAAGCATCAACGATATGTTTAGTAAAGGCTTTATTTTGACTATAAGCATGAGGAGAATTTAGCACGGATTGCAACAAGGAAATATAATCAATCAAAGAGCAATTATCATAATTAAATTCCTTGAAATCCAAAATAGTGGGTGTATTGAGATCTAAAGTTTGACCTCTTCATTCCCACTTTTATCAATTTTAGCATCAAGATCTAAAAACTCTGAATTTTTGGAAAGCCTTCTAGGCAAAGATGGATCATATTCAGTCCCCTCATTATCAAGATTTATATTGAAAAACAAATATTTAATAGGGGACGCATCAATAACTTTTAGATCTTCATCTTTATTTTCATAAAAAATAGAAGAACACGCTTTCACAAAGCAATCTTTCTTAGCACGCATCCTAGCGGTTCTTTCTTTGCACTAATCAATGGAAATACTCATGGATTTGAGAGACTCATTGATATCATGCTTAGGAGGAATAGATCTAAGTTTCAAAGAATCAACATCAAGAGAAATTCTATCAACATTCCTAGCCAATTCATGAACTTTAAGCATTTTTTCTTCAAGCAAAGCATTGAAATTCTTTTGTGAATTCATAAATTCCTTAACACTAGTCTCAAATTCAGAAGGCATCTTATTAAAATTTCCAAAAGAATTGTTGTAGGAATTACCATAATTATTAGAGGAATTACTAGGATAAGGCCTAGGATTAAAGTTTCCTCTATACGCGTTGTTACCAAAATTATTCCTACCAACAAAATTCACATCCATAGATTCATTATTATTCTCAATCAAAGTAGACAAAGGCATATCATTAGGATCATAAGAAACACTCTTATTAGCAAATAATTTCATAAGTTCATCCATCTTTCCACTCAACACATTAATTTCTTCTATCGCATGCACTTTTTTACTAGTAGATCTTTCAGTGTGCCATTGAGAATAATTAACCATAATATTATCTAGGAGTTTAGTGGCTTCTCCTAAAGTGATTTCCATAAAAGTGCCTCCCGCTGCCGAATCTAAAAGATTTCTTGAAGCAAAATTCAACCCGGCATAAAATTTTTGTATGATCATCCATAAATTCAAACCATGTGTAGGACAATTACGTATCATTAATTTCATCCTCTCCCAAGCTTGTGCAACATGTTCATGATCAAGTTGCTTAAAATTCATAATATCATTTCTAAGAGAGATGATCTTAGCGGGAGGAAAATATTTAGAGATAAAAGCATCTTTGCACTTATTCCAAGAATCAATACTATTTTTAGGCAAAGATGAAAACCAAGCTTTAGCACGATCTCTATGCGAAAAGGGAAATAGCTTCAGTTTAACAATATCATTATCCACATCTTTCTTCTTTTGCATATCACACAAATCAACGAAGCTAATTAGATGGGTAGCAGCATCTTCACTAGGAAGGCCGGCGAATTGGTCTTTCATGACGAGATTCAACAAAGCAACATTGATTTCACAAGATTCAGTATCGGTAAGAGGAGCAATAGGAGTGCTAAGAAAATCATTGTTGTTGGTATTGGTGAAGTCACACAATTTAGTATTATCTTGAGCCATCGTGACAAACAAGCAATCCAACATATGAGCAAACAAGAAGCGAGCGAAAAAGGCAAACGGAAAAGAGAGAGCGAATAAAATGGCAAGGGTGAAGTGGGGGAGAGGAAAATGAGTGGCAAATGGCAAATAATGTAATGCGGGAGATAAGGGTTTGTGATGGGTACTTGGTATGTTGACTTTTGCGTAGACTTCCCTGGCAACGGCGCCAGAAATCCTTCTTGCTACCTCTTGAGCACTGCGTTGGTTTTCCCTTGAAGAGGAAAGGGTGATGTAGCAAAGTAGCGTAAGTATTTCCCTCAGTTTTTGAGAACCAAGGTATCAATCCAGTAGGAGGGCACGCACGAGTCCCTCGCACCTACACAAACAAATAAATCCTCGCAACCAACGCAATAAAGGGGTTTTCAATCCCTTCACGGTCACTTACGAGAGAGAGATCTGATAGAAGATAATATTTTTGGTATTTTTATGATAAAGATGCAAAGTAAAGAGAGTAAAATAAAAACGGCGCCTGAAATAGCTTTTTGTCAGAAGATTAATATGATGGAAAATAGACCCGGGGGCCATAGGTTTCACTAGTGGCTTCTCTCAAGAGCATAAGTATTACGGTGGATGAACAAATTACTGTTGAGCAATTGACAGAATTGAGCATAGTTATGAGAATATCTAGGTATGATCATGTATATAGGTATCACGTCCGAGACAAGTAGACCAACTCCTGCCTGCATCTACTACTATTACTCCACACATCGACCGCTATCCAGCATGCATCTGGAGTATTAAGTTCATAAGAACAGAGTAACGCTTTAAGCAAGATGACATGATGTAGAGGGATAAACTCGTGCAATATGATATAAACCCCATCTTGTTATCCTTGATGGCAACAATACAATACGTGCCTTGCTGCCCCTACTGTCACTGGGAAAGGACACCGCAAGATTGAACCCAAAGCTAAGCACTTCTCCCATTGCGAGAAAGATCAATCTAGAAGGCCAAACCAAACTGATAATTCGAAGAGACTTGCAAAGATAACCAATCATACATAAAAGAATTCAGAGAAGAATCAAATATTGTTCAGATAAACTTGATCATAAACCCCCAATTCATCGGTCTCAACAAACACACCGCAAAAGAAGATTACATCGAATAGATCTCCACGAGAGAGGGGGAGAACATTGTATTGAGATCCAAAAGAGAGAAGAAGCCATCTAGCTAATAACTATGGACCTGAAGGTCTGAAGTAAACTACTCACACATCATCGGAGAGCCTATGGTGTTGATGTAGAAGCCCTCCGTGATCGATGCCACCTCCGGCGGAGCTCCTGAACAGGCCCCAAGATGGGATCTCGTGGGTACAGAAGGTTGCAACGGTGGAATCAGGTTTTTGGCTCCATATGTGGTAGTTTGGGGGTACGTAGGTATATATAGGAGGAAGAAGTACGTCGGTGGAGCAACATGGGGCCCATGAGGGTGGAGGGCGCGCCCTGGGGGGTAGGCGCGCCCCCCTACCTCGTGCCTTCCTGATTGCTTTCTTGATGCAGGGTCCATGTCCTCTGGATCACGTTCGTTCCAAAAATCACGTTCCCGAAGGTTTCATTCTGTTTGGACTCCGTTTGATATTCTTTTTCTGCGAAACTCTGAAATAGGCAAAAAACAACAATTCTGGGCTGGGCCTCCGGTTAATAGGTTAGTGTCATGACCGGTTTTTCAATAAAATAATTATTGAGAGACCAATCCCTTATACGGACCAGCGAGGAAGAATTCCTTCTCACTGGTAGACAATATCTTGGTCACAGAAGAAAAATACCAGGGGTACTAAATATAATACAAGGTTGAGCAGAGACTGCCCAACAATTTATTACACGCACGCCGCTAAAACAAAACGGCGGATAGGGTGACAACTACTAACTCACGATAATGATGGTGGTGGAAATATCATCGCGAAGCGAGTGATATGATTCCAGGCGACTACAACTCATCGAGCGTCGGGGTGAGGCTCGAGAAGATCTATTGTGGGTGGCGGAAGCGTATACAATACAAGTGACCAATATCCGGGATCGCGCAGGACTGACTGGGACTCCTCTAGGCGTCGGACGCGCTATCAAACTCTTCATCCAAGAGATCGCCTTCGTCAACATCTGGCCAAATCAACAAGCCAGGTGAGTACTATGAAAGTACTCGCAAGACAGTTCGGACATAAGGTATAACAAATGTAAACATGAAGCATATGAACAAGTTAACCAGTGCGATCAGACATAGAGATAATAAATACTGGGTGCCAAGCGAGGGTCTGAATGACGCCTCGAGCGGAAACTGCAGAATAGTAGTACAGGTACCAAACGAGTGTCTGAAAGACTCCTCGAGCGGAAAATGCGGAATAATAATACAGGTGCCAAACGAGTGTCTGAAAGACTCCTCGAGCGGAAAATGCGGAATAATAATACAGGTGCCAAACGAGTGTCTGAAAGACTCCTCGAGCGGAAAATGCGGAATAATAATGCCACAGTCGGGCGTCGGGGCGACACCACGTAAAGGGCTTGTAACAGAAAATAAAGACAGTGCATGCCACAGTCGGACGTCTGAGCGACATCACATAAAGGGCTTATATTTAAAGTGAGAAACGAGTACATGCCACAGTCGGACGTCGGCGCGACGTCACATAAAGGGCTTATATCACAACTCAATAATACAACAGTTCGGGAACATAAATTATCACAAGCGTGAGACAAAAATAACGTTAGTCCATCCACAGGAATAACAATAAATCTGAAGTTACCACTTGAGCTTGTTCACCGGGGACAAGTTTTTCACACGGATAGATATGGATATAATGTTTACACTACTGATCATGGATACGATGATTTGGAAAGAATTGACTCTGCAGAGTTTGTACTTAACCACAGCCAACGGATTTCAGTAATCACGGGGACTAGTTCCGTCTACGGTGTTTTGGAAGAAACACGTCTAACCAGTACACACCCAATTCAACCATCCGAAGCCAGGGATCACCCTCGGCAACGTTCAAGAAAAACCTTGAGACGGGGAGGCTACAACCTCGCGTAGCATGGGATCAAATTTCTATACGCGCGCTTTAAGGGGGTGCCCCCCCTCTCGGTCCCAACCGGAAACACCCATGCCCCCTGACCGGATGACTGGCTTTAATCCTGGGCCAAGGTACCATCATCCCGGCCTCTCTATTTGGTGTGTACACGGAAAGAGGTTACCAACTTACTAAACCGCATCCTGGCCATGAGACATGTGGTAGCACGGAAGGGGAAAAGAACGGTAACGTGGCTCCAACCACGTTAACATCGGAGAAACTCGGATGACGCAAGGCTGGCATGCTACAACAGTACCACCTTGCTGCCCTTCATGTCACCACATGATTAGGCCATCTCTCATCAGAGATCATCGCAACCTTGGAACGTGCGGGAAAAGAACGATAACGTAGCTCCAACCACGTTAACGTCGAAGAAAGTCGGATGACGCAAGGCTGGTATGCTACAACAGTACCACCTTGCTGCCCTTCATGTCACCACATGATTAGGCCACCTCTCATCAGAGGTCATCGCAACCTTGGAACAACCGGGTCGTTGCCTTACAAGCAGCGAGGTATTTACCGACACTCACATGCCACGCACAAAACTTTCACGTGAACATGTAAAACATCTGTCATATCAAATGTTCAAAACATGCTTGCCTGGTTCGGAAAAGTCGGAGTCTAGCTCAGCGAAGTTCGCGGTTCCGTCACCTCTTCCGGAACCTACGGCAATCACGAAACGGGTACTAACGTGAAAACCAACACATACACAGAAACTTTCCCAAATATTTTCCAAATAAATCCCATAAAAAACTAGACAAAATTTGAAGATTGTCAGAAAAAGAATCACTCAAAAATACCTTTTTATTAAAAAGTTATAAAGGTTTCTGTCCAGGGACTTATCTGTAATGAAACAGAAAAGTTCCAGGGTTTTAACTGAGAAAACAGAAAACGCTTCGGCTGGGAATGCGCAAGCGCAAAGGAGAAGACGTATTTTGCCCGAAGGCGCCAACAGAAAACGGTCTGCGAATAAAAGAACAGAGGCTGACACGCGGGGTCCACATGACAGGTTTGAAAAGCTCGCCGGCGCCCGAAGACTGCGGTGGACGCCGGCGTCGAACCACGGCGAGTTAGCAGAAACGGAGGGTACCAAGAGCTTCAGCGTCTTCTTCCGCGTCGGTGGGTGGTGGACTCGTCCAACGGGGAGCACCACGTCGACGGCGACACTATCTCCGGCGGACGGCGGCTCGGGTGAGGATGGGGAACTCCGGTGGAGGGCTGCAAACTACGAATTGAGGCGCGGGTCAGAACGAGTGATGCAAGGTGAAGCTATTGGCAAGAGAATGGAGGCGGAGGAGCACACACGGGGGCGAATCGGGCTGGATCCCATGGCGGGTCGCAGCGGCCGGAGTCGAGGAAGGAGACCTCCTCGGGGCTCTTCCAGTGGCTAGGCGTGCTCTAGGGGGAGTGCAGGGCTGGTGGGTGCTCGAGTTGAAGCTCGGGGCCTCTATTTATAGGCGGATCGACGGGGTGGCCGTGAACGGAGAATCTCTGGCGAGCGATTACGGCGGACAGTGGATTGGCAGGTGGTTTGAGCGGCCGTGCAGCATCAGTGGAGGTTACTGGATTCGTTTTGCAGCTAAACGGGGTCGGTCTTGGCGTAATGGCGTCGGTCCACGGTGAGGTGACTGCACGGGCTCAACGGCGGCAGAGAGCGCGCTCCGCGCCCTGCGGTTCATGACGAGAGCGGCAACGGGTTCGGGGGAGTGGAAGGCCACGCGGCGAGCTCCGGTGGTTTGGGTGGCGCTGGGTGGCGTCATCGGCGCCGTGTCTCCCGCTAGCACCCGCAAAGCCGCCGCCGGCGTCGGTCACGGGGCGGCGCACCTTCTGCTGCTCGTCGCCGACGCCCGCAAGGCGCCAGGCGTTCGTGCGGTGCAGGAACAAGAGAGCGGGGACGAGGAGCAAGGCGACGCGGTGGCACTGGCGAGATCGACATCCGCTTCTGAAGAAAACGACAGCAGCCACTTGACTGAATCTCTGAACTTTCTGATTGTGACAAAGACAGTGCACTGCAGGTGTTCGACAGAAGGTTTTGGCCATGAGATAAATTTTTCTGGAGCTGTAACTTGGTGAGATGACCACTCAATGCACCCAGAGGCTGCCTGATTTTACTTGGAATTTTTGGAGAAGGTTTTGAATGAATTTCATCAAATTTGACAAATCTGGTCCAAACTTGCAGCAAGTGTAGTTTGAAAATTTTGAACTGAAGACCAGTGGATCTTCATGGTTCTAGGTTGAGGGTTCAAAGGACTAGGAGGGGAAGAAGGTTTGAGGCCAAAAATCAAGACAGAAAGTGGAGTTCCTTTGCAAATCTCCAAGTGCTAGAAAAGAAGGCAGAAATTTATTTGAATAGAATTTGAATGGAAATAGATACATGGGGAGGTTCAACTTGCTGGATTTGGTGTAAAACATGATCCAAAGGTGAGGGAAGGGTTAGGAGAGAGCATTTGCACTAAGGCCATGGCAAGAAGGAATTGTTGAAAGTGGCAAAGGACTTTCCAAAAGCCATAGTGCAAAATTCAAAAGGATTTTCAAAAGTTATTTTCCCAAATGAAAAACATTTTGTCTTGAGTCCAAATGAAAAGCAAGAACTTCCAAGACCAAAGGCAGATCTTGGGTGAATCCAAATAAAACTTTTGCCATAAAGAAAAAATATATGAGAGGGAGAGTTCTCTTGAAGAAAAAATTAAATCACCCCCCTCAAGTCAAATAAAATCTTTTGAAAAATCCAAATAAAAACTTGGGTGTCACAACACCTACCCCCTTAGGAAAAATCTCGTCCTCGAGATTTCTGCTGATCCTCAAATAGGTATGGATACTCTGCTCGAAGGAAATCTTCCCTTTCCCATGTAGCTTCATCCTCAGTGTGGTTGCTCCACTGAACCCTGAAAAACTTTGTCGTTTTCTGACGGGTCCTTCGTTCAGACTCTTCTAAGATCTTTACTGGCCTTTCTCTGTAGGTGAGATCTGGTTGCATATCAATGTCCTCATGAGGTACATGCTTTTCTGGGTTGCTCACACATTTTCTTAACTGTGAGACGTGGAACACGTCATGGACGTCTGACAGCTCCTTGGGTAGGTCTAGCTGGTAGGCTACCGTGCCTCTTCGTGCCTTTACACAAAATGGTCCAATAAATCTTGGGGCTAGCTTCCCCTTAATTTTGAACCGTTGCAGACCCCTCATAGGAGATACTCGGAGGTATACGGAATCACCGGGTTCAAAGCTGACCTCACGATGCTTCTGATCATAGTAGCTCTTTTGTCGGCTCTGCGTCCTCCTGAGTCTGTCCCTGATTGGTTTAACTTTCTCCTCGGCCTCTTTAAGCATGTCTGGGCCGAAGATACGGCTGTCACCTGTTTCTGACCAATTCAGAGGGGTACGACACCTTCGTCCGTACAACGCTTCAAAGGGTGCCATTTGCAAGCTGGCTTGGTAACTGTTGTTGTAAGCAAATTCGGCATATGGCAAACTCTCTTCCCAACTGGATCCATACGTGAGCACACAGGCTCTTAGCATATCCTCTAGGATTTGGTTTACACGTTCTGTTTGTCTATCAGTCTGAGGGTGGTATGCTGTACTGAAAACTAGTTGCGTGCCCAGAGCTTGTTGTAGGTGATCCCAAAATTTGGAGCCGAATTGGGTGCCTCGGTCTGATATTATAGTCTTTGGGACTCCGTGCAAGCAAACTATACGGGAGAGATAAAGTTTTGCCAGTCTTTGCATGGAGTAGGTAGTCTTCACGGGAATGAAATGAGCAACCTTGGTTAGTCGGTCGGTGATGACCCATATGGCGTCATTTCCGCGTTGTGATCGGGGTAATCCGACAATGAAGTCCATTCCTATTTCATCCCATTTCCACTCTGGTATCCTGTTAGGCTGGAGTAGTCCTGCTGGCTTTTGGTGCTCGGCCTTGATGCGCTGACATGAATCGCAACAAGCGATGAATGTGGCTATATCTATTTTCATACCGTGCCACCAAAATCTTTCCTGGATGTCCTTGTACGTTTTGGTTCCTCCAGGATGGATCGAGTATGGGGCGGTGTGGCTTTCCGTCAAGATCTGTTGCTTGAGTTCCTCAATGTTAGGTACGCAAAGCCTGTCTCGGTACCATAATGTTCCTTCACTGTCTGTAACGAACTCTGAAGTCTTACTAAGCTTCATTTTCTTCTTTATGCCTTCGATGCTGGGATGTCCCTATTGAGCCTTCTTAATTTGTTCCACCAGGGTGGGTTGTATCTCCAGGTTCGATATGGTGCCCTCAGAGACTAACATCATGTTGAGCCTAGCAAACTCTTGCTGAAACTCAGGCCTCAAATTGTGCTGACCGTCACTGTCCGGGCTGGGGTTTCGACTAAGGGCATCGGCCACTACATTTGCTTTCCCTGGGTGGTAGTGAATACCGACGTCATAGTCCTTGACTAGTTCCAACCAGCGTCGTTGGCGTAAATTCAGCTCTGGCTGTGTGAAAATATATTTGAGGCTCTTATGGTCCGTATAGATTTCACAGCGATTTCCCAACAGAAAGTGCCTCCACTCCTTGAGTGCATGTATAACTGCTGCTAGCTCCAAGTCATGTGTTGGGTAATTTTCCTCATGTTTTCGCAGCTGCCTGGAGGCATATGCGACAACTTTGCCATCCTGCATTAGCACACATCCGAGACCTTTTCAGGACGCGTCACAATACACTTCAAAGCTCTTGTGTATGTCTGGCACAGTTAAGACCGGTGCGGTTGTCAGCTTCTTCTTGAGTTCTTGGAAGCTCTGCTCGCATGCTTCTGTCCATACAAATTTTTTGTCCTATAATTCTTTTATCTGCTTCTTCAACTCCACCAATTCTGAGGGTGCCATTCTATAAGGCTTCTTATAGATGGGAGCGGTGCCGGGTGCTAGTTCAATGCTGAATTCGATCTCTCTGTCTGGTGGCATGCCTGGTAGTTCTTCGGGGAATACATCAGGGAACTCGCACACCACTGGAACTTTTCTCAGTTCTGCAATGTCCATTTTGTTCAGCTTTGGCTGCTGTGATCGTGGCCTTTCTAAAGCGGAAACTCTTATAGTCTTGCCGTGATGGTGAGTGAGAATCACTGTCCGATTGAAACAGTCGATGAATCCTTTGTTGGTGGTCAACCAGTCCATCCCTAAAATGACATCCAGTCCTTTACTTTCCAACACGATGAGATTCGCGTGGAATTGTAGTCCTTCGAACTCAATGACCACTCCTTGGCAGTAACCCTGAGCGATTTGCTTATTTCCGGGGGACTTGATGATCATAGATTTTTCCAAGGGAAGTATCGGAAAACCATGTTGCGAAACAAAACTCTTCGAAACGAACGAATGGGAAGCTCCAGAATCAAACAAAACCGTGGCAGGTACTGTGTTGACAGGGAACGTACCGAGCACGATGTCTGGGGCATTCTGCGCTTCTTCCCTGGTCACATGGTTCAGGTGACCCTTCCTGTGGTTGTTGCTGGGGTTGAAGTTGTTGCGCTTGGGGGCTGGATTGTTTCCACCATTGTTCGGCTTGGGTGCCGAGTCTCTTGGCTTCGGGCACTGTTTAGCATAATGCCCTTGTTGACCACAAGCATAGCAGGTGATCCCTGGACGGTATGTGAACTCCTTGTCCCTGGCATGAAATTGTCCGACGGGCCTTGGCTCAGTAGTCGTGGATTTCCTTGTGTCTGTCCTTGGGACCTCAGTCTTGCCTCGGTTGCTGCGGGCAAGAGTCGTCTTCTCCCTCTTTCGCTTGCGGATATCTTCCAGACTACGACGCTCATTCTCCAGGGTGATGGCCTTGTCCACCAGCGTCTTAAAATCCGGAAAGGTGTGCACGATCAGTTGGCATCTTAATGCTGGTGCCAGGCCGTCCAGGAATTTTTCCATCTTCTTGCTTTCTGTCATGTGCTCGTCGTAGGCATAACGAGACAGCTGGGTGAACTGACCATTGTACTCGGTCACTGACATGCCTCTTTGCTTCAGGTCATCGAACTCTCTCTTCTTGATCTTTAGGATGCTCCTGGGGATGTGTGCCCCACGGAAGCCTTCCTTGAACTCTTCCCAGGTGATGTTGTGTTCCCTGGGATGCATGTGTAGGAAGTTTTCCCACCATGTTGCGGCTGCTCCAGTAAGGTAGTGTGGTGCATAAAGCACCTTCTCATGATCTGAGCACTGAGCAATAATCAGTTTCCTTTCAATCTCACGAAGCCAATCATCGGCTTCCAGCGGTCTGTCGGTGTGAGCAAAAGTTGAGGGGCGAGTCTTCTGTAATTTAGATAACCTGGAATGGGGTTGATAGGGTTCACGGTGGTTTCCCGTTTTGATGACATGGTTCATCATCTCTTGGTGTTGTTGCTGGCTTTGCTCGAAGAGACGGCATACTTGAGACAGTGCTGCTTCGCTGTCTTGTTGGCTGGACTGACCCTGAGTGAAATTGTTGCTGGTTTGTGTCCCGTAAACCTCTTCTGGCTGATTTGGCATGGAGCGAGTCCACGGGCGAGACATTTTTCCAGTCTGGGGTATTATTTGCAAAACCCATGAGAAAAATTGTGTAGCACAAAAATCTCGCAAAGGCAAAAATAAAAAAAAGGCTTCAAGGTTTTCGAAGAAACACGAATGATTTTTTTCATGGAGAAGAAGTGCTTAACATAAATCTTACATGCGAAAAGCAAATACAAGATACAGCACTCAGGATGCGCGTACACAATCCTGACATGTTATTAAAAACTAGCGTACCACTCCGGAAGGCAGCAAACACACCAATACAAACTAGCGTACAGGTAAAACAACACATCATACAAGTAGGTATAACACGCGGCTACTCGGTGCTCTCAGTCGGAGATGGTGAAGATCTCCTTCCCCTTGCCGATGGCAAGGCTCAGCGGTCCAGGAGAATCAACCTCCTCCTCTCTAGCTGGCTCCTGGCGCGGGACGCTGCGCTGCGGTGATGGTGCGGGGGCGACTGGTGGTACAGCGTGTGCGGCAGGCGGTGCGGCTCTGACTGGAGTAGGAGCGATGACTCGGTCGAACTCCTCAGTGGTAGGCAGACGGCGAGCAGTGGCCAAAACGGCCGGTGCATATGTGGCTGAAGACGAGACGAATGTCAAAGGCGGCGCCGTGTGGAGAAGCTCCTTCCTGCTGGCAGGACCGCCCAGGACTAAGTCCATGCGGGCAGCCACAAGATCATCTACGAGGTTGTCAAAAGACTCCTCCAGAGCCTTGAGATACTCCACAACCATCTCGATGGCTTCATCTCGTTCTCCCCGATGGCAGGCGAACGCATAGTGGCTGGTGTAGGGCACATGGCATGGGAGGTAGCGGTAGCGACGAGTCTTCATCGTAGGAAGAATGTCCCGAAGGCGAGCTATCGCCTCACGGGCAACCATCTGCATGGCATGCCTCTCCGTAGGCATGGCCCTTCCCGTAAAACGGAAGTGACGAGCAGCAGAACGTCCTCCCCTGAACTGCACCACGGCTTGGTGCATAGACACGTCGTCACTGAACTTGTGCTGATAGAGTGTGAACTCCGGGCGAGCTGCTGGCCCGATCGCGAGCTTGGTGATGGAGACGAGGAGCTTGACAAACCCCTCGGGCACGTTGGTGAACACTCGATTCTCACAGCTGCTGCCAGCCATCTACAAAAGTAGGCAAAAATTTCTGAGTAGTCATGTCATAAATTTATGATGACCAACAGAAAATAGCTACAATTGCAAAATGCTGAAAAAGCACAAAAGACGCTAATAACCGATTAGCGATCGCACCTAGTGGCTTCCTACAGTCAGCCTGGCTCTGATACCAAGCTTGTCACGACTGGTTTTTCAATAAAATAATTATTGAGAGACCAATCCCTTTTATGGACCAGCGAGGAAGAATTCCTTCTCACTGGTAGACAATATCTTGGTCACAAAAGAAAAATACCAGGGGTACTAAATATAATACAAGGTTGAGCAGAGACTGCCCAACAATTTATTACACGCACGCCGCTAAAACAAAACGGCGGATAGGGTGACAACTACTAACTCACGATAATGATGGTGGTGGAAATATCATCGCGAAGCGAGTGATATGATTCCAGGCGACTACAACTCATCGAGCGTCGGGGTGAGGCTCGAGAAGATCTATTGTGGGTGGCGGAAGCGTATACAATACAAGTGACCAATATCCGGGATCGCGCAGGACTGACTGGGACTCCTCTAGGCATCGGACGCGCTATCGAACTCTTCATCCAAGAGATTGCCTTCGTCAACATCTGGCCAAATCAACAAGCCAGGTGAGTACTATGAAAGTACTCGCAAGACAGTTCGGACATAAGGTATAACAAATGTAAACATGAAGCATATGAACAAGTTAACCAGTGCGATCAGACATAGAGATAATAAATACTGGGTGCCAAGCGAGGGTCTGAATGACGCCACGAGCGGAAACTGCAGAATAGTAGTACAGGTACCAAACGAGTGTCTGAAAGACTCCTCGAGCGGAAAATGCGGAATAATAATACAGGTGCCAAACGAGTGTCTGAAAGACTCCTCGAGCGGAAAATGCGGAATAATAATACAGGTGCCAAACGAGTGTCTGAAAGACTCCTCGAGCGGAAAATGCGGAATAATAATGCCACAGTCGGGCGTCGGGGCGACACCACGTAAAGGGCTTGTAACAAAAAATAAAGACAGTGCATGCCACAGTCGGACGTCTGAGCGACATCACATAAAGGGCTTATATTTAAAGTGAGAAACGAGTACATGCCACAGTCGGACGTCGGCGTGACGTCACATAAAGGGCTTATATCACAACTCAATAATACAACAGTTCGGGAACATAAATTATCACAAGCGTGAGACAAAAATAACGTTAGTCCATCCACAGGAATAACAATAAATCTGAAGTTACCACTTGAGCTTGTTCACCGGGGACAAGTTTTTCACACGGATAGATATGGATATAATATTTACACTACTGATCATGGATACGATGATTTGGAAAGAATTGACTCTGCAGAGTTTGTACTTAACCACAGCCAACGGATTTCAGTAGTCACGGGGACTAGTTCCGTCTACGGTGTTTTGGAAGAAACACGTCTAACCAGTACACACCCAATTCAACCATCCGAAGCCAGGGATCACCCTCGGCAACGTTCAAGAAAAGCCTTGAGACGGGGAGGCTACAACCTCGCGTAGCATGGGATCAAATTTCTATACGCGCGCTTTAAGGGGGTGCCCCCCCTCTCGGTCCCAACCGGAAACACCCATGCCCCCTGACCGGATGACTGGCTTTAATCCTGGGCCAAGGTACCATCATCCCGGCCTCTCTGTTTGGTGTGTACACGGAAAGAGGTTACCAACTTACTAAACCGCATCCTGGCAATGAGACATGTGGTAGCACGGAAGGGGAAAAGAATGGTAACGTGGCTCCAACCACGTTAACATCGGAGAAAGTCGGATGACGCAAGGCTGGCATGCTACAATAGTACCACCTTGCTGCCCTTCATGTCACCACATGATTAGGCCATCTCTCATCAGAGATCATCGCAACCTTGGAACGTGCGGGAAAAGAACGATAACGTAGCTCCAACCACGTTAACGTCGAAGAAAGTCGGATGACGCAAGGCTGGTATGCTACAACAGTACCACCTTGCTGCCCTTCATGTCACCACATGATTAGGCCACCTCTCATCAGAGGTCATCGCAACCTTGGAACAACCGGGTCGTTGCCTTACAAGCAACGAGGTATTTACCGACACTCACATGCCACGCACAGAACTTTCACGTGAACATGTAAAACATCTGTCATATCAAATGTTCAAAACATGCTTGCCTGGTTCGGAGAAGTCGGAGTCTAGCTCGGCGAAGTTCGTGGCTCCGTCACCTCTTCAGGAACCTACGGCAATCACGAAACGGGTACTAACGTGAAAACCAACACATACACAGAAACTTTTCCAAATATTTTTCAAATAAATCCCATAGAAAACTAGACAAAATTTGAAGATTGTCAGAAAAAGAATCACTCAAAAATACCTTTTTATTAAAAAGTTATAAAGGTTTCTGTCCAGGGACTTATCTGTAATGAAACAGAAAAGTTCCAGGGTTTTAACTGAGAAAACAGAAAACGCTTCGGCTGGGAATGCGCAAGCGCAAAGGAGAAGACGTATTTTGCCCGAAGGCGCAAACAGAAAACGGTCCGCGAATAAAAGAACAGAGGGTGACACGCGGGGTCCACATGTCAGGTTTGAAAAGCTCGCTGGCGCCCGAAGACTGCGGTGGACGCCGGCGTCGAACCACGGCGAGTTAGGAGAAACGGAGGGTACCAAGAGCTTCAGCGTCCTCTTTCGCGTCGGTGGGTGGTGGACTCGTCCAACGGGGAGCACCACGTCGACGGCGACACTTTCTCTGGCGGACGGCGGCTCGGGTGAGGATGGGGAACTCCGGTGGAGGGCTGCAAACTACGAATTGAGGCGCGGGTCAGAACGAGTGATGCAAGGTGAAGCTATTGGCAAGAGAATGGAGGCGGAGGAGCACACACAGGGGCGAATCGGGCTGGATCCCGTGGCGGGTGGCGGCGGCCGGAGTCGAGGAAGGAGACCTCCTCGGGGCTCTTCCAGTGGCTAGGCGTGCTCTAGGGGGAATGCAGGGCTGGTGGGTGCTCGAGTTGAAGCTCGGGGCCTCTATTTATAGGTGGATCGACGGGGTGGCCGTGAACGGAGAATCTCCGGCGAGCGATTATGGCGGAGCAGTGGATTGGCAGGTGGTTTGAGCGGCCGGGCAGCATCAGTGGAGGTTACTGGATTCGTTTTGCAGCTAAACGGGGTCGGTCTTGGCGTAATGGCGTCGGTCCACGGTGAGGTGACCGCACGGGCTCAACGGCGGCAGAGAGCGCGCTCCACGCCCTGCAGTTCACGACGAGAGCGGCAGCGCGTTCGGGGGAGTGAAAGGCCACGCGGCGAGCTCCGGTGGTTTGGGCGGCGCTGGGTGGCGTCGTCGGCGCCGTGTCTCCCGCTGGCGCCCGCAAAGCCACCGCCGGCGTCGGTCACGGGGCGGCGCACCTTCTGCTGCTCGTCGCCGACGCCCACAAGGCGCCAGGCGTTCGTGCGGTGCAGGAACAAGAGAGCGGGGACGAGGAGCAAGGCGACGCGGTGGCACTGGCGAGATCGACGTCCGCTTCTGAAGAAAACGACAGCAGCCACTTGACTGAATCTCTGAACTTTCTGATTGTGACAAAGACAGTGCACTACAGGTGTTCGACAGAAGGTTTTGGCCATGTGATAAATTTTTCTGGAGCTGTAACTTGGTGAGATGACCACTCAATGCACCCAGAGGCTGCCTGATTTTACTTGGAATTTTTGGAGAAGGTTTTGAATGAATTTCATCAAATTTGACAAATCTGATCCAAACTTGCAGCAAGTGTAGTTTGAAAATTTTGAACTGAAGACCAGTGGATCTTCATGGTTCTAGGTTGAGGGTTCAAAGGACTAGGAGGGGAAGAAGGTTTGAGGCCAAAAATCAAGACAGAAAGTGGAGTTCCTTTGCAAATCTCCAAGTGCTAGAAAAGAAGGCAGAAATTTATTTGAATAGAATTTGAATGGAAATAGATACATGGGGAGGTTCAACTTGCTGGATTTGGTGTAAAACATGATCCAAAGGTGAGGGAAGGGTTAGGAGAGAGCATTTGCACTAAGGCCATGGCAAGAAGGAATTGTTGAAAGTGGCAAAGGACTTTCCAAAAGCCATAGTGCAAAATTCAAAAAGATTTTCAAAAGTTATTTTCCCAAATGAAAAACATTTTGTCTTGAGTCCAAATGAAAAGCAAGAACTTCCAAGACCAAAGGCAGATATTGGGTGAATCCAAATAAAACTTTTGCCATAAAGAAAAAACATATGAGAGGGAGAGTTCTCTTGAAGAAAAAATTAAATCACCCCCCTCAAGTCAAATAAAATCTTTTGAAAAATCCAAATAAAAACTTGGGTGTCACAGTTAGTCCCAAAAATAATATAATAGTGTATAATAAAGCCCAATAATGTCCAAAACAGAATATAATATAGCATGGAACAACCAAAAATTATAGATACGTTGGAGACGTATCACTCCCTCCGTTTTATGCGGAGTAAATAAAAATGGAGGGAGTATGCTACTAGTACTATGAGCACTGCATACTCTATTGCAGATGTTGTCAGTACTCCACTAGTAATACTGCTTCTGGTACTATTGGACAGGGAGCTTAAAAATTACTATTGGACTGGCTATACGTGGCAAAATCCTAGTAGGAAGAGCATGCGCGAGAACAAGCACATTCACGTGTTTGAAAAGAAATTGGAAACCATCTCTGTTTGAATACAAATCTAGGAGTACGTAGGAATCTAACAATATCTATTGGGTGTTGTTGAATGTTGATACTTTTTTCTGTAAGTTTGATCAAAGTAGAGATACTTTGACTACACATAAAACTTATATGTAAATTAGAAAGGATCTGAGGGAGTATATTGTATGTTCAAAAGTGAAACAAACATTGAATACCCTTTATATATGACTTGCTGATGCTATGATCACCGGTTCAATATTTTGAATCCGCCTTAGGTATCACACATGCACCCACTCGTTCTCTCTCGGTTTCATCTCGGGGTCTGGAGATCGATTGAAAGAGGACTAGGATGGGTACAATACGTTCGTTTCGCTTTTGAACATACAATATACTCCCTCCGATCCACACAGACCCCCTGGGTCATTTCTATCTTAGAAACACACCAAACCTTTATCTCCTTGCACGACACACACTCGATCTCTCAACATCAATCGATCTCGTCAAGATGTGTCGGGGCATGAACCGAATGGGATGTCAAAACTAAGATGGTAAGCGACACATAGTGGAGGCAAAGTGAAACTTTAAACGAACTGTTTGTGTGTATGCATGTCGTTATATACTTTAAACGAACCGTTTGTCTGTATGCAAAGAAAAAATATGAACATTTAAAATAGCCAATCTATATGATGTGAAAGTATATTCAATAATGAATCTAATGGTATTGATTTGTTATTGTATATGTTATTATTTCTGTCCATAAACTTTGTCAAAGTTTACAAAGTTTTACTTTGAGCAAAGCTAAAATGCGGAGTAAATAAAAACAGAGGGAGTACGCAGGGACTAGTATAGAGTTACTACTGCCGGAACATGGTAAGTTGGACCCCTAAATGCGGGCACGGACCGGGCACGCCTCAATTATTCCTTCAAACAGTCGGACACCTACATTAGCACACCATCCGGCTACTTAATCAAGTGTTACGCTTCACAAGTTGAAAAGGAAAAGGGTGGTACCGTACCCAAAACCACCACACTTGGGGCTAGGGTAACAACTTGGTATTGTACCACATTTGAACCAGGGCACAAAAACCACCTGTTCTACGCCTAATGCGTAACACGAAGCACTGACGTTCGAATTTGGCCAGGAAAACAGGGAAGGGGCACACCTGTCGGAATGATGTGGCACGGACTAATCCAATGGAGGAGCTAGCCCACGACCTCCTCGCCACCAGCAACCGTTCATGTGGGTCGTGGGGACCAGCAACGTGGCACAGCTCCCGCACCGCCTCTGGACACGGCGACCGCGGTGAGCGACATGCTCATCGTCGCTGGACACGCTCGGCTTCAGGGTGCCGAGGGTGGCGTTAGCGTTGTGGCACGACCAGCAGATCAACAACCGACTCCTCGAGGATGCACGGGGCGCCGAAGTGCGAGCGCGCTGCGTCGCGTCCGCTGAGTGTTCTAGTGCGGCCAACTGCATCCCTGGGACATGAGACCATGCTGGGTCATCTTGCTTTTTCAATGACATGTGGGGATGCATGTGAGCAAAGGGCATCTCCAACGTTGCCACGACCGCAGCTGACTACCCTCGCACACCAAAAACCCTCGTCCCTCGCGCCGTCGCGCGGTGCATTCCTAGCCGGCGTCGGATGCCCACATTCCTGCCATCCGTCCGTATGCCATCATTAAGAGGCTCAGTGCACAAGGAACCAACTCCGACGACTTAATGACACACCCGGACGCTTGGCCTCACCGGAATGCGCTACTTAAAGCGGCAACGCCCAGCTAAATTACACACCATAGCGCATCCTCCTGCTACATGGCCCCACATCCACCATGACCGCGAGCGCGAACACTCTGCGGGAGAGCTTGTCTTTGGGGATAAAGCTCGAGGTCGCCGCCCTCGCTCAAGTCGCCGCTCGCAACGCAATAACGGCGTAGCCGAACATGGACGCGACCGCACAAGCGGTGGCCACGCTGGCGGCTGACTACGGGAGCACCATAAGCCACGTGTCCTACTTGCCGACGTCCAAGGTTTCGTTGGCGCATGTGGCAGGTGAAGCGACAGACCGTCCACGTCCATTGATACATCCCCAACGTATCTATAATTTTTTAGTGTTCCATGCTATTATATTATCTGTTTTGGATGTTTTATATGCATTTATATGCTATTTTATATTATTTTTGGGACTAACCTATTAACCTAGAGCCCAGTGCCAGTTTCTGTTTTTTTCTTGTTTTTGAGTTTTACAGAAAAGGAATACCAAACGGAGTCCAAACGAGCTCAAACCTTATGACGATTTTTTATGGACCAAAAGAAGCCCATGGAGTATCGGAGATGGACTAGAGGAGCCACGAGGCATCCACAACGGTGGAGGGCGCGCCCCCCTACCTTGTCGTCGCCTCGTGGACCCCCTGACTTGGTCCCGATGCCCAAAATTCCTATAAATATAGAAACCCCTGGAAATAAACCTAGATCGGGAGTTCGTCCGCCGCAAGCCCCTGTAGCCATGAAAACCCAATAATAAACTTTGGACTGATTCTTTGTTGTATGTTGAGGGATTGTTATGTGATCCAATTATGTTATCATTGTTGAGAGAACCTTCACTAGTGAAAGTATGAACCATAGGCCTTGTTTCCAAGCATTGCAATACCGTTTTCGCTCACTTTTACCACTCGCTACCTTGCTGTTTTTTATATTTTTAGATTACAAAAACCTATATCTACCATCCATATTGTACTTGTATCACCATCTCTTCGCGGAACTAGTGCACCTATACAATTTACCATTGTATTGGGTGTGTTGGGGACACAAGAGACTCTTTGTTATTTGGTTGCATGGTTGTTTGAGAGAGACCATATTCATCCTATGTCTCCCACGGATTGATAAACCTTAGGTCATCCACTTGAGGGAAATTTGCTACTGTCCTACAAAACTCTGCACTTGGAGGCCCAACAACGTCTACAAGAAGAAAGGTTGCGTAGTAGACATCATCCATCATCATCGACCTCACGTCCACCGGCACCGCCGAGGTCGAGGACTCCTCCGAGGATGAGTAGGGCATGGGAGGCGGTAGGGCATGGTGCACCTTCACTTCACGGGTCTTGAGCCCCGCCCCCATACATGGAGATGGCAGATGGAGGACGTTGGTCGCCACCGTAGAAAAGGTTTAGGGTCGGGTTTCTTTTATTTTTCTGTCCTATAAAAGTTCAAAATGTAATGAAAATCTGCCGTGTTTGCATGAATCTCGTCCGTTGTATATGAACTTTCACAATAATAGTAAGATATATTGTAGGAGTATGAAAATATATGGAATGATGATTCATTTTTGTGTGTATAAACTTGGAAGGTTTGACCCGAGACAAAGCTAACATGCGAAGTAAATAAACACATAGGATCTACATACACAATTTATCTTAATTAGGCACTCCAATAGTACGTCCACTACACATTCACGCATTTCACATCTTTCTACATCTACGGGAACCTACGAAAGGGTTAACGTAAATTGCCTCTCTCTCTCCCCCCTGATTTTCATGGTGGTGGGCCCCTCCCTCCCCCCGATCTCCAATCAACAGCCCACATGTTTCACATTACATTAATTACATAACTAGGATTACGTAGGTGTAGCATTACTCGTCCTAAAAAACCAACTAAGCCAACCTCCCAACATATCGCGCGGGAAAAGACCCGGTCGCGCCGTATTAGTCGGGATTACCGAATTACTAGTGGTAGTATCGATGGATCGCGCGAAGCACCAAGTTTAAAAGGAAAAAAAGCGGTACACTCACAGCACGCCTGTCGCGGTCGCATTGCACCCCTCACCCGGTCGGTCCTGCACACGGCTCAAGCAAACGGAACGCGCTTCGGCTTGCCTCTTCACTGGCATGTGGGATCGCACTTGGAGAAACTGACCATGCGCCAAACTCCCCCGCCCATCGCGCGAAAATTCCCCCCAAATCCCAAATTCAACCGCCCTTCGGCCAACTAGCCAATAATATTCCCAAACCCCCCTCCTGGCCCCCCTCCACTCCATTCACTCCGCCAAAGCCGCCTTCCCCGCCGCGCCGATATGTCGGCGCCACGGTTCGTTGATGGGACGCACGGCGATCCTCTCGCTCCCACAGTACGCTCTCGTAGACTGCCGTCCTCTAGCCGCACCGCCACCGCTGGCGACGTTCTTGTGGAGACGCACGGCGGTCAGCTTCTCCCACGGTATGTGCATTCTAGACCGAGGCCTCGTGCATGTCGGAGTAGCGCTGAATGTTAGCTGATAGACGTTGTTAATCTCACTGTTTGCTGAAATAGTTTAGAGTCAATATGCTCTGCTTAAGAGGCTTCCTTGCCCTATTCTGCACTCAATCTGCTTAGCTGAGATGGCATGCCACGCCCAATTAGTTAAAATATCCTGCCATATATTTATTGTGACGTAGATTGCCATGGTCTAGTAGCCAATCTGTTAGGTGAAATAGCTCTACACCATTTTATACTCGGTCTTTGTTGTTGAGATGGCCTTCGATGGCTGTGTGCTCGACCTCATTGACTGTTGAAACAGCCTGCAATAATTTAGCACTCAAATCTGTTTGCTGAATTAGCTTTACATATATTTCGTTACTTAGATCTGCTTGTCCAAATATCTTGCCATATCTTTAGACATCGACCAACGTATTTTATTTCTAGACTTCATAAAAAAGCATATATGTTTTTCTTGTAATATCTAGTAGAAGAACTAATCTGTATGTCTAACAGATGGACAGGACTTGGATAACTTCTGCTCAAAGATTCTCTGCTGCATATGTCGAGGGGGTTGAAAACTTCATGAACTTTAACAGAGCTGAGTACGGTGGTCCGAAATCAGATGTGCTCTGTTCGTGTAGCAGTAGTATGAATTCAGTTACAAGATCCCAGTCAACTGTGCAAAATCATCTACACTTGTATGGGATGTCGGTCACATATACTAGGTGGGTTCATCATGGTGAAGCTATGAACGTCAATGTTACTGACTATGTGGAAGCAGCAGCTCACCATCTTGATCTGCCTGATGCTCAGGTCGAAGAGGAGGAGGAGGAGGAGGTGGTGGCGGAGCCAGTGAGTTTGACCAACATTGAAACAATGCTACGAAATGCTCGTGCATTTCGTGAACTTTCACTCGCAGAAGAAAAACGGTGGGCCCGCATGTTGGAACAATGCAACGTGGCTGTCACCCCAGGAAATAAGTTGTCAGTATTATCAGCTATGGTCACCTTTCTTCAGGTGAAGACACCTGAGCGGATGACCAACAAATCATTCGATGTGATGTTGGCTGCTTTCCGCAAATCTTTCCCACATGCGTCTGAGCTGCCACACACCTATAGTAAAATGAAGAATTTCCTTCGTGCATTAGAATTGGATATGATATGATCCATGTTTGTAAGAATAATTGTGTTCTGTTCCGGAAGGATTATGCGAACTTAAGTGAATGGACAAAATGCAAATCATCAAGATGGAAATATGACGATGTTGTGAAGAGGATTCCTCATAATGTTTTGAGACATTTTGCAATTATACCAAGATTGCATAGGTTGTTTCATGACGCTGAAACAAGAGGGGATGTATTGTGGCATTCTAGGAACCAGGAGTACAGAGATCAGAATGTAATGAGCCATCCATCTCATGGTAGTGACTGGAAAAGCTTCAATCAGAAACACAAAAAGTTTGCTGCAGACTCGAGAAACATTAGACTTGGCTTAGCTTCAGATGGATTTAACCCATTTGGCCACCAGAGCATCACATATAGCATGTGGCCAGTGCTTGTTATCCCTTACAACATGCCTCCAAATGTTTGCATTAAAGATCAAACTACATGATGGCCATGCTCATCCCAGGTCCAAAAAGTCCTGGAAAGGATTTTGATTTATTCATGGAGCCTCTTGTGGAGGAACTTCAACAGCTATGGAGGGGTGTTCTCACTCAAGACCTATATAGCAGCCCACCAGTTGATTTCTTTCTGCGTGCTGTTATAATTTGGTGCATCCATGATTATCCGGCTTTGGGCACTATGTCAGGGTGAACGACACATGGTTACAATGCATGTGTTCGCTGTGACAAGAATCTGCTGTCTTACGCAATAGTTAGCAAGATCCGTTACATTGTACACCGTCGTTTCCTTGCCAAGGACAAGTCGTGTCCTACAAAATACCGAAGACATGTGTTCAATGCAAAGCATGAAAACCGTGATGCGCCAAAGAAGCTGTCGGTGTGGAACGACACCTATGGGATCACAAGAATCCCTACTACGGTTGTCGGGGCGTAGGGTTGCATGAAGAGCAGGATTAGTAATCAGCACAAGGATCGTTTACCCAGGTTCGGGCCACGAGGATGCGTAAAACCCTAGTCCTGCTTTGGTGGATGTATTTCAGAGAGTTCCTGAGCTCTCGAACTAGCTATGGTGGATGTGTGGTTCCAAAGAGCCGAATCCTTCTCCAGTATGCCATGGGCCACCTTTTATAGTCGAAAGGGACTGCCACAGTGGCACACATGAGGTGGAAAGGCGTACGGTGCTACGAGCTTATCGCTCGCATTACAGGACAAGACGCATTTAATGCGCCGCTGAGGTGTCCCCCTAGCTTTATCGGGGACGGGAGCGAGGCCCGTCCCGTCCGTCGCCGCTCCTCCTCGCTTCGAACACGCGCCCTGGCCAGCGATGTGTGCGGCGTCATGTAGGCAGGCAGGCAGCTGAGGTGGCGCGGTGGTAGGGTCTTCACGAAGATATGCATGCCGCCACGCAGGCGCTTGATGAGTTGGCCTGGGAGCTGCATGTTGCCACGCAGGTGCCTGCCCAGCTGGTTGGGCTGGCAGCTGCATGGGAACGGTGATGGAGACTTGGCTGGTGCGGGCCTGGCAGTGGCCCTGCTGGCGTCCTCGGTGAGAGCCATGCCGGGTGGCCCGGCAAGGGTCTTGCCGTGGCGTGCTGTCGTCCCCGGCAAGGATCTTGCCGGGGGTCTTGTGGCTCTCCTCGGCAAGGATCTTGCCGAGGACCATTGTCTTTTAATCCTCATCTGATCTTGAATATTCCTTGTCTTCACAAAGATCTGCATGCCGCCACAGAGGTGCCTCCCGAGCCCTAGTTCCAACGTGGTTGGTTGAGTTGGAACCTGTGGGCTCCAGGGTGGCCACTCCACTGGTGTGGGCGAGCCGCCCCGGCAAGGGTCTTGCCGGGGGAGCCTACTTCGTCCTTCTGCTTCTTTGTGTTCTTGGCATTGGCGTTGCCTTGGTTGTCTTGGGCTTCGGTTTTACCTCGGTTCACCTCCCCTGTTCTGCTTGGTGTGGCCGCGAGCACGGCCCGACTGTCCGTGCACAGGTAAAGGGGTACAACTGTGTGCCCCCTCTTTTGTACACCGACAGGAGCCTCCGGGCCTAGGCCACACATAAGCGTGACACGTTGTTGGGCCAGGCCCAAATCTGTGCGCGGGCAGGCGGGGCGGTTTTTACCGCGTTAAAACTTTTTGCGCGCTGCGCTTCCCATGACCCGCGTTGAACGCGCGACATGGAGGGGTGCGCGTGACATGGGCGGCATGCGTGGGGTGGTTCCCGCACGCATGTGTCACATCGCAGTAAAGGGGCAGCGCGACTCGCACCTTCCCCATAAAAAGGGATAACCGCGGGCGCACTGTTCCTTTTACCCTCCGCACAATCCCAATCTCGGAAGCCTCCATTCGTCTTCCTCTTCTTCCCTAAGCTTCGCACTTGCTCGCCGCCGTTGTGTTCCCGCCGCCCTCTGTCTCTTGCCCCCCTCCCCCAGCCGCCATGGCACCAAAATCCACCAAGGGCAAAGGAGTGGCCAAGGATGCCGGAGTGACGGAGCCGCCGGAGAGTGCGCTAGCGGTGCAGCAGACACAGTCCGCCTACTTCCCCTCGACAGTTGATGTGTTCGAGCTCCCGAAAACCTTCAAGCCCCTGTGGGGGTGAAGACGGGGGGGGAGAGAAGACGGGGCATCCAGCCACGCGCGTCATCCCCGCCAACTGCACCGAGGCTGCCCCGAATCGGTACCCTTTCTTCGTCGACTACTTCTCCTGCGGGCTCTGTCCCCCCTTCTCTGATTTCTTTAGCGACATGCATACCTTCGGCTTCCGCCTCTTGGATTTTACCCCGAATGCAGTGGCGTGCATGGCCCCTTTTGCGCACCTCTGCGAAGGTTTCGCCGGGGTGCACCCCAACACGGCGCTTTTCCGCCACTACTTCTTCCCTTGGATTCAAACGGGGGGACGCCATCTCCGGTTGCGTCACCTGTATCCCAAGATCCAAGGGACCCAGATGGTGCCATGAAGGAGAGGTGGGAAGAGTGGCGGGGCGGGTGGTGCTGATTGAAGAAAAGGACCCGTCGGCGTTCTGCGAAGTTCGCCGGGTGCCGCCGGTCCACAGAAGCGATTGGAGCGACGTCGATGCCGACGACGAGAAGCTCACGATCACAACCACCAGGATCCTTCGGCTCACCGAGGCCGGGCTCACCCTCGAGATGATGGGGGCGGACTTCATCCGCCGCCGGATCGCTCCACTGCACAACAAAGGGAGGCTGGCCTGGCTCTTCACGAACCTCGCCGACATCATGCGGCTTCGCCCCGGCCTCGACCACAATTTCAGAGTGATGGGGCATGCCCATTTCTACCAGCGACTCTTCCAGCTCGATGTGGGCCACGACGGCGAGGTCGAGCGGACAGACAAGGTCGCGAGGGCTGCCGCGAAGGCCGGCAAGGTCGTCAAGGGGCCTTTGTTCAAGTTGCCGGTAGGAGTGGTCCCGCTGTGCAATAATTCGCGCCGGACCGACATCATCGCCATGATGCCAGAATGCAACGCGCATGGCCTTGACCCGAGCTGGGTCGAGCCGGGGGACGTCCAGGTGCAGTAGTTCTTCGACACTCTGCACAAGGGATACATCAACGCCGACGCTGAGCGGCTGCTCGTCCAGGACACCTCCCAGGCGGAGCTGGACTACATCGCTGCCAGGGCGAGGGAGGCGCAGCTTGCCGAGGAGGCCGGCAGCGCTGGTGGTGTGGAGGACAAGGCCACGACGGCCGCAGAGGAGGAGGAGCTCGCTCGGTGGGCGGCGGTCGCCGGGGAAGCCAGCAGCGCCGGCACCGAGGCTCCTCTGGTTGAGGATGCGGCCGACGAGTCGTCGGAGGAAGAGGCCGGGGCCGTTGACCCTCCGGCCATGGGAAGAGGGCGAGTCCTGCGGCGGGCCACTTCTGGCGAGCCGGTACGGCCCGTCAGGGCCGCACGGCGGCCAAAGTCTCCAGAGGAGTCCGCGCGTCAGACGAGGGCCGCGGCGAAGAAAGTGGTGAAGGCCGCGGCGGCGAAGAAAGAGAGCATCTGCCTCATCTTTTCCCAAGCGTGCCCAGACTCCGCCCTCCCCCCTCCTCCGGTGGACGCTGACGCAGGGGTCACCTTCGACTTCGGATCCCTCAGCCCGAGGAGGAAGAGGAAAACAACAGAGGAGGAGGTGGACGACGAGTAAGTATCTGGCTCTTTCACGTCATCTCTGTCTCCTCAATCTGTGTCACTTGTCTTGACTCGTTTCATCTTTGCAGGGACGCGGAGACACTGGCCTAGAGGGTGAAGAGGCCAAGACCTCGGCGGGCGGCCAGCCCCCGGCTGGTACTTCAAGGGCGCCACTGGTGGTGTTGAGCAGCCCGGACAGCAGCCCCCGGCGCAGCCCCCAGCGTAAGTTCACCGCTCGCTCCTCGTCAACATGTGTCAGGGGTATGATACTTTGGCGCTGACCTTGTCGCGCATGCAAGAGGAGAGCAGCAGCGGGAAGAGCCATAGAGGGCTACTCCCACCACGCCGCCCCCATCAACCACACCTCCCCAAGGGGTGTCCCCAGTAAGGGTGCCAAGCACTGAGCCCACGCACATGGAGGAGGAGGAGAACTTGGGCGCTGGTGGCTTCGCCTCGGCGCCAGATGTTGGCGGGGAGGGGACTTCTGCTTCCCAGCCCGGGACCGGTAAGTCTCTGGCCTTTTGTCCCTGCTTCTTCTCTTCTTTTTGAATCTTTGATCTTGGCTCTACCCCACCCTCTTCTTGATATCCAGATCCTCTCTCGGCGGACCGGGAGGACCTGGACACCGTCATCGAGGACGTGGCCAAGGACGCCGCGGCGGAGGCCGAGAAGACCGCCGCCGAGGAGGCCGCCAGGGGCACTGCGGAGGACGCCGCCAAAGGGCCTGCCAGGGATGCCGGCAAGGCTACCGCCGAGGAGGCCGGCAAGGGGCCTGCGGGAGAGGCTGGCAAGGCCGCTGCCGAGGAGGAGGTGGTCGATGACCAGCCTTCCTCCTCCGCTGCCTCTGGCTGCCGAGGAGGAGGTGGTCGATGACCAGGTGAGCGACAATCTCTTCGTCCACCTCCCAGGCGCGTTGAGCACCAGGGCTCCCATCGATGGGGAGGTGTTTGACAACGAGGTGCTCGCCGCCGTCAGGCTTGAGATCGTTGACGAGCCGAGCGCTGGTGGCGACGGCTCCCAGGAAGAGCGGCTCCTCCACGCCATGGGCGCCAGCTTCCGGAAGCTCCAGGCGTTCCACCGTGCCTGCCTAGACAAGGCTAAGTCCAGGATGGCGGTGGCGGAGAAGGCGGAGGCGGACCTCCAGAAGCGCATCGCCGAGACGCAGGACTGGTTCCGCCAGGCTCACTAGGAGTTGAACACCGCCGAGGGCGAGCTGGCCAAGCGCGACGTGGAGCTCATCATGAAGCTGGCCGACATCGAGAAGGCCCAGGAGATGGCGGAGGGCTTGGCCACGGCAGCCGAGGCCGCCCGGACCCAGCACCAGGCCGCGCTGAACTCCCAGGAGGAGGACCTCGGCAAGCGTTAGGCGGACCTTGACGCAAAACTCCGCGCCAAGGACAGGGAGGTGGAGAAGCTTGTCAAGAAGCGGACCCAAGAGCTGGAGCAGAGGCACAGGGAGGCGCTCGATGCCCAGGCTCTAGTTCACGCCGGCAAGGTGAAGGAGCTGGAGGTCGAGCGGGACGGGCTGAAAGACCAGGCCCTGAAGCTGACCCAGGAGAAGGACACGCTCAACGTCGCCCTGACGGAGGCGCAGGGCGCGGCCGTCAGCAGGGCCGAGGAACTCTCCGAGGCCAACAAATCCATCAAGGACCTCAGGCTGAAGCTAGAGGGCCTTGAGGGACCGCTCACAGAGGCCAAGGCCCGGGAAGGGGCCCTGGCCAAGGAGCTAGAGACCGAGAAGCAGCTGCGGAAGAACGAGGCCGCCGAGCACAAGGATTCCGCGGAGGGCGTGAACCGCTGGATCGGCCGTCTCGAGGACGTCGCCGGCAGGATCACCGCGCAGCTAGCCGCTATGGGGATGCCAAATGTGAGGTACGCCCAGAGCGCAGCGGGACCACCAACGCCAAGCTGACTCTGTTCTTCGAGTGCGTTCTCGGGGCCCTGGAGCAGCTTCACGCCAACTGGGTGGCCTCGCTAGCCGACGAGGCCCGGAGGCTTTGCCAGGGCGCCATGACCAAGGTTCTCACCAAGGTGGCATACTGGTACCCCGACCTCGACTTCGACGCCGCGCTGGAGAGCTTGCCGGAGGATACTGACCTCGCGCCGCTCAGGGAGCGCATCAAGCCCATCATCAGCGGTGTCGGCGGAATTCTGAGGGTGGAGGGCCAGCGCCGGGATTAGGCACCCCGTTTCTTATCGTCACTGCAGGTTCATGGCCAAGACAATTTCTATCTTTAGTTAGAACCGCAGCAACAATTTGATGTAACATAACTCTGCAGTACTTTGATATTATGCATGTTATTTTCCTGTTCGACCTTTCTCTGTATGTCCACCCTACGTTTATCAGGTAGGCTTGCCGGCGCGTAAACCCAGGGCGGCATCTTGAGGACGGATCCCCATTGGCCTGCCGTGTGTGCTTGCTGCCGGGCGAACCACCTTACCGCCCTTAACGCGGCCGCCCGAACTGTCGAGCTTGACTCGAGTCAGAATCGAGAGCGTTGCCAGGTGCGGAAGGCTACCCCGCCACTTTCGACGCGGCCGTTTGAGCTGTTGAGCGGACTCGAAACGGAACAAGGGTGTTGCCAATCGCGGGAGGGCCCCTCTGTGTGCAGGTTTCCCATACATAGGCAGGATCTCCGAGGAGGATAACCTTATATAAAAGGAGGAAATAACTCAAGGCTTTGAATGACTTAGCTTTTCTGTTGCCGCGCTACCGCCCTTCACGCGTGCGCGGGCGGCGCCGTTTTCTCCTAGCCGTCTTCTCCTTTTAGAAGCCATGGCGATGAAGAACCGCTAGGCTAACTACTAGACCAGATTCTCACAATTGCGCCCCCTACCTGGCGCGCCAAAGATGTCGGTGTGGAATGACACCTATGGGATCACAAGAATCCCTACTACGGTTCCCGGGGCGCAGGGTTGCGAGAAGAGCAGGATTAGTAATGAGCACAAGGATCGTTTACCTAGGTTCGGCCCGCGAGGATGCGTAAAACCCAAGTCCTGCTTTGGTGTATGTATTTCAGAGAGTTCTTGAGCTCTCGAACTAGCTATGGTGGGTGTGTGGTTCCAAAGAGCCGAATCCTTCTCCCGTACACTATGGGCCTCCTTTTATAGTCGAAAGGGGCTGCCACAGTGGCACACAGGAGGTGGAAAGGCGTACAGTGCTACGAGCTTATCGCTCGCATTACAGGATAAGACGCATTTAATGCGCCGCTGAGGTGTCCCCCTAGCTTTATCGGGGACGGGAGCGAGGCCCGTCCCGTCCGTCGCCGCTCCTCCTCGCTTCGACGCGCGCCCTGGCTAGCGATGCGTGCGGCGCCATGTAGGCAGGCAGGCAGCCGAGGTGGCGCGATGGTAGGGTCTTCACGAAGATCTGCATGCCGCCACGTAGGCGCTTGATGAGTTGGACTGGGAGCTGCATGTTGCCACACAGGTGCCTGCCCAGCTGGTTGGGCTGGCAGCTGCATGCGAACGGCGGTGGAGACTTGGCTGGTGCAGGCCTGGCAGTGGCCCTGCTAGCGTCCTCGGTGAGAGCCTTGCCGGGTGGCCCGGCAAGGGTCTTGCCGTGGCGTGATGTTGTCCCCGGCAAGGATCTTGCCTGGGTTCTTGTGGCTCTCCTCGGCAAGGATCTTGCCGAGGACCGTTGTCTTTTAATCCTCATCTGATCTTGAATATTCCTTGTCTTCCCAAAGATCTGCATGCCACCACGGAGGTGCCTCCCGAGCCCTAGTTCCAACGTGGTTGGTTGAGTTGGAACCTGTGGGCTCGAGGGTGGCTCACTCCACTGGTGTGGGCAAGCCGCCCCGGCAAGGGTCTTGTCGGGGCTGTTGAGGCTGCCCCGGCAAGGGTCTTGCCGGGGGAGCCTGCTTCGTCCTTCTGCTTCTTTGTGTTCTTGGCCTTGGCTGTCTTGTGCTTCGGTTTTACCTCGGTTCACCTCCCCTGTTCTGCTTGGTGTGGCCGCGGGCGTGGCCCCGACTGTCCGTGCACAGGTAAAGGGGTACAAATGTGCGCCCCCTCTTTTGTACACCGACAAAAGCTCACCGCCAATGAGTTGCAAGTGGAATTAGAGAAGGTCAGGCATATTACACCAGGAAACCTTGCTGATAATGGTAGCGGGAAAAGGAAGTGTGGCAGGGTAGAAGAGAGATTATTGTTTACCCGCAGGTCCACTTTGTGGGACAAGGAGTATTGTAAAGATTTGGATCTGCGACATAATCTTGATGTGATGCACATCGAGAAGAATATATGTGACAGCATTATCGGGACACTTCTTAATATTGAAGGCAAGATGAAAGATACCTTAAAATCAAGGATTGATTTGACACACCTGGGTATCAGAAAGGATTTGCAGGTGGAAGATGAAGGTAAACCACGGGATATGGCACCAGTTGTGTACGTCTTGGACAAGGTAAAAAGAAAAGAATTCTGCAAGGTCCTATCATGTGTGAGATTCTCACATGGATTTGCTTCCAACCCTGAAAGGAGAGTCAGTGCAGATGGAAAGAAGGTACATGGATTGAAAACTCATGACTGCCACATCCTACTTCAAAGGGTTTTACTCATTATCCTTAGAGGATTGGGCCGCCCTGACTTATACAGAGCAGTTGCAGAGTTGGGACAATTCTTCAGGGAACTCTGTAGTAGAAATATCAGGATAGATGCTTTGGAGCATCTTAGAGACAAGATACCAACTATCCTATGCGATCTTGAGAAGATATATCATCCAACCTTCTTTGATGTGATGGTGCATTTGGCTGTTCATCTACCTGATGAGGCACTACTTAGAGGTCCAGTATAGTATGGTTGCATGTACCCTATAGAAAGGTGGCTAGGCACTTTCAAGGGCTATGTTAGGAACAGAGCTAGACCTAAGGGTTCAATTGCAGAGGCCTACATTGCTACAGAAGCATTGACATTCTGCTCAAAATACATTGAAACGGCTGATGAGCTTAGCAAAGAGGTGGGTGAAGAAAATCTCGAGCTCAATGTTTTCGATTGTTCTATTCGAGTTACAGGGAACAGTCGACAAGACGACAAACCTAAAGATTTGGACAAAATGGTTTTGTATGTATTGAATAATTGTCCTGAGATTCTACCTTATATCGAGTAAGTGCTAAGTACTGCAGCTTATACATCGTAATCTACTAAATTTGCAGCACATTCTTATATATTTAGATGTTTGACGCGATCACTATGTTTTGCAACATCTAAAAAAAGGAGTTACTGCCGCAAAATCCAAGAAACGTTGACAAACTAGTTATGGCGGGATTTGTGAAATGGTTCAAGAGCCATGTACGCTTTTGAATTGCACTATCGGTTTTTTAATATATTGAGAAGATGATCAGCTTGTCTATTTTCTAACCATAGGTTAAGAAGATGTGGGAGGATGGGCAGGCAGTTAATGATGCCCTTTACGCACTAGCAATGGGTCCTGATACTCGGGTAAGACATTATGAATCTTACATTGTTGGAGATGTGTGCTACAACACCCTTGCACACGACAAAGGCAGGAAGACACAAAACAGTGCCATCATGAGCACGGATAAGTACGGCGAAGTGACAACTAAAATTTATGCTAACATAACAGACATTGTTTTGTTGCAGTATATCTCTAGTTTCGAGGTTCATCGGTGTGTGGTTCTATTGTGCTGTCATTGGTACAACCTGTTTTCCAGGATCGCAAAACCCAGAGCTGATGATTATTTCAAATCCACCAATGTCAAGGCGGCGTACCAGACCTACGAGCCTTTTATTTTAGCAAATCAAGCAACACAGATATTTTTCTTGGAAGACACATTTGCACGTAGAGATGACTGGAGAGTATTGCAAAGGTTTGAGCAGAGGAATTCATTTAATGAAGTTGCACAACAAGATGATGCTTACACTACTCTTGATCTAGAAGATCCCACAGATGCTCCTAATATCTTTGAGAACCATCACGTCAATGACGCCGGCGAAAAGATTGCCTATCGGGCTGTGGACGTACGAGAGTTGATCAATAAGAAGCCAACTTTTGAGGCATTGAGGATGAACAAGAAGATGACACTGGGGGGAATTATGATTCAGACTGATACACATGGCGAAGATGTTGACGCTGCTGCTGCGGATGATGATTAGATTGCTTTTGTCGCATTTGCCTGTGAGAAGACATTTTTTATCTACTATGTGAAATTGTGTTTGCTATGATAACTGAACCCTGATGAAGTTGTTGTTTAGTATTTTGCTGTGAGAACATCACCTATTATGTATGTTGATTTGTGTGGTGATTGTATGGCGACTAAAACATTATGACATTGTTGTTTAGTTGTACTCATATTTGGCTGTGAAAGTTGTATTTAATGACATAGGTTGCTGTTGGACTGTAATTTTCTCGACGTCTTCGAATGGGAACAAAGCTGACCCAACAGGGCCTCTGCTGATTTATTTATTTATTAGAAAAAGGGCCTATGCTATTTATTTATGTATGAGCAAAAGGGGATACCCCCCGATTTCCGTTAATAGAAATCATTATATGTTCACAACACTACGCACAGCCTGCTAAACAGGTTTCATTCATTAGTAGTTTCAGCAAAGTGCTCATGTCATAGCCACTGAATACATCACGAGTGCTACATACACTGCAAATAAGGAGATAATCATCCTACAGAGCACATCCATTTTGCCCATTATCTTCACAAGCTCTTTCATCTCCTCATTGTTGTCAAGGCCGTTCAGCAGCTGTTGCTTGGCCATGATTTGAGGAACTGCATCTTTAACCTTCTACTCTGCATCTTCCTCTTTTATCATTCCTTCAGTTACTTGTCCAACACCCCAACTTGCTGGTATTGGGACTCCTTGGCTAACCAAATAATCAGTGTAGTTGCATTCCCCCACATCAGCAACTTCCCAGAAATACAAATCACACAAATCTTCCCTTTTCTGCTCGATTCAAATTGGAAGATCATCAACCAAACAATTAAAAGAATCAGCAACTGAAAGCAGTGGAACAACACTTAAACATATTATTACCCCATGATTCGGGCATTTGTAGAAGACTCGGCCAGGGTTGAGGATTGTGGTTGAGACGCGACGGATGAGTCTGCGTGATTTGCAGCAGTGGCACCACACCAACAGCAGCGGGTTGCTTTGAGCAACCGGCTGCGGTGTGTGTGCTGGCGGGGGTGTGATGAGACCCACACGCGATGGTACGGGTGGTGATTTGGTGCATATCTGGTTGTTCCCTACTGAAGAGCAGCTGGACGAGCCGCCAGCGGACATGGTTGTTGCGGCGAGAGCTTCTGATGCTAGGCAAAGTAAGTAGAGAAGAGGAGAAGCGAACGTTGGATATGCCAGTTTCATTACTTGCAGAGTAGCATAGCACCATATATAGTCATAGTCTAGGTTTGGATGCGAACCAGCTACAGGAGCATGTCTCTCTTTTTTCTAAAACTCAGCAACGTCTCTTTACTGGTACACTAGCTTGTTTTGTACACCTTCTCACGTCTTTGATTTCCTTTTTTTGTGAGGAAGGAAGGAGGAGAAAATTGAGGGTTCCTGGGACTCGAACCCAAGACCGCTCGGTTGAAAACCAAGGGTGCTAGTCACTTATGTGGTGAACGTTCCCTAGGAGGAGGACGGCAGGCGAACGTATTTTCCTCGCAGTTTTAGTTGCGATGCAAGATCAAACGATCGCAGTTTCGGGAATGTTATCTGGCGAACGAGCCCAGTTTTTCTTTTCTTCCTATATATAAAAAAAGTATGCTACATGGTGTCCGCTTAGTCAACAAATGATTGTGCCAACCTTGACCGTTGGAATGACATTCAACATCTGTCGTGTTTCTTTAGTCTCTTCTTCCTCCAGCCACCAAAGCCAAACCAACGCCGGCGGGACCGCCTGCTCCCGCCTCCCATGGCTAGCTGTGCTGCCGCGCATGCATCATGGCCACATCGCACCCTAAAACTCTGCGCATCTTCCCCGGCTACTGTTTGTTCCCGTCTGAGGCCTCACCATCGTCCTCCGCCTTGGTTTGCTCGCCGCGGCACCACCCTCCGGTGTTGTCAACATGGTCAGCAACCGAGAGGAATAAGGAGATCATGTACATGGTGAGGATGACAGTAGGGACCCACCAGAATCATGGAAGTAGCCAAGCAAGTGCCTCCTTTATTACAAAAAAAGGGTTCCTCCTGATGGTTTCCTGACATCTGGATCGCACGCCACTGTCAACGTAGTCAATAAGCGAGATAACTACACAAGGGGTGGCAGACACCCGGGACCCAGCAGTGCGCGCAATATTTTATTTTTTGTTTTTTGTTTTCAGGACGGAGAAGGGTATCAACTGGGTTGTGCGGGAGTTGTGGCCCATCTATCCCATGCTTTTATTTCATATGTTTGCCACATGACCAGCCCAGTTTTTTTTCCTATTTGAAAATAGCTAGCCCAGCTATTTTGTTTTTTGCAAAATAACCAACGTAGGCCTACTTGCTTTTCTGCGCCCTGCTGGGCCGGAAATCTTTCAAGACGAGGATGGATGCATTCGGGCTTGCCCAGAAAATGGGCTATAAGTAATAAGAAATGAGCTATAAGTAATGAGAAATCGGCTATAAAATGGAAAAATACAGCAAAGAGGCAATTAGTTCCAAAATACTTTTTTCTTTTGGATTTTTATATTTTAAATTTCATTGTTTTTGTGCGGGTAAAATTTCATTGGATTTAAATTAAGGTATGTTTAGTTTTTAAATTAATTTGAATTTTGCTAGAAATTTCGTGTTGTATTTTGTTTGGGACATATTTGGAGCCTGACTTGTGGGTCTACTAGGTTGACGTCTACGAAAGTCTTTGCCAACTTAGTCCACAAAGGATTCTAGCAGCAGTGACCGTTGGATGTTAATCCAATGGCCGTGCTGCTTCTTCAATATCTGATCTTCTTGCTCCAGCTGCCCAAACTAGTGCCGGTGGGACTACCTGCTCCTGCCTCCCGTGGCCGGCAGTGCTGCCGCATAGGCCGCACCACCTCACCCTACTCCATCACTGGCCAGGCCATTCCTCTACTCACCCACACCTCATGTTATTCTCCCGCGACGGCAGCCGAACTAGTAAACCCTCATACTCCCCACCATGTGGGCAACCACTGCCGAGTCTTCCCCGGCTCCGGGTCGTTCCCTTCCTAGGCCTCGTCGTCGCCCACCGCCCTGGTGCTCTCGGCGCCGCGTGGTCAACGTGGTCAATGAACGAGATCCATCGGAAGAGGACTATACGAGGAGAGGCTGACAGCTGGTTCCACGGCCGCACGCAAGGAAGTGCCTCCTTATTTCACACAAAATAATGATTCCTCCACCTCACAGCAGGGACCCACCAGAAGGGCCTCCGTATTTCGCGAAAAAAATGTTCCTACCACTGACAGCTCGGACCCACCAGCTATATCTTTGCACGGAAGGAAGTGCCTCCTTATTACGCACACAAAAATGAATACTCCCCCTGCTATCTGGGACCCACCATAGTTGGAGGCTGACTTGTGGGCCTACTAAGTTAACGTGGACGGAGGGCTTTGTCAACTTAGTCAATATGAATGATTCTAGCTCCTGTGACCGTACGATGTCCATCCAACGGTTGTAGTGCTTCTTCAACCTCTGGTCTTCTTGCTCCAGCCGCCCAAACCAGTGTCGGTTGTGCGGCCTGCTCTTACCTCCCGTGGCCGGCTCTGCTGCCGCGCAGGCCTCACCGCCCCATCGTACTCCCATCACTAGCCTGGCCATCCCTATACTCACCCAGACCTGCTGTCATTCTCTGGCGAAGACACCATCACACTTCAGCCCAACCAGTAAACCCGCGTACGCCCCTTCGCGTGGGAACCAACTACCGAGTCTTCCCCGGCTCCGAGTCATTCCCTTCCTAGGCCTCGCCGTCATCCACCGCCTTGGTGCTCTTAGTGCGGCGTGGTCAACGTGGTCAAAGAATGACTTACATCACAAGTGGACTGTACATGGAGGGGCTGACTGGTGTGTCCACGGCCGCAGCAAGGAAGTGCCTCCTTATTACGCGCAAAATAATGATTCCTCCACCTGACAGCAGGGACCTACCGGAAGGGCCTCTGTATTTTGGCTTAGTTGTATTTTGCAAAAAAAATGTTTTCTCCCCTGACAGCTGGGACCCACCAACTATATCTTCGGATGCAAGGAAAGTGCCTCCATATTAGGCGTGAAAATAAATGAATCCTCCCCCTGACAGCTCAGACCCACCATCAATATCTTCACACGCAAGGAAGTGCCTCCTTATCCTCCCTGACAGCCGGGACCCACCTAGTCGAAGCATACATGGCGTTGTCGCGAACGTATACGTACATACTGGTCGATCGGTCTCTCTACAACAATGAACCGTGGCTGAGCAAGCAGCGGCACGTGTAGTAGTAGAGCCCACGACGTAGTAGTTCATGCAGTCCCTTCTAAACCGTGTACACGTACGTACATCCACATGCCAAAAAATACGTCCACATACGTACATACGGGCGGGGTCTCGAACGCGTACTCGCGCATACGTACGGTGAGGGCTCGTGTACATGGAGAGGCAACAGACGGCAGTAATGGCATCCTGTTCATTGGGCAGCCAACCGGCTGGGTCGGAACAAAGAAACAACATCTTATTCATTGGGAGGCAACAGATTGGGTCGGAATGCGTCCTATTCAACGGGAGCCAACCGGCTTGGACGGAATAGCCGAAACAAGGTCTGGCGTACTGCAGTACGGAGGAAACGGCCTTCTGTTCAACCGGCTATGGTCAAAATGGCATCCAGTTCATCGGGAGGGGTGTGGTGTACCGGAGTATGGAGGAAACGGCCTTCTGTTCGACCGGCTACAGTCGAAACGGGGGTCGTGTTCATCGGGAGGGGTGTGGCGTACCGCAAAACGGAGGAAACGGACTTGTATTAGAGTGCTACGGTCGAAACGGGGGTCCTGTTCATCGGAGGGGTGTGGTGTACCGCAAATCGGGACTCCACGGCCTACTGTTCACCCATCCTCGACTTCCTTCAGCCTCCACCTGCACTGTTCATCCACCACGTCTTCCTCCTGCCTCCACCCCACGGGCTACTGTTCATCCAGCCCTCCACCGGCTACTATTCAACCAGCCCTCCACCGGCTACTGTTCATCCACCCCCAACCAGCTTGGCTGTGGTGGCCTCGTCTCGCGGTCCTGTTCATCCAGCGGCAACGGCCTACTACTACTACCACGGGGTCTTGTTCATCCAACCCCTACCGGGAACTGTTCATCCAACCCCAACCACGTACGTCTCAACTCATTCAACCAACCCCACGTTCACTGTTCATGAAGAGGCAGCAGGTTCGATCAGCTTCAGTTAGCAGCACTAGCGAAGGAATCCCTCCATTGGGTTCAGTTAACAGCTAGGGATCGATCGACTGCTTGGGTTCAATAATTTAGCTAGTGCAATCTCTCGGGTTCGGTAAGCAAATGCCTCACTCGGGTTCAGTTAGAGCCCAATGCCTCGCACACACGCGCGTACGTGTACGAGAGAAACACGCAATCCCTTCTTGCATCGCTCGGCCCCGACCACCCACCGTAACCGGGAACTCCCCGAAATTTTCCTCGCCCTTGCTTCTACCATGATTTTTTCCGTCATGGACGGCCCAAAGAATGTCATGCAGGTGCGTCTCCGGCCTACCCAGGACGACTAGCCCATTTTCTGTCATGATTTTTGTCATAGAAGTAGGAGCCCACCACATCTATGATGATATTGGGTTTTTTCATAATTATCGTCATAGAAGTGTCATAAGCATGATAGGAAAAAATTTGTTCAGACCAAAATGTCACAGGTGTGTCTTTTTTTGTAGTGCGTCCGGCTTTGCAAACTCCGCATAGTCAAAATTGATTGACCGATTGTCACCAAAACCACCATTCACACCGGAACCTTCGCTGCTCGGCTTACGCTAGTGCTACTTGTGATCCGAATTGGTATTTCCCCGAAGAGGATAGGATGATGCAACACAAGAGAGTTAAGTATTTCCCTCAGTTATGAAAGTAAGGTCATCAATCCAGTAGGGGAACCAAGCAACACTATGTAAACAACACCTGCACACAAATAACAAATACTTGCAACCCAACGCGTAAAGGGGCTGTCAATCCCTCAATGATATTGAGATAGATTAAATTGTATAGGTTTTGATAAATAGATCTAACAAAAATAAAAAAAAAGAAAAATCACAGCAAGGTATTTTTGGCTTTAATATGAAAGAAAATAGACCCGAGGGCCATAATTTTCACTAGAGGCCTCTCTCGAGAAAATAGCATACGATGGGTAAACAAACTACTGTTGGGCAACTGGTAGAAAAGCAAATAATTATGACGATATCCAAGGAAATGATCATGTATATAGGAATCACATCCAAGATTAGTAGACCGACTCCTGCCTGCATCTACTACTATTACTCCACACATCGACCGCTATCCAGTATGAATTTAGTGTATTAAGTTCGTGGAAAAACAAAGTAATGCAATAAGAACGATGACATGATGTAGACAAGATACACTCATGTATGAATAAGCCCCGTCTTGTTACCCTTAATAGCAATGATACATGCATGTCATGTCTCTTTCTGTCACTAAGATTGAGCACCGCAAGATCGAACCCATCACAAAGCACCTCTTCCCATGGCAAGGTAAATCAATCTAGTTGGCCAAACCAAACTAATAAATCGCAGAAGAAATAAGAGGCTATAACAATCATACATAAAAGATTTCGGAGAAGATTCAAATAATATTCATGGATAGATCTGATCGTAAACTCACAATTCATCGGATCCCAAAAAACACACCGCAAAAAAGAAGTACATCCAATAGATCTCCAAGAACATCGAGGAGAACATTGTATTGAAGATCAAAAAGAGAGAAGAAGCCATCTATCTACTAACTATGAACCCGTAGGTCTGTCGTAAACTACTCACGCATCATCGGAGGGGCAAGAAGGATGAGGAAGTACCTCTTCATGACCGTGATAGAGGCAAAGGTGTCCCATCTTTCGATGAGAAGGTGATTATAGTTTTCTGTGGGAGTAGACTTTGACAATCAGAGTACGAACGTGCGGGACGTCGCGCCTTAGCAATCGCTAAACCAACTTCCGAGGGTTATTGACCACGCTGGAGCTGATCAACCTGACCACGAGGGTCTATTTCCTGCGAGCAAACGAAGAACAAGCAAGAAACTGAGATTGCAATCTGTATATTGCGAATATAAGAGGAAAGCTTTATTGATGAAAGTGGGGTTCTGTGACGTCGTGGTCTGGTACACAAACGAAGTACGCTATGTTGGAGCTATGGCGAACTTTAATCTAAAAAAACACAAATTCTAAATGACACCTAAGGGTTGTATATATGGAGGAAGAGGGGGGGATTTTGTGGCCCCTTGGAGGAGGGGTCTGAAACCAACCCTAACTCTGTTTTCCCCACACATACGGACTCTAAAAACAGCCTATACTTCAGTATTTCGAAATTACATGGGCCGGGCCCAATAATAAGGTGACGCAACACCTATAATAGCCTCTGGACGATATTTATGAAGTGGCATCCACAAATTGGACGAATTTGACAAATGGGATGATACTTTTTAATGATTTTTTTGGAAAAAAAGAGACCCCCGAAGCTTCATGGGATGACTAGAAGAGCCACGAGGTGGCCACAAGCCACTTGGGCGCGCCTAGGGGGTGATGGTGCCCAAGTGCCTTGTGGGCCCATTGTAACTCCTTTTTGCCTGATTCTAATGCTAAAAATTCCTATAAATAGAGAAACCCCCCAAAGATAACCTAGAACTTTGACTCCGCCGCCGCAAGCCTCTGTACCAAAGAAATCCCATATGGAGACCTGTTCCGACACCCTACCGGAGGGGGAAATCATCACCGGAGGCCAACTTCCTCGTCTCGACGGTCTCCATGACAAGGAGGGAGTAGTTCACCCTCGGGCCTAAGGGCATGTAATAGTAGCTATGTGTTTGATTTCTCTCTCTCGTGTTCTTGATTTGGCATGATCTTAATGTACTATGAGCTTTTTTAATATAGTTGGATCATATGGTATTTCTCCCTCTCTATCTTGTTGTAATGAATTGAGTCTTTCCCTTTGAGGTTTCACTATTATCGGATTGAATATTTTGGGTTTGAGAACACTTGATGTATGTCTTGCATGTGGATACCCCTAGTGACAATGGGATGTTCTATTGATTCACTTGATATATGTGTTGGCAGTCAACTTGCGAATTCCAAATGGTGATACTGGGGTAATCTATGCATAGAGGTTGATGCACGTTTTCGTCCTACTTTCTCAAGTAGAAACTTTGGGGCACTCTTTGAACTTCTTTGTGATGGATTGAATATTATGAATATTAAGGTGTTTGATGCATATCGAATAATCAACTCACGGATACTTGTGGTGACATTGGAGTATCTAGGAACATTAGACTTTCTTAATGCGTATCGTATGGTGTTATTTTAGTACGAACTCTAGGTTTGTTTGTGACACTTATAGGGATGGCTCAATAGATTGATCGGAAAAGATAACTTTGAGGTGGTTTCATACCCTACAACAATTTCATCTTATGTTCTCTGCTAGATAAGGACTTTGGAGTGACTCTTTATCGACGTTGAGGGATTTTTATATGATTCAATTATGTTAGCACTGCTGAGAGATTGCACTAGTGAAAGTATGAACCCTAGGCCTTGTTTTCAAGCATTGCAATACCATTTGTGCTCCATTTTATCACTTGCTACCTTGCTGTTTTTATATTTTCATATTACAAAAACCTATATCTACCATCCATACTACACTTGTATCATCATCTCTCCACCGAACAAGTGCACCTATTCAATTTATCATTGTATTTGGTTTGTCGGGGACACAAGAGATTGCTTGTATTTGATTGCAGGGTTGTTTGAGAGAGACCATCTTCATCCTACGCCTCCCACGGATTGATAAACCTTAGGTCATCAACTTGAGGGAAATTTGCTACTACAAAACTCTACGCTTGTAGGCCCAACACGAGTCTACAAGAATAAGTTGTGTAGTAGACATCACACATCAAAGTTGTGCATTTGGTATTCAAACATCACACAACACCTCTTTGAGCCACATGTAGGCGGTGGTTGTCCTAGGACACTCACTCGCGTGTGACGGTAGCTGTGGGCCTGTGATGCCGTCGTCCATCACTTTGACCTACAGCGAGAGAGGTCAATTTTACCAATAAGGATGATTCTTTTTTGGTTTGTGTTACGGTAGGAGTATATAGCATGCGTTGAAGAGGGGGCGAAGGGGGACCAGCATATACTACGCGTCAAGAACCTCGCTTCGTGTGGGGACTTTGCGGTTTTGAAGGCAGGTGCCACATCAAAGTTGTGCATTGGGTAGTCAAACATCACACAACACCTCTTTGGGCCACATGCAGGCGATGCTTTCCCTATACGACACTCACTCGTGTGTGATGCTTCCATCCGTGGGCCCGTGAGGTCGTCCTCCATCACTTTGACCTAACGAGAGAGATTAATTTGACCAACAAGGATGATTCTTTTTGGTTTGTGATATGGTAGGAATATATAGTACATGTCGAAGAGGGGGAGGGGACCAGCATATACTACGCGTCATGAATCTCGCTCCATGTGGGGACTTTCTAGTTTCCGAGGTAGTTGCCACATCAAAGTTGTGCATTGGGTATTCAAACATCACACAACACCTCTTTGGGCCACATGTAGGCGATGGTGGTCCTATAGGACACTCAGTCGCATGCCACACTTCCATTCGTGGGCTCGCGAGGTCGTCCTCCATCACTTTGACCCAACGAGAGAGATTAATTCGACCAACAAGGACGATTCTTTTTGGTTTGTGTTACGGTAGGAGTATATAGTACATGTCGAAGAGGGAGAGGGGACCAGCATATACTACACATCATGAACCTCACTCCGTGTGGGGACTTTACGGTTTCCGAGGCAGGTGCCACATCAAAGTTGTGCATTGGGTATTCAAACATCACAACCACACACCTCCATACATACGTTTGGCCCACATGCAAGCAATGGTGGTTGTCCTATAGCACTCACTCACATGGTTATCGATGATGCTTCCATATGTGGGCCTGCTTGGTCCATCACTTTGACAGACAACTATTGAGGTTAATTTGACTTAGGAGGGGATTAAATTTTGGTTTGTCTTACGATATAGGTCATGCTGTGAGATTACATAATATAGTTTTAGTGCACGTGTATGCATGAATCCCTCCCACCGGATCAAAGTGGGGGGGACTAGTACATGACGCATCATGAACCTCGATCTGTGTGGGGACTATGTGATTTTTTATGCAGGCGCGACATCAATGTTGTGCATTGAGTATTCAAATATATGCATGCATCACACACCTCCATACATATGTTTGGGACACATGCATGCAGTGGTTGTCTTTGGACACTCTCCCACGCTTGGTTATCAGCGGCAAGCCTATATATTCGTGGGCCCATGTGGGCGTCCATCCCTTCGACCAACAATGAGAGAGGTTACTAGGGTGGATTCTCCTTCTTTGGTTCGTGTTGCCATATAGTATAGGTCATGGTGTGATTCCAGACCTAAGTTTGAGTGCATGCCTATGCGTGAATACCAAGGTGGATTCTTCTTGGTCCGTGTTACAGTACGTCTTAGTGATATGCACTCTCCCACCGACTCAAAGTGTGTGTGGGGGACACTTACTTCTCACTTCCTGAACCTCCGTGGGGTCGGGGATGTCCGATTAATTTGCAAGGCACATGTGCCACATCAAAGTTGTGAATTGGGTATTTAAATATCACACCACCCTTTTCATACATATAGTTGGGCCGCCCGCGGGTGGTTCATATGTGGTCTCACCCATCTCGTGCCACAAGCACGCATTTTTGGGCCCGCACATGGTCCACCTTTGACCGGAAGCAAAACGGGGGTTTAACCATGATGGACTCCTATAGGTTCTGTGTTATGGTTGGGTGAGATGTCAGACCAAGCTATTTGGGGGCATGCGTTCATAGCTAGGATTCCCGTCCAGCCGACATGAAGTGGTGGTGGTAGACTAGCAATATTGTGCGCTTTGAGAGACTGGCGCCACATCAAAATTGTGCATGGGTATTTGAATATCAAACCACACTTTTCATGCATATTTTTGGTCCACATGCAAGTGTGTTCGTGTTCTGACCCTTTCTCGCGTTTTTTTTGCCAAATTTATAAACAACAGACGAGTCGGATGCAGCAACCGTTTGCAATTGTTGGCGCAATAGACATTGTCCCCTCAGACTCTCTCGTGTGCCACGCCCGTGCCCCTATCACTCACATCAGCATAGTAGATTGGGATCCAAGAGGCTTCCCTCACAATCTAAAAAACATCTACCTGCCTGGAGAGTTTTTCTGTTTGATAGCACACTATTATTATATTTGGACCATGTGCGATGTTTGTTGCTCCTGCTCCCGCCTGCATCCCTCACAATCTCAGAATATCTACCCACCTAGAGGGTTATTCTGTTTGATAGGACACTATTATTATGTTTGGACCATGTGCGATATATGTTAGTCCTGCTCTGCTTAAATTCCTTGATCCAAATTTGCGTTAGCCTCGGCATTTTACTCCCACCTGCATCTCTCGCAATCTCAAAAATATATGCCCGCCAGGAGGGTTTTTCTGTTTGATAGAACACGATAATTATGTTTGGGTCGTGTGCGATGTTTGTTGCTCCCGCTCCACTTCAATCCCTTCATCCAAATTTTTAGTAGCCCCGACATTTTACGCTCACATAGTAAAAATTTTAGTACCCGCGACATTTCCTGAAACACCACCTTGCCCCCCCTCCACACACACACACCCCAAAACCTCCGGTCACACACACACCATGCCTCCCTCGCTCGAAACCCTAGCTAGGTCTCCACCACCATGTCACCTTCATCGTCAACCTCTGCCGATCTGCCCGATCAAGTTACCCACCGATCTCCATATCCTTGCAGCCTTGAGTTTCTTATATGACACCTGCGAAACGCCCCCTTTCCCACAGATCCCCATCCCCTTCCCCACTCCAAAGCATCACAGCTTAAGCCCGGCTACACTTCCGGGGAGCACGAGGAGCGAATGGCCCAAAAGAGGTTTATCACAGCCTGTTCGCCCGATGTCGGCGGGGTGGCCATCGAGGAAGCCGACGATGATGACTGGCCGCAGGCTCTCAATCAGCGGGATAGAGTATTCTGGTATGTCGCGGATGCCAGCTATGACATTGAGGTCGTTGATAGCGACGACTTGACACGGGCTATGTCATAGGATAAGTGGTCCACCCCAACCCCTCGGGTTCAACCGCCGTCGATCTCATTGATGGCCCTACCGCTGATACCCTCTGGCTTGTTGTCAAGAATTTGTGATCCTTCAGCGCCATCGAGCCTCTTTTGTCATTTCTAAAGGACATGTTCTACATCACTGTCTTGGGTTCCTTAGCTACGAAGTCAGGCCTCATCATTGGCGACCACGAGGACGCCACCCTCTCTGGATCTTCCAAGGGGAAAGAGCCCATCTGCAACATCAGTGAGGACACCCTACAGCCCTGCTCTTCCAAGGGGAAAGATCCCATCTGTGACAAGTGAGGAAACCCATGATTTGTTTTGCCATGCATCTTGAAAGGGGGAAACCCATGATTTGTTTTGTCGAGCCCCTTTTCTAGTAATAATATGTCCACTTTTAATTGCTACATTTGGTTGTTTGCAGTATGCCTTGTTTATTTTAGTTATTCACAATGTGATGCTCTATATGTGCAACTATTTACTGTGCAGTACAATTTCATCAATACCAGTTCAGCGACCATATGTGTTTACTGTTAAACCTGGGGTAGGTAATATGCCCCCTCTTTTTCACACTGTGATGTTGAATTATACAATTTGATGTTTAAGCACAAGCTAGGTTCTATGCAATTTCAACAGTACCAATATGAATGACTTTATTTGCTTGTTGTTAAGCCCGTTGCAGCGAGCATATGCCTCTTTTAACGGTTTTTGGTTGTTTGGTTGTTTGAAGTTAGCATATGTTCAATTTCAATTGCTCTTTGGTTGTTTGTAGTATGACTTGTTTTTTTCAGTTATTCACAATGTGATGTTCTACATGTGCAAGTATGAACTGTCCAGTTCAATTTCATCAATGCCAGTTTCAACAATGTCGCTATGAATGACTATCTTTGGGTTCTGTTAAGCATGTTGTAGCAAGCATATGCCTCTTTTAATAGTTTTTGGTTGTTTGGCTGTTTTTAGTTAGCATATGTCCCGTTTATCATTAGCTGGTACCATATAGGTTGGGGCTGATAAGAGATTAATCGGTGAATTGGACTTTTAACTAAATATATATGTAACCCATTTACCGATAGGTTAGCTAGGGCCATATATAATATATCTGAGGCTACATAGCAACATGCACTGTACTGAATGTCTAAATATGCAATCCTAGGCTACATAGCAACAAGGAAGAGTGTTCTGATGATGTCTAGATATATGTAGAAGAGCAGCAGCAACAACAACAACAGCAACAACAACAACAACAACAACAACAACAACAACAACAACAACAACAACAACAACAACAACAACAACAACAACAACAACAACAACAACAACAGCAACAGCAACAGCAACAGCAACAACAACAGCAACAGCAACAGCAACAGCAACAGCAACACCAACAGCAACAGCAACAACAACAACAACAACAACAACAACAACAATAACAACAACAACAACAACAACAACAACAACAACAACAACAACAACAACAGCAGCAGCAGCAGCAATAACACCAGCAACAACACTAGCAACACCAACAACAACAACAACAACAACAGTTAATCAGCCGATAATTTGTGACAAGCAATAAACTCCCTCCGGCCCATAATATAAGATATTAATTCATCCAATATGTGAGTATATTGAATGTAATAAAGATCTTATATAATGGGACAGAGGGAGTGTTGTAGTACATCATTGTGCATGACAAGAATCTCTGCGTCAACCCTTTTTGCGTATGGGGCAATGAGATATTCCTGAAGTAGCATCAAGTGAGGAAATTGATAAAGATTGTTAGTAAAATGGGTCAAAAGATGGCAATTAAATTATTTGTTTACACTTTGTCCAAGACAATAGTGAACTGTTCGATGGTAAGTAAGAACTATGTAGCCATCTTTTTACTCCCATAATAAGTGTTAGATGACAATGTCTGAATCTTCTTCCTTTGAAGTGGTACCCAAAGGAGTTTACTCAAGATTACCTCTCAAACTACATGATTGGTGGACAGCAAAGGTTAAAGTATGTCTACCATACTACAATGACTATCTAGAAGTCCTCATGAAGATAGTGAAGGATGGGAAGTCGGCCATCACAAGGGGTTGGACTAGAGTCGACATGGAGGAGGGCCTAATATGGGCATTCTGCTTCACCTTGTTCAGCAACCAGAATGTCTTTTTGCCTCTTTCTTTACCATCTTTAATACAAGTATACAATCCTAGTTCATCATTCTTTATTTGGTGCTTATGTTTTCTTTTATGTAAATCTTGAACATATGTACCTGTCAATTGAATAGTGCATTGGTTGTTGAACCGGATTGATATGAATAAAGTTATTGCCTACTTTCAAATTCAATTTCTGCACAATTCAAATTGCAGTGATTCAATTAGGAAGAAATTATGCTCTGCAGGTCATTACAGCACACACGGTCTGTAAAGCACAACATGTGTGATATACATCATAATCCGACATGGTTCATAGAGAGAAAACGTGTGTGACCATGCACATGGTTGCCGTTTACAAAGCGTATGTGATGTTAGACAATATCACAATTGGTGGGACCAAATTAAATGTTTTCGATAGTCGCCTTATCATTCACGCTTTAGAATCATGAACTGTTTCTTATGTAGTACGCATCGTAAACATTGCACCATAGGATAGCGTTGATGCGGCTTGAAGCTACGTCGGTATTTCCCCAAAGAACAAGGGATAATGCAGCACATCAGCGGTAGGTATTTCCCTCAGTTATGAGACTAAGGTTATCGAACCAGTAGGAGAACCAAGAAACACAACGTAAACAACACCTCCACACAAATAACCAATACTCGCAACCCGACGTGTAAAAGGGGTTGTCAATCCCTTTCGGATAACGGCGCCTAGAGATAGGCAAACAAACGTGAATAAATTGTAGTAGATTGATAGATCAAACGCCCAATAAAATACATAAGAATAAATTGCAGCAATGTATTTTTGTATTTTTGGTTTAATAGATCTGAAAATAAAAGCAAAGGAAAATAGATCGCAAAGGCAAATAATACATGAAAGAGACCCGGGGGCCGTAGGTTTCACTAGTGGCTTCTCTCGAGAAAAATAGCAAACGGGGGCCGTAGGTTTTACTGTTGGGAAATTAATAGAACTTCAAATAATCATGACGATATCCATGCAATGATCATTATATAGGCATCACGTCCAAGATTAGTAGACCGACTCCTGCCTGCATCTACTACTATTACTCCACACATCGACCGCTATCCAACATGCATCTAGTGTATTAAGTTCACGGAGAAACAGAGTAATGCAATAAGTACGATGACATGATGTAGACAAGATCTATTTATGTAGAAATAGACCCCATCATTTTATCTTAGTAGCAATGATACATACGTGTCGGCTCCCCTTCTGTCACTGGTATCAAGCACCGTAAGATCGAACCCACTACAAAACACCTCTTCCCATCGCAAGATAAATAGATCGAGTTGGCCAAACAAATCCCAAATATCGGAGAAGAAATACGAAACTATAAGCAATCATGCATATAAGAGATCAAAGAAACTCAAATAACTTTCATGGATATAAAAAGATAGATCTGATCATAAACTCAAAGTTCATCCGATCCCAACAAACACACCGCAAAAAGAGTTACATCATATGGAAATCCAAGAGACCATTGTATTGAGAATCAAAAGAGAGAGAGGAAGCCATCTAGCTACTAACTACGGGCCCGAAGGTCTACAAAGAACTACTCACGCATCATCGGAGAGGCACCAATGGAAGTGGTGAACCCCTCCGTGATGGTGTCTAGATTGGATCTGGTGGTCCTGGACTCTGCGGCAGCTGGAATTGATTTTCGTCGACTCTCCTAGGGTTTCTAGAATATTGGGGTATTAATAGAGTAAAGAGGCGGTTCAGGGGCACCCGAGGTGGGCACAACCCACCTGGGCCCCCAGGCGCGCCCTGGTGGGTTGTGCTCCCCTCGGAGCACCCCCCAGGTGCTTCTTCGGCCCACTGGATGTCTTCTGGTCCAAAAAAATCTCCAAAAAGTTTCGCTGTGTTTGGACTCCGTTCGGTATTGATTTAGTGCGATGTAAAAAACATGCAGAAAACAACAACTGGCACTTGGCACTATGTCGATAGGTTAGTACCAAAAATGATATAAAATGACTATAAAATGATTATAAAACATCCAAGATTGATAATATAACAGCATGGAACAATAAAAAATTATAGATACGTTGGAGATGTATTAGCATCCCCAAGCTTAATTCCTGCTCGTCCTCGAGTAGGTAAATGATAAAAACAAATTTTTTGATGTGGAATGCTGCCTAACATGTCATATCATATTCTTTTCTTTATAGCATGGACATTTGGACTTTTATATTGTTTAAAGCAATAGTCTAGTTTTGACATGATAACTTAAATACTCAAGCATATCAACAAGCAACCATGTCTTTCAAAATATCAACGCTAAAATAAGTTATCCCTAGCCCATCATGCTCAATCATTGATCCATTCATGAAACACACTCGCATATTAGCTACACCCAATGCCCAAGTTCGATCATAGTGCCTCCTAGTTGGTGCTTTTATAAGAGAGGATGGAGACTCAAATTCAAAATAAAAATTGCATAAAGTAAAAGAAAGGCCCTTCGCGGAGGGAAGTAGGGATTTGTAGAGGTGCCAAAGCTCAAAGCGAAAATTGAGAGATAAAAACATTTTGTGAGGTGTGCCTTTCCCACCAACAAAAACGACTTAGAGTTCCCAACACTTTCCATGCTAGATATATCATAGGCGGTTCCCAAACAGAAATTAAAGTTTATTCCTTTTTCAACCATACTTTCACTTTCCATGGCTAACCGTATACACGAGTGCCCTCCATACCAACACTTTCCAAGGAATTTATTATTTGACAACATAAAGCAAATTCATTTTTCATTTCAGGACTGGGCATCCCTAATACCTTTGCCTTACTCTCGTGCAATGACAAGTGAATAAACACTCACCGTGAGAATAACACATCTAGCATGGAAAATATTAACCACCCCTCACCGCTTCGCGAGCGGTACAAACACACAAAAGAGAAGTTTATTTTGAAAATTAGAGATGGCACATACAAATTTGCTTAGAACGGAAAAAGAATACCGCATATAGGTAGATATAGTGGACTCATGTGGCAAAACTGGTTTAAAGGTTTTTGGATGCACAAGTAGTGATCATACTTAGTGCAAAATGAAGGCTAGCAAAAGATTGAGAAGCGACCAACCAAGAAACGAATAATCTCATAAGAGAGCATTAAGCATAATTAACACCGAATAATGCACCATAAGTAGGATATAATTTCATTGCATAATTATTGACTTCCATGCTTGCATAGGAAATCACAAACCTTAACACCAATATTCTTACTAAAGCATAATTACTCATCAACATGACTCACATATCACATCATCATATCTCAAAACTATTACGAATCAAGTTTATTTTGTCCAATGATCTTCATGAAAGTTTTTTTATATCCTTCTTGGATATCTATCACTTTGGGACTAATTTTCATGTGTTGCTTTTGATAAGCTCAAACAAATATAAGTGAAGATCATGAGCATAAAATTTCTTGCTCTCATATTAATTTAAGTGAAGCAAGAGAGAACTTCTTGAAAATTTTACTAACTCTAAAATAAATTTAAGTGAAGCAAGAGAGCATTTCTTCCAAAATAACTAAGCAGACGGTGCAAAAAGAAATAAGTTATGCACTAGAGCAAATCCATAGCTCATAAAAATTTAAGTGAAGCATAGAGAGCAATTCTAACAAGTCATGGCATAATTTAGGCTCTCTCAAATAGGTGTGTCCAGCAAGGAATCAAGACTTAGACCACAAATTAAAAGAAGCAAAGACTCATATCATACAAGATGCTCCAAGCAAAACACATAGTATGTGACGAATAAAAATATAGCTTCAAGTAAAATACTGATGGTCGTTAGAAGAAATAGGGGATGCCACTCGGGGAATCCCCAAGCTTAGTTGCTTGCTCTCTTTGGATAATAGCTTGGGATGCCAGGGCATCCCCAAGCTTAGGATCTTCTTACTCCTTATTCCTTCATCCATCGTAAGATAACCCAAAACTTGAAAACTTCAATCACATAAAACTCAACAAAACCTTCGTGAGATCCTTTAGTATAAGAAAGCAAATCACTAATGTAAGTATTGTGATAAACCAATTCATATTTTGTTCTTGCATTATATCTACTGTATTCCAACTTTTCTATGGCAAAAACTCATCAAAGAAAAACCATAGAATCATCTAAACAAGCACACAACGCTAAGAAAACGGAATCTGTCAAAAAATGGAACAGTCTGAATATTTCGAATAATTATGTAACTCCAAAAATCCTGAAAAAATAGGACAACCTGACCAATTTGTATGACAGCCTACTGTAGAAGATTCAGAGTTTTTCGTCGCTTCTGTAATTTTTTACAATTCTAACTCTGGACGCAAAAGTTTCCGTTTTTCCAGCAAGATTAAACAACTATCACCCAAGAAGATCCTAAGGTTCTACTTGGCACAAACACTAGCTAAAACACAAAAAACACAATCATATCAGTAGCATAATTGTGCAAACACTCAAGAACAGAAAACAAAAAGCAAAAATAAATTTTATTCATTGGGTTGCCTCCCAACAAGCGCTATTGTTTCACACCCTTAGCTAGGCATAAAGCAAAGGATCTAAGTTTTGTCATGTTTGTTTCGAGATCCATAAGATGCCCTCATGATAGATTCATAAGGTGGCCTAATTCTTGTTCTAAGGAAGTGTTCCATACCTTTCCTCAAAGGAAATTGGAACTTAATATTGCCTTCCTTCATATCAATCACGGCACCAATAGTGCTTAAACACGGTCTACCAAGAATAATTGGACAAGACAGATTGCAATCAATATCCAGAACAATAAAATCTATGGGCACATAATTCCTATTTGCAAGAATAAGAACATCATTAATTCTTCCCATAGGCTTTTTAATAGTAGAATCCGCCAAGTGCAAATTTAAAGAGCATTCTTCAAGATCGGTATGACCAAGCACATCACATAAAGATTTCGGAATTGTAGAAACACTAGCACCCAAGTCACACAAAGCAAAACACTCATAATTTTTAATCTTGACTTTGATAGTAGGTTCCCATTCATCATGTAATTTTCTAGGAATAGAAACTTCTAATTCCAACTTTTCTTCCAAAGCTTTCATCATAGCATCAACAATATGTTTAGTAATAGCTTTATTTTGTTCATAAGCATGGGGTGAATTTATCATGGATTGCAACAAAGAAATACTATCAATTAAAGAGCACCTATCATAATTAAAGTCTTTGTAATCCAAAAGAGTGGGCACATCACTAGTTAAAGTCTTGACCTCTTCAAACCTACTTTTATCAATTTTCTCAACGAGATCTTCACCCTCCGAATTATTGGGACGCCTTCTACCTAAAGTTGACTCTACTCCAGCCCCTTTTTCATCAATATTAATTTTACTAAACAAGTCATCAATAGAAAAACACCAACCATTTTAAGATCTTCATTTTTACTAGAGTAGCTTGTGCATTGGATATTTTTCCTTGCAAACTTTTGGCAAAAGCATACTTAGATTGGAGATTGCAAACTTCTATACTAATATCATCAAGTTGTTTTGTTATAGCATCAAGCACGATGGAGTGCTCCTTAAGTTCTTCGGTAAAATACTTTTATGCTCAAATTGTGTAGTCACATATTCCTTAGTACTTTTCTCAATTTCAAGCAAAATATTGGGGTAAGGAACATCATAATATTTTCTTTGAGGCATCATGACTACAAGAACGGACGCAAAAATAGATCCGCAAGAAACGGCGAACGAAAAAGAAGGTGAATAAAAAGGCAAATTTTTGTGAAGTGGGGAAGAGAAAATGAGAGGCAAATGGAAAATAATGTAAATTGCGAGGAGATGAGATTTTTGATTAGGAACCTGGTATATGTTGAAGATCCTCCCCGGTAACGGCGCTAGAAATTCATTTTGATGCGGCTTGAAGCTACGTCGGTATTTCCCCAAAGAGGAAGGGATGATGCAGCACAGCAGCGGTAGGTATTTCCCTTAGTTATGAGACCAAGGTTATCGAACCAGTAGGAGAAACAAGCAACACAACGTAAACAACACCTCCACACAAATAACAAATACTCGCAACCCAACGTGTAAAAGGGGTTGTCAATCCCTTTCGGGTAACGGCGCCTAGAGATAGGAAAACGAACGTGAATAAATTGTAGTACATTGATAGATCGAACGCCAAATAAAATAAATAAGAATAAATTGCAGCAAGGTATTTTTGTATTTTTGGTTTAATAGATCTGAAAATAAAAGCAAAGGAAAATAGATCGCAAAGGCAAATAATATGAGAAAGAGACCCGGGGGCCGTAGGTTTCACTAGTGGCTTCTCTCGAGAAAAATAGCAAACGGTGGGTAAAAAAATTACTATTGGGCAATTGATAGAACTTCAAATAATCATGACGATATCCAGGCAATGATCATTATATAGTCATCACGTCCAAGATTAGTAGACCGACTCCTGCCTGCATCTACTACTATTACTCCACACATCAACCGCTATCCAGCATGCATCTAGTGTATTAAGTTCATGGATAAACGGAGTAATGCAATAAGAATGATGACATGATGTAGAAAAGATCTATTTATGTAGAAATAGACCCCATCGTTTTATCCTTAGTAGCAACGATACATACGTGTCAGTTCCCCTTCTGTCACTCGGATCAAGCACCGTAAGATCGAACACACTACAAAGCACCTCTTCCCATTGTAAGATAAATATATCAAGTTGTCCAAACAAAACCCAAATATCGGAGAAGAAATACGAGGCTATAAGCAATCATGCATATAAGACATCAAAGAAACTCAAATAACTTTCATGGGTATAAAAAGATAGATATGATCATAAACGCAAAGTTCATCCGATCCCAACAAACACACCGCAAAAAGAGTTACATCATATGGATCTCCAAGAGACCATTGTATTGAGAATCAAAAGAGAGAGAGGAAGCCATCTAGGTGCTAACTACGGACCCGAAGGTCTACAAAGAACTACTCACGCATCTTCGGAGAGGCACCAATGGAAGTGGTGAACCCCTCCGTGATGGTGTCTAGATTGGATCTGGTGGTTCTGGACTCTGCGGCGGCTGGAATTGATTTTCCTCGACTCTCCTAGGGTTTCTAGAATATTGGGGTATTTATAGAGTAAAGAGGCGGTTCAGGGGGCACCCGAGGTGGGCACAACCCACCTTGGCCACCAGGAGCGCCCTCGTGGGTTGTGCTCCCCTCGGAGCACCCCCCAGGTGCTCCTTCGGCCCACTGGATCTCTTCTGGTCCAAAAAAATCTCCAAAAAGTTTCGATGCGTTTGGACTCCGTTCGGTATTGATTTAGTGTAATGTAAAAAACATGCAGAAAACAGCAACTGGCATTTGGCACTATGTCGATAGGTTAGTACCAAAAAATGATATAAACTGACTATAAAATGATTATAAAACATCCAAGATTGATAATATAATAGCATGGAACAATAAAAAAATTTATAGATACGTTGGAGATGTATTAGCATCCCCAAGCTTAATTCCTGCTCGTCCTCGAGTAGGTAAATGATAAAAACAAAATTTTGATGTGGAATGCTGCCTAACATGTCATATCATATTCTTTTCTTTATAGCATGGACATTTGGACTTTTATATTGTTTAAAGCAATAGTCTAGTTTTGACATGATAACTTAAATACTCAAGCATATCAACAAGCAACCATGTCTTTCAAAATATCAACGCTAAAATAAGTTATCCCTAGCCCATCATGCTCAATCATTGATCCATTCATGAAACACACTCGCATATTAGCTACACCCAATGCTCAAGTTCGATCATAGTGCCTCCTAGTTGGTGCTTTTATAAGAGAAGATGGTGACTCAAATTCAAAAATAAAAATTGCATAAAGTAAAAGAAAGGCCCTTCGCGGAGGGAAGTAGGGATTTGTAGAGGTGCCAGAGCTCAAAGCGAAAATTGAGAGATAAAAACATTTTGGGAGGTGTGCCTTTCCCACCAACGAAAATGACTTAGAGTTCCCACCACTTTCCATGCTAGATATATCAGAGGCGGTTCCCAAACAGAAATTAAAATTTATTCCTTTTTCAACCATACTTTCATTTTCCATGGCTAACCGTATCCACGGTGCCCTCCATACCAACACTTTCCAAGGAATTTATTATTTGACAACATAAAGTAAATTCATTTTTCATTTCGGGACTGGGCATCCCTAATACCTTTGCCTTACTCTCGTGCAATGACAAGTGAATAAACACTCATTGTGAGAATAACACATCTAGCATGGAAAATATTAGCCATCCCTCACTGCTTCGCGAGCGGTACGAACATACAAAAGACAAGTTTATTTTGAAAATTAGAGATGGCACATACAAATTTGCTTAGAACAGAAAAAGAATACCGCATATAGGTAGATATAGTGGACTCATGTGGCAAAACTGGTTTAAAGGTTTTTGGATGCACAAGTAGTGATCATACTTAGTGCAAAATGAACGCTAGCAAAAGATTGAGAAGAGACCAACCAAGAAACAAATAATCTCATAAGCGAGCATTAAGCGTAATTGACACCGAATAATGCACCACAAGTAGGATATAATTTCATTGCATAATTATTGACTTTCGTGCTTGCATAGGGAGTCACAAACCTTAACACCAATATTCTTACTAAAGCATAATTACTCATCAACATGACTCACATATCACATCATCATATCTCAAAACTATTAATAAGAATCAAGTTTATTTTGTCCAATGATCTTCATGAAAGTTTTTATTATATCCTTCTAGGATATCTATCACTTTGGGACTAATTTTCATGTGTTGCTTTTGATAAGCTCAAACAAATATAAGTGAAGATCATGAGCATAAAATTTCTTTCTCTCAAATAAATTGAAGTGCAGCAAGAGAGAATTTCTTGAAAATTTTATTAGCTCTCAAATAAATCTAAGTGAAGCAAGAGAGCATTTCTTCCAAAATAACTAAGCACACTGTGCTCTAAAAGATATTGTCGGTGTTCTGGGAACGAGGGTCCCCAGACTTGCCTGCCTGCGGCGCACGGTGTGGCTCCACTAGCGGCCCTGTACGACCCATCTTCACCAGCAAACACTCAAGACCCTCGCGAGGGGCCAAGCCTCACGAGGCGGGCGACACAAGACCTCCTTTGGGGCAGCCTCACTAGGCTGGCTCACGAGGAGCGGAGAGATCAAGGCGAGGGGCACCTCGTGAGGTTCCTATGACGTGAGCCATGACGACCAAGGCCAGGCGAGCGCCAGCGGGCGCAAAGTATTGGTTTCCTCTTTGGTGCTAAAGGAGCAGGCGCAGGCGAGGAGTCCCGACACATCAGGCAAAGGTTTCCATATCGGTGCAACAAGACCAAGACCAGCAGGACTGCAGGAAAGAGGTCATCGCGGAGCCCACGACGGCGTCACCACCAGAGCCTTTGGCAGGCGAAGACCACATTTTGTCAGGATAGCTTGTACTAGATGTCCCCTTCAAATTGGCCATTGTGGGATCCCTTCCCGCCTAATATTTGGGGAGAGGACCCGGGCCACTATAAATAGGACTAGCCACCACCTTAGCAAAAGGACGGATCATTCAGATCATCCTCAACCACACAAGGTCACTGAGCTCAAGAACGCCTCTCCTGAGGAGGTAGTTCTTCCCTTGTACTTGTTCATCCCAGCCTACAAGGCAATCCGCCACACCACACTGGAGTAGGGTATTACACCACATCAGTGGCCCAAACCAGTATAAACTCTTGTCCCTTGTTCTTCGGGTTCGGCGAGCTAAGCTTTGAGATCATGGTGAGAGCGTGAGATAGGAGAAGAGAGATCTTCGTGCTCACCCCAGAGTTTGAACCTCAACGGTTTTGCCGGAACCCGTGATCCGACATTTGGCGTGCCAGCTAGGGGTGCGCTGAAGCTTTCCTTCCGTCGATCCAGGCTCCACCGCTCCACCACATCCATGGCAGACGCGCGTCGAGCTCGCTCCGAGCGTCGGGCAGCCCTCGCCGCCCGTGTTGCTCAGACAGCCCTGTCGGCGGGCCTCCCCGTCGTTCTCCATCACCCGCCGCCAACGCCGCCACCGGGCCGGCGGGAAACAAGCAGCAAGCATCTTCGCTGCACCCCTCTGTGCAGCGGGATGGATGCACCGCCACCCCGTTGCTGAATCCGGCCGGCTCATCGTCCCATGCTCGTCGCGCGCCCACGGACGTGCAGGCCGCGCTGCTCATGGCACGCGAGCTCCTGCGCTACCGCCCGGTCGACGACCTCTACGAGGACTTGCTGGACCGCATCACCGAGCTCGTCAGCGCCGCTGGGGGCTCCCCCACCCCGTCCCTTTCGCTGCCTCGCCCTCCTCCAGCTGCAGGCAATGTAGCTCACGGAGCGCCTCCGCACCAAGACGGCGCCCTGGCACCAAGACGCGCGGCCCCTCGGCACGACCCGCTGCACCGAGCGCCTGCGCATGAAGAAGGAAGCTGCCAAGAAGTTCCCCGACCGCGAGAAGACGCTCCCGCACTCCCAGCGCCACCACGTCAAGACCGCGTGCCGCTCGCGGCGGTGGTGCGCGGGCATCAGGACCAAGCTCCGCCCCAGCGACGGGCCCGGTGGCCACAGCAGGCTGCCGCGCCTTCACTTCGGAGCTGTGTAGCGTCATTTGGCCAGGCAAGTTCAAGCCAGACCTGCCTCCGTGCTACGACGGCACCCCCGACCCTACGGAGTTCTTGCAGCTCTACGAGCTGAGCATCGAGGCGGCCAACGGCGACGAGAAAGTCATGCCGAACTGGTTTCCCATGACTCTCAAAGATGGTGCTCGCTCGTGGCTCCTGAATCTGCCCCCGGTTCGATCTCCTCCTACAGTGAGATGCGCGACCGCTTCGTCGCCAACTTCCAGGGCACTCGTGACTGCCCGTCAGCCGCTTGTGACCTACGCCGCATCAAGAAGCAGCCAGGAGAGACCCTGCAGAAGTACATCGAGCGCTTCAACAGCGTGCGCCTCAAGATCCCCAAGGTGACGGACGAGGCCATCATTTTGGCGTTCTCTGATGACTCCGTGACGTCAAGATGAAGGAGGAGCTCGCCATCCACGAGGACCTATGCACGGCTCTGGAGATGTTCAACATGGCGACCAAGTGTGCAAGAGCTGAGGAGGGGCGCCTTTCCCTCCTCAAGCTCCCTGCTGCTGACCTAGAAGAGAAGAAAGCCAAGGCCAAGGAGGTGAAGCGCAAGGGGGTAGCCGTGCTCGCGGCAAAGCCGGATACAAAGCGTTCCCGGGACCACCCCGAGTCATCCAAGAGCAGCCGTCCGTTCTGCGCCTTCCACAACGTACACAGCCACAACACCAATGACTGCCAAGAGCTCAAGGCTATTCGAGATGGACGCTTCGGTCGACGCCCCGGGCGCAACGACCGGGGCTACGGCCGAGGAGGAGGACGAAGTGGAGGACGCTGGGACGACCGCGGCCCCTGTCAGGAGTGGTGCGACCGGCCTCGTGAGGACCACTGGCAGGACCAGCCTCGTGAGGGTGCCTGGAGGACCAGCCTCGTGAGGACCGTCCTCAGGGAAATCCTGGCCTCCCTCCACTGCCGCCACCGCCAAGAAGGAACGATGACCACCAGCAGGACGAGGGGGCTGGGGGCTTCCAGGAGCCGCGCGCTATCCGTTGCATCTTGGGCGGTGCTCAGGCCCCAGCTTCCCACCGCGTCTTCAAGCAGTTTGCTCGCGAGGTGAACGCGGCCCTTCCCAAGCTCGAGGCCACGCGCCCGCTCAGGTGGTCCAAGTGCGCCATCACTTTCAGCTCGTCGGACCAGCTCAAGTGCACGACTACTGCCGGCGCCCTCCCGATGCTTTGCTCACCCGTCATCAGCAATGTCCAAGTCACCAAGACCCTCATCGAGGGCGGCGCAGGGCTCAATGTCCTGTCCGTTGAGACGTTCGATAGTCTCCAAGTGCCGTACGATCAGCTACAGCCTACCAAACCTTTCTCCGGAGTGACCGACGGCTCGACCACCCCGATAGGGAAGGTCCACCTCCCTGTCACATTCGGCCAGCACGACAGCTACCGCACCGAGCTCATTGATTTTGACGTTGCCCACATCCGTATGCCGTACAACGCCATCCTTGGGTATCCAGTGTTGGCCAAGTTCATGGCGGTGACCCACCACGGCTACAACGTCCTCAAGATGCCAAGGAGTGGCGGCATCATCACGGTTCCATGTGAAGAAAGAGATGCGGTGTGCTTCCTTGAGCGCGCCTTCCAAGCCGCAGCAATCGAAGACCCCGACAATGAAGGCACACTGTACCCTCCTGAGGCCATCCCCAAGAAGAAGAAGCAGCTACTCCACCCAGCACCTCAAGGAAGCGGTGTCTCCAGTGGCACCACCTCAGGATCTGCGCCCGCGGCCGGGTCGCCTCCCTCCCTCGCATAGGAAGGCGCGCCCGGCGCCCTCCTCAGGCTAGGCTCGGGGGCTCTCTTCTGGAGGGCCTCAGACCTAGCCAATGTCACGAGGGAGGCGCTCAGGCACCACGTGGAGGCGTGCTTTGCTGCTCGCTTCCCTCAAGAGGGCACAAGGCGAGGGGCACCTAGTGCTCGGGAGTTCATCACCAAGGCGATCCAGGAGCTTGAGGAAGCAAGGACCATACACGGCGACCGCCGCCAACCACCCGGTGCAGCTCCCCATCCTGGCGAGGATGGCGGGCTGTGCGTCTGCGTTGACATTCCAGGGATCAATAGGGCCGCGTCTCAGGAGCGCTTCTGGCCTTCGAGTGTTGGCCGGTGCGAGGGTCCGCCTCACAGCTATGTTCCCATGATGTTAGGCCTGTCGAACGCAGCTTTCACCTACCAGCGTCATCTACGGAGCATCCTGGCGGCTTAGGAGGCCAGGCATCACGCAGTCCTGGCGAAGATGGCAACGGTCCTCAAGGGACCACCCGAGCCCCCAGAGCCTCCTGAGCCTCAGGGCCCTGGCGGCTCGTGAGGAGCGGCCTCTCCAGCGCGCACCTTCCGCTACCTCAACACTCCTTCGACAACGGAACCAGGTGACATTTTCCGGTTTACTCAGCTGGGAGCGCCCCTCGGGCCGCATCATTCCCAGGTCGCACGGGCCTGTCCCCGCGACATGTATCTTTTTGCATCTTAGCTTACTCTGTTGGGAGTGCCCCTTGGGCTGCATCATCCCCAGGCCGCTCGGGTCTGTCCCAGTGGCATGTATCGTTCTTACATCTATCCTAAACTAGCTTATCTCCCTGTGTGGGTTTCCTGCGACTAACACTTGTTTGATTACATTTCGCGGCATCCCGCGTTGCTGACCGATCACCTGTTTACCACGCGGCGAGAGCTCCACATACCGGCACGATGCTTGTGCTCGGGTCCGTCCCTGCAACGCTGATAAACCTGAGAGATCGAGCTCTGGCTCGCTGCCCGCTCCGCGCACGTCACCTCATCGGATCCTCAGTGCCTTCGCCTTCTTGTGGAACAATCGACAGCCGGGTAACCAACGCGATCACGGGCTATATTCCCTCTCCAACCGACCTGCAGGAACCTCCCGAGGATGACAGCGGGCGGTACCGTGGGCTCCCTCTTTTCCCATGCAATTCGCTTGCACATTAAAGCGGGGGGCTCCTGACCATCGCGACTTAGGAGCTCTTATAGGCTCTCCAGCCCTAACCCCCTGGCCTTGACCACGGCATCGCGACCTGGCATACCAGCAGCAGCGGAGCTCGCTCGAGGGCCGGAACCCGAGGACGTAGGGCACACGGAAGAGCGTGAAAAAGAGGGGGAAGCCAGCACGCACGAATCTGGCGCTGCGCAGGGAATCGACTCTGGACCGCTAAGATAAGTTTCGCACTCGCGTCGGCCAAGCGCTACGGCATAGGATTCTCACCTCTTGCGGCCTTGCTACAGCGACTCCGCCTTCCTTTCCTGCCTTTAGGTAGCTGCTTGCATGCTAAAGGGGACCTCTTGAGCATCGCGCCTCAGGAGCTCTTAGTGGACCTCGGGCTGTTGACCTCCTGGCCTTGACCACAGCATCGCGACCTGGCATACCAGCGAGGGCTGCAGCCTGCCTGGGGACCGGAACCTGTCGGCGTAGAGCACCAAGCTACCGCGAGGTTGGAAAGGGGAGACTGAGTCAAAGCAGCACATGCAGTCGTAAATCTTCATAATAAGGACAATATTAGCAAAAGGCGCTACAGATCTTTTACACCCCCCATGGCGTTCGTCCCGATTCCTCGCAGGGAACAAAAGAAGAAGGTTTCTAGGAGCCCTATCTACAAGCGTCGACACCGCTGACGCCATCATCAACAGTGGGCCACGGGAGGCCAACGCCAACCCCATCCAGATTAACAACGGCGGTGGGCGGATGCCGCTGCTGCGCTCCGGGCACGGCGAGAGCTCGGGGGCACGTAGCTGTCGTCGCTCATATCCGGAGTCTCGTAGAGCTCAGGAGAGTCGCTGGAATCCCAAGCGCCATCGCTGCTGTTGGACGAACTGCTGGCAAGGCCCGCGGCGGGCCGGCTCCTGCCGTTGTGTCGTCCGGACGACCCCCTCAAGGGCAGCACTCCAGGCGGCGGCCTTCCTCGTCGAAGACCTTGAAGAACATCGTGGAGGTGCCATCGTATTCGAAGTGGATGGCGAGGGCGCCCTCCCACGGCAAACTCAGGCGACCTCGCCCCATCCGTGGGTCATGACGATCTTGCCCGGGGAGACGACCTCAACTTCCGCTCCCGTCGCCGGGGCGTCACACTCAGCATGCTGCAGCCATAGCTCGAGGGGACCCCTCGGCGGCATCTCGGCGGAGAAGAACTGCGGGAAGCGAATCCAGGAGCGCGGGGGCATCACTGCCCACACCACGAGTTCGCGCGAGGAGCACTCGGCATGGGTTCCTGGGGCGGCGGGGCGCGTCACTGCGGCGCGGCCACCACGGCGGCGACGTGGTCGGCGTTGATCGCCGCCTCCTCCTCCGGAGCCCTCTGCCTGGGTGTACAAAGGCAGCGGATATCTAGGAGGAGGCCGCTCACGCCAAGGCCTCATCACCTCCGGCCTCACGGCGACGTCGCGGCGGCGCGCCAGCCTCTTCTTCGGCGGGAGTGGCCCCGGCTCTTCGCGGGGGGCTTTTCCCTTCTCGGCAGCCGAGAATCCCCGTGTTGGCGCCATGGGTGTTGCTGCTAGCAGTGAAGCGAGGAGCGAGGAACAAGAAGCAAGCAGAACGGAGGCAGAGATGGGTGACGGCGGCTCCGCCCTCCTCCCCATTTATAGCAGGAGGAGGCCAACCGGCGACCCCCACGATCGCAGGTAATATTGGTTTTTCTGCATGCACCAGGGACTCGTCAAGTCGGGCAGTTGCCGAGGCAGCATGGGGAAGCGGAGACGCCCACGTCCACATCAATCAAGGCCACGGGCGGTTAGGGCCCGTGGCGCTCCGCACTTGCCCCTTGGCTTCGCCTCGAAGCCAAGTCCGAGCGCGCCTTGGGCCCGGGGGCTACTGTCGGTGTTCTAGGAACGGGGGTCCCCAAACTTGCCTACCTGCAGCCCATGGCGTGGCTGCACTAGCGGCCCTATGTGGCCCACCTTCACCAGCAAACACTCAAGACCCTCGCGAGGGGCCAAGCCTCACAAGGCGGGCGACACAAGACCTCCTCTGGGGCAGCCTCACTAGGCTGGCTCGCGAGGAGCGGAGAGATCAAGGCGAGGGGCACCTCGTGAGGTTCCCGTGACGTGAGCCATGATGACCAAGGCCAGGCGGGCGCCAGTAGGAGCAGAGTATCGGTTTCCTCTTTGGTGCTAAAGGAGCAGGCGCAGGCGAGGAGTCCTGAGGCATCAGGAAAAGGTTTCCATATTGGTGCAACAAGACCAAGACCAGCAGGACGGAGGTCATCGCGGAGCCCACGACGGCGTCACCACCAGAGCATTTGGCAGGCGAAGACCACCTTTTGTCAGGATAGCTTGTACTAGCTGTCCCCCTTCAAATTGGCCGTTGTGGGATCCCTTCCCGCCTAATATTTGGGGAGAGGACCCGGGCCTCTATAAATAGGACTAGCCACCACCTTAGCAAAAGGACGGATCATTCAGATCATCTTCAACCACACAAGCTCACCGAGCTCAAGAATGCCTCTCCTGAGGAGGTAGTTCTTCCCTTGTACTTGTTCATCCCGGCCTACAAGGCAATCCGCCACACCACACTGGAGTAGGGTATTACACCACATCGGTGGCTCGAACCAGTATAAACTCTTGTGTCCCTTGTTCTTCGGGTCCGGCGAGCTAAGCTTTGAGATCGTGGTGAGAGCGTGAGCTTGGGGAAGAGAGATCTTCGTGCGCACCCCAGAGTTCGAACATCAAGGGTTTTGCCAGAACCCGTGATCGGACAGATATAACTAAAGCACTAGAGCAAATCCATAGCTCATAAAAATTTAAGTGAAGCATAGAGAGCAATTCTAACAAGTCATGGTATAATTTAGGCTCTCTCAAATAGGTGTGTCTAGCAAGGAATCAAGACTTAGAATAGAAAATAAAACAAGCTAAGACTCATATCATACAAGACGCTACAAGCAAAACACATAGTATGTGACGAATAAAAATATAGCTTCGAGTAAAATACCGATGGTCGTTAGAAGAAAGAGGGGATGCCACTTGGGTCATCGCCAAGCTTAGTTGCTTGCTCTCTTTGGATAATAGCTTGGGATGCCGGGGCATCCCCAAGCTTAGGCTCTTCTTACTCCTTATTCCTTCATCCATCATAAGATAACCCAAAACTTCAAAACTTCAATCACACAAAACTCAACAAAACCTTCGTCAGATCCGTTAGTATAAGAAAGCAAATCACTACTATAAGTACTATGATAAACCAATTCATATTTTGTTCTTGCATTATATCTACTGTATTCCAACTTTTCTATGGCAAAAACTCATCAAAGAAACACATAGAATCATCAAAACAAGCACACAACGCAAAAGTTTCTGTTTTTTCCAGGAAGATTAAACAACTATTACCCAAGAAGATCCTAAGGTTCTACTTGGCACAAACATTAACTAAAACGCAAAAAACACAATCATAACAGTAGCATAATTGTGCAAACACTCAAGAAAAGAAAAGAAAAAGCAAAAATAAATTTTATTCATTGGGTTGCCTCCCAACAAGCGCTATTGTTTCACACCTTAGCTAGGCATAAAGCAAAGGATCTAAGTTTTGTCATCTTTGTTTTGAGATCCATAAGATGCCCTCATGATTGATTCATTAGGTGGCCTAATTCTTGTTCTAGGGAAGTGTTTCATACCTTTCCTCAAAGGAAATTGGAACTTAAAATTGCCTTCCTTCATATCAATCACGACACTAATAGTGCGTAAAAACGGTCTACCAAGAATAATTGGACAAGACGGATTGCAATCAATATCAAGAACAATAAAATCTATGGGCACATAATTCCTATTTGCAAGAATAAGAACATCATTAATTCTTCCCATAGGCTTTTTAATAGTAGAATCCGCCAAGTGCAAATTTAAAGAGCATTCTTCAAGATCGGTAAGACCAAGCACATCACATACAGATTTCGAAATTGTAGAAACACTAACACCCAAGTCACACAAAGCAAAACACTCATAATTTTTAATCTTGACTTTGATAGTAGGTTCCCAAATATCGGAGAAGAAATACGAGGCTATAAGCAATCATGCATATAAGAGATAAAAGAAACTCAAATAACTTTCATGGATATAAAAAGATAGATCTGATCATAAACTCAAAGTTCATCCGATCCCAACAAATACACCGCAAAAAGAGTTACATCATATGGATCTCCAAGAGACCATTTTATTGAGAATCAAAAGAGAGAGAGGAAGTCATCTAGCTACTAACTACGGACCCGAAGGTTCTACAATGAACTACTCACGCATCATCGGAGAGGCACCAATGGAAGTGGTGAACCCCTCCGTGATGGTGTCTAGATTGGATCTGGTGGTTCTGGACTCTTCGGCGGCTGGAATTGATTTTCGTCGACTCTCCTAGGGTTTCTGGAATATTGGGGTATTTATAGAGTAAAGAGGTGGTTTAGGGGGCACCCGAGGTGGGCACAACCCACATGGGCCCCCAGGCGTGCCCTGGTGGGTTGTGCTCCCCTCGGAGCACCCCCCGGGTGCTTCTTCGGCCCACTGGTTGTCTTCTGGTCCAAAAAAATCTCCAAAAAGTTTCGCTGCGTTTGGACTCTGTTTGGTATTGATTTCCTATGATTAAAAAACGTGCAGAAAACAGCAACTGGCACTTGGCACTATGTCAATAGGTTAGTACCAAAAATGATATAAAATGACTATAAAATGATTATAAAACATCCAAGATTGATAATATAACAGCACAGAACAATCAAAAATTATAGATACGTTGGAGACGTATCAAGCTTGTGTGATAGTTATCCTGTACGACATTGGTACGACAGTCCGACGTTTCGTAAACCTATCCAGCACTCGTACGATTATTAAATTATCTTCTTAGTTATGTATCGCATATGATTCGGGAGCAGTGAATGTGATAGTCTCCTTATCATACACGCTTTACAATCATAAACTGTTCTTGATGGGGCGCGCATCGTAAACGTTGCACCACAGAATAGTGTGTGCGATGGTAAAGCCAGCGCACACGAGTAGCACGCATAGAGCATTTGGGATATTCGATATATCACAAATAGTTGTGTGACGAATCACATTTGGGGTAGATGCAGGCATCGCATACGCTTAGTTCTGCAAAACGTATGCATTCCTAGTCCCTATACCCGACAGTTTTTGGGTCATGGTGGAAGGACCCCTGTAACACCCCGGATGTAACTTTCCATATTTGTAACTCCAACTCTTGCCATTTTCGGCTATGTGTTATGATATTCCCTCTATGGTTGGGTTTTGTTTTTCGTTTTGCATTTTGTTCATGTCATGCATCTCATATCATGTCATCATGCGCATCTCTTTTGCATACGTGTTCGTCTCATGCATCCGAGCATTTTCCCCGTTGTCCGTTTTACAATCCGGCACTCCCACATGCACCGGCGCACCCCTCTTGTTTCTTTCTGTGAGCGGGTGTTAAACATTCTTGGAATGGACCGAGGTTTGCCAAGTGGCCTTGGTACAGCACTGGTAGACCACCTGTCAAGTTTCGTTCCATTTGGAGGTCGTTTGATGCTCCAACGGTTAACCGGGTAACCGCAAAGTCCTTTTGTGTGTTGCAGCAAAAACCCCTCCAAACAGCTCAATAACCCATCTAAGTCACCTCCATGCTCTCGGTCGTTCGATCACGATCATGTGGGCGAAAACCGCACTCCATTTGGAGTCTCCTAGCTCCCTCTAGCTATAAATAGGTGATCCCCCCTGTTGAGGATATAGCTACCGGTGTAACCCGCCCAAGATGGGCCGGGTTACGTTGCAACAGCTCTTCATTCAGAAGCCCAAGGACAGGTTAAGGATGGCGGTTTAGTAGTAGGTCTAAGGCCCAGAGGCGACTTAAGGCCCGTAGTGGTAAACCGCCGTTGTGGCATGACTTGTAGTGTAAGGCAAGAATAGTCAAGAATCCAAGCCGGACATAGTTTATGAGCCGGCCGGGACTCTAAGAGCCACTGGGCGTTAACCTTTCTATATAGAGGGATGACCCGGCGGCGGTTCAGGAGAAGTAAGATCTGATCGATAGCCAGGTAGAGCGGTTTAGCTCCCGGTCATCGAAACCCTAAGTAATTCCACCTCAACTGGAGTAGGCTTTTACCTTCAACGTAAGGGGCCGAACCAGTATAATCCTCGTGTCCTTTGTCCCGTTTAACCCCTTTAAGCTTCCTAGCGGCGATGGCTCCACGACTAAGTCCTTGCACGAGGACATCAGCCGTGACAATTCCACGACAGTTGGCGCCCACCGTGGGGCCAGCGCACGGTGGATTTGAGTTCTTGAAGGGCAGCTTTGAAGGGCTCAAGGGATACGCTATGGGCCGGATGACCAAGAGTCGTCGCGTCAAGCTCTACATCGACGATGCAAGCTAGGGCCCCGACGCCGGCTCAATCGAGTACGGGTACCGGGTCCCCTTCGGCGGAATGCACATTTTCATTGGCAAGATTGGCGAGCCGGGCCCTGAGCCGGACCTCTGCGCCGACCTCATCGGGACGGCTCAGCGTGCGAGACCCGCCCGGACTCTGCCTGCCTTGAAGCGTGCTTTCGTGGGATGTGTCCATGGAGGACTCTCTGAAGGATCTGGATCTGGCGATGAGACGGCCGCTCGCTCTGACGGCGAGTCGTCCACAGATGAGACCAACTCGTTATATCAACTTCAAGATGGCAGGCTCAGGGGTAGTTCCGACAGCAACAGTATTCCGGACCCCTTTGAGCCGCCGAGCCGGGTTGGAATCTTCATGGCCGGCGCACAACCTGTTCAAAACTCCGCCACTGGGACAGGAGGCCCTGTGCACTCGCCGGCTCAGGTGCTGATGGATCTCACAGACAAGATGATGGCCCTGTTAACCGCTACGGTCGTCCCAGCGGATCAAGCTCAACATGATGCGGAGGTGGCACAGTTAAAGCTGGATATAGCAAGAGCCAAGGAAGATCTGGCGGCGGAAGGGATCACGATGACTGCAGAGCGGGCGGCTCTCGACGCCCAGACTCAGCTGATTCAGGCGCAGTCTTTCGGGCTCACGATGGATCAAAACGCATCCAATGAGATCATGAGAAGGAGGCATCAGAAGGCTCAATCTCGACTCCCTCTAGTTTACGATCCTCGAAACCTCTTTAACATGCCTGGTGCAGGGCCCAGTAACCCGCCAGAAATCACGGCACCCAGGGCTGGAACGCCGATTCAGCCGCAAGTGATGGGGCCTCCCCGTATAAACACTGCCCCGCCTCAGTACGTGCCAATACCACCGGGTCATTATGCCAACCCGTTGGAAAACATGATCGCCGCAGCGGCGCGACTGGCGGCTCTCCCAGTCGAGGGCGACTCTCCAACGGCGGTCGAAACCCGCCGGGTCAGAGAACTTCTTCAGACGGCTCTGGCACAACAGGAGGCATATTCATATAGTCGGGACAGGATTCATTCAACCCCTCATCCGGGCCGGAGCCCAAGTTATAGCAGACACATGGTTTCAGCGACCGGCTCAAGCAACGTCCGGCGCCGTGACTTACCAGCTGGCCACGGCCCGGCACATAATGGAGCCTTTAATGCGGTAGACCAAGACAGAGCACGACAAGAGGCGGAGCAGGCGCATCAGCTGACGGCTTACCAGCCCCTCCCGGTTTATCCGATGGCTTCTATCCAGGCGGGCATACCTACGAGGACCGGAGGTGTCCCTTGTCTGGTGCCGGCTCTCTGTAATGAACGTCTGCCCAAGGATTTCAAAGGACCTAGGAAGGTACCTAATTACACGGCTGATTTACAACCCGGAGCATGGATCGAGAGCTATGAGATGGCTATGGAGTTGCTAGAGGTCAGCGAAGCGGCAATGGCCAAATACTTCACCCTGATGTTGGATGGGACTGCCCGCACTTGGTTGAAAGGACTGCCGCCTAATTCTATCGTGTCATGAGCAGAGCTAAAAGCCCGGTTCATCCAAAACTTCAAAGATACATGTAGGCAATCTATGTCAATTGTGGATTTGACTAACTGCAAGCAGCAAAAGGGCGAGTCTACAACCCATTGGGTTCGCCGGGTCAAAGAGATAATACATTGGTCTGATAAGATGGATGCCGGCTCTGCAGTCTTAATGTTGGAGCAAAATTGTCATTTTGGGCCCCTGAAGATGAAGCTCGGGCGGCTCAAGCGCGATTGCAATGATATGGGTACGCTGATGGCGGCTCTGGTCAAGTACGCCGACTCTGATAGTAACAAGGATGCCGCGTCTGATGATGAAAGGACAGGGAAGGGAAAGAAGAATGGCAATGGCAAGGGCCCTCGGCATAACCCGGCGAACTAGGGAGGAAACAAACGTAAGGCTGATGGCAGTATGGAGTTTGTGGCCAATGCCAATGCGCAGAGTAACAACTACCGACATAAGGGGAGACCACCTCCCCGAGCCGGCGGGTCAGGCCCGACGCTTGAGCAGTTGTTGAATGAGCCCTGTCCAAGGCATGGTTCTAGGGAGAAGCCAGCCACTCATCTATGGAAAGACTGCGCAATCATGAAAGCCTTCAAAAATTCCAACGGTTTTAATGGCAACAATGGGCAAGGCGGCGGCTCAGGCGCCGGCGGCTTTCATGGCCCGGGCGGCGGCTCAAATTTCAATTCTCAGAATTTTCAAGGGGGTTTTAATCAGCAATCTGGCCAGGGTAATCAGCAGCAGCAGCAGGGGGGATACCAGACCAATCCAAAGCAGCTCAATGGTGGACAATATCATGTGTTTACTACCAGTCTGTGCAAGCGAGACCAGAAACTTCATAAGAGGGCTGTAAATGCTGTTGAGCCGGCGGTTCCCCGCTATTTAAGATGGTCTGAGCAGCCTATTGTATGGAGTAGGGAAGATCATCCTCCCCGGGTTGATAATCCGGGTCACCTCGCCTTGGTGGTGGCTCCTCAGGTTGGGGGGTATAAATTCACTAAAGTGCTCATGGACGGAGGCAGCAGCATCAACATCCTCTATTATGAGACCTTCCGTCGTATGGGATTAACTGATAAAACCTCAGCCAGTCCAACACTGTTTTCCATGGGGTGGTGCCCGGTAAGTCAGCGTATCCAGTCGGTAAGATCGAGCTGGAAGTAGCCTTTGGAGATGAGTACAACTACAGGGCGGAAAAACTGACTTTTGAGGTGGTTAAAATAAGAAGCCCGTACCATGCTCTATTTGGGCGGCCGGCTTACGCCAAGTTCATGGCACGGCCGTGTTACGTATACTTGCAGCTCAAAATGCCGGGTCAGAATGGCACCATTACGGTTCACGGCAGCCGAAAGATAGCTTTGGAGTGCGAGGAAGGTGACGCTGCTTACACTAAATCTGTTTGTGCAACAGAGGAGTTGAAGTTTTACAAGGATAATGTTGACCCGGCAGATATGACGTCTTTGAAAAAGCCAACCACGGAGCATGAGCCGGTAATGAAATTTAAGTCGGCCGATGAGACTAAACTTGTTGACTTTGTTCAAGGTGACTCATCTAAGCAGTTCATCATCAGTGCCAATCTGGACCCGAAATAGGAAGGCGCGCTCATCGAGTTCATCCGTGAGAACAGGGACATCTTTGCATGGAAACCTTCTGACATGCCGGGTGTACCAAGAGAACTCGCTGAGCACACTCCCAATATTGATCCGAAATTTAAGCCGGTCAGGCAATTCCTCCGGCGGTTTAATGAGGAGAGGCGGAAAGCCATTGGTGAGGAAGTAGCCCGGCTCTTGGCGGCCGGGTTTATCATTGAAGTTTTTCATCCAGAATGGTTAGCTAACCCAGTGCTCGTGCTCAAGAAGAACGGCACCTGGCGTATGTGCATGGATTATATGGATTTAAACAAGGCTTGTCCGGCTGATCCTTTTGCTCTCCCTCGTATTGATCAAATTATTGATGCTACGGCGGGTTGTGAGCGTTTGAGTTTTTTGGATGCGTATTCTGGTTACCATCAGATCAAAATGGCTGTTAAGGATCAAGAGAAGACGGCGGTCTATGCCTTTTGGGCTCAAGAGTGCACAGGCGACTTACCAGCGTTGCGTGCAGAATTGTCTTCATAATCAGATTGGACGCAACGTTCATGCCTATGTGGATGATATCGTGGTCAAATCCAGAGAGAAGGAGACCTTGATAGATGATCTGAGAGAAACCTTTGATAATCTCCGGGTCTACAAGATGATGCTTAACCCGGCCAAGTGTGTTTTTGGTGTTCCTGCAGGCAAGCTCTTGGGTTTTCTGGTTTCTCACAGAGGCATTGAAGCTAACCCGGAGAAGATCAAGGAAATCACCTCTCTGGTTAAGCCGGCGTGCATAAATGATGTCCAGCGTCTGGCGGGTTGCATCGCTGCTTTGAGTCGGTTTATAAGCCGATTGGGTGAAAAGGCCATGCCACTGTATTAGATGATGAAGAAAACAGATGACTTTGTCTGGAATGATGCTGCTAATGCTGCTTTTGAGGATTTGAAAAGACAGCTAGTTGAGCCGCCAGTCCTTGCTGCTCTTGCCGACAAGGAGCCTTTATTGTTGTATGTAGCCGCTAACACACGAGCCGTAAGTGTGGCTGTGGTGGTGGAGCGTAAGGAAGCGGGTAAGGAACATCCAGTTCAGCGGCCGGTTTACTACGTCAGCGAAGTACTCATTGAGTCCAAACAACGGTATCCACATTGGCAGAAGCTTGTTTATGGGGTGTTCATGGCAAGCCGGAAGCTTAAGCTTTATTTCCAAGGCCACCCTATCACTGTGGTCAGTTCTGCTCCCCTAGGAGATATAATCCAAAACAGAGAAGCCACAGGAAGAGTTGCTAAGTGGGCTATAGAACTTGGGCCTCATGGTCTAAAGTACGTGCCACGCACTGCTATCAAATCTCAAGCATTGGTGGATTTTATCAACGATTGGACAGAGCTGCAGGTGCCTGAAGAGAAACCGGATAATACATACTGGACTATTCACTTCGACGGGTCCAGGCAATTGGAGGGCTCGGGGGCTGGAGTTGTGTTGGCTTCCCCTCGAGGTGACAAGTTTTGTTATGTACTCCGGTTGATGTTTCCCTGTACTAACAATGCAGCTGAGTACGAGGCCTTGCTCCATGGTCTTCGGATGGCTAAGGAGATGAGCTTAAGCCGGGTAAGGTGCTTTGGCGACTCAGATTTAGTGGCCCAACAAGTATCAGGCAAGTGGGATTCCAAGGACCCCCTCATGGCGGCTTATCGCCACGAAGTTGATGCCATTGCTGGACATTTTCAGGGTTACCAAGTAGAGCACATCGATCGCAGAAAGAACGAGGCGGCTGATGCATTAAGCCGGCTGGGCTCTCAGCGAAAGCCGGTGCTGCCTAATACTTTCTTGGATATTTTGCATAACCCTTCTGTCAAGTTGCCTACAGAGGAAGACTTGGTTGTTCCTGACCCAGAAGCACAGTTGGTGTCGGCTCTCCATGTTATCCCAGATTGGACAGTGCCATACTTGGCTTACATGACCCGGGGAGAATTGCCTGAGGATGAAACTTTGGCCAGACAAATAACCCGGCGGTCTAAGTCAATGATAATTATCAATGGTGAGCTGCATCATCGCAGTGTCACTGGAGCTATTCAGCGTTGTGTTTCCTCTGAGGAAGGTCAAGAAATTTTACGTGAGATTCACGAGGGGGATTGTGGCCATCATGCCGGCTCAAAATCCCTTGTGGCCAAGGCTTTTCGTCATGGTTTTTATTGGATGACGGCTCATGCTGATGCAGAGAGACTTGGTCAGTAAATGTGACGGTTGTCAGAAGTTCTCAATACGGGCTCACGTGCCGGCTCAAGAGTTGAGGATGATTCCAATCACTTGGCCGTTTGCAGTCTGGGGGCTTGATCTGGTTGGGCCTTTCAAAAGGTCCAAAGACAAGAAGACCCACCTCTTGGTGGCAGTTGACAAGTTCACAAAGTGGGTTGAGGCAGAGCCAGTTAGTAAGTGTGACGCAGCCACGGCGGTTCAGTTCATGAAAAAGGTGATATTTCGCTTTGGTTTTCCACACAGCATTATAACTGACAATGGTACCAATCTATCTAAAGGCGCCATGGCGGATTTTTGTCAACGAGAGCATATTCGGCTTGATGTTTCATCAGTGGCTCACCCTCAATCCAATGGTCAAGCTGAGAGAGCCAATCAAGAAATCTTGAAGGGCATCAAGCCCCGGCTTTTGGTCCCTTTGCAACGGACGCCGGGTTGTTGGGTGGAGGAGTTGCCCTCCGTATTATGGAGCATCAATACTACTCCTAACAGGTCTACGGGTTACACGCCTTTCTTCATGGTTTTGGTCCTCCCTAGCGACATCCGTCATGACTCGCCTCGAGTGGCGGCTTATGTCGAGGCGGATAATGAGCAGGCGCGTCAAGATGCTCTTGACTTGTTGGACGAACAACGTGACGTAGCAGCAGCTCGCTCGGCGATTTACCAACAAGACCTGCACCGCTATCACAGCCGTCGGGTTATGTCCAGGACCTTTGAGGAAGGTGATTTGGTGCTCCGGCTCATCCAGGATCAAACAGATGCACATAAGCTATCCCCACCTTGGGAAGGGCCCTTTGTGGTCAGGAAGAACTTGCACAACGGGTCATACTACCTTATCGATGTTCGGGAGCACAAAGATTCACGTAAGTTGGAGGAGGAGACCCGCCGGCCGTGGAACATAGCTCAGCTTCGGCCTTATTACACTTGAGCCACCGGCTCTCATAATGTACATATTTCTATAGCCATGTATATATTGTGATAAAAAATAAAGCAGGACCTCTGTCCTTTTTTCCTCCAAAGGTAAATGTATCATTGTTATTTTCATTATAATATTACATGGTCATTTGGAGGTTGATCCGGCTTATGATCGTATTCGAATCTAGCCGTTAAAAATATGATCACTTGGGGGCTTCCTGTCCAAACATAGGTCGTATTCGAACCAAAGAGAACATAGCTGTCGATACCCACTTGATTGGCATATTGCCGAGCTCATTGGGGAGTTTTCTTGATCATATTTGAATCATAGCTTAACCCCCTTTGGGAACCGACGTGGATCGTATTCGAATCAGCGTCGTTAAACAACTCTCAAGGTCATTTGGGGGCTTCCTGTTCAAACATAGGTCGTATTCGAACCAAAGAGAACATAGCTGTCGGTACCCTCTTGATCGGCAACGCCAAAGCCACTGGGGGCTATATGATCGCATTCGAATCTTAGCTTAACCCCTTTGGGACGGTTCTCTGGTCGTATTCGAATCAGAAGCCCCTAAATTTTTTGAGATCTCTTGGTTTGCAAACCAGTTCTTTGATGACATCAAAAGCATTCAAGGGTGGTTCCTATTCCACCGGCTTAACCTTGATTAATAATGTTGATGGCACATAACAAGCATTATATGTGCTGGTGAACCGGAGTTGAGTTCTCAATCTCATTATTCGGGTTACATAAACCGGAAGTATATTTGAAGGCTCGCAGGTATGCTGTTATGGTTATCTCGAAGATGTGATTGAGAGCCGGTTTATTATGACTTTGATTCATATTCTAGGTTATATGTAAAATATATGATTCTCCATGCGGTAAGCCGCCTAGAGACTTGTGATTTGTTTTCTATGCAGGACAATTAAAGACAGCTCTTTAAACTTAAGGAAAGCAGAGGATCAAACATAACCCGGAAGAATATAAAAGGGTAGTTTAAATAAGAGTTAAGCGCTACACACGTGCACGATGGCACGACAAAATTAAGTGTCCGTCCTACTCTATAACAGGACTCCCCGAGTCCAAAAGGTGAGGCATTGTTTTTGAGACATAACCATGAGCCGCCTAAGAAATCAAAGGTGCTTGTTGGGCTGAAGCTTCCAGCTCATCCCTCTCCGCTCCTCCGGCTGTTTCCATGTCCTGGAAGGTTGATGATTTCCAGTCAATGCCACTCAAGGCTTCAAATTGAGCTTCATCATCAATTAACCCGGCCGGGTCAACTTCAGGGGCGAAGGTATGCTTAAGAGTCGGAGGAATCAGGCTGACTGCTTCATAACGAGGTGTTGGAATCCTCTGATTCTCCGCGTCATAGCCCGGATGATATTTGGTAAGGTCTGTGTCATTACCAATCAAAGTGGCCACCGGGCGTACGCTCTTCACACAAGCGGCGAAATCTTTCTGGTCAAAGGGAGTGCCATCTTCCTTCAAGCTAGGATACCCAAGGGCGATGTCGGCCGGGTCTAGCTCCGGTAGAAACGCCTTGGCCCGGCTTAGAGCGGCTATGGCTCCGGCTCTTGCAGAAGCTTGTCTTAACTCTTGGAAGCATTGAGGAAGCACGGCGAGCAGGCTGAGTACATCCGCCAGATGAGTGGGAACTTCATTTGACAGAGCCACAACGGCTAAGGCACGTTGTGACCCGGTGTAAAGTTGTTCTACCAAGGTATAAACCGCCTTCAGCTTGGTCAGCACGTTATGATTGATATTGGAACTTCTGGGACCTGCATTACAAAGTCAGGTGAGTTGATGGCAATTGCGATACTTATGGGAAATGAACGATGTAAACTAGTTAGAAACTTACAGAGTAACTTACCGAAGATTGCGGAGACCATCTGAGATACATGGCGTTTTAAGCCGGATAGTTCGGCGGTTCTTTCAGTAAGAGCGGCCTCCGCTTGTTCGGCCCGGCTGAGCAAGGCAGTTTTCTCATCCGCCCAGGCTTTTCTTTCTGCTTCAAACTTTTTCTTCAGTTTCTCTTGTGCAGACACACTGAATTCAAATTTGGAATTGGCCTTTTGGGTCTCACTTTCCTGAGTCTTCAGGCGGTTCTTCAGATCAGAGATTTCCGATTCAAATTTCTTACAGACGGCCTGTACAAATTCCGGGTTACAGTTAGGGTGATTATAATGCAACATTAAGTCCCAAGCACTTTGCAAGCAAAGACACTTAGCACTTGGGGGCTAATGTATGCTGAAGAGCTGTATTTACAGTGCCAGATCATGAAAATAAGTCCCAAGCACTTTGCAGGCAAAGGTACTCGGCACTTGGGGGCTAATGTATAAAGTTGCTCAACTACTTGATTAAAATAAGGTAAGGACCGGTTCAACTATGCTGTTTAACCCGGCCCTTGAGTGTTACCAGGTAAGCCGGTTTTCTTGCAGTGATTATTATGCCGGTATTAAGTCTACAACATATTTCATCATAAGTAATAGACTTGGGGGCTAGCATGGTAAGGATGACTATGGAGTAAGCAAGAGAGTCATACCTCGGACTTTTGCTGTATTTGCTTCACCATATCAATTTCCAGGTCCCGGCTGTTGTGCACTTGATTAATATAGCCAGCGACAATATCTCCAATGCTCAGATTGGCATAATCAGTGATGTCCAGCCTAGCCTTGCGGCGTTCCAGAAGTTCTTCCTTGGCAGAGCACCTAGCCAACACGGTGGGTCTTCCCGGTTCAACAAACTCGGTCCGGGTAATTACAACGTCCGGGTCATCTGGATGAGCTGGGCTGGGGATCTCCGGGATATCAGAACCTTCCATAGCTTGCTCATCAGATGGAGCAATGGTGGTTTCAGGAGCTGGTGCAGACGGCGGCTCATGAGCAAAAGCATCAGGTTCAGTCAGGACCGGCTCTTCGGCCGGCTTATTTTTCTTCGCCCTCTTGCTGGGCTTTACTTGTACACTGAAAGTCAAAGGGTTAGTGCAAAAACATGAGTAAGATAAGCACAAAATAAGCTGATCATCATTACCCGGGTGCGGTTTTGAAAGCCGGCAAGCTAGACTGCATGGAGTCGCTGGAGGAAGGTGAAGTTCCCTGATAGTTTGAATCAGAAGAATTGAGTGGTTGACGAGTGACGCCCGCCAAAGGATGAAATGGATATAAGTCGGAGATAACCTCAGTCCGGCGCTTCCTTGATGCTTCGGGTAAGCCGGAGGAGAGGTCTGCATCCTTGCTGGTCCGGGTCTGCCTCCGACTTTCATGAATCTGTCGCTTGAAAAGAAATTGAGGATCTTGATAAGCTAAAGGATGTGAAAATCTTACTTTCCGGGTTACTCTTCGGACTTTCAGTCTTGGCAAGGGCTCCGAGTCGGAGGAAATCATAGTTACCTCTTCAATCACTTCATGACTCGTTCCGGTGTCCTCCTGCTGATAATCCATGTCAATAAGATGGTTAAAAAAGGAGCCTAAAGAATCAAGGGCTACCTCTGACTCGGAGGTGTCTTCTAGGTGAAGCAGGTCCGAGGCGCTAGGTTTACTCCCCTTCTTGCGGGGAGCGGCTTTCCTGGCGGCTTTTTTAACCTTTCTGGCTTTCTTAGCAGCTTCGTGGTCATACCTGACCTTCCAAAATTTATCATTAGCCTATAAAATACAACAAAGGTTTTTGAAGTTAAGACGAAATCGTTAAAATGGAAGGTGAGGTGTACAGGTCAATAGCTTACCGCTGGGGCCAGGTTAGCCTTGCATAAGGGGCTTAAGCCTGTCCTCCCGCAATCTGCCATGCTCTCGTTCAGAAGAGACTTGGTCATATCATCAATGACGTCCTCAGGTAAGTCGTCGGGACTGTGCCGAAGAGGATCATCCTTCCGGCCAGTATAATCACACATTGAGCCGGGGCGGCGGCTTAAAGGAATCACCCGCCAGGCAATCCAGACCCGGACCAGATCAATGCCATTCATGCCGTTCCCCAGAAGAGCTTTGATTTTGTTGATGGTAGGAATAAGTGGTTGACGTTCAGCTTGAGATAGTTTGTCTGGCAGGGGGTGATTTGACTCCAGACGCAGGGCGCGAAAGCCGGGCAGAGGGTTCTCATCAGCCGGAGAAGTATCTTGGCAGTAGAACCATGTCTGGTTCCAATCTTTTGGGTGGCTTGGCGGCTCAGCATAAGGGAAGAGACAATCTCTCCGTCGTTGGATTGAGATTCCGCTGAGTCCCAAGCTAGGCCCATTGGCACATTCATTCTGGCGGTTCAGATAAAATAACTCCCTAAAGAGTAGCAAGCTGGGCTCTTCTCCAAGGTACACCTCACAGAACACTTGGAAGTTTCAAATGTTTGACACGGAATTGGATCCAATGTCTTGAGGTCACAGGTCGAAAAAGTGCAGAACATCTCTGAAGAATTTTGAGCCAGGAGGAGCAAAGCCCCGGCTCATGTGATCAGAAAATATAACAACCTCTCCGTCCTTGGGTTGAGGTCTCTCTTCGGACGGGTCAGGAGCACGATAGGACATGACCTCTTTCTTGGGCAGGTAACCCGTTTTCATGAAGTCAGCTAAGGTGCTATCAGTAACGTTGGATCTAACCCAGTTGCACGTAATGGGTGCCTTGGGAGCCTTGGGCGGCATTGTGAAGGATGGAAGCCTATGACAAAATAAAAATTCCGGTTCAAATTTAAGCCGGAGGAAAATTTCGGTTCAGTATTTAAGGTGGCGGCTTATGAAGGGGCCTAATGATATATGGCCAATTGTGTCGGGTTATTTAAGCCGCTATGGATACCGTGAGCAACTAAGTTATTTGACTTTGTTATGGATGACCCGGAATATTCATGAAGCATAGCCTTTTCGAAGCCGGTGATATGAGCCGCCATAGCTAACAGATGCAATTTTTGCCTAAATGTTGCACAAACAAGTTTCACAGGTTGCAGTAATTATTTTGGATCAAACGGTCGTCCAGAAAGGAAAATTTTCTAGACCTAAAAACTGGCACAGAGAAGTTCATAAGTTCTAATGAGGTCCTTTTGCAAGCAAAAGGGATCTGCTAGTATTGGAAATGGGTGCGAAACCACTACCGCAGGAGTTCTATACTATTTTTCGAATCAAAAGAAGTTGTGGTGGAAGAACTATGAAAGAACATAGATGAACTACGAAGAACAGGGAGGAACGTGGAACCCTAATGCGGATCTGATGTTTGAGAAGAAGAGGACTTACAGTTGCAGGTTCACTGCGGAGAGTCGCCGCCGTTCTCTGGACTAGCTCAGGTTGATGCAGCGGCCGGGGCTGAGGAAGACGGGAGGCGCGGCGGCGGCGGCGGAGCTCGGGCTCTGAGGTGTTGAGAGGAGGAAGACGATGGAAAGGGAGGAGTGAGAGAGGACCCGGTCGGGCCTATTTATAAGGGACGGCTGTTAAGTGGGCGCGAGAAACGAGGAGGCTGAAGACATGATTATCCAGCTGTAGAGGCGCCTCGATTTTTGGGAAAGTTATTAAGATAAGGATCCGTTGAGATACGTTGGACGGAACATGCATTAATGGCGGATGACGACACGGCGGGTTACCAAGAATCCAGAAGATGACGTCATGGCAGGTTATAACCTTCGCGCAAACAGAAGCCGGAAGATTTTCTCTTAAGGTATTGAAGATTGACATGAACCGGTTCAAATCAATCTGGGGCCTAATGTTGAGGATGTAGCTACCGGTGTAACCCACCCAAGATGAGCCAGGTTACATTGCAACAGCTCTTCGTTCAGAAGCCCAAGGACAGGTTAAGGATGGCGGTTTAGTAGTAGGTCTAAGGCCCAGAGGCGACTTAAGGCCCGTAGTGGTAAACCGCCGTTGTGGCATGACTTATAGTGTAAAGCAAGAATAGTTAAGAGTCCAAGCCGGACACAGTTTATGAGTCGGCCGAGACTCTGAGAGCCGCTGGGCGTTAACCTTTCTATATAAAGGGATGACCCGGCGGCGGTTCAGGACAAGTAAGATCAGATCGATAGCCAGGCAGAGCGGTTTAGCTCCCGGTCATCGAAACCCTAAGTAATTCCACCTCAACTGGAGTAGGCTTTTACCTTCAACGTAAGGGGCCGAACCAGTATAATCCTCGTGTTGTTTGTCCCGTTTAACCCCTTTAAGCTTCCTAGCGGCGATGGCTCCACGACTAAGTCCTTGCACGAGGACATCTGCCGTGACAATTCCATGACACCCCCCGAAATTTTTCGCAGATCAAACCCTATTCTTCTTCCACCCCGCGCCGCCGGACACGTCCGGTCCGGCCGGACGCTTCCCCGCCGCCGCGCCTGTCCAATAGGACGCCGCGACATCACCGCCGCCGGCCGCCCTCTCTCTCCTCCGCCGCCAAGGCCCGCGGGGCCCGTACGCCGCCGCCCGCGCCCCGGCTCTCCCTCCGCCACCTTCGCCGACCGCCGCCGTCTCCACCGGCGCCCGCACCGGTGCCCGGCCGCCCGCACCTCCGCCGGCGCTGCCCGCGCCCTCGATGCCGCCTCCTCCGGCGACCCGACCCCGCCGTCGCCGCCTCCTCTCCCCTGAGCTCCTCTCCTCTCCAGCCGCCGCGGCCGCCGTCTCCTCCGTCTCCGGCGACCAGTCCCGCCTCGATCCACGCCGGCCCGATCCTGATCTAAGAGGGTTGACTTCTCCCCCCCCCCCCCCCGAAATTCTGTCCTGAAAAATATTGCATTATGTGCTCATGTTCATCGCATCATATCTCATCGCATACTGCTCCGTTTTGCATGCATGATATATCGAAATGTTCATCTCGAGATGCTCCTCGTTTTGTTCCATTGTGTCATTCTCGTTTGAGTCTATCTGGATGCCCAAATCTCTGGTGCAAGAGTGCTATATGATGTTTTCTGCTGTTACTTATCAGAACTTGGTGTTTTGTTTTTTTTTTGCAATTGATGTGTGCATCTTATGGGCATGATCTCTACAGGTGTTTTGATATATGCCATGCCATCTCTACAGAGGTGTATGCCATGTATTTTTGTGATCTATGTGGTGACTAGCACAAGCATGCAAACTAGGCTTTGTGATGTTTCTGTGACTGCTGTTATTTTGTTGCCATGTATCCATGTGTCTACAGAGAGATCCATCTTCCTTTTGGTTATGCTCAGTAAGGATGTTGTGTAGATATGGTTGTGCTCTACCCTTCCATACCCCTGTTTGCAATTATGGAGTGCCCTCGGATGTCTTAATCTTGCTCTACTTTTGCTATAAAATATTCCTGGCAGATAAACATGATATTCAATTTTGCCAAGGTTGTTGTAGTTGATCCATACATGCTATGTATTTGCTCTTGCCATGGTTAGCTTCATAAACATGTCATCTTGCTGTAGGTATGCTTGTTTTATCATGCATTGCTTTGTGGTGAGTGAATCAAGCTCACCAAGATGCCCTCATAATTTATGTTACTGCCATGCTCTGTTTTCTGCCAAGTCTGAAACCTGTTAACGAAACTTGCTATGTTTATATGGTTGCCATCATATCTTCTGATCCTTTTTGGCTCATGGTCAGTAAGGGACTTTTGTTCTATGCATTTAGTAGATTCATGCCATGTCTTGTTTTGCTACGTTAAGTTCCTGTAGCATGTGTTTTGCTTGCTCTGAACATTGCTACCTGATGCTGTTTCAGCCATGTCCAGTAATTTCACCAAGTCTGTGAACCTGATATCTTTTGCACTTTTGCCATGCTTGTTTGAGCCTGTTATGTTGTGATCTAGCCGTAGCTCAGTGTTCATGTTTTGTCAAGCATCTCCTGTAGATTACTGCCATATGCTTTGTTGCTATGTTGGGGTGCTGTAGCATAGTTACTTGTTGTATTCTAAGTGCTATCATGCTGTTAATCGCAGAATCGTGTCATTCTTGTTTTGCTTGCCATTTGCAAACCGTGCATCCGTTTCCGGTGATCTTTATATCGATTTCGACCGAAATCATCTCATCTTTACAGTGGCATACTTGGTTTGCCAAGTTACTGCCTTGTTCATTCTTTTTCTTCCGGAGCACGCATATGCATCGCATACCACATCTCGCATATCATGCATGTTTTGCATCATGCTGCTTGTGCATTGCCCGTGATTGATTGTGGTTCCGTTGCTTGTGTTCTTGCTGTGGGTAGAGCCAGGAGACGAGTTCGCGAATGAGGAACCTGTTGAGTACGCTTACGAGGATCAAGCTTTTGACAACTCTGAGAACCTTGCAGGCAAGATGACCATACCCTCGAAATCACTTCTATCTTTGCTTTTCTAGTTGTTCGTTCTATTGCTATGCTGCGCTACCTACCACTTGCTATATCATGCCTCCCATATTGCCATGTCAAGCCTCTAACCATCCTTTCCTAGCAAACTGTTGTTTGGCTAAGTTACCGCTTTTGCTCAGCCCTTCTTATAGCGTTGCTAGTTGAAGGTGAAGTTGAAGTTGGTTCCACGTTGGAACATGGATATTTTTGAATATCACAATATCTCTTATTTAATTAATGCATCTATATATTTGGTAAAGGGTGGAAGGCTCGGCCTTATGCCTGGTGTTTTGTTCCACTCTTGCCGCCCTAGTTTCCATCATACCGGTATTATGTTCCTTGAGTTTGCGTTCCTTACGCGGTTGGGTGATTTATGGGACCCCCTTGACAGTTCGCCTTGAATAAAACTCCTCCAGCAAGGCCCAACCTTGGTTTTACCATTTGCCACCTAAGCCTTTTCCCTTGGGTTTTCGCGAGCCCGAGGGTCATCTTTATTTTAACCCCCGGGCCAGTGCTCCTCCGAGTGTTGGTCCAAACTAGAGCACCGTGCGGGACCGTCCCTTGGCAACTTGGGTTACGTTGGTACCTGTACGCTTAGCTTATCCGGTGTGCCTTAAGAACGAGATATGTGCAGCTCCTATCGGGATTTGTCGGCACAGCGGGTGGTCTTGCTGGTCTTGTTTTACCATTGTCGAAATGTCTTGTAAACCGGGATTCCGAGACTGATCGGGTCTTCCTGGGAGAAGTTTTATCCTTCGTTGACCGTGAGAGCTTATAATGGGCTAAGTTGGGACACCCCTGCAGGGTATTATCTTTCGAAAGCCGTGCCCGCGGTTATGAGGCAGACGGGAATTTGTTAATGTCCGGTTGTAGAGAACTTGTCACTTGACTTAATTAAAATACATCAACCGTGTGTGTAGCCATGATGGTCTCTTCTCGGCGGAGTCCGGGAAGTGAACACGGTTTGAGTTATGCATGAACGTAAGTAGTTTCAGGATCACTTCTTGATCATTTCTAGCTTCGCGACCGTTGCGTTGCTTCTCTTCTCTCTCTCTTTTGCGTATGTTAGCCACCACATATGCTTAGTGCCTGCTGCAGCTCCACCTCATTACACCATCCTTTCCTATAAGCTTAAATAGTCTTGATCTCGCGGGTGTGAGATTGCTGAGTCCTCGTGACTCACAGATTCTACCAAAATAGTTGCAGGTGCCGACGATGCCAGTGCAGATGACGCGACTGAGCTCAAGTGGGAGTTCAACGAGGAACGTGGTCGTTACTATGTTTCTTTTCCTGATGATCAGTAGTGGAGCCCAATTGGGACGATCGGGGATCTAGCATTTGGGGTTATCTTATTTTCATTTGGATTTTGACCGTAGTCGGTCTATGTGTGGATTTTGGATGATGTATGAATTAATTTATGTATTGTGTGAAGTGGCGATTGTAAGCCAACTCTCGTTATCCCATTCTTGTTCATTACATCGGATTGTGTGAAGATGACCCTTCTTGCGACAAAACCACAATGCGGTTATGCCTCTAAGTCGTGCCTCGACACGTGGGAGATATAGCCGCATCGTGGGCGTTACAAGTTGGTAATCAGAGCCATCCCCGACTTAGGAGCCCCCTGCTTGATCGAATCTCTGGCGTTGTTGAGTCTAGAACAAAAATGTTTTGAGTCTTAGGATTATATATATCGGAGAGTAGGATTCTTTTTACTCCTCAGTCCCTTCGTCGCTCTGGTGAGGCCTCCTGACGTAGAAGTTTTGACTCTTCTCTCCTCAAATTTTGCTAAAAAAAAATTTAGGATCACACGGGTATCTTGGAATCGTTCCGATGGTTTTGTGGCGAGAACATTGTTCTTGGTGCCTCCTGACATTTAGGGGTTGTGGCAGTGTCCCGGGGAGTTGAGCTCCAAGGTGTTGTCGTCACAATTTTATCGTTGCAGTTCTGGAATACCTGAGTTTCGCCGACATCGAAAATCTCTTTTATGCAGTTGTTGGTGAGATCTCCTCGACGCCACCCAGTACTGGGGCAGGAGTTCGGGACTATTGCCATAACTCGTATAACGGATGCTTTTCGAAGGTTGAGGTACACGATTTCCGAAGGTTTCTTGGTTATGTGTTGACGGATGGATACAGCTGGATCTAGGGATTGCTAGTTTGGGTGATATATTTTGTGTCCCCTGTATCCCCAACACCAGATTGCATAACCAGAAAGTTTCGGGAGTTTATAGGTGGGATTCAAGTAGCTCTTAGCATTTCTTCCCGCAGATATTTGGTTTGTGATTGGGTAATCCTTACCATTTATTTGTTCCACTCGTACCTTGTTATTGTATTCATCAATCTCTTATCAAGTGGCTTCTCACCTTATGGAAGTGTGATGATTTACTATGGAATTCATTCGTTCATCCTCGTTCGAATGTTTATTGTGAAGACTATATGTTGCAATTTCTATCCGTTGATTCAACTTGTCTTTTTGTCTATCAAGATGCTAACGGATGTCACCCTCTTCAGGATGGCTCCGCTAACGCGTCAGAATCCGGAACGCAATGAGGGTAGTCAGGCGAACCCTCCGCCACCACCTCCGCCTCCGGAGGCATGGCAAGCTATCATGGCAGCCACCAACGCCAATGCTCAGATGATTTTGCAACTCTTGCAAGAACGCACCCAAGGGCAAGGCAATCAAGGAAATCAAGGCCAAGGCAACAATCAGCCTCACTTTTCTACCCTCAACCAGTTCCTCGCAAATCAGCCCAAGTCTTTCAGCTACTGTGCCGAGGCCACAGACGTCGATGATTGGCTCGTGGACATCAACAAGCATTTTGAATGTAGCAATGTCAGGCCTGAGGACTTTGTCAAGTTCGCTTCTTTTCAACTCAAGGATCAAGCTGCCGAGTGGTATCAACAATACAAAGATTCCAGAGGAGGTCGTGTGATTACCTGGGATGATTTCCGTCGAGACTTCAAAGCTCACCACATTCTACAAAGTGTTGTTGAGAACAAGCGTGAGGAGTTCCGCAATCTCAAGCAAGGCAGCATGTCCGTGTATCAATACAATACTCAGTTTCAGAAACTCGCTCGCTTTGCTAAGCAAGACGTTCCTGATGAAAAGAGCATGATCTATCAATTCAGAGGTGGCCTCAGAGAAGATTTGCAATTACCTCTCGTGCTTTTTGAGCCGACCAAGTATGATGATTTCTAAAATATGGCTCTGAAGCAAGATGCTGCTCAGCTCAAGTGTGAGGCTTCTAAGAAGAGAGTCAGGGACGCAGTTCAGTCTTCTTCTTCCTCACTAGTGGCTGCTAAGCAACAGAAGTTCTGGTTGCCTCCTCCTCCTCCGTTTCATCAGCCTTTCCAGCAGAAGAACAAAGGTGGCCATGGATCTTCCCACCCACCCAACCCTAGCTATCAGAACAAGTCTCAGAATCAAGCTCCAAAGTCGAATGCTCCTTATCATCGTCCACTCTCAGAGGTGACTTGCAACAAGTGTCAGCAGAAAGGTCACTATGCTAACAAGTGCTTCAATCAAAGGCGTCTTCCGCCTCCTCCTCCTGTGAGATCTTCTAGCAATGCAGTGGTCAAGCATAATCCCAAGTCTGCAAAGGTGAACATGATGAATGAAGCTCAAGTGGAGGAATCTACTGATGTGATAATGGGTAATCTTCCTGTTAATGACTTTCCTGCAAAAGTTCTTTTTGACACTGGTGCATCGCATTGTTTCATGTCAAGATCGTTCTTTGCAAAGAATGATTTTACTTGGTCTTACCTGGATAAACTATTGGGTGTTGTTTCTCCGGGGAAGTCAATGAGAGCCAACTCGATAGTTCCTGATGTCTCTATCAAGATGGGCAATTATAAATTTCTGTCTTCTCCTATTGTCCTTGGTGACTCGGATATTGATCTAATTCTCTGGATGGACTGGCTTTCTAAGCACAAGGCTCAACTTGATTGTGCTGCCAGGGAAATCCAATTGACACACTCTTCTGAGGATGTTATCATCTATGCCGCTCGTGATGAAACCATTCGGTTGTTTTCTCTCAATGAGAAGGGCGAGTTGAATGCTATCTCTCAAATTCCAGTCGTTTGTGAGTATCAAGATGTCTTTCCAGAAGAGCTTCCGGGTATGCCTCCTCACCGGCCAGTTGAGTTCGTTATCGATCTTGAACCTGGCACTGAACCTGTTTGCAAGCGTCCTTACAAGCTTGGACCCAAGGAGCTGAAAGAATTGAAGAAACAGCTCGATGAACAAGAGCGTCTGGGTTTGATCAGACCGAGTTCATCTCCATGGGGTTGTGGTGTCCTTTCTGTCCAGAAGAAGGATGGCACAGACCGACTTTGTGTCGACTACCGTCGATTGAACAAGAAGACAATCAAGAACAAGTATCCACTTCCCAACATCAATGAGCTATTCGAGCAACTCAAGGGTGCTAAAGTCTTCTCCAAGCTTGGCCTTCGTATGGGTTATCATCAGATTCGCATTCGTGAAGAAGATATTCCCAAGACAGCATTCAGAACAAGCTTTGGTTCTTATGAATATACTGTCATGTCTTTCGGTCTTGTCAATGCTCCTCCAACATTCTCTCGAATGATGAATTTCATCTTCAACCCCTATACCAATGAATTCGTCCTGGTGTATCTCGATGATATCTTAGTCTTCTCCAAAAATAAGAAGGATCATGCCAAACATTTGCGATTGGTGCTCGACAAGCTCAGAGAGTATCAATTCTATGCGAAGTTTTCCAAATGTGAGTTTTGGCTTGATGAAGTTCTTTACCTTGGCCATATCATCTCTGCCAAGGGCATCGCTGTTAATCCCCAGAAGGTGTCTGCAATTGTGAATTGGGAACCTCCTCAGAATGTCAAGCAGCTCCGCAGTTTCCTTGGTCTTGCAAGCTATTGCCAAAGATTCGTTGAGAATTTCTCTAAGATTGCAAAGCTTCTTTCCAACCTCCTCCAGAAGCATGTGAAGTATGTCTGGACGCCTGAGTGTGACGTTGCTTTCAACACTCTCAAAGAGAAACTCGTCACAGCTCCTGTCTTAACTCCTCCTGACGAATCCAAGCCATTCGAAGTTTTCTGTGATGCTTCTCTTCAAGGTCTCCGTGATGTGTTAATGCAAGAGAAGAAAGTTGTGGCCTAGACCTCTCGTCAGTTGAAGCCCAATGAAAAGAACTACCCCACTCACGATCTTGAGTTGGCGGTAGTTGTCCATGCATTAATAACATGGAGACATCTCCTGTTGGGAAGAAAAGTGGACATATTCACCGATCACAAGAGTCTCAAGTACATCTTCACTCAGCCAAACCTCAACCTCAGGCAAACTCGATTGGTCGAAATGATTCAAGAGTACAATTCGAGTATTGAATATACTCCAGGCAAGTCCAATGTCATTGCAGATGCTTTGAGCAGGAAGGCTTATTGCAACAGCTTAATTATCAAGCCATTCCAACCGGACCTTTGCGAAGCTTTCCGCAAGCTGAATCTCCAAGTTGTTCCTCAAGGCTTTCTTGCCAACCTCATAGTCTCTCCTACTTTGGAAGATCAAATTCGTGAGGCACAACTCCTGGATACCATGGTGAAGAAGGTGAAACGTGGTATTGATAAGGGCCTTTCCAAATACAAGTGCTATCGCATTAATGACAGAGACACTTTATTCTTCGAGGACCGGATTGTGGTTCCTAAAGGTGATCTAAGGAAAGTCATTATGAACGAGGTGCACAATTCTCTTCTTTCCATTCATCCTGGAAGTACGAAGATGTACCATGACCTCAAGCAGTCGTATTGGTGGACTCGAATGAAGCGAGAAATCGCTCAATTCGTGAACGAATGTGATGTCTGTCGAAGGGTGAAAGCAGAACACCAATGACCATCTGGTCTCCTCAAACCTCTTGCTATCCCAGAATGGAAGTTTGATCATATTGAAATGGACTTCGTGACTGGATTTCCAAAGTCCAAGCGTGGAAATGATGCTATCTTCGTTGTCATCGACAAGCTTACTAAAGTGGCTCATTTCCTTCCAATCAAAGAATCTATCACAGCAACTCAGTTGGCAGAGCTATACACCTCCAGGATTGTCTCCTTGCACGGCATCCCACAATTGATTTCTTCAGATCGTGGAAGCATCTTCACTTCTAAATTCTGGGACACCTTCCAGAAGGCCATGGGCACCAACATTCGCTTCAGCACAGCTTTCCATCCTCAAACTAGTGGCCAAGTCGAGCGAGTCAATCAAATCCTTGAAGATATGCTCAGGGCTTGTGTCATTTCCTTTGGCATGAAGTGGGAAGATTGTCTTCCATATGCCGAATTCTCCTACAACAACAGCTTCCAAGCGAGTTCGGGCAAGGCCCCATTCGAGATTCTCTATGGCAGAAAGTGGCGTACTCCTCTCAATTGGTCAGAGACTGGTGAACGCCAACTTCTTGGCAATGACTTAATCACAGAGGCTGAAGAAATGTGTAAAGTCATCCGTGTAAACCTCAAAGCCGCGCAATCGCGCCAGAAGAGTTACTATGATAGCAAGCACCATGACTTGGCTTTCGAGATCAGAGACCATGTCTACCTCCGCGTCTCTCCAATGAAAGGCACTCGTTGCTTCGGTATCAAAGGGAAGCTTTCCCCTAGATACGTGGGTCCTTTCAAGATCATTGGCAAAAGAGGCGACCTCGGCTATCAACTTGAGCTTCCCTCCAACTTCGCGGACGTGCACAATGTGTTCCACGTGTCACCGCTTCGCAAGTGCTTCAAGACTCCTGAGCGCACCATCAACTTCGAAGAGATTGATCTCCAAGAAGATCTATCTTATCATGAGCACCCCGTTGCTATTCTTGAAGAAACTGAGCGCAAGACTCGCAACAAGTCAATCAAATTCCTGAAAGTGAAGTGGTCGCACCATTCCGACCGAGAAGCCACCAGGGAACGCGAGGACCACCTCCGTTCCGAATATCCGGAGTTCTTTCAGTCCTAGATCTCGGGACGAGATCCTCTCGTAGTGGTGGAGTGTTGTAACACCCCGGATGTAACTTTCCATATTTGTAACTCCAACTCTTGCCATTTTCGGCTATGTGTTATGATATTCTCTCCGTGGTTGGGTTTTGTTTTTTGTTTTGCATTTTGTTCATGTCATGCATCTCATATCATGTCATCATGCGCATCTCTTTTGCATACGTGTTTGTCTCATGCATCCGAGCATTTTCCCCGTTGTCCGTTTCACAATCCGGCACTCCCACATGCACCGGCGCACCCGTCTTGTTTCTTTCCGTGAGCGGATGTTAAACGTTCTCGTAATGGACCGAGGTTTTCCAAGTGGCCTTGGTACACCATCGGTAGACCACCTGTCAAGTTTCGTTCCATTTGTAGGTCGTTTGATGCTCCAACGGTTAACCGGGTAACCGCAAAGTCCTTTTGTGTGTTGCAGCAAAACCCCCCTCCAAACAGCTCAATAACCCATCTAAGTCACCTCCATGCTCTCGGTCGTTCGATCACGGTCGTGTGGGCGAAAACCGCACTCCATTTGGAGTCTCCTAGCTCCCTCTAGCTATAAATAGGTGATCCCCCCCCGAAATTTTTCGCAGATCAAACTCTAGTCTTCTTCCACCCCGCGCCGCCGGACACGTCCGGTCCGGCCAGACGCTTCCCCACCGCCGCGCCCGTCCAATAGGACGTCGCCAGGTCACCGCCGCCGGCCGCCCTCTCTCTCCTCCGCCGCCAGGGCCCGCGGGGCCCAGATCCGGCCCGCGGGGCCCGTACGCCGCGGCCCGTGCCCGGGAGCGCCCCGTCGCCCGCGCCCCGGCTCTCCCTCCGCCGCCTTCGCCGACCGCTGCCGTCTCCGCCAGCGCCCGCACCGGCGCCCGGCCGCCCGCGCCCTCGACGCCGCCTCCTCCGGCGACCCGACCCCGCCGTCGCCGCCTCCTCTCCCCCGAGCTCTTCTCCTCTCCAGCTGCCGCGGCCGCCGTCTCCTCCGTCTCCGGCGACCAGCCCCGCCTTGATCCGCGCCGGCCCGATCCAGATCTGAGAGGGTTGACTCTCCCCCCCCCCCCGAAATTCTCCAAGTCCTGAAAAATATTGCATTATGTGCTCATGTTCATCGCATCATATCTCATCGCATACCACTCCGGTTTGCATGCATGATATATCGAAATGTTCGTCTCGAGATGCTCTTCGTTTTGTTCCATTGTGCCATTCTCGTTTGAGTCCATCTTGATGCCCAAATCTCTGGTGCAAGAGTGCTATATGATGTTTTCTGTTGTTACTTATCAGAACTTGGTGTTTTGTTATTTTTTTGCAATTGATGTGTGCATCTTATGGGCATGAGCTCTACAGGTGTTTTGATCTATGCCATGCCATCTCTACAGAGGTGTATGCCATGTATTTTTTTGATCTATGTGGTGACTAGCACAAGCATGCAAACTAGGCTTCGTGATGTTTCTGTTTCCAGGGACTTAGAATTTTGCTAAGTCTGTGACTGCTGTTATTTGGTTGTCATGTATCCATGTATCCATGTTATTTGGTGGAGCGGCCACATAGGAGATAATGTCTCTTTTTGTCTTTTCTTAGTAATATCAATACTGGTTCGGAAACAGGATCGGGCGCTATATAGGGCGCGAGAGTAACAAAATGTTGTTACTAGTAACAGAATAGCTTTGTCCTGTGTATATGCGTTTTGTCCTCTACAGCATTCATTTAGAGCAACTCCAAAGAGCCGACCCATTTCGTCCGCCTGCGTCCGTTTGAGTTGGCGCGGACAAAAGTAGCGGCCCAACGCGCCGACCCAAACCCAAATCACGTCCCTATCGCGTCCGCGCCGACGCATTTGCGCCCCAAATGCGTCGGCGCGGACGCCGAACGGACGCTACGCGCGCCTTCTCGATGTCCGCCGCGTCCCCACATGGCGGCCGTCCAACTACCCGTTGCCCACGCGGTCAACTTAATTTATGACCACGGGCCCACGCGTCAGCAACGGCGCTCGTTCTTTTTTAAGCCGACCGTGCGGCGGGGCCGTCCTCATCCAAACTCGCCGTCCACATCTAGCAAGATTTGCTCCCCCGTTGCCGGCAAACCCTAGCCACCACAACCACAACGAGATGGGGCTCTTCTCTGGCGCCAGCAGCAGCAAGGCCAAGGGCAAGGCCCCCGCCACCCCTTTCCCCTCAGAGTTCCTCCCGCCTCCGCCGGCGCCGGCGCCTCGCCGGCAGAGGCAGCGCGTGAACGTGCCAGTGCACCAGGCGGAGTGGCACTGGCAGCATGCCAGCCTCTGCCGTACCCCGACGTGACCCTGCCGCACGACTGGCATCTGGATCCAGATAGGATCCCAGTGCCGGCGGCGCCGCGGACGGCTAGGGCTCACGCGGAGGAGGTCTGACGCCGGCGGGCGCTGCTAACGCCGGAGCAGCATCGTGAGGCCGCCTACGCATCCGACTCTCCCAACTGGGCGAGGTGGTTCGCGTTCGAGCACGAGGAGGCGAGGCGACGGGGCGTGCGCGAGGTCAACCGGAGCGAGCCGCCGCCGCCGCTCGTCGTCCGCGAGGAGGACCAGGTGACCGAGGACGCCTACCAGGCCGCCCTTGCGGCCGTCTACCGGGAGAGCGAGGAGGACGAGCGGCACAGGGCGGAGGCGGCGGAGGAAGTGGAGGCTCGGTACGAGGCGGCAATGGCGCAGGCACTTTCCCTCTCCGCGGCGGGCAACTGCGTGGTGCCGCCGGTGGCCCCGCCGTCCCCTCCCCGATGCCTCGTCAAGCCGGAGCCGCAGCCCGAGCCCGACCCTGAGTCGTCCCTCATCGAGCGCTACTCCTGGACGGGAGTAGTGCGCGAGTGGGTACGCGCGCCGCCAGTCTGGGTGGGGCGACGCCGGCGTAGGAGGCGGTGTACCTCGAGCACTGGCGCCAGATCCGGGTGGCCGAGGAGCGCTGCGACGGCGAGTACCTCGAGATGCTCGAGCGCGACCTCGAGGAGGAGCAGCGCGAGGCTAAGGAGGAGGCGCGCTAGGCCGCGGCTGCACAGGCGGCCGCACAGCCCCCCGCGCCGGCACTGCCTGCGCACGACATGTACGCGCTCTGGAACACGGCGTTCCCCTGGGCCGGGCTGGCGCCGACGCTCATCGACCTCACAAACCCCAAGGATGATGACGACGACGCCTAGGGCAGCGCGCCGCCTTGTAGTTTAGGTTATTTTTATTTTTTTAAATGCAAATGTGTTCGCGTGGACTCTCGCCGGCCTTCGTGGCCGGCTTTACTGTTTAATTAATGTTGTTTTTCTTTTTAAATATGCATGCGTTATTTTTTTTCTAGCGCTGTCAAAATGGGTCGGGCCAGCGTTGGGCACACACGCTGACCCAAACGCGGAAGCGAACATCCGTGTCCACCTGGCCAACCCAAACGAACAAAAAGCGGACAAAAGCGCCGTCCTTTTGGGTCGGCCCGTTGGAGTTGCTCTTATAGCTATGTCTTCAATTTGCTATTTTCTTAACTAAGTGAATGTGTTCGGACCCTAGCCCTGTCTATGCTTATTCCTCAAATTCTCTCTGTCTCTTCATATGCATTCTGTTGACACGTGTCGAAGGTCTTCACTATGTCCTTGACAGCTGAAGATACAGAGACACACATTTAAAACTGTTTTTAATGCTCTTATCTATTTTGCATGTATACCAGAGAAGCCGGAATGACCACCCGACAAACCTGGCGTGTGTGGGATCATGGCTCAACCCCCGATAAGTTGCATGTTTGCCACGTGTCCACAAGATGTGAACCGCCAGGGGCACCTGCGTAATTGCGCTGCGCTACCCCTTCTCCTTATAAATACATCACCCCATGCAGTCATTATCTCTTCTCCCACCTCGTCGTCTCGCTCAAACCCTAGCACCACCGCTAGCCTTAGTCGACGTCGGAGACAAAGTGCTTAGCTGCCGCAACCTCTCCGATGGCATCTTCACGCCGGCCGCGGACGTCCTCTTCTCCGCCGCCGCCGTAGGTGTCTTCCGCCGCCGAGTTAGGGCACGCAAGATTGGACCGCTCGGCCTCCTTTCCTCCTCGTCCAGCGGTAAATAAAACTTGCTTTTTACCGCTTATTTGATCCATTCAAACTGTCCACTTCTTCTAAAAGTGGTTTCTACACTTCCAAATCTATATCTTTCTGTTTCTGCACCTCATATCTTGCAAGTACTTTCAGTTATGCATGACAACTAGTTAGATTCCTCACTTGTACTGTGACGCCCCCGATTCAATCGTACACTAATCATACACGCAAACGTGTACGATCAAGATCTGGGACTCACGGGAAGATATCACAACACAACTCTAAAAATAAAATAAGTCATACAAGCATCATAATACATGCCAGGGTCCTCGAGGGCTCGAATACAATTGCTCGATCATAGACGAGTCAACGGAAGCAACAATATCTGAGTACAGACATAAGTTAAACAAGTTTGCCTTAAGAAGGCTAGCACAAACTGGGATACAGATTGAAAGAGGCGTAGGCCTCCTGTCTTACAATTTCCTCATGGAAGAAAAGATAAGCTTGCTAATAAGGAAACTATAACCGTAGGTCCTCCGGCCAGATGTGCTCGGCATGACATCACCTTACCGGGTCATATAGAGACCAATGTTATAACTCTTGGAATTAGGTTTCAACCATCATATCTGAACGAGATTCAGATCTGATTGGGGTCTAGATACTTCAGACTCGGAATGCCTAAGAAGAAAAAGGTGCAACACCAATTGACAAGATGACATTGTAAGATTCTCGGGAAACGAACTATGGAAGCAAGTTCTGAGACAAGGGTTCGTCATTAAATCAAGGAGAGGTGAGGAGGTGACTGATTGACTCAGCGACAATCCATTGAGATTTCCAAAAGATGGATTTCCACAACTATGTGAACAAGGAGATAACATTAGCTAGATCAAATGACTTAATGATGTATGCTCGAGGAAAACATACACAGTTAAACATTGGTTGAAATGTGCACCCGAGATATGGGCTAGGTAGAACGATCAATGGTCGAATTATGATTCAATAAGCCATAGACGTAGAATGAAACTATAGACCAATAACTTCAAAGCAATAGGGTTGCTAGGAGTTTAGAATTTACACATCACAGACCATTTGTCGGTATTTCGGTTAGAAACAACACGGGGACCAAGAAAGAATGGGGATGGTGAGAAGTATCACTGTACCAAGAATTCTTAAGAGGTGGAGTAATCCTCACGACATTCCTGACATAAAAGATGGTAATACTCCAAGGTAGAACATATCATAAGCTAGATAGCAAGGAAATCAAGATACAACACAAAATATGAACAAGCTTGTGTTGGGGGAAGGCAAGAATGTTGTCGATGATAACACAATTCATCGAGGGGCAAGGATGGTATTTCTCATCCTGAATTTCGACATACAACTAGGAAGAAGTCAAACTGTTGACAATGATCACGACAAATTTGTCGAGTGGTTTTCAAGAAGATGTAATTGATCGACGATGACATCAAGTCAAAGGAATGATGAAAGCGAAAGGTTATTGGAACCACGGGTAGGACACAATCTCGAAATCAAGTTTGCTGTCCAAGGAGAAGTGATATGACGAGGAAGATCGACGCAAGATTAGCTCACTGTCGAAATTTGTGCGCTGGGAAGGACCAGGTAGCACAGTAAAATCAGCATGATAATGACATAGCCGAGCAGGCTAGGGATGACGTGATCGAGTACGAACTCGTAAGCAAAGGAGATTACTAAGAGTTGTTTAATCATGATGCGGACTCGATTCAGTTATCGATGTCCTTGAGTGTTTAATAACTCAGAGCCCGTGAAAAATTGGAATCAATGAGAATGTAATACTTGATGGAGAACTCATAAGAAGTTATGCAGTTCCGTGATAATCTCGAGATACCAGGGGGGTAATACTCGACGACAAACCAAAGTAGAGGTTGGACTGGGGTATTGCTCTACAGAAGACAAGTGCTTAAACTTGTACGAGAAATGGTGTTTAAAGGAGAACATGGTCGGAACCACGATTGCAAAAGGCCAGATCCCAGATATAAGATGAACTTATACCAAAGGAATAATTAATTTAAGAGAAGCTTTAATGATAAGAGCCACGTCGTGTCCATGGGCATGAACATAAAGTTCAAGGTCGACTCCCACTTCTCCAATGCATAACCTTTCATTCACTTCTCACTTTCGAAAAAGTTGTAGTGTTGAAATTTTATCTGGCAAAATACCAAAAGAGTACGACTCATGAAAACTTTCGAGTTCACACATATTATGGAAGGCATAGGTTCAACCCATCGGGGCATCGTGGAAACATATACCACAAGCTTCAATAGTAAATATCACCAGCTCGAAAGCAGAGCATGGTTGGCCAAATCAAGGAATAGGATTTACCAAAGGCATTATGTATCAGGGAAAGAACTTCCAAAGTGATTGAATATGAAGGACGTTGTCGGCTAAAATCCAACAAGGTTCTGATGGTCCATAAAGGATCTGATGTGAGTATCGGATCACAACCAGAGGAAGAATCAATGCAAAGACATTGGATTATAGAAACAACTGAGTAACTTAGAGCTCAATTGCAAAGGAATTATGATTTACAAAGCGAAGGATCAGAAGCAGACGCTCTGATCAAGGATGGATAAGTTCAATAGACTTAGGGGCACAATCGACGACAATTTGATTGGCGAGAACCAGCTCACGTTTCAAATGACGTCTGAGCCGGAAGGATGAATTCGAGGATCTGATTGAGGATTGCGAGCATTCGCAACAAATTGAATCAACGGACTCAAAATGATAATGACAAGAGATGCCAATAAGTTTACGAGACTTAAGATTAATCATAATGCAAGTAAGCAAGAATTTCAAGAGCAAAAAGGCTCCTGAGGATTTTCGGAAGATCGAATGGTATTTTGAACACTTTTGTGAAATACTTGAATCAACTGGGGATGAGCGGATACTCGGTAAGTGCGAGAATTATCTGTAGGGGTATTCAGGTGACAAAGAACAGCAAGGTAGTAAGCTCAAAGGATTCTCGTAACAACAGAGAGAATCTCGGGGTATCTTGTAATAACAAGATCAACTGGGAAACATTGTATGAATGGCGAGTATACGTGGTTATCCATAGGAGTTTATCGATGGAAGGGAATTGCAAAAGCGATGAACGCAAGTTCTCGGGTTAACAGCGGAGAGTGTCTTCAGGGTCTTCACGTGCAGCAGACGATCATCAGTAATAAGGGGCTCTCCGGGTGAAAGTGATAACGAGATCCTAATGTTAGATTTAGCAAAATTCATTTAACCCAAATAGGAAAGAGTTCAGAGTCCCAGAGTAAAGGTCGAGGAGTAAAAGATCCTAGTACCACCCAATGGCGACGTGGGCCCGTAAGCCACACAACCATGTTAGTAAAAGTTTTTCAATGACTAGACTCGACTTTGGCCAGGGAGTTGGAAACGGAGATTCCTACAGGCAGACGGCTCTGATACCAACTTGTGACGCCCCCGATTCAATCGTACACTAATCATACACGCAAACGTGTACGATCAAGATCAGGGACTCACGGGAAGATATCACAACACAACTCTAAAAATAAAATAAGTCATACAAGCATCATAATACAAGCCAGGGGCCTCGAGGGCTCGAATACAATTGCTCGATCATAGACGAGTCAACGGAAGTAACAATATCTGAGCACAGAGATAAGTTAAACAAGTTTGCCTTAAGAAGGCTAGCACAAACTGGGATACAAATCGAAAGAGGCGCAGGCCTCCTGCCTGGGATCCTCCTAAACTACTCATGGTCGTCGTCAGTGGGCTGCACGTAGTAGTAGGCACCTCCGGTGTAGCAGGAGTCGTCAGCGGCGGCGTCTGGCTCCTAGGCTCCAGCATCTGGTTGCGACAACCAGGTAGAAAGGAAAGGGGGAAAAGTGGGAGAAAAGCAACCATGAGTACTCATCCAAAGTACTCGCAAGCAAGGAGCTACACTACATATGCATGGGTATATGTGTAAAGGGCCATATCGGTGGACTGAACTGCAGAATGCCAGAATAAGAGGGGGCTAGCTAATCCTGTCGAAGGCTACGCTTCTGGCCACCTCAATCTTGCAGCATGTAGAAGAGAGTAGATGGTAAGTTCACCAAGTAGCATCGCATAGCATAATCCTACCCGGCGATCCCCTCCTCGTCGCCCTGTTAGAGAGCGATCACCGGGTTATATCTGGCACTTGGAAGGGTGTGTTTTATTAAGTATCCAGTTCTAGTTGTCATAAGGTCAAGGTACAACTCCGGGTCGTCCTTTTACCGAGGGACACGGCTATTCGAATAGATAAACTTCCCTGCAGGGGTGCACCACTTAACCCAACACGCTCGATCCCATTTTGCCGGACACACTTTCCTGGGTCATGCCCGGCCTCGTAAGATCAACACGTCGCAGCCCCACCTAGGCACAACAGAGAGGTCAGCACGACGGTCTAAATCCTATGGCGAAGGGGTCTGGGCCCATCGCCCATTGCACACCTGCACGTTGCGAGGGCGGCCGGAAGCAGACCTAGCCTAGCAGGCGTTCCAGTCCAATCCGGCGCGCGCCGCTCCGTCGCTGACGTCACGAAGGCTTCGGCTAATACCACGACATCGAGTGCCCATAACTGTTCCCGCGTAGTTGGTTAGTGCGTATAGGCCAAATGGCCAGACTCATATCAAATACCAAGATCTCGTTAAGCGTGTTAAGTATCCGCGAACGCCGACCAGGGCCAGGCCCACCTCTCTCCTAGGTGGTCTCAACCTGCCCTGTCGCTCCGCCACAAAGTAACAGTCGGGGGCCGTCAGGAACCCAGGCCCACCTCTACCGGGATGGAGCCACCTGTCCTTTCAGCCCCCTCATCAGAATCACTTGCGGGTACTCAACGAGCTGACCCGACTTTTGTCACCACATGTGTCATGTATATAAAGTATATAGTATATACCTGTGATCACCTCCCTAGTGATCACGGCCCAATAGTATAGCATGGCAGACGGACAAGAATGTAGGGCCACTAATGGAAAAACTAGCATCCTATTCTAAGCAGTAGGATAGCAGGTAAGGGTAACAACTGTAGCAACAATGACAGGCTATGCAGCAGAATAGGATTAACCGAAAGCAGTAACATGCTACACTACTCTAATGCAAGCAGTATAGAGAAGAATAGGCGATATCTGGTGATCAAGGGGGGGCTTGCCTGGTTCATCTGGCAAGAGAAGGGTTCGTCGTCGATGTAGTCGATCACAGGGGTACCGGCAGCGGTCTCGGGGTCTACCGGAAAGAAGTAACGGAGGGGGAACACAATAAATACAGAGCAATCAAAGCATCACAAAGCATAACATGACAAACGCAGTGCTAGATGTGCCCTAACGCGGTAGTAGGTGATACCGGCGAAAGGGGGAAACATCCGGGAAAGTATCCCCGGTGTTTCGCGTTTTCAGACAGATGAACCGGAGGGGGAAGGTTGCAGGTTTGCTATGCTAGGGACGCGTGGCGGACGAACGGGCTGCGTATCCGGATTCGTCTCGTCGTTCTGAGCAACTTTCATGTACAAGGTTTTTCCATCCGAGCTACGGTTTATTTTATATTGTTTTTAAAAGATTTAAATCACTTTTTAGCATTTATTTAATTATTTTAATCCAACATTATCCAGAACAGTGCACGCTGACGTCAGCATGACGTGAGCAGTCAACAGAGGCGTTGACTGGTCAACTAACATGTGGGTCCCGTTTGTCATAGTCACAGTTTAACTAAACATAATTAATTAGTTAATTAATTATTAGGTTATCTAATTAGAGTTAATCAGGTTAATTTAACAGATCTAATTAAGTTAATTAAGTACTTAATTAATTAATTAATTAATTTTTTGTATTCTTCTCTTTTTTTTAACAGAGGGGCGTGGGGCGGGGGGGCCCACTGGGCAGTGGCCCATAGGGCCAAACTGGCACGGGCGAACGGGCAACGGGCGCTGCCCGATCGGCGTACGCCCAAGGGCGCTCGGGCGTGGGCGGACGGCGACTGTGGCCGCGGCCGGAGCAGCGGGGCTGCAAGGGGGGGCGAGCGGGGGCGCACAGCAGTAGAAGCCAGGGGCGGCGGTGACGGGCAGTGACCGGGGAGGAGCAGGGGAAGCGGGTGGCAAGGCGGAGCAGGGCGAGGGAGGCGTGGGCGCGGCAGGGCCGCGGTGAGCGCAATGAGCGGCCGGAGAGGTGGCCGCGGCGGGCGCTGGTGCGCGCCTACGCGGGACGAGGCCGCGGCGAGTGAAGCAGCAGAGCGAGGCGAGGTTCGGGCGTGCGCGCGCGGGGGCACGCCGGGCAGGGCTGGGCGCGACGATGCAGGGACGAGCGAGAGACGAGGAGAGGGGGGCTCACGAGGGGAAGTAGGGGACTGGGCAGCGGGACTCGTGGTGGGGGGACGGGGACGTCGCGACGGAGATGAAGCAGGCCGGCGAGGGAGTCCGGGCGGCGATGGACGAGGGCGAGGCGATGCGGCGTCGCGGCGAGGCGGTACCGGGCGGCGTCGGCGGCCTCCTCCTCTCGATCCCGATCCAATCGGGAGAGAGGGGGAAGATATTTCCAGGGGGGAGGCCTAGTAGGCCAGGGGGGTGCGGGAGTGGGTCGGCTGGGCCGACTGGCTCCTTCGGCCAACTGGGCCAAGGCCCAGTCAGGGGGGGGTTGTCTTTTATTTCTTTTAATTATTTCCTTTACTGTTTTCATTTAAAGTTTCTTTTATTTTAGTTTTATAAAATACCCAGTCAGCACCTAAATTAGTATTGCTAATCAGTCCACTGCCACAATTATTTATGCACACTACTAATTTAGTTTTATTATTATAACTTTATAAAAGGTGTCTAATTATTTGTTTTTGCGGTCATTTCTATTACTTTAGTGCATTTAAATGTTCTATTAAAAGATAATTTATCCACCAACATTTACTAAGAATTATTTGACACATTAGGAACAATTTAGTTTTGACTTTTGAAAACTTTAATTGTTTAACTTAAATTCAAATTTTGAATATGAATCGTTTCGAACTAACGCGAGATTATCAACAGTAATCTGAGGTGACGTGGCATCGTTAACGTGGGGTTACTGTAGCCTAATTATCCGGGCGTCATGTGTACCTATTCATGGATTCGTACAAATCTGGAACCAACTCACTTCAATAAGTGAATGTCTTAGCACTATGAGGTCAATGTCTTCAAACTGATTTATCTTCAAAATCTTGTGAGAATGCATATGACCTCTTCCCCTTCCCTCGCATCTCTAATGCTGTCACAGGTACATGTCCGTGGGAGAATCCCTTGGTTCTCATAGTCTGCATTCATTTGCAGAGTTTTTACAACATCACATTGAATCTCCAGAAGCCAGTTCTTGTTTGACCCGCAGACTGAAGCCAAACACTGTCTTGAAGCCTTTCAGCTTGAATCCAATGGCAATAAGTAAATCTGCAAAGACGGGTGGCAAGCATCACCGGGATAACACTGCTCTGGACTTGCCACCAGATATTATGAGCAATACAAGTCTGACCCGGAAGAAACCTATGTTGAATGCAAGACTCGAGTCCAATGGATTTGAAGATATTGGGTAGAGCAATGGTTTCTATACACTACGTCACAAATGAGTATGCAAAGAAGAATGTTGTAAGGCCACCATGGGCTGATATTGTGTACAAGAAGTTGCACCCTAGAACAAAGGATGAAGCCATTGCAAAGGGCTTCTATCCTTGCCTGGTCAGAGGACCACAGCATGAGAATGCCGACGCCTCCAGTCTTAGATGGTGTCGTGACGATGATTTGTTCGAGCAAAATCTTCAGTTTGCAAGAGCCTCTGCTATGCAAAATAAGAAGGAATTGGGTATTGATTTCAACCCTGGTCCAGCAGCTCCAAGGCCAGATGGCAGTCGTGAAGCCAATCAGAATATCATTGGCCCCTTCAACGGCTTTGATGGGCTTCTCTCCCACATTGCTGCCCAAAGGGCCACTGTCGAAGAAGCTGCTGGTGAGGAGTAACATGTTGAAGCTCCTGAGTCTCCGAAGCCAAAGAAGAAGTCAAAGGCTTCAAAGCCCTCTACTGCTCCAAAAGCTTCAAGAGTGAAGCCATTGAAATCTGCACCTCTTGAATCCAGTGTGCAGTCTGAAGATCAATCCCGCGTCTCCAAGAAGACAAAGAAGCCCAAGAAGATTTCTAGGCATGACCTTACTCCTGCTAGCATTCTACGCAATGAGGAAAATGTTATAGACCTGCCAGGCGATGAAGATCTTGCTGATGATGCTCTGGAGATGCTCATCAAGAGCAAGCAGGAGGCCAAAATCTTCAAAGATTTGCCTGTGTTTGATGTTGATATTCTCAACAACTTCGTTGATGAATGGTTTGAGGATCCTACTCTCACCATTGATGATCTGCAGCTACCCATTGACATCAGTGTCACATTTCAAGGAGCCATAGCCAAGGAGCTTGCTATTGCTCAGAAAATTGTTGAGCTGAAGAACAAAATTGACTATGAGAAGGCCCAGTTCAAGAAGCATATATCCAAGCATAGTGTTGGTGACATTCAAAATTTCAAGCAGATGATGATTGACCTCAAGCCTCAATTCAAGAAGAAGCGCAAGAAAGCCAAAGGCTCTCGTGAGCGCATGAAATATTATGCTGAGAAATGCGTTCAGGCTCACAATGAAGCCATGAAGAGAAAGGCTCTTGGGCGTCCAGGCATTGACCCCAAGCTTGCTTCCAAGAAGAAGAAGAAGCCTGCTAAAGCTGAACCCGAAGCACCAAGGCAGGAAAGACCAAGCATTGTCTTCCCCGCCAGTATGACTGGCTCGAAGCCAAAGGTCCCCTCAGCAGCTTCAGAGCAAAAGAAGACTAAGCAGGCTGAGGCTGAAGCCAAGAAGAGGAAGCACCATGATAGCTCTGATGTTGCTCCCTCCCAGGAGAAGCTGAAGACAAAGTCTTCAAAGTCTTCACGCAAAGCCCGTACCCCTCCCCAAGAGCCATTGAATCTTGAACCCATTTCTGTTGCACTACCTACCTCCTCCAATCGCGAGCGACGTCTCGTTGTGCATGAGCTTGCTTCCACAGAGGCTCCCGAGTCAGAATAGATTCCGGCTGCTGACTCCACCGCAGCTGAAGACATTGGTCATGATGACCATGTTGAAGATGATGAAGTCCTTCTTCAGATCAAGCCCAACCCGGTATCATTGCCTGCTCCAACAAGCAGTGAACTGATAAGCATTGGCGATCCCACGATGCCAATTGCTCAAGATGAATTCTGGGAAGAGCAACACCCCAACTCCCCCTGCATGAAGTGATTCCGCGCACACCGCCTACTCATGTCACCACTCCGGTGCTTGAGACCCCACAAGCAACACCTGAAGACATGGAGAAGACCACTGCTTCACCAAAGGCGTCGCCCTCTTTCCGAAGGCTTCGTAGAGGCCCTAGGCCCCAGGTCTCCATGTCAAGCATTCCTGAAGAGGATGTGCAAAACACCAGCTCAGTGGCACGTCAAGTGTTTCCTGAAGCCACCCCCTTACTGACTGCTCAAGAAACTGAAGCCAAAGAGGCTGAAGACATTCCAGCTGCATCAGCCAATGAAGAAAACAAAGAAGACCGTGAAGTTATCCCCCCTACCAGTGATCCTGTTGTTCGAGAAGAAGAAGTGATTGTGCCAGACCCCACTGTTCATGAAGCCATTGAAGTTGAGGCCAATGCGGCTGCCACCACCATCACTACTGAAGCCAATGACGTTTTCATGGCTGAAGATAATGTGGAGCCTGAAGTCATTGCTACCACAGAAGAAAATGTGCAGCCAACCACCTCGGATGTAGCCGTTCCTCCCCCTATGCCTCACACTATGGAACGTGCTTACAACCGTGGTGACCTTGTTACTGTTAGGTGGCCTATTTTGATTCCACCCACTACTCCAGGTCCCCAATATGACTATCATGTGGAGCGAAGGCCTCAAACGCAGAAGCCTAAGCTAAGGCTCCCAAGGCTTCCCAGTGTTGTCACTACTCAAGGCTCCTTCAGTGTGCTCAGCTTCAGAGAGCACAACACCTTCTTCGACTCTGCCAAGAATCCATACAAGAAGCCAAGGATCTCTTTAGATAGGTTCTGGAGCTATCAGCAACGCAACTACTACTCTTGCATACTATACAATCAAGACAGGATTTTTCCTCACAAGCGTCTTGACTGCAATGCCATTGCTGGGCTGTCGTGCCTTGAAGAGGCTCTTGATTGATTCCCAAAGTTGGGTTGCTACCTTTTGTCACAGACAAGGAGCATTGGAATGAAGAGCTTCTTCTGCAGTTCTATGCTACAACAGGGATCTGAAGACATGGATTCTTGAGTGGATGACAGGAGATGTCCATCATGAAGCCAAAGCTCAGGATATCATCGAGCTAACTTCACTGCCCACTCCTTGTGATCTATATGAGCCAGGTTGTCAGCTATATGAACGTGAACTGTAGAGCATCTTCTAGAATCCTGAGCCCAATATGAGTCCGATGCTCAGTATGATGATGCCCCTGCCCATTGATGCTGAATATCCCAAGGAGTTCTTTGTCAAAGACCTCGAGTACCTGCTCCACACCATCTATCACATTCTGAGGCGTACTCTGTGGCCTATCAAAGGATATTCTCCTGACACGAAGCTTGAAGGCGCTATGAAGACATTGGTCTTCTACATCATCAATGGGATCAGGTTCAACACTCAAGATTTCTTCATCAGACAGTTGGCAGCCTCAGGCATTGATCTTTTTGGCCTCAAGTTTTATGCTCCATGGGTTATGCGGCTGATCAAGATTCACTCTACAATTGACTATCAATCTTCAGTGCGCAATCATGTTGTATTCTTGCCTAAAGTCAATATGTCACGTGAAGGCATATACCCTGAGCCTGCTAAGGAGCCGGTTCATGAAGACAATGCCGCATTTCAAAGCTTCACACGGCCAATTGAAGGAGTTCATGTGCCTAATCCTCCTACTCCCGCTGGTCCTCTTGCTGGCCAACTACGTCTGCCGCATCATGCAAACACTGATGCGACAGCCAGCACTGTAGCTCAAAGGCCTAAATGACAGAGAGCTTCTTGTATCACTTCACCAGAAGCAGGACAGGCATCACGATTGGCTGAAGTGCCAGATGCAGAGTCTTCTTGTTGATGTTAATCGCATTCGCAACATTCCAATCAAGAATTCATTCGTTGCGCATGAAGCCTGTCGGCGGTCCTGGAAGAGCCACACAATGCTCTGTTCTGAAGACGATCTTCGTGAAGATGGCTTCACAGAACGATTCAAGTTTGACTCCAGGCCTCCACAACGTGCAAGTTGGCATCCAACTCCCTCTATTGAAGATTCAGACTATTCATCTTCGGCTCCCACTGTGGTAGCTCGAGTCATAGATGAAGAGGATGACGCCACTTCACCAGCAATGGCTTCACTGCATCACGATTCTGCACCAGGCCTGTCTACACCGCCCAAGACCATCGTCGACCCCGCTACTCCAACATCTTCACTGCCAGGGAACGAGTAGACACTCTATGTCTTCAAATCTTTTTTGTCCTTACTGACAAAAAGGGGAGAAGCACATGAGTTGATAGTCTTCAAGCGGGTCCATATGGGTCGGTTTCTTAATTTTTGCTTAGTTCCTACAACTCCCGTTCTTGAAACTATTTGGCTTTTGAGTTGTAACACTTAAACTTGATGGTCGTTTGCCACTTTGGCTGCTACTTTGTGATGCGATGATAAATTCTGCATGAAGTCATATGCAGACGCCCATTTCTCATTGTGCATGTCATTGTCTTCATTATTCTTATGTATGCATGATGAATTGTCTTCATGTGTTGAAGAGGATCTCCACAAAGTAAAACCTGCCATGTGCATTTGCATTCAAAAGCAAACTACTTATATGCACATCTTCAGGGGGAGCCTTCTCCAACCTATGAAGACAATGCCCAAGTACTTTAACTTTCACATACTTTTATCCCCGTTGAAAACTTCAATTAGTTTGTCATCAATCACCAAAAAGGGGGAGATTGTAAGTGCATCTAGTGCCACCCCTAGTTGGTTTTGGAGTATTGACAACAAACATGGTTGAGGGACTAATACGAGTCAGCTTTGCTTGTAGCCCAAGCCAAGCTGCCGCGTGTGTTTGAAATCCGACCGTTGGACACGTGTCGGTTCCTTAGTGACCCAGGGTCATTTCAGACATATCATGTCGGGTTGCCTCCTGGCTATAAATAGCCCACCCCCTACACCATAAATTGGTGGCTGCTCAGAGTTAGTGCACGGCTTTTGTCATTTGAGAGCAACCAACCTCCGAAGCCATTGAGAGAGAGAGAGAGAGAGATCCTTGCAATGACAAAGCCCAAAACACCCAGAGCCAAAGAGTGTCAGGCATCATTAAAGTCTTTCTATCCACGTGACCTGAAGACTTGTTACAATTGAGGACTGTGCATCCTCCAGCCGGTTAGGCGTCACATTCTAAGGATCCAAGAGTCATTGTGGATCGCCAGTGAACGAAGTCTATAAAGGTTTGGAAGTCTACCTTGAAGACTTACCAGAGTGATTGGGCGAGGACTGGGTGTCCTTAGCTCAAGGGGAATAAGGTGAAGACATAGTCTTCTGAGTTCAATCTCAGCCTCCCTAACCAGACGTACAGTTGTCACAGCAACTAGAACTGGTCTACCAAATCCTTGTCTTCACCAAGCAACTGTTTCTATCCCCTACTTCCTTTACATTTCAGTTTGTCTTCGTGAAGTCATTGCTCACTTGCCTGATCCGTTTGACGTCACTTTGTGAAGACTATTACCTGTTTGGCTTCATACTGTCTTCCATTCCGATCCATTCTACCTAGTTGTTGTTAGTCTTCGTGCTTTCTCTATATTTCTTACTTGACTATGGCTTGTCTAGTGTAGTTCATCTTCCGCTGCATATCATATAGGTTCATTCCAACAGTTTGTCTTCAAAGACCTCGTGTTTTGAAGACTTCCATAAAAATCACCTATTCACCCCCTCTAGTCGATAACTATAACTTTCACACCTCGTCCACGCCAAGAGCGACATCACCATCGTCACTATGAAGAAGAAAAATGCTATGGCAAGCTCAAGTTCACCATGCCCAAGTTCTCCGGAAGCGTCGATCCCGAAGAATACTGATACATCTCCAACGTATCTATAATTTTTATTGTTCCATGCTACTATAGTATCAATCATGGATGTTTTATATGTGGTTATATGCTATTTCATATCATTTTTTGGGACTAAACTACTAACCTAGTGCCCAGTCCCAGTTACTATTTTTTTGCTTGTTTTTGGCTTTTCAGAAAACCAATATCAAAAGAAGTACAAACAAAGAAAATCTTTGGACTAATTTTTCTGGACCAGAAGGGACCCATGAAGGTTTGGGAGAAAACCAAAAGAGCCACGAGGGAGCGACAAGCTTGTAGGGCACGCCCCGGGGGGACCTGAGCTTGTGGGACCCTAGTGGCACCTCTTGACCTAATTCCACCTCTATAAATTCCCAAATATTCCCTATATACCAGAGAGCCACCCGGAAAAAAAATTGCGCCACCGCAAGCTTCCGTTCTTCCATGATCCCATCTAGAGGCCTTTTTTGGTACTCCGCCGGAGGGGGAATCGATCACGAAGGGCTTCTACATCATCCTTGTAGTTCACCACAGACCTATGGGTCCATGGCTACTAGCTAGATGGCTTCTTCTCTCTCTTTGATCTTCAATACCATGTTCTCCTCGATGTTCTTGGAGTTCTATCCGATGTAATCTTCTTGTGCAGTGTGTTTGTTGGGACCCGATGAATTGTGGGTTTATTATCTAAATATTCATGCGAAGTAATTGGGTCTTTCCTGAACTTTATTATGCATTATTTTTATAACTTTGTATTTCTTTTCGATCTATCCATTTGGTTTGGCCAACCAGATTGATTCATCTTTAGTGGGAGAGGTGCTTTGTGATGGGTTCAATCTTACGGTGGTTGATAACCCACAAGTATAGGGGATCAATTGTAGCCTCTTTCGATAAGTAAGAGTGTCGAACCCAACAAGGAGCTAAAGGTAGAACAAATATTCCCTCAAGTTCTATCGACCACCGATACAACTCTATGCACGCTTGACGTTCGCTTTACCTAGAACAAGTATGAAACTGGAAGTACTTTGTAGGTGTTTTTGGATAGGATTGCAAGATAATAAAGAGCGCGTAAATAAAAACTAGGGGCTGTTTAGATAAAGACACAACTAAGTTAGTTTTAGTAAAGAGCTTTTTGTCACGAGAAAGTTATTTGTCCCTAGGCAATCGATAACTAGACCGGTAATCATTATTGCAATTTTATGTGAGGGAGAGGCATAAGCTAACATACTTTCTCTTCTTGGATCATATGCACTTATGATTGGAACTCTAACAAGCATCCGCAACTACTAAAGATCATTAAGGTAAAACCCAACCATAGCATTATAAGGCACTGATGTCTACTACGCAACCTTCTTCTTGTAGACGTTGTTGGGCCTCCAAGTGCAGAGGTTTGTAGGACAGTAGCAAATTTCCCTCAAGTGGATGACCTAAGGTTTATCAATCCGTGGGAGGCGTAGGATGAAGATGGTCTCTCTCAAGCAACCCTGCAACCAAATAACAAAGAGTCTCTTGTGTCCCCAACACACCCAATACAATGGTAAATTGTATAGGTGCACTAGTTCGGCGAAGAGATGGTGATACAAGTGCAATATGGATGGTAGATATAGGTTTTTGTAATCTGAAATATAAAAACAGCAAGGTAACTAATGATAAAAGTGAGCACAAATGGTATTGCAATGCGTTGAAACAAGGCCTAGGGTTCATACTTTCACTAGTGCAAGTTCTCTCAACAATAATAACATAATTGGATCATATAACTATCCCTCAACATGCAACAAAGAGTCACTCCAAAGTCACTAATAGCGGAGAACAAACGAAGAGATTATTGTAGAGTACGAAACCACCTCAAAGTTATTCTTTCGGATCAATCTATTCAAGAGTTCATACTAGAATAACAACTTATGACACAAATCAACCAAAACCCTAATGTCACCTAGATACTCCAATGTCACCTCAAGTATCCGTGGGTATGATTATACGATATGCATCACACAATCTCAGATTCATCTATTCAAACCAACACAAAGTACTTCAAAGAGTGCCCCAAAGTTTCTACCGGAGAGTCAAGACGAAAACTTGTGCCAACCCCTATGCATAGGTTCATGGGCAGAACCCGCAAGTTGATCACCAAAACATACATCAAGTGAATCACGTGATATCCCATTGTCACCACAGATACGCACGGCAAGACATACATCAAGTGTTCTCAAATCCTTAAAGACTCAATCCGATAAGATAACTTCAAAGGGAAAACTCAATCCATTACAAGAGAGTAGAGGGGGAGAAACATCATAAGATCCAACTATAATAGCAAAGCTCGCGATACATCAAGATCGTACCACCTCAAGAACACGAGAGAGAGATCAAACACATAGCTACTGGTACATACCCTCCGCCCCGAGGGTGAACTACTCCATCCTCGTCATGGAGAGCGCCGGGATGATGAAGATGGCCACCGGTGAGGGTCCCCCCTCCGGCAGGGTGCCGGAACAGGGTCCCGATTGGTTTTTGGTGGCTACAGAGGCTTGCGGCGGTGGAACTCCCGATCTATTCTGTTCCCCGATAGTTTTAGGGTATATGGAGATATATAGGCGAAAGAAGTCGGTAAGGGGAGCCACGAGGGGCCCACGAGGGTGGAGGGCGCGCCCAGGGGGATGTGCGCACCCCCCTGCCTCTAGCTCTCCTCGTTGATCCCTTGACGTGCACTCCAAGTCTCCCGTATTGCTTCCTTTCCAAAAATAACTTTTCCGAAGGTTTCATTCCGTTTGGACTCCGTTTGATATTCCTTTTCTTCGAAACACTGAAACAAGGGAAAAAACAGGAACTGGCACTGGGCTCTGGGTTAATAGGTTAGTCCCAAAAATAATATAAAAGTGTTTAATAAATCCCATAAACATCCAAAACAGATAATATAATAGCATGGAACAATCAAAAATTATAGATACGTTGGAGACGTATCAGCATCCCCAAGCTTAATTCCTGCTCGTCCTCGAGTAGGTAAATGATAAAAACAGAATTTTTGATGTGGAATGCTACCTAACATATTTATCAATGTAATCTTCTTTATTGTGGCAAGAATATTCAGATCCATAAGTTTCAAGACAAGAGTTTAATATTGACATGAAAACAATAATACTTCAAGCATACTAACAAAGTAATCATGTCTTCTCAAAATAACATGGCCAAAGAAAGTTATCCCTACAAAATCATATGGTATAGCTATGCTCTATCTTCACCACACAAAATATTCAAATCATGCACACACCGATGACAAGCCAAGCAATTGTTTCATACTTTTGATGTTCTCAAACCTTTTCAACTTTCGCGCAATACATGAGCGTGAGCCATGGACATAGCACTATATGTGGAATAGAATAGTGGTTGTGGAGAAGACAAAAAGGAGAAGATAGTCTCACATCAACTAGGCGTATCAACGGGCTATGGAGATGCCCATCAATAGATATCAATGTGAGTGAGTAGGGATTGCCATATAAGTATATGAAAGCTCAACAAAAGAAACTAAGTGGGTGTGCATCCAACTCGCTTGCTCACGAAGACCTAGGGCATTTTGAGGAAGCCTATCATTGGAATATATAAGCCAAGTTCTATAATGAAAAATTCCCACTAGTATATGAAAGCGATATCGTAGGAGACTCTCTATCATGAAGATAATGGTGCTACTTTGAAGCACAAGTGTGGTAAAAGGATAGTGACATTGCCCCTTCTCTCTTTTTCTCTCATTTTTTTATTTGGGCCTTTTCTTCTTCTTTTTTATGGACTCTTTTTTTCGTCCGGAGTCTCATCCCGACTTGTGGGGGAATCATAGTCTCCATCATCCTTTCCTCACTTGGGACAATGCTCTAAAAATGATGATCATCACACTTTTATTTACTTACAACTCAACAACTACAACTCAATACTTAGAACAAAATATGACTCTATGTGAATGCCTCCGACAGTGTACTGGGATATGCAATGAATCAAGAGTGACATGTATGAAAGAATTATTAACGGCGGCTTTGCCACAAATACAATGTCAACTACATGATCATGCGAAGCAATATGACAATGATGGAGCGTGTCATAGTAAACGGAACGGTGGTAAGTTGCATCGCAATATATCTCGGAATGGCTATGGAAATGCCATAATAGGTAGGTATGGTGGCTGTTTTGAGGAAGGTATATGGTGGGTGTATGATACCGGCGAAAGGTGCGCGGTATTAGAGAGGCTAGCAATGGTGGAAGGGTGAGAGTGCGTATAATCCATGGACTCAACCTTAGTCATAAAGAACTCACATACTTGTTGCAAAAATCTATTAGTTATCAAAACGAAGTACTATGCGCATGCTCCTAGGGGGATAGATTGGTAGGAAAAGACCATCGCTCGTCCCCGACTGCCACTCATAAGGAGGACAATCAATAAATAAATCATGCTCCGACTTCATCACATAACGGTTCACCATACGTGCATGCTACGGGAATCACAAACTTCAACACAAGTATCTCTCAAATTCACAACTACTCAACTAGCATGACTCTAATATCACCATCTTCATATCTCAAAACAATCATAAAGAATCAAACTTCTCATAGTATTCAATGCACTTTATATGGAAGTTTTTATTATATCCCTCTTGGATGCCCATCATATTAGGACTAAATTCATAACCAAATCAAATTACCATGCTGTTTAAGACTCTAAAATAATATAAGTGAAGCATGAGAGTTCATATATTTCTTCAAAATAAAGCCACCGCCATGCTCTAAAAGGATATAAGTGAAGCACTAGAGCAAACGACTACTCCGAAAGATATAAGTGAAGATCAATGAGTAGTAGAATAATTATGCAACTATGTGAAGACTCTCTAACATTTAAGAATTTCAGATCTTGATATTTTATTCATACAGCTGGCAAAAAAAGAAAATAAAATGACGCTCCAAGCAAAACACATATCATGTGGTGAATAAAAATATAGCTCCAAGTAAAGTTACCGATGAATGAAGACGAAAGAGGGGATGCCTTCTGGGGCATCCCCAAGCTTAGACGCTTGGTTATCCTTGAATATAACCTTGGGGTGCCTTGGGAATCCCCAAGCTTAGGCTCTTCCCACTCCTTATTCCATAGTCCATCGAATCTTTACCCAAAACTTGAAAACTTCACAACACAAAACTCAACAGAAAATCTCATGAACACTGAAACAAGGGAAAAAACAGGAACTGGCACAGGGCTCTGGGTTAATAGGTTAGTCCCAAAAATAATATAAAAGTTCTTAATAAAGCCCACAAACATCCAAAACAGATAATATAATAGCATGGAACAATCAAAAATTATAGATACATTGTAGACATATCAGGCATCAAGTCCTCTTTATTCCCATACGCAAACAACCTACTTACTCGGGTATATGCTTCTGTCACTCACGCCACCCACCGTAAGCAAATCATAAACATATTGCAAACCCTACAGCGGGGATCCCTCATGCTTGCGCGACATGGAGAGCACCATAGGACAGCACCAATAATAAAACATGCAACTCAAACCAATCACGATCATCAATTAACCCATAGGACAAAACGGATCTACTCAAACATCATAGGATAGCCATACATCATTGGGAAATAATATATAGAGTTGAGCACCATGTTTAAGTAGATATTACAACGGGTAAAAGAGGGGTTACACCGCTGCATAGAGGGGGGAAGAGTTGGTGATGACGGCGGTGAAGTTGTTGGTGAAGATTGCGGTGACGATGATGGCCCCGGCGGCACTCCGGTGCCACCGGAAGTGAGGGGGAGAGAGAGCCCCTCCTTCTTCTTCTTCCTTGACCTTCTCCCTAGATGGGAGAAGGGTTTCCCCTCTGGTCCATGGTCTCCATGGCGTGGGAGGGGCGAGAGCCCCTCCGAGATTGGATATGTCTCTCTGTCTCTCTCTGTTTCTGCGCTCCCAGATCTGGCCTTTCACCGTTTCTTTTATAACCAGAGATCCGTAACTCCGATTGGGCTGAATTTTGGACACGATCTCTATCCGGAAATTAGCTTTCTTGCGGCAAAAGAAGGGCTCCAACTGCCTTACGGGGTGGCCACGAGGCCCCAGGGCGCGCCCCCTGCCTCGTGGCCCCCTCGGGCATCGTCTCGCGTTGATTCTTCTTCCCAAAAATCACATATATTCCAAAAAATCTCCGTCAGTTTTTATCCTGTTTGGACTCCGTTTGATATGGATTTTCTGCGAAACAAAAAACATGCAACAAACAGGAACTGGCACTGGGCACTGGATCAATATGTTAGTCCCAAAAATAGTATAAAGAGTTGCCAAAAGTATATGAAAGTTGCATAATATTGGCATGGAACAATAAAAAATTATAGATACGACGGAGACGTATCAGCATCCCCAAGCTTAATTCATGCTCGTCCTCGAGTAGGTAAATGATAAAAAAGATAATTTTTGATGTGGAATGCTACCTAGCATAATCTTGATCACATAATCTAATCATGGCATGAATATTAAGACACGAGTGATTCAAAGCAATAGTCTATCATTTGACATTAAGACAATAATACTTCAAGCATACTAATAAAGCAATCATGTCTTTTCAAAATAACATAGCCAAAGAAAGTTATCCCTACAAAATCATATAGTCTGGCTATGCTCCATCTTCACCACACAAAATATTCAAATCATGCACAACCCCGGTTTTAGCCAAGCAATTGTTTCATACTTTAGTATTCTCAAACCTTTTCAACTTTCACGCAATACATGAGCGTGAGCCATGGACATAGCACTATGGGTGGAATAGAATATGATAATGGAGGTTGTGTGGAGAAGACAAAAAGGAGAAAGTCTCACATCGACGCGGCTAATCAACGGGCTATGGAGATGCCCATCAATTGATGTCAATGTGAGGAGTAGGGATTGCCATGCAACGGATGCACTAAGATCTAGAAGTGTATGAAAGCTCAGACTGGAAACTAAGTGGGTGTGCATCCAACTTGCTTGCTCATGAAGACCTCGGGCATTTGAGGAAGCCCATCATCGGAATATACAAGCCAAGTTCTATAATGAAAATTCCCACTAGTATATGAAAGTGATAACTCAAGAGACTCTCTATATGAAGAACATGGTGCTACTCTCAAGCACAAGTGTGGTAAAAGGATAGTAACATTGTCCCTTCTCTCTTTTCTCTCATTTTTTATTTTTTCTTCTTTTTTTTCTTTTTTAGGCTTCTTTGGCCTCTCTTTTTTTGGGGCTTCTTTGGCCACTTTTATTTTGATAACCTCACATGGGACAATGTTCTAATAATGATGATCATCACACTTTTATTTACTTACAACTCGATACTAGAACAAAGATATGACTCTATATCAATGCCTCCGGCGGTGTACCGGGATGTGAAATGATCTAGCGTAGCAAAGATATCAAAAAACGGACAAGCCATGAAAATATCATGCTAGCTATCTTACGATCATGCAAAGCAATATGACAATGAAGGCTCAAGTCATGAATATGATGATGATGGAAGTTGCATGGCAATATATCTAGGAATGGCTATGGAAATGCCATGATAGGTAGGTATGGTGGCTGTTTTGAGGAAGATATAAGGAGGCTTATGTGTGATAGAGTGCATCGTATCACGGGGTTTGGATGCACCGGCGAAGTTTGCACCAACTCTCGAGGTGAGAAAGGGCAATGCACGGTACCGAAGAGGCTAGCAATGATGGAAGGGTGAGAGTGCGTATAATCCATGGACTCAACATTAGTCATAAAGAACTCACATACTTATTGCAAAAATTTAGAAGTTATCGAAACCAAGTATTAGACGCATGCTCCTAGGGGAAGGGTTGGTAGGAGTTAACCATCGCGCGATCCCGACCTCCACACAAAGGATGACAATGAAAAAATAAATCATGCTCCGACTTCGTTACATAATGGTTCACCATAAGTGCATGCTTCGGGAATCACAAACCTCAACACAAGTATTTCTACTAATCCACAACTACTCACTAGCACAACTCTAATATCACCACCTTTATATTGCAAAACTATTGCAAGGAATCAAACATATCATATTCAGTGATCTACAAGTTTTATGTAGGATTTTATGACTAACCATGTGAATGACCAATTCCTGTCATCTCTCTAAAGAGATATAAGTGAAGCAAGAGAGTTTAATTCTTTCTACAAAATATATGCCCATGCTCTAACAAATATAAGTGAAGCAAAAGAGCATTCTACAAATGGCGGTTTTCTATTTGAAGAGAAACAGGCAATCCATACTTCAAATGATATAAGTGAAGCACATGAAGCATTCTATAAAGCCATACTCAAAAGATATAAGTGAAGTGCAAAGAGCATTCTATAAATCAACCAACTATCTCATACCAGCATGGTGCATAAAATAAAAGTGAAAACTAAATGCAAAAGACGCTCCAAGATTTGCACATATCGCATGAACGAAACGAATCCGAAAACATACCGATACTTGTTGAAGAAAGATGGGATGCCTTCCGGGGCATCCCCAACCTTAGACAGTTGAGTCTCCTTTAATATTTACTTGGGGTGCCTTGGGAATCCCCAATCTTGAGCTCTTGCCTCTCCTCCTTCTCCTCACATCGAGACCTCCTCGATCTTCGAACACTTCATCCACACAAAACTCAACAGAAAGCTCGGTAAGATCCGTTAGTATAATAAAGCAAATCACTACTCTAAGTACTGTTGAAAACCAATTCATATTTTGTTTTTTCATTGTAGCTACTATAATATAACTTTTCCACGGCTTAATCCACTGATAGAAATTGATATTTTCATCAAAACAAGCAAACTATGCATCAAAAACAGAATCTGTCTTAAACAGGACAGTCTGTAGTAATCTGAACATTCACCATACTTATGGTACTCCAACAATTCTGCCACAATTAGGAAAAATAAAAAATTTGTATATCAAGATAGTGCAAAAAATTTCAGAACCGTTTGACGTTCCAGTAAAAAATGTAAAATCGCGCACTACAGCCAAAGTTTCTGTCCTGCACCGCACAAACCAACAAGCATTGTAAACATCCAAAAGGCAAACCTTGGCACATTATTTTTATAATACAATGGAATTGTACAAGGGGATAATTATTTTTGTTGAAAAGTTTCTGTAATCAAGATTCACAAAGTTTCCGTGAGCATGAACAAAGTTCAAGGAGCTCCCCCACTTCAACAATGCTTGTCTCTCTCACTTTCACTTTCCTTGTTGAAAAGTTTTGGGTTCCCCTCTTTATTTTTTTTGTTTTTAAACTTTATAAAAGCACTCAAGAGAAATAAATGACTCTCTAAAACTTCCTGGTTGTCTCCCTGGCAGCGCTTTCTTTAAAGCCATTAAGCTAGGCATATAGTGCTCAAGTAATGGATCCACCTGGATCCCAAGGTATAGCAAAGCCAATTTTAATTAACAATGATTTCTGATTTAGTAGTGAGCACAAAGTAACATGTATCATGCAACAATGAAGTCTAACTCTCTTCCTATGCATCAGCATGTCATATAAGAACAATTCATGCACACAAAGTAAAGGCCAATGCATAGCATAAGAAGTTTCTTGCAATTTTATCATATTGGAAACATGGAGAGGCGGAGATGTAGTTCCTCTCTCATAATAATTGCAAGTAGGAGCAGAAAGCACATGCATATTACATTCATCAAAGTCATCATGTTGCAACGGTAAAATGCAACCCATCAACATAATCCTTAATAAGAGCAAACTTCTCCGATATAGTGTAGTTTGGAGAATTCAAAAAGATAATAGGACTATTATGTGTGGGTGCAATAGCAACAATTTCATGTTTAACATAAGGAACTATAGCAAGTTCATCTCCATAAGGATCATTCATATTGGCATCATGGCCACAAGCACAGCAAGCATCAAGTTCATCAAAAAGGGGTATTTCAAGAGAATCAACGGGATCATAACAATCATCATAGCATTCATCCTTCGGTAAGCACGAAGGGAAATTAAACAATGTATGAGTTGAAGAGTTACTCTCATTAGAAGGTGGGCACGGGTGATCAATCCGCTCTTCCTCCTTTTGTTCTTCGCTCCCCTCCTCATCTTTTTCATCTAATGAGCTCACCGTTTTAGTAATTTCTTCTTCCATAGTTTCCTGCAAAATATTAGTCTCTTCTTGGACAACGGAGACTTTCTAAATAAATGCATCAATATAGGAATTGTATTCATAATTCTCATAACAATATTTAAGGATAGCTAAATTTTCAGGTCTGTAAACAGCATCATAAAGATTTTCACACTCTTTAAACAAAGATTCAATTTCATAAGCACCCATAAAAGCAACGAATTCTTCTATTTGTTCCACATCATAGTAATCATATATACCATTAGCATAAGAAGCCAAGGTTTTATCATCATTAAATTTGCATGAAAAGGGAAGGTGTGGAGCCTTCATCCTAGAGCAACAAGTATAATCATATCTCAAGCATAGTTGCCTAGCATACCAACGCAACATATAAATTTGATCCCATAATAGTTTACCTTTTTTAGTCAAGCGATAATCCCTAAAGTATTCACGTTGATCCAATGTGTCTCCCATTACAAAGTTGAATGGGGTTTTCTCAGGATTATCAAAGTAGTACATAATATCTTTCACATAATAAGCATCGAGGGTTTTAGGAGGTTCCCCATCTCCATGAGTAGAAAGTGAACCTAATTTTTTTGGTATTTCGTGTTCCATATCCATAACTAAAGATAAAGAACAGCTTAGAACAGCAAATAAAAATTACTTAGTGATAAAGCAAACAAGCACACACGAGAATATTCACCCCACGCTATAACTCCCCGGCAACGGCGCCAGAAAAAGGTCTTGATAACCCACAAGTATAGGGGATCAATTGTAGCCTCTTTCGATAAGTAGGGGTGTCGAACCCAACGAGGAGCTAAAGGTAGAACAAATATTCCCTCAAGTTCTATCGACCACCGATACAACTCTACGCACGCTTGACGTTCGCTTTACCTAGAACAAGTATGAAACTAGAAGTACTTTGTAGGTGTTTCTGGATAGGTTTGCAAGATAATAAAGAGCGCGTATATAAAAACTAGGGGCTGTTTAGATAAAGACACAACTAAGTTAGTTTTAGTAAAGAGCTTTTTGTCATGAGAAAGTTATTTGTCCCTAGGCAATCGATAACTAGACCGGTAATCATTATTGCAATTTTATATGAGGGAGAGGCATAAGCTAACATACTTTCTCTTCTTGGATCATATGCACTTATGATTGGAACTCTAGCAAGCATCTGCAACTACGAAAGATCATTAAGGTAAAACCCAACCATAGCATTATAAGGCATCAAGTCCTCTTTATTCCCATACGCAAACAACCTACTTACTCGGGTATATGCTTCTGTCACCCACGCCACTCACCATAAGCAAATCATAAACATATTGCAAACCCTACAGCGGGGATCCCTCACGCTTGCGCGATACGGAGAGCACCATAGGACAGCACCAATAATAAAACATGCAACTCAAACCAATCACGATCATCAATTAACCCATAGGACAAAACAGATCTACTCAAACATCATAGGATAGCCATACATCATTGGGAAATAATATATAGCGTTGAGCACCATGTTTAAGTAGAGATTACAATGGGTAAACGAGGGGTTACACCGCTGCATAGAGGGGGAAAGAGTTGGTGATGACGGCGGTGAAGTTGTTGGTGAAGATTGCGGTGACGATGATGGCCCCGGCGGCACTCCGGTGCCACCGGAAGCGAGGGGGAGAGAGCCCCCGTCCTTCTTCTTCTTCCTTGACCTTCTCCCTAGATGGGAGAAGGGTTTCCCCTCTAGTCCATGGTCTCCATGGCGTGGGAGGGGCGAGAGCCCCTCCGAGATTGGATTTGTCTCTCTGTCTCTCTCTGTTTCCGCGCTCCCAGATTTGGCCTTTCACCGTTTCTTTTATAACCGAAAGAGACGGTGTACTCGTATTGGCCATAACGAGTGACAAAGGCCGTTTTAGGAATGTCCCCGTTCTTGATTTTGATTTGATGGTAGCCCAACCTCAAATCCATTTTAGAGAAGACTGAGGATCCAGCGAGCTGGTCATACAGATCGTTGATCCTGGGGAGCGGATACTTGTTCTTGATAGTGACTAGGTTGACAGGTCGGTAATCTACAACCATTCGATCCGTACCATCCTTCTTCTTGAGGAAGAGGACGGGGCAAGCCCACGGAGAAGAACTAGGACGGATGAAACCCTTTTTCAAGGACTCATCGAGTTGTTTCTTAAGCTCGGCTAGCTCTAGGGGTGCCATCTTATAGGGTCTTCTAGAGATTGGAACGGTTCCTGGAACAAGGTCTATCACGAACTCGACATCCCTGTCAGGTGGAATACCTGGCAGTTCTTCTGGAAAGACATCCGGGAAGTCACGGACTACCGGAACATCTTCAAGGTCTTGAAGAGGGTTGGCATTTAATGAGTAAAGCTGACGCTTAGACACTCGGGTCAAAACATTGACTGTCTTGCCCGACGAATGGGTGAGTTGAACAGTTCTAGTAGAGCAATCAATCTTAGCATAATGGGCTGACATCCAGTCCATACCCAAGATGATGTTTATGTCCGAGGACTTGAGAGCTATTAGTGATGCAAGGAAGACCAATCTGTCGACAAGAATTTCATTTCCATGGCTTATCCTAGAGGTTTTCCATCTAGAACCAGGAGTTTGAATGTCCATGTAGGTGGGCATGTCACTAAATGTGGTGTTGTGCAATCGAGCATAGCTCTCAGAGATAAATGAATGAGATGCCCCAGCATCGAAAAGAACAGTTGCCGGATGGCAATTTAACAAGGAGCGTACCAAGGACGACGTTGGGATCCTCATGAGTTTCTTCAGCTGAAACGTAGTTGACATGGCCACGTGCAGTGGTGGCTGGCTTGGCGTAGTAAGTCTTTCCTGCTGGCTTACCACGGCCAACGGATTGTCCAGGTTGATTGGGGTTGTTTCGGGGGCACTCGCGCAAATGGTGACCTGTTTCTCCACACTTGAAGCATGTCACAACATTGGGGCGTGGAGCAGCATTAGCAGCGGAGCCACCATAGACCTTGGGCGGTGCATACTGCTGGCTGGGACGAGGCGCCTCGAAGGATGGCCTCGGAGTGAACCTAGGTGGCAGAGCAGTGTTTGGAATCCAGACCCAGCGCTTCTGAGATCCGGAGCCGGATGAGGAACCAAAATCGCGAGAGTGCTTGCGTGTAGCGTCATAGTCAGTTTGTCCTGTCTCAGCACTGATGGCCTTATTGACCAATTTCTGGAAAGAGGTGCACTCGTGCAGACGAAGATCACGGCGAAGGTCGGGGCTAAGTCCCTTGCGGAACCTTGCCTGCTTCTTGGCGTCGGTGGATACCTCTTTAGGAGCATAGCGTGCTAGATTTCCAAACTCACGGCTGTATGCATCCACAGTCAGTCTGCCTTGGGTGAAGTTGCAGAATTCTTCCCGCTTACGATCTATGAGACCCTCCGGAATTTGATGCTCACGGAAAGCCTCACTGAATTCAGCCCAAGTAGTGATTTGGCCGGCTGGGCGCATAGCCTCAAAGTTTTCCCACCAAAGGCTAGCAGGGCCTTCGAGGTGATAGGCGGCGTAGGTAACCTTATCAGCTTCGGCTACGTTGGCAGAACGTAGCTTATGGGTGATGCTGCGAAGCCAATCATCCGCATCGAGGGGCTCGGCGGAATGGTTAAACTTCGGTGGGTACAACTTGATAAAGTCATTGATGGACACCAAGTCGTTCCTCTGATGACGTGCAGTATTCTGCTCAATTCGCTCTAGCAAGCGGTTAGTCTCACGCTTGTTTCTTTCTGCCTCCAGCATGACTTCGGCCAGAGAAGGCGGTTGAGGCAGATTCTCCCCCCTAACTGCATTGGCTTCACCCTGCGCCTGGACAGCAGGGTTGTTGCGGGTGTTAACCATCCTAGGAGAAACAAGACAACGGTTTAGACAAGGATGGCTAAATCTTGACAGGGAAATGCGGAATGTAATGGATAACACGGAATGCAGAGATGATCATCAGTATGACATGGTAATATAACAACTGACATACATATACCAACGGTCATACACACCATACATAGTTTAGTACAAGTCCAGGCTGGAGTACAGCTACGATGAAAGGCGATACATCTCATCAGAGGCATTCCAAGCTCCTATACATTATTTTTCTACACCTCCGGAACGTGATACACACCAAGTCCTATCCCACAAGACACGCAGGACTGTGGGGAATACAACTGTTACAATACTAGTGGAACTACTACCAACTCAGACGTCTCCGTAGTAATCTTCATAGAAGTCACCACCATGTCCTGGGAGCTGAACATGATCATCTGGAAACAGTCGGTCCTGTGGAGCTTGCGGTCCATAAGGACTCGGGTGTGGCCTTGGTCCAACAAACGGTGGCAGACGGGGTCCACGAGGAGGGGTGATGCCTCCTACATCACAACATTCCATACATTCTGGCAGACCATACCGCACGGGGTACAAGTCCCTCATGTCCATATACCCGGCCTGCACGGCAGGTGCAAACCGTGTCAGTGTGGCCCAGTGATCAGAACGAGCATTAAAGAGCTCCATTCGCAAGGCACGATTCTCACGGTTCTTGTCCTCAAGCATCTCGGTGGTGGTGCGGAGTAGTGAATCCTCATGGGTAGGATCACAGTAAGTAGCCTGATAGTACCCCTGTGCCCCAGGGAGTGATGCTGGCATATAGCGGAAGTCAGTGTTCTGAAGCAAGGCAGTTCTGGCTCGTATGATAGTCATCATCGAGTAAGCTGTGTCTTGCACGGACATCTCGATGGTAACCCCAAGTCCATAAGAGCAATGGAGGGGTTCAGTGGCTCCAGGATAGGATGGGTAAATCCTGACTGTGCAAAGATATTGACTTTGATTGAAGTCTCGAAACTGCTCCTCGACGGTATACTCGGGATACCAACGATAGCCTGTCTCAACCATCACTCGGACCAGCATGGCCGTGTGACCAGGTACATCGAGGCACCGGGTCAGACAAACCACTTGATTCTGGGAACGGGTGGCCATCTGAAAGCACAAAATAATGCAAAGGCATTAGAATTTCTAGGAGAATTCGGACAGCATAACGGCTGTAAATGCTCGGAAAAAGATTTGAGACATTCGCAACAGTTTGCAAAACCACTCAACAACATCATATCAAGGTTCTGGTTCAACCGACAACATACTAAAGGTAGTAGAAACGGAACTGCAGCATGGAACCAACAATCCTATAAGTTACTACGGATTAGTAACACATGAACCTGATAGAGAGAAGAGAGCCTAGTCCTTAACCCACGTAGAATGAGAAGAGAATGACTCAGATCAGAGGGCATGAGGTAAAGGAGTAAAAGCGCCTTACGTTCCCTCCCACAATCAATTCCCCTACATATAACTAAAGCATTTCTAGACTCGACATCGACCAGTTTGGCTTAACGCACCTACAGGCAGCCTGGCTCTGATGCCAACGCTGTCAGGACCCCGATTCTAAGTCACACCGATCTAGCCTGTAACACCTCATATCACATTGCGGCCTCACGCACGGTACTCCCACGGGTGTCGCCTTACCATGGCCCGGGACCGTTTGCACCTTTTGGCTCACGTATATGACAATGTCGCTAGCATCCATATGACAGAGAACCCGGGCCGACATGGCTACTCGTGAACCCAAAGAGGCACTAACGTATGGGGACAGGCATACATGAATCAACATTGAACGTGTCGGTCAGCAGCGTGTGAATCCGGGCTGTAGCACTGGGCTAACAGGACTCCGGGAACCCGGGCTGTAGCAGGCTAGGCAGGACTCCGGATGTCACCGCGTGACATTTCCCCGAAGGGACAGACACAGGAACGATATGAAACACATGCCGGCCAGTCAAGTGTCCAGAGCAGTAGTGCTGGGCTAGCAGGACTCCGGTGAACCGGGCTGTAGCGGACTACTATGGCTCAAGGAGGCACTAGACTACATTTCCCCATAAGAGAGGCTGCCAAGGATAAACAACTAGATTGTCGGATCCCACACATACCAAGCATTTCAATCATACACACAATATGCTCGATATGTGCAAATACAACATGGCATCACAACAAAACTCTACAACTCAAAGTACTTTATTTAAAGGGCTCCGGAGAGCCTTACATAACATGTTCATACAGATAGGGGTCACATGACCCGACACTCAAGTCATACAATCATACAAGCACATGCGGAAGCAACTTGTCTGGGTACAGACACTAGAAAGTAAGAAGGCTTGACGAAGCCTGTCTAACTACGTAGGCCCTTCACAAGCCTAGATCACCACCTGGGTGGCAAGTCACTCGTCGTCGTCGAGTTCTACATAGAACCCATCGGAAGGGGCGGTGTTGTCGTCTGAAAACAGTAATTGAAGCAACATGAGTACAAAGGTACTCAGCAAGTCTTACAACAGACCCTACTATACATGTTCATTCTCAAGAAGGTAGTGGGGTTAATGCAGCAAGCCAGCTTGACTCTTGGCTAAGCTATCCTACGAGACACCACTTGTAAAATAGTTTTCGCACACGAGTCCACTAATCACCATTTCAATACTCCACCGTGGACCCTCCCTCCTCATCCCACGAGAGAGCCATCCGCGGTACTCACACTTATCTTGAGGCTTTTAGTAGTATCCATTTACTTTTCTATGAACTGCATAAGCGACCAAGTAGTCCTTTACCGCGGACGCGGCTATTCGAATAGTTTTATACCCTGCAGGGGTGTACTTCGTCACACACGCTCTCACCACTTACCGTCGTTACACGACGTGTACTCGGCAACCTTCAAGCGGAAGCCCAACGTGGGTGTCGGCCATAGCCTACGTAAACACTCGAGTCTCTAGTCCAGGTTTATCACCTATTCAGGTTCCATCCGCAGGGAGTCCGGCCGAGGTTTCCACATACGGCCCCGAATGATGTGTGCAGGGTTCCCGAGACACCAAACGGGCGACTCGGTACACCGGGCCACGAGCCTACCGCATCACAGCCCACCCCTTGGTCAGCGCTGTCCACGGCCTCCAGCTTACTACAAACACCAGAAACTACGTGCAACTCATGGACAGAGAACAAGGGTGATTAAGAAGCCGAGGGGGTCCATTGGTTTCGGGCCCAATGCGTGGTAGTAGCTGAATCTTAAATCACGCATACAGATCTCAGTTCTTAGGGACGGTCTCAATGAAACAACCCACCATGTATTCCTACATGGCCTCTCATCGATACCTTTACCAAATCGTATTCAACACCTCACTCTCATTACCGACACACGCTTTCACTCTAGTTCATCACCCTGATGAGCCAGACCTGACATGACTCTAAGCGTAGCAAGCATAGCATTGTAGGAACACAACATGGCTCAATCAACTCCTACACATGCTAGTGGGTTTCATCTAGTTACTGTGGCAATGACAGGTCATGCAAAGGAAAGTGGGTTCAACTACCGCAACACACAGCAGTTTGAATCGCGTTGTCTTAATGCAGTAAATGAGAGCAGAAGCGAGAAGATGGATTTGTATCGAAATGATCAATGGGTTGCTTGCCTGGCGGAGTGGTGGTGGGATACTGCCCTTCAGTTGGATACTCATGAATATCCTCGGAGGCAGAACCTACCACGAAGAACACATCGAAGCACAATCAACACCAAGCAAAGTGCAACAATATGATGCATGCATGAGACATGGCAAAATGGATGTACTGGGCTAATGCAACTAAGATCAGATGGGTTTGGACTATTTTGAATCAAAGATTCAAATTCCAAGTTCTTAAATGGCCCATGTTAGTGCTTTATCTTGTTCTGCATTATATAGTAGGTTAATTTGCTTAAACATGCATGAAACCAGTACAGATGGATAGAATGGATTTTTCTGATCATTTTTCATATATAAATCTTTTCATTCTGAGCTATATATTATTTTCTATGATTTTTTGAAGTTTGTGATATTTTCTGGAATTTCCTATATAGAAATAATTCCAGTAATTAAATTACTTATTGCGTCAGCAGTGTGTCATGATGACGTCAGCAAGTCAACTGGGCGGTCCAGGTCAAACCTGAACGGTGGACCCGTCTGTCAGTGTCACAGGGCTAATCCTATTTTAGTTAATCTAAACTAGGAAATTAACAGGGGCTGGCCCCACATGTCAACGACACAGGGGAGTCAAACCCCTCGTCAACGGGCCTAACACGCCGGCGAGGTCAGCGGCGCTCCTGTGCCTCGGGTTTGCTCTACGGGGCACCATTCGAGGCGCCATTGGGCTCTACGGGTAGCTGACGCAACGGCGCGTCCGTTGGTGGCCGTGGTTGGGCCTGGGGTGGCCGGAGTCGATGGCGGCGAGCTCAATTGCGGCCGCCGGAGTTCGGGTGCCGACGAAAATGACGACACGGTGCACGGGAGGATCAATGGTTAGTCCCTACGGGTGCTGCAAGTGCTCACGAAGATGACAGACATATGCACTGGACCATTTGGTCACCGGAGCCTCGTCAGCGACGAGCTCATGCGGCGGCGTGTGCGGTGCTGCTGGTTACAGTCGAAGCAAAGGGCGGCAGCAACAATGAGAGGATGGGGAAGGGGCAGAAGCTCATGGCAGAGGCGATGAGCTAGGTGGCGCTGTCAGGGACGAACTGCTGCGGTGGTGACGGCGAAGGGGATCTCCGGCGTGGGCGGTGAAGGCGAGGTCGAAGCAGTGGCTTCGGGGCAGGCGGGCGCTCGGGGCTCGACTTGCTCGAAGGAGAAGGCAACGGCGGAGCTGCTGGACACGTTCAGGTGACGCGGAGACGGCGGTGGCTACGGCTACGCCGGCGAGGTGGCAGCGGCTGCGTCGGCCATGGTGGAGGAAGGCGAGGGAGAGGTGCAGGGGGCGAATGGAGGTGTCCAGGGGCTCGGGGGCGCGACGTGGAGGTCGTCCAGCTCGTCCACGGGCGAGGCAGCAAGCAGGTGGCGCCGTGGCGAGCTCGCGCACGCCGGCGTCACCTCTCTGCCTGCTCTGGCGGGAGCAAGCAGCTGACTGGCCATGGGCCAGCACAGTGCTGGGCCGCCAGGTACGTTTCTTCTCTGCTTTCTGTTTTCCTTTTTATTTGTTTCTGTTCTGTGTTTTGAAATAGTAGAAATACTATTCCATTTAGGAAAAACCTGAAAATATTCAGAGGCACATTTGAAAATATTCTCAACAGCCTAAAAATACCTTCAAGATTATTTGGGCATTTTAAAATATTTATAGGATTTAAATTTCCCAAATGCAAATACTCATGCTTTGGTGCAAAATCCAGAATAGCCTCCAAAAATATGAAACCATTTTTGGCAGAGGGTTTAGCCAGGACCAAAGATGGTGAACATTTATGAAGGGCATTTCAGGTTCATTGAAAAGGATTTTAGTAAACCCTAGTTGTGTTGAGGGGGGGTGCTGGGGGTTTCTGGCATCCCCATTTCAAGTTTCTGTGAAAAGTAAACATGATGCAACACTCTAATGCATGAACTAGCTAGGATGTGACAACTCACCCCCACTCAGAAGAATCTCGTCCCAAGATTTAGGATCCGTTGGGAAGAAGGTGGGGTACTCAAGTCAAAGACGATCCTCCCTTTCCCAAGTAGCTTCTTTCTCGGGGTGTGAACATTGAACCTTGAGAAACTTGATGTTTTGGCGTCGAGTGGTACGCTCGGCTTGATCAAGGATTCGAACGGGATATTCCCGATATGTGAGATTATCTTGGAGATCAAGCGTTTCGTGGTCCACTCCACGGATAGGATCCGAGAAGCAACGCCTGAGTTGAGAAACGTGGAAGACGTCATGAACCTTGGAAAGATGCGGGGGTAGTTCCAATTGGTAGGCAACTTCTCCTCGCTTGGCAAGAATGCGGAAGGGTCCAATGTAACGAGGAGCCAATTTGCCTTTGATACCGAATCGATGGGTTCCCTTTAGAGGAGTAACCCGAAGGTAAGCCTTCTCGTCGACCTCAAAAGTCATAGCCTTATGTTTGCGGTCATAATGGCTCTTTTGGCGAGATTGGGCTGTTTTCAATTTCTCACGAACAATGCGAACCTGCTCTTCTGCTTCCTGGATCATATCCGGGCCAAAGAGTTGTCTTTTCCCGGTTTCTGACCAGTTAAGAGGTGTTCGACATTTTCGTCCATAGAGAACCTCGAAAGGAGCTTTGCCCAAGCTAGCTTGATAACTATTGTTATAAGCGAACTCAACGAATGGAAGGCAGTTCTCCCAATCCATGCCGAAAGAGATGACAGAAGCTCGGAGCATATCCTCCAGAATTTGATTAACTCGTTCTACCTGACCACTTGATTGAGGGTGGAAGGCGGTACTAAAGGAGAGACGAGTTCCCATAGCATTCTGGAAACTTTCCCAAAATCGAGAGGTGAAGAGACTTCCACAGTCTGAGTTAATTTCCAATGGAACACCATGAAGAGACACTATTCGGGAGATGTACAAGTCAGCTAGCTGGCTCGCGGTTATACTCTCACGAACAGGTAGGAAGTGGGCTACTTTGGAAAGACGATCGACAACAACGAAGATAGCATTATTCCCTCTCTTGGTCCTGGGAAACCCGGTAATGAAATCCATACCGACTTTATCCCATTTCCATTCAGGAATAGCCAAAGGTTGAAGGGTGCCAGCAGGCCGTTGATGCTCTGCTTTAACATGACGACAGACGTCACAACTAGCAATGTATTGAGCAATTTCTCTCTTCATCCTAGACCACCAAAACCTCTGGCGTAGCTCTTGATACATTTTAGTACTACCGGGATGAATGGTGAGAGGAGATTCATGAGCTTCCTTAAGGATCAGTCGCCTCAGGTTGCGTACCTTGGGAACCACTAGACGGTCTCCAAAGAACACAACACCTTGGTCATCAACGAAGAAACAATCCGCAACTCCTTTCTTGATGTTTCTCTTAATACGGGAGATTCCCGGATCTACCTTCTGAGCTTTGATGATCTGATCCGTAAGGGTAGGTTTCACCACCAGGGTGGATAGGAACCCTCGAGAAATAATGTGAAGGTTAAGCTTACGAAATTCCTCGTGGAGAAGTGGTTGACTTTGTTGTAACATTAAGTTGTTACAATAAGATTTACGACTTAGTGCATCAGCCATGACGTTGGCTTTGCCCGGGGTGTAGGTTATTCCTAAGTCGTAATCTGTGATCAACTCGATCCAACGTCTTTGCCTGAGATTCAAATCCGGTTGGGTGAAGATGTATTTCAGACTTCGGTGATCGGTGAAAATCTCGCAACGATTACCGAGAAGGTAATGTCGCCATGTTTTGAGTGCATGGACTATGGCTGCAAGCTCTAGATCATGTGTGGGATAATTATCCTCATGTGGACGCAATTGTCGGGAAGCGTAGGCAATCACATGACGATCTTGCATGAGTATGCAACCTAGTCCTTGTCGCGAGGCGTCGCAATAGATAACAAAGTCCTTAGAAAAATCTGGTGGTATGAGTACGGGAGCAGATGTCAGGCGTCTTTTCAGTTCCTGAAAGCTGAACTCGCACTGTGGTGTCCACTCGAACTTTTTATCTTTCTTGAGGAGTTCAGTTAGAGGTTTAGCAACCTTGGAGAAATTCTCGACGAAGCGGAAACGGTAGCTCGCTAAGCCAAGGAAACTCCGAACTTGCTTGACCGATTCAGGTGGAGTCCAGTCAAGGACGGCTTGAACTCGCTCGGGATTGACAGCAATACCCTTACCAGAGATTACATGGCCTAGATAGGACACTTCTGGCAACCAGAATTCACACTTAGAGAATTTAGCATAAAGGCGATGCTCTCGAAGTTTCGTCAATACTAGCCTTAGATGCTCGGCATGTTCTTCCTCATTCTTGGAGTAGATGAGTATATCATCGAGGTATACCACGACGAATTTATCCAAATACTCCATGAAGATCGAGTTCATTAACCGAGAGAAGGTGGCTGGAGCATTGGTTAAACCGAAAGACATGACGGTGTACTCGTATTGGCCATAACGAGTGACAAAGGCCGTTTTAGGAATGTCCCCGTTCTTGATTTTGATTTGATGGTAGCCCAACCTCAAATCCATTTTAGAGAAGACTGAGGATCCAGCGAGCTGGTCATACAGATCGTTGATCGTGGGGAGCGGATACTTGTTCTTGATAGTGACTAGGTTGAAAGGTCGATAATCTACAACCATTCGATCCGTACCATCCTTCTTCTTGACGAAGAGGACGGGGCAAGCCCACGGAGAAGAACTAGGACGGATGAAACCCTTTTTCAAGGACTCATCGAGTTGTTTCTTAAGCTCGGCTAGCTCTAGGGGTGCCATCTTATAGGGTCTTCTAGAGATTGGAACGGTTCCTGGAACAAGGTCTATCACGAACTCGACATCCCTGTCAGGTGGAATACCTGGCAGTTCTTCTGGAAAGACATCCGGGAAGTCACGGACTACCGGAACATCTTCAAGGTCTGGAAGAGGGTTGGCATTTAATGAGTAAAGCTGACGCTTAGACACTCGGGTCAAAACATTGACTGTCTTGCCCGACGGATGGGTGAGTTGAACAGTTCTAGTAGAGCAATCAATCTTAGCATAATGGGCTGACATCCAGTCCATACCCAAGATGATGTTTATGTCCGAGGACTTGAGAGCTATTAGTGATGCAAGGAAGACCAATCTGTCGACAAGAATTTCATTTCCATGGCTTATCCTAGAGGTTTTCCATCTAGAACCAGGAGTTTGAATGTCCATGGAGGTGGGCATGTCACTAAATGTGGTGTTGTGCAATCGAGCATAGCTCTCAGAGATAAATGAATGAGATGCTCCAGTATCGAAAAGAACAGTTGCCGGATGGCAATTTAACAAGGAGCGTACCAAGGACGACGTTGGGATCCTCATGAGTTTCTTCAGCTGAAACGTAGTTGACATGGCCACGTGCAGTGGTGGCTGGCTTGGCGTAGTAAGTCTTTCCTGCTGGCTTACCACGGCCAACGGATTGTCCAGGTTGATTGGGGTTGTTTCGGGGGCACTCGCGCAAATGGTGACCCGTTTCTCCACACTTGAAGCATGTCACAACATTGGGGCGTGGAGCAGCATTAGCAGCGGAGCTACCATAGACCTTGGGCGGTGCATACTGCTGGTTGGGGCGAGGCTCCTCGAAGGATGGCCTCGGAGTGAACCTAGGTGGCAGAGCAGTGTTTGGAATCCAGACCCGGCGCTTCTGAGATCCGGAGCCGGATGAGGAACCAAAATCGCGAGAGTTCTTGCGTGTAGCGTCATAGTCAGTCTGTCCTGTCTCAGCACTGATGGCCTTATTGACCAATTTCTGGAAAGAGGTGCACTCGTGCAGACGAAGATCACGGCGAAGGTCGGGGCTAAGTCCCTTGCGGAACCTTCCCTGCTTCTTGGCGTCGGTGGATACCTCTTTAGGAGCATAGCGTGCTAGATTTCCAAACTCACGGCTGTATGCATCCACAGTCAGTCTGCCTTGGGTGAAGTTGCAGAATTCTTCCCGCTTATGATCTATGAGACCCTCCGGAATGTGATGCTCACAGAAAGCCTCACTGAATTCAGCCCAAGTAGTGATTTGGCCGGCTGGGCGCATAGCCTCAAAGTTTTCCCACCAAAGGCTAGCAGGGCCTTCGAGGTGATAGGTGGCGTAGGTAACCTTATCAGCTTCGGCTACGTTGGCAGAACATAGCTTATGGGTGATGCTGCGAAGCCAATCATCCGCATCGAGGGGCTCAACGGAATGGTTAAACTTCGGTGGGTACAACTTGATAAAGTCATTGATGGACACCAAGTCGTTCCTCCGATGACGTGCAGTATTCTACTCAATTCGCTCTAGCAAGCGGTTAGTCTCACGCTTGTTTCTTTCTGCCTCCACCATGACTTCGGCCAGAGAAGGCGGTTGAGGCAGATTCTCCCCCCTAACTGCATTGGCTTCACCCTGCGCCTGGACAGAAGGGTTGTTGCGGGTGTTAACCATCCTAGGAGAAAGAAGACAACGGTTTAGACAAGGATGGCTAAATCTTGGCAGGGAAATGCGGAATGTAATGGATAATACGGAATGCAGAGATGATCATCAGTATGACATGGTAATATAACAACTGACATACATATACCAACGGTCATACACACCATACATAGTTTAGTACAAGTCCAGGCTGGAGTACAGCTACGATGAAAGGCGATACATCTCATCAGAGGCATTCCAAGCTCCTATAAATTATTTTTCTACACCTCCGGAACGTGATACACACCAAGTCGTATCCCACAAGACACGCAGGACTGTGGGGAATACAACTGTTACAATACTAGTGGAACTACTACCAACTCAGACGTCTCCGTAGTAATCTTCATAGAAGTCACCACCATGTCCTGGGAGCTGAACATGATCATCTGGAAACAGTCGGTCCTGTGGAGCTTGCGGTCCATAAGGACTCGGGTGTGGCCTTGGTCCAACAAACGGTGGCAGACGGGGTCCACGAGGAGGGGTGATGCCTCCTACATCACGCCATTCCATACATTCTGGCAGACCAGACCGCACGGGGTACAAGTCCCTCATGTCCATATACCCGGCCTGCACGGCAGGTGCAAACCGTGTCAGTGTGGCCCAGTGATCAGAACGAGCATTAAAGAGCTCCATTCGCAAGGCACGATTCTCACGGTCCTTGTCCTCAAGCATCTCGGTGGTGGTGCGGAGTAGTGAATCCTCATGGGTAGGATCACAGTAAGTAGCCTGATAGCACCCCTGTGCCCCAGGGAGTGATGCTGGCATATAGCGGAAGTCAGTGTTCTGAAGCAAGGCAGTTCTGGCTCGTATGATAGTCATCATCGAGTAAGCTGCGTCCTGCACGGACATCTCGATGGTAACCCCAAGTCCATAAGAGCAATGGAGGGGTTCAGTGGCTCCAGGATAGGATGGGTAAATCCTGACTGTGCAAAGATATTGACTTTGATTCAAGTCTCGAAACTGCTCCTCGACGGTATACTGGGGATACCAACGATAGCCTATTTCAACCATAACCAGGTCAGACAAACCACTTGATTCTGGGAACGGGTGGCCATCTGAAAGCACAAAATAATGCAAAGGCATTAGAATTTCTAGGAGAATTCGGACAGCATAACGGCTGTCAATGCTCGGAAAAAGATTTGAGACATTCGCAACAGTTTGCAAAACCACTCAACAACATCATATCAAGGTTCTGGTTCAACCGACAACATACTAAAGGTTGTAGAAACTGAACTGCGGCATGGAACCAACAATCCTATAAGTTACTACGGATTAGTAACACGTGAACCTGATAGAGAGAAGAGAGCCTAGTCCTTAACCCACGTAGAATGAGAAGAGAATGACTCAGATCAGAGGGCATGAGGTAAAGGAGTAAAAGCGCCTTACGTTCCCTCCCACAATCAATTCCCCTACATATAACTAAAGCATTTCTAGACTCGACATCGACCAGTTTGTCTTAACGCACCGACAGGCAGCCTGGCTCTGATGCCAACGCTGTCAGGACCCCGATTCTAAGTCACACCGATCTAGCCTGTAACACCTCATATCACATTGCGGCCTCATGCACGGTACTCCCACGGGTGTCGCCTTACCATGGCCCGGGACCATTTGCGCCTTTGGGCTCACGTATATGACAATGTCGCTAGCATCCATATGACAGGGAACCCGGGCCGACATGGCTAGTCATGAACCCAAAGCGGCACTAACGTATGGGGACATGCATACATGAATCAACATCGAACGTGTCGGTCAGCAGCGTGTGACTCCGGGCTGTAGCACTGGGCTAACAGGACTCCGGGAACCCGGGCTGTAGCAGGCTAGGCAGGACTCCGGATGTCACCGCGTGACATTTCCCCGAAGGGACAGACACAGGAACGATATGAAACACATGCCGGCCAGTCAAGTGTCCAGAGCAGTAGTGCTGGGCTAGCAGGACTCCGGTGAACCGGGCTGTAGCGGACTACTATGGCTCAAGGAGGCACTAGACTACATTTCCCCATAAGAGAGGCTGCCAAGGATAAACAACTAGATTGTCGGATCCCACACATACCAAGCATTTCAATCATACACACAATATGCTCGATATGTGCAAATACAACATGGCATCACAACAAAACACTACAACTCAAAGTACTTTATTTAAAGGGCTCCGGAGAGCCTTACATAACATGTTCATACAGATAGGGGTCACATGACCCGACACTCAAATCATACAATCATACAAGCACATGCGGAAGCAACTTGTCTGGGTACAGACACTAGAAAGTAAGAAGGCTTGACGAAGCCTGTCTAACTACGTAGGCCCTTCACAAGCCTAGATCACCACCTGGGTGGCAAGTCACTCGTCGTCGTCGAGTTCTACATAGAACCCATCGGAAGGGGCGGTGTTGTCGTCTGAAAACAGTAATTGAAGCAACATGAGTACAAAGGTACTCAGCAAGTCTTACAACAGATCCTACTATACATGTTCATTCTCAAGAAGGTAGTGGGGTTAATGCACCAAGCCAGCTTGACTCTTGGCTAAGCTATCCTACGAGACACCACTTGTAAAATAGTTTTCGCACACGAGTCCACTAATCACCATTTCAATACTCCACCGTGGACCCTCCCTCGTCATCCCACGAGAGAGCCATCCGCGGTACTCACACTTATCTTGAGGCTTTTAGTAGTATCCATTTACTTTTCTATGAACTGCATAAGCGACCAAGTAGTCCTTTACCGCGGACGCGGCTATTCGAATAGTTTTATACCCTGCAGGGGTGTACTTCGTCACACACGCTCTCACCACTTACCATCGTTACACGACGTGTACTCGGCAACCGTCAAGCGGAAGCCCAACGTGGGTGTCGGCCATAGCCTACGTAAACACTCGAGTCTCTAGTCCAGGTTTATCGCCTATTCAGGTTCCATCCGCAGGGAGTCCGGCCGAGGTTTCCACATACTGCCCCGAACGATGTGTGCAGGGTTCCCGAGACACCAAACGGGCGACTCGGTACACCGGGCCACGAGCCTACCGCATCACAGCCCACCCCTTGGTCAGCGCTGTCCACGGCCTCCAGCTTACTACAAACACCAGAAACTACGTGCAACTCCTGGACAGAGGACAAGGGTGATTAAGAAGCCGAGGGGGTCCATTGGTTTCGGGCCCAATGCGTGGTAGTAGCTGAATCTTAAATCACGCATACAGATCTCAGTTCTTAGGGACGGTCTCAATGAAACAACCCACCATGTACTCCTACATGGCCTCTCATCGATACCTTTACCAAATCGTATTCAACACCTCACTCTCATTACCGACACACGCTTTCACTCTAGTTCATCACCTTGATGAGCCAGACCTGACACGACTCTAAGCGTAGCAAGCATAGCATTGTAGGAACACAACATGGCTCAATCAACTCCTACACATGCTAGTGGGTTTCATCTAGTTACTGTGGCAATGACAGGTCATGCAAAGGAAAGTGGGTTCAACTACCGCAACACACAGCAGTTTGAATCGCGTTGTCTTAATGCAGTAAATGAGAGCAGAAGTGAGAAGATGGGTTTGTATCGAAATGATCAATGGGTTGCTTGCCTAACGGAGTGGTGGTGGGATACTGCCCTTCAGTTGGATACTCGTGAATATCCTCGGAGGCAGAACCTACCACGAAGAACACATCGAAGCACAATCAACACCAAGCAAAGTGCAACAATATGATGCATGCATGAGACATGGCAAAATGGATGTATTGGGCTAATGCAACTAAGACCAGATGGGTTTGGACTATTTTGAATCAAAGATTCAAATTCCAAGTTCATAAATGGCCCATGTTAGTGCTTTATCTTGTTCTGCATTAAACAGTAGGTTAATTTGCTTAAACATGCATGAAACCAGTACAGATGGATAGAATGGATTTTTTTATCATTTTTCATATATAAATCTTTTCATTCTGAGCTATAGATTATTTTCTATGATTTTTTGAAGTTTGTGATATTTTCTGGAATTTCCTGTATAGAAATAATTCCAGTAATTAAATTACTTATTGCGTCAGCAGTGTGTCATGATGACATCAGCAAGTCAACTGGGCGGTCCTGGTCAAACCTGAACGGTGGGACCCGTCTGTCAGTGTCACAGGGCTAATCCTATTTTAGTTAATCTAAACTAGGAAATTAACAGGGGCTGGCCCCACATGTCCACGACCCAGGGGAGTCAAACCCCTCGTCAACGGGCCTAACACGCCAACGGTTAGCCGCCGGCGAGGTCAGCGGCGCTCCTGTGCCTCGAGTTTGCTCTACGGGGCACTGTTCGAGGCGCTGTTGGGCTCTACGGGTAGCTGACGCAACGGCGCGTCCGTTGGTGGCCGTGGTTGGGCCTGGGGTGGCCGGAGTCGACGGCGGCGAGCTCTTTTGCGGCCGCTGGAGTTCGGGTGCCGACGAAAATGACGACACGGTGCACGGGAGGATCAATGGTTAGTCCCTACGGGTGCTACAAGTGCTCACGAAGATGACAAACATATGCAGTGGACCATTTGGTCACCGGAGCCTCGTCGGCGACGAGCTCATGCGGCGGCGTGTGCGGTGCTGCTGGTTACAGTCGAAGTAAAGGGCGGCAGCAAGAATGAGAGGATGGAGAAGGGGCAGAAGCTCACGGCAGAGGCGATGAGCTAGGTGGCGCTGTCGGGGACGAACTGCTGCGGTGGTGACGGCGAAGGGGATCTCCGGCGTGGGCGGTGAAGGCGAGGTCGAAGCAGTGGCTTCGAGGCAGGCGGGCGCTCGGGGCTCGACTTGCTCGAAGGAGAAGGCGACGGCGGAGCTGCTGGACACGGTCAGGTGACGCGGAGACGGCGGTGGCTACGGCTACGCCGGCGAGGTGGCAGCGGCTGCGTCGGCCATGGTGGAGGAAGGCGAGGGAGAGGTGCAGGGGGCGAATGGAGGTGTCCAAGGGCTCGGGGGCGCGACGTGGAGGTCGTCCAGCTCGTCCACGGGCGAGGCGGCAAGCAGGTGGCGCCGTGGCGAGCTCGCGCACGCCGGCGTCACCTCTCTGCCTGCTCTGGCGGGAGCAAGTAGCTGACTGGCCATGGGCCAGCACAGTGCTGGGCCGCCAGGTACGTTTCTTCTCTGCTTTCTGTTTTCCTTTTTATTTGTTTCTGTTCTGTGTTTTGAAATAGTAGAAATACTATTCCATTTAGGAAAAACCTGAAAATATTCAGAGGCACATTTGAAAATATTCTCAACAGCCTAAAAATACCTTCAAGATTATTTGGGCATTTTAAAATATTTATAGGATTTAAATTTCCCAAATGCAAATACTCATGGCTTGGTGCAAAATCCAGAATAGCCTCCAAAAATATGAAACCATTTTTGGCAGAGGGTTTAGCCAGGACCAAAGATGGTGAACATTTATGAAGGGCATTTCAGGTTCATTGAAAAGGATTTTAGTAAACCCTAGTTGTGTTCAGGGGGGTGCTGGGGGTTTCTGGCATCCCCATTTCAAGTTTCTGTTAAAATTAAACATGATGCAACACTCTAATGCATGAACTAGCTAGGATGTGACATATGTGATGTAGGGTGCAACCCTAGGGGCCGATCTTTCATGATTTGGAGGGGATCCCACGAAGAACACGACAAACACACGAGCGGAAACACGAGGGGAAACGAGAGGAAACACTCAAGTCAAATAGAAATGATTACACATGTGCTAGATCCATGAACACAAAGAGAGATACATGATTCAAATCCAACAAAGGGGGATACAAGTAACTAGTTCTTCTCCCAAAGGAGGTCTTGAATCCACTAGGGGATCTTCTCCTAGATGAAGGGCTTGAATCCACTTGGGGGATCTTCTCCTTGATGGAGGGCTTGGCCTCCAATGGAGTAGGTATGAAGTGGATGAGCAAAGCTCTGTCTCTCATATGAGCTGAACCAATGCTAACCTGATACGTCTCCGTCGTATCTATAATTTTTGATTGTTCCATGCCAATATTATACAACTTTCATATACTTTTTGGCAACTTTTTATACTATTTTTGGGACTAACATATTGATCCAGTGCCCAGTGCTAGTTCCTGTTTGTTGCATGTTTTATGTTTCGCAGAAACCCCATATCAAACGGAATCCAAACGGGATAAAAACGGACGGAGAATATTTTTGGAATATTTGGAAAATTCGGGAAGAAGAATCAACGCGAGACGATGCCCGAGGGAGGCACGAGGCAGGGGGTGCGCCTGCCCCCTGGGCGCGCATGCCCCCTCGTGGGCCCCCCGTAAGGCGGTTGTTGCTCTTCTTTGTCCGCAAGAAAGCTAATTTTCGGAGAAAAATTTGGGCGAAGGTTTCAATCCAATCGGAGTTACGGATATCCATATATATACGAAACGGTGAAAGGGCAGAATAGAGAGAACGCAGAAGCACAGAGAGAAGAGAGACATATCCAATCTCGGAGGGGCTCTCGCCCCTCCCACGCCATGGAGACCATGGACCAGAGGGGAAACCCTTCTCCCATCTAGGGAGAAGGTCAAGGAAGAAGAAGAAGAAGGGGGGCTCTCCCCCCTCGCTTCCGGTGGCGCCGGAGTGCCACCAGGGGCCATCATCATCACCGCGATCTTCACCAACACCTCCGCCATCTTCACCAACATCTCCATCACCATCCCCCCTCTATCTACAGCGGTCCACTCTCCCGCAACCTGTTGTACCCTCTACTTGAACATGGTGCTTTATGCTTCATATTATTATCCAATGATGTGTTGCCATCCTATGATGTCTGAGTAGATTTTCGTTGTCCTATCGGTGGTTGGTGAATTACTATGATTGATTTAATTTGCTTGTGGTTATGTTGCTGTCCTTTGGTGCCCATCATATGAGCGCGCGCGGGGATCACACCATAGGGTTAGTTGTATGTTGATAGGACTATGTAATGGAGGGCAAGAGTGACAGAAGCTTCAACCTAGCATAGAAATTGGTGCATACGGGATTGAAGGGGGACCAATATATCCTAATGCTATGGTTGGGTTTTACCTTAATGAATGTTAGTAGTTGCGGATGCTTGCTAATAGTTCCAATCATAAGTGCATAGAATTCCAAGTCATTGATGACATGCTAGCAGTGGCCTCTCCCACATAAAACTTGCTATCGGTCTAGTAAAGTAGTCAATTGCTTAGGGACAATTTCGCAACTCCTACCACCACTTTTCCACACTCGCTATATTTACTTTATTTTTTCTTTATCTTAACAGCCCCTACTTTTTATTTACGTGCTCTCTATATTCTTGCAAACCTATCCAAAAACACCTACAAAGTACTTCTAGTTTCATACTTGTTTTAGGTAAAGCGAACGACAAGCGTGCGTAGAGTTGTATCGGTGGTCGATAGAACTTGATGGAATATTTGTTCTACCTTTAGCTCCTCGTTGGGTTCGACACTCTTACTTATCTAAAGAGGCTACAATTGATCCCCTATACTTGTGGGTTATCAAGACCTTTTTCTGGCGCCGTTGCCAGGGAGTCATAGCGTGGGGTGAATATTCTCGTGTGTGCTTGTTTGCTTTATCACTAAGTAATTTTTATTTGTTGTTCTTAGTTGATTTCTATCTTTAGTTATGGGTAGGAAACGCAAAATACCAAAAAATTTAGTTGTACCTACTGAACCAATGGTTGAAGAACCACTCAAAATCTATCACACTCCTGAAGCTTTTTACTTGGATCATCTTCGATCCCTATGTGCTCGTGCTGAAACCCCAACTAGCTTAGTTGAGGGCAAATCTTTAGATGAGCATGCTTGTTATGTGCGACACCGCATATCTGAAAAAGGGAAACTTTTACTGGGTCAGATTCATCGTTTGCAATGCTATGCTTGGAATTTATGTGAAATATATGATTTTACTTGTTGTTCTGAAAACCCTAAGAAACATCTTCCCTATCAATGTGAGTTTAGTGATAATGGAATCGTATCTTCGTATGCTAAGGGTGTTTATAATTACTATGATGTTTAACAAATTGAAGAATTTGTTGATTTTAAGGGTGCTTATGAAATTGCTTCTTTGATTGAAAAGTATGATGCTACTCTTTACAAATCTGAAAATTTTGCCATACTTAAATATTGCTATGATAATTATGCTTCTAATGCCTATGTTAAACCATATATTGAGGACTCCTCCGCTGTCCAACAAGAGACTAATATTTTGCAGGAGTCTATGGAAGAAGAAATTGATGAAACTGTGAGCTCATTGGATGAAAAAGATGAGGAGGAGAGCAAAGAACAAAAGGAGGAAGAGCGCATTAGCTACCCATGCCCACCTTCTAACGAGAGTAACTCTTCAACTCATACATTGTTTAATTTCCCTTCGTGCTTACCGAAGGATGATTGCTATGATGATTGTTATGATCCCGTTGATTCTCTTGAAATATCCATTTTTGATGATGCTTGCTATGCTTGTGGCAATGATGCCAATATGAATGATGCTTATGGAGATGAACTTGCTATAGTTCCTTATGTTAAACATGAAATTGTTGCTATTGCACCCACGCATGATAGTCCTATTATCTTTTTGAATTCTCCCGATTATACTATATCAGAGAAGTTTGCTCTTATTAAGGATTATATTGATGGGTTGCCTTTTACTATTACACATGATGATTTTGATAGATATAATATGCATGTGCTTGCTGCTCCTACTTGCAATTATTATGAGAGAGAAACTATATCTCCACCTCTCTGTGTTTCCCACATGACAAAATTGCAAGAAACCGTTTATACTATGCATTGGCCTTTACTAGGTGTTCATGAATTGTTCTGTTATGACATGCCGATGCATAGGAAGAGAGTTAGACTTCCTCATTGCTTGATATATGTTACTTTGTGCTCACTACTAAATTACAAATCATTGCTAATTAAAATTGGCTTTGATATACCTTGGGATCCAGGTGGATTCACTACTTAAGCACTATATGCCTAGCTTAATGGCTTAAAAGAAAGTGCTGCCAGGGAGACAACCCGGAAGTTTTAGAGAGTCCTTTATTTCTGTTGTGTGCTTTTATAAAGTTTAAAAATAAAAATAATGTGCCAAGGTTTGCCTTTAGGATGTTTACAATGATTGTTGGTTTGTGCGGTGCAGGACAGAAACTTTGGCTGTAGTGCGCGATTTTACATTTTTTACTGGAACGTAAAATGGTTCTGATTCTTTTTGCACTGTCTTTCTATACAAAGTTTTTATGTTTCATAATTTTGGTAGAATTTTTCATGTATCATAAGTATGGTGAATGTTCAGATTGCTACAGACTATTCTGTTTTTGACAGATTCTGTTTTTGACAGATTCTGTTTTTGATGCATAGTTTGCTTGTTTTGATGAAACTATCGATTCCTATCAGTGGATTAAGCCATGGAAAAGTTATATTACAGTAGCTACAATGCAAAAACAAAATATTAATTGGTTTTCAATAGTACTTAGAGTAGTGATTTGCTTTATTATACTAACGGATCTTACCGAGTTTTCTATTGGAGTTTTGTGTGGATGAAGTGTTCGATGATCGAGAAGGTCTCGATACGAGGAAAAGGAGGAGAGGCAAGAGCTCAAGCTTGGGGATTCCCAAGGCACACCAAGTAAATATTCAAGGAGACTCAAGCGTCTAAGCTTGGGGATGCCCCGGAAGGCATCCCCTCTTTCTTCAACAAGTATCGGTATGTTTTCGGATTCGTTTCGTTCATGCAATATGTGCAAGTCTTGGAGCGTCTTTTGCATTTAGTTTTCTTTTTTCTTTTATGCACCATGCTGGTATGAGATAGTCCTTGGTTTATTTATAGAATGCTCATTGCACTTCACTTATATCTTTTGAGTATGGCTTTATAGAATGCTTCATGTGCTTCACTTATATCATTTGAAGTTTGGATTGCCTGTTTCTCTTCACATAGAAAACCGCCATTTGTAGGATGCTCTTTTGCTTCACTTATATTTATTAGAGCGTGGGCATATCTTTTGTAGAAAGAATTAAACTCTCTTGCTTCACTTATATCTATTTAGAGAGATGACAGGAACTGGTCATTCACATGGTTAGTCATAAAATCCTACATAAAACTTGTAGATCACTGAATATGATATGTTTGATTCCTTCCAATAGTTTTGCGGTATAAAGGTGGTGATATTAGAGTCGTTCTAGTTGAGTAATTGTGAAATTGAGGAATACTTGTGTTGAGGTTTGCAAGTTCCGTAGCATGCACGTATGGTGAACCGTTATGTAACGAAGTCGGAGCATGAGGTGTTCTTTCATTGCTTTCCTTATGAGTGGCAGTCGGGGACGAGCGATGGTCTTTTCCTACCAATCTATCCCCCTAGGGGCATGCGTAGTAGTACTTTGCTTCGAGGGCTAATAAACTTTTGCAATAAGTATATGAGTTCTTTATGACTAATGTGAGTCCATGGATTATACACACTCTCACCCTTCCATCATTGCTAGCCTCTTCGATACCGTGCATTGCCCTTTCTCACCTCGAGAGTTGGTGCAAACTTCGCCAGTGCATCCAAAACCCGTGATATGATACGCTCTATCACACATAAGCCTCATTATATCGTCCTCAAAACAGCCACCATACCTACCTATCATGGCATTTCCATAGCCATTCCGAGATATATTGCCATGCAACTTCCATCATCATCATATACATGACTTGAGCATTTATTGTCATATTGCTTTGCATGACCGTAAGATAGCTAGCATGATGTTTTCATGGCTTGTCCATTTTTTGATGTCATTGCTACGCTAGATCATTGCACATCCCGGTACACCGCCGGAGGCATTCATATAAAGTCATATCTTTGTTCTAGTATCGAGTTGTAATATTGAGTTGTAATTAAATAAAAGTGTGATGATCATCATTATTAGAGCATTGCCCCAGTGAGGAAAGGATGATGGAGACTATGATTCCCCCACAAGTCGGGATGAGACTCCGGACTTTACAAAAAATAAAAGAGGCCAAAGAAGCCCAAATAAAAAAAGAGGCCAAAGAAGCCCACCAAAAAAAGAAAAAATGAGAAAATAAAAAAATGAGAGAAAAAGAGAGAAGGGACAATGTTACTATCCTTTTACCACACATGTGCTTCAAAGTAGCACCATGTTCTTCATATAGAGAGTCTCATTGCATTATCACTTTCATATACTAGTGGGAATTTTCATTATAGAACTTGGCTTGTATATTCCGATGATGGGCTTCCTCAAATGCCCGAGGTCTTCATGAGCAAGCAAGTTGGATGCACACCCACTTAGTTTCCAGTTTGAGCTTTCATACACTTATAGCTCTTAGTGCATTCGTTGCATGGCAATCCCTACTCCTCACATTGACATCAATTGATGGGCATCTCCATAGCCCGTTGATTAGCCACGTCGATGTGAGACTTTCTCCTTTTTGTCTTCTCCACACAACCTCCATCATCATATGCTATTCCACCTATAGTGCTATATCCATGGCTTAAGCTCATGTATTGAGTGAGGGTTGAAAAGGTTGAAGCGCGTTAAAAAGTATGAACCAATTGCTCGGCTTGTCATCGGGGTTGTGCATGATTTGAATGCTTTGTGTGGTGAAGATGGAGCATAGCCAGACTATATGATTTTGTAGGGATGAGCTTTCTTTGGCTATGTTATTTCAATAAGACATAATTGCTTGGTTGGTATGCTTGAAGTATTATTGTTTTTATGTCAAATGATAGACTATTGCTTTGAATCACTCGTGTCTTAATATTCATGCAATGATTAGATTATGTGATCAAGATTATGCTAGGTAGCATTCCACATCAAAAATTATCTTTTTTATCATTTACCTACTCAAGGACGAGGAGGAATTAAGCTTGGGGATGCTGATACGTCTCAGTCGTATCTATAATTTTTGATTGTTCCATGCCAATATTATACAACTTTCATATACTTTTTGGCAACTTTTTATACTATTTTTGGGACTAACATATTGATCCAGTGCCCAGTGCCAGTTCCTGTTTGTTGCATGTTTTATGTTTCGCAGAAACACCATATCAAACGGAATCCAAACGGGATAAAAACGTATGGAGAATATTTCTGAAATATTTGGAAAATTCGGGAAGAAGAATCAACGCGAGACGGTGCCAGAGGGGGACAAGAGGCAGGGAGCGCACCTGCCCCCCTCGTGGGCCCCCTTAAGGCGGTTGCTGCTCTTGTTTGTCCGTAAGAAAGCTAATTTTCAGAGAAAATCTGGGTGAAGGTTTCAATCCAATCGGAGTTACGGATCTCCATATATATACAAAACGGTGAAAGGGCAGAATAGAGAGAACGCAGAAACAGAGAGAGACAGAGAGACAGATCCAATCTCGGAGGGGCTCTCGCCCCTCCCACGCCGTGGATACCATGGACCAGACGGGAAACCCTTCTCCCATCTAGGGAGAAGGTCACGGAAGAAGAAGAATAAGAAGAAGAAGAAGAAGGGGGGCTCTCTCCCCCTAGCTTCCGGTGGCGCCGGAGTGCCACCGGGGGCCATCATCATCACCACGATCTTCACCAACACCTCCGCCATCTTCACCAACATCTCCATCACCTTCCCCCTCTATCTACAGCGGTCCACTCTCTCGCAACCCGCTGTACCATCTACTTGAACATGGTGCGTTGTGCTTCATATTATTATCCAATGATGTGTTGCCATCTGATGATGTCTGAGTAGATTTTTGTTGTCCTATCGGTGGTCGATGAATTGCTATGATTGATTTAATTTTCTTGTGGTTATGTTGATGTCCTTTGGTGCCCATCATATGAGCGCGCGCGTGGATCACACCATAGGGTTAGTTGTATGTTGATAGGACTATGTATTGGAGGGCAAGAGTGACAGAAGCTTCAACCTAGCATAGAAATTGGTGCATACGGGATTGAAGGGGGACCAATATATCTTAATGCTATGGTTGGGTTTTACCTTAATGAACGTTAGTAGTTGCGGATGCTTGCTAATAGTTCCAATCATAAGTGCATAGAATTCCAAGTCAGGGATGACATGCTAGCAGTGGCCTCTCCCACATAAAACTTGCTATCGGTCTAGTAAAGTAGTCAATTGCTTAGGGACAATTTTGCAACTCCTACCACCACTTTTCCACACTCGCTATATTTACTTTATTGTTTCTTTATCTTAACAGCCCATACTTTTTATTTACGTGCTCTTTATATTCTTGCAAACCTATCCAAAAACACCTACAAAGTACTTCTAGTTTCATACTTGTTTTAGGTAAAGCGGACGTCAAGCGTGCGTAGAGTTGTATTGGTGGTCGATTGAACTTGAGGGAATATTTGTTCTACCTTTAGCTCCTCGTTGGGTTCGACACTCTTACTTATCGAAAGAGGCTACAATTGATCCCCTATACTTGTGGGTTATCAAGATAACCCTAGAAAGAGGAAGGAGGAGGGGTATTTATAGTCTAAGTGGGCGAAGGGGTACTTGGGCCTCGGCCCAACACGCTGTGCACACACCAGTGTCGGTCGTCCGACAACTACCGGACGTCCGGTGGCTCATGCGGGTCCGATCATCCGATAGGGGTCGGACGTCCGCTGTTTTGGCTTGGATGGGTCAGCGTCGGATTTCTGGTCTGTGTCGGACATCCGGTCATTGGTCATCCGGTGGCTTTCGAACATCCGTTAATTTCCCTTATTTTGGGTGACATCGGATGTCCGGAGGGGCTCGGTCGTCCGGATATTGGGTGGTGTCAGACTTCCGGTCCGTGTCGGTCGTGTGGCTGCTGTAACGCCTGCAGGCTAGGACTTTGGCTGGTTGGATGGTGCTTTAGGCGTTGGACGTCCGGCCTGGTCCGGTCGTCCGGTGGCTGGAGTTTTTCCGTCAACCCTTCTTCTTGGCTCTTGTACATGGTGTCCTCGCCGTCTTGTCCGTTGGATGTAGTTGCTTCGTGGCCTCCCTCCAATTACTTGATCAGACATAGTGTTTCCGCTTGAGGTAGTAGCCATGTCACACATGTGGGAAGTGGTAATTCGGAGAGGAGCGAGTTTACCTTAGTTTCGATAGCCCTTGCTCGAGCTCTTGTCATAGCTCCATGTGGTGTTTTAGGAGACGAAGGTAGGTCCATGGGGATGACCGCAGGATGCTCCGCATCATCTCCCCCCCCCCCCCCTTGGGAAAGATCCGACCTTGGATCGAAAGCCTCATCACCATGGTAGGGAGAGAGATCTTTGATGTTGAAGATGTCGCTCACTGAGTACTTGTCACGCGGGAGATCGATCTTGTAGGCGTTGTTGTTGTAGCGTGCTAGCACCTTGAAGGGTCCGTCTTCTCGAGGTAGAAGCTTGGACTTGCGTTCGTTGGGGAAGCGTTCCTTGCGAAGGTGTAGCCACACAAGATCTCCTTGGTTGAATATCATGGGGTTCTTGCTGACGTTGATCTTGGTCGTGGGGCATTGGACTCGTCGATCGATGGTGTGCCTTGTATCTTCATGCACCTTCTTGAGATAGCTCGCTCGGGCACTCGCGTCCATGTTGATGCGCTCTTGTAGTGCTAGAGGTAGAATGTCCAATGGGGGCAACGGATTGAAGCCGTAGACGACGTCGAAGGGGGACTTGTCGGTAGTCAAATGTCTTGCGCGGTTGTAGGCATACTCGACAATGGGTAAGCACTCTTCCCACTCCTTGATGTTCTTCTTGATCAACACGCGTAGGAGAGTGGATAGCGTCCGGTTCGTGACCTCCATTTGGCCATTGGTTTGTGGATGGTATGCCGAAGAGAACAAGAGCTTGACTCTGAGCTTGCCGCATAGTGTCTTCCAAAAGAAGCTTAGGAACTTGACGTCGCGGTCCGACACGATAGTCTTGGGCACTCCATGTAGAAGCAAGATTTCCCTACAAAAGAGATTGGCAACCTGTGAAGCATTGTCTACCTTGTTGCCTGGAATAAAATGTGCCATCTTAGAAAAATGGTCCACAACAACAAACACGGAATCCTTTCCATTTCTAGTTCTAGGTAAACCAAGCACAAAGTCCACGCTAATATCTTCCCATAGGTTAGACGGAATAGGAAGTGGCATATAGAGACCATGGGATTGAGATTTAGACTTAGCTTTGCGACATGTAGAGCGTCGGTTGGTGTAGCGAGAGACGTCGCAGACATCTTGGGCCAAAAGTAGTTCTTAGATTGCGTAGCAAATGTCCTATCGCGTCCAAAGTGACCCCTAGGTCCTCCAACATGAGCCTCTTGCAAAAGCAACAAACGAAGAGAAGGCTCGGGGATACATAGCTTGTTATCTCTCATTAGATAATCATCCTTGATGTAATAGCATTCCCAAGATGTATGCGTCAAATATTTGGCATATGGAATAACAAAAGTAGGGTCATGCACATAGAAGTCTTTTATGTGCTCAAAGCCAATGACATTCAATTCAAGTTGAGTAACGAACATGCATTTGCAGGAAAGAGCATCCGCCAAAACATTCTCTTTACCCTTAATCTACTTGATGACATAAGGAAAAGATTCGGTAAACTCACTCCATTTGGCATGTTACTTATTCAATTTAGTTTGACCCATAAGGTATTTAAGCGTTTCATGGTCCGTATGGATGACAAATTCATGAGGGCGAAGATAATGTTCCCACACATGCAACACTCGCACTAATGCGTACAACTCTTTGTCATAGACGGGGTAATTGAGTTGCGTGCCAAAAAGTTTTTCACTAAAATAAGCAATTGGGTGCTTCTCCTGCATCAACACACCTCCTATACCATTGTGACTAACATCGCAATGAACTTCAAAAGTTTTACCAAAATTGGGCAAGGCAAGCAAAGGAGCATGTGTAAGCAAATTCTTAAGCTCATGAAATGCGGTATCTTGGGATGTTCCCCAAACAAATGGTGTGTTCTTCTTACTCAAGGCATGCAAAGGAGATGCAATGGTGCTAAAGTCCTTGACGAATCTACGATAGAAATCGGCTAAGCCAAGGAAACTTTGCACTTGTTGCAAGTTGGTTGGTTGTGGCCAATTTTTAATAGCATCAATTTTATATTCATCTACATGAACACCCTTAGATGACACAACAAAACCCAAGAAACAAGCTTATCAACACCAAAAAGGCATTTGTCCATATTAGCATAAAGGCGCTCTTTTCTCAGAGTTTGCAAAATGGTCATAAGATGGGTCACATGATCTTCTAGAGACATGCTAAACACAAGAATATCATCAAAGTAGATGACAACAAATATACCAATGTATGGGCAGAGAACATAATGCATCAGACACATAAATGTACCGGGTGCTTCCGATAAAACCATAGGCACAACTAGCCATTCATATAAGCCAAACTTGGTTTTGGAAGCAGTTTTCCATTCATCACCTTCTTGAATGCGGATTTCGTAATAGCCACTTTTAAGATAAACTTTAGAGAAAATGGTGGCTCTGCTAAGCTCATCTAGCATATCGTCAAGGCGAGGAATAGGATATCGATAACGAATGGTTATAGCATTGATGGGACGGCAATCGAAACACATGCAAAAACTACCATCTTTCTTAGGCACAACAATAACGGGTATGGCACAAGGGCTTAATCTTTCACGTACATGTCCATTGTCAATAAGATATTGAAATTGCCGTTGTATTTCCTTGGTTTCTTCGGGATTGACGTAGTAGAGTGCCTTGTTCGGTAACGGTGCGTCGGGAATGAGGTCGATTCGGTGTTCGATGCCGCATAGTGGAGGCAGTCCCGGAGGTAGCTCATTGGGGAAGACGTCCTTGAATTCTTGAAATAGAGAAGACAACACTAATGGTAGATAGTGAGAGGTATTAGTCCTTGTCGCTTCATCTTTGTACAATAGGACATAGTGCATAACACTTAATGGGTTCTCACGCACTTCTCTCATCTCACTTTTGGTGGCAAATAGAACTAAGTTTTTCTTGTCGCTCATCGTGGAGGTACTCAATTTTGGCTTGTGGTGCTCACTCTCTTTTTCGTGGTTCACTCTCTCACTATTCTCTCCATGATGGGTAGTTGCTTGCTTGTCGGCGATCACTTGGCTTGGTGACATAGGTCGTAGCGCGTACTCCTTCCCCTTCATCTTGAAGCTATAGTGATTGGTTCGCCCATTGTGGATGACGCCGCGGTCGAATTGCCATGGCCTCCCAAGTAGGAGATGGCAAACGGTCATGGGAACCACATCACACTCTAAGGTGTCTTCGTAAGCTCCAATCTTGAAGGAGACTTGAACGGTATGCTCGACGTGGATGGTGCCAGAATCATTTTATTTTCAATATGTTTTATGATCTTCATTTTATTTTCAATAGCTTCCAATCTTTGCATAACATGTTTCAAAGTCAATGCTTTTCATTAATAGTACACTACAAAAAAAAGACACATCCGTCACATTTTGGGCCGAACGAAAAAAAATTCTGTCATACTTATGACACTTCTATGGCGATAATTGTGACAAAACCCGGTATCATCATAGATGTGGTGGGCTCCTACTTCTATGACAAAAATCATGACAGAAAATGGGCTTTTCATCCTGGGCGGGCCAGAGACGGAGCTGCATGACATTCTTTAGGCCGTCCATGACGGAAAAAATAGTGGTAGAAGCGAGGGAAAGGAAAATATCGGGGGAGTTCCCGGTTACGGTGGGTGGTCGGGGCCGAGCAATGCGCGTTTCTTTCGTACGTACGCGTGTGTGTGCGAGGCATTGAACTCTAACTGAACCCGAGCGAGGCGTTGGGCTCTAACTGAACCCGAGCGATTGCACTAGCTACGTTACTGAACCCGAGCGATCGATCCCTTGCTGTTAACTAAACTCGAGTGATTCCTTCGCTACTGCTGCTAACTGAAGCCGATCGAACCTGCTGCTTCCTTCCCTTGATGAACAGTGAGCGTTGTTGAGGGGGTTTGGATGAACAGTTCTCGGTGGGGGGTTGGATGAACACGAACCCGTGGTAGTAGAGGCCATTGCCGCTGGATGAACAGGACCCCGGTCGATCGAGCCGGTGGATGAACAGGACCCCGTGGAGGGCTGGATGAACAGGACCCCGTGGAGGGCTGGTTGAACAGTAGCCGGTGGAGGGCTGGTTGAACAGTAGTCGGTGGAGGGCTGGATGAACAGGACCCCGTGGAGAGGGTTGGTTGAACAGTAGCCGATGGAGGAGCGTGCGGTGGAGGCTGGATGAACAGGAGCCCGTGGATGAACAGTTGTAGGTGGAGGTTGGAGGAGGTCGACGGTGGATGAATAGGAGCCCGTCGAGGCAGTCGATGGTGGATGAACAGTAGCCCGTGGAGGCAGTCGACGGTGGAGATGAACAGTATCCCGTGGAGTCCCGTTTTACGGTACGCCACACCCGATGAACAGGACCCCCGTTTCGACCGTAGCGCTCCAACACAAGTCCGTTTCCTCCGTTTTGCGGTACGCCACACCCCTCCCGATCAATAGGACCCTGTTTCGACCGTTTTGTGGTACGCCAGACCCCTCCCGATGAACAGGATCCAGTTTCGACCGTGGCCGGTCGAACACACGGTCGTTTCCTCCGTTCTGCGGTACGCCAGGCCTCGTTTCCATCGGCTGTTCCGTCCAAGCCGGTTGGCTCCCGATGAACAGCACGCATTCCGTTGCCTCCCGATGAACACGATGCATTCCGTTGCCTCCCCATGAACACGACGACGACGCAGTTTCTCCGTTCCTACCCAGCCATGTATACGAGCTCTGGCCGTACGTATGCGCGAGTAGGCGTTCGAGACCCCGCCCGTATGTACGTACGTGGCCGTATTTACTTTCTTGCACTCTGGCCGCTGTACGTACGTGTACATGCTACGTGTGCGCCTCTACTACGACACGTGCCCTTCCTTACACGGCCACGGTTCATCGCTGCAGCCTGCAGACAGACCGATCGACCAGTATGTACGTACACATTCGCGACCAGAATGACAACGCTACGTATGCTTCGACCGGGTGGGTCCCAACTGTCAGGCACTTCCTTGCGTGCGAAGATGTAGCTGGTGGGTCCCAGCAGTCAGGGGGGCGAATCATTTTTTCCCGTAATATGGACACACTTCCTTGCGTGCGAAGATGTAGCTGGTGGGTCCCAATAGTCAGGGGGGAAACGTTTTTTGTCGCGAAATACGATGGCCCGTCCGGTGGGTCCCTGCTGTCAGGTGGAGGAATAATTATTTTGCGCGTAATAAGGAGGCACTTCCTTGCTGCGGCCGTGGACCCAGCTGTCAGCCTCTCAACGTACAGTACTCTTCCGATGGAAGTCGTTCGTTGACCACATTGACCACGCCGCGCCGAGAGCACCAAGGCAGTGGACGACGGCAAGGCCTAGGAAGGGAATGACACAAAGCCGGGGAAGACGCGACAGTGGATGCCCACGCGGAGAGGAGTACGAGGGTTCACTGGTTCGGCTGCGATGTGAGGCTGCCGTCGCCGCAGGGCCTGACCAGCGGTGGGAGTAGTAGGGGGCGGTGAGGCCTCCGCGGCAGCACAGCCGGCCACGAGAAGCAAGAGCACGCGGTGGTTTGGACGGCTGGAGCAAGAAAATCAGAGGTTGAAGAAGCAGGATGACCGTTGGATGTTAATAATCCAACGGTCACTGGTGATAGAATCGTTTGTTGACTAAGTTGACAAAGCCCTCCGTCCGCGTCAACTTAGTAGGCCCACAAGTCAGCCTCCCACTATGGTGGGTCCTAGCTAGCAGGGGGAGTATTCATTTTTTTTTGTGCGTAATAAGGAGGCACTTCCTTGCGTGCGAAGATATAGCTGGTGGGTCCGAGCTGTCAGCGGGAGTATTCATTCTTTTTGGCGTAATAAGGAGGTACTTGCTTGCGTGTGGCCATGGACCATGTGGGTCCCAACTGTCAGCCTCTCCATGTATGTCCCTCTTCTGATGTTGTCGTTTGTTGACAACGTTGACCACGCCGTGCCGAGAACACCAGCGCGATGGACGACGGCGAGACCCAGGAAGGGAATGACCCGGAGGCGGCGAAGCCACAGCAGTGGAGGGATGTGGATGAGTAGAGGGATGGCCTGGCTAGCGGTGGGAGTAGTAGGGGGCGGTGAGGCCTGCGCGGCAGCACAGCCGGCCACGGGAGGCGGGAGCAGGCGGTCCCGCCGGCGCTGGATTTGGCGGCTGGAGCAAGAAGATCAGAGATTGAAGAAACACGACGGTTGTTGGGTTGACATCCAACGGTTATGTCTGCTAGAATCATTTGTTGTCATATATAATAAGTAAAAAATATCTTGCATACGCATCAACTTGATAGGCCCACAAATCAGACCATTCCCTATTTTTTAAATAATTTATATATATCTCATTGCAACTTCTTATGCAATTTATTGCAGTCCGTTTTTTTGCCAGGGCCAGGGTTAAAAATTTAGATGAAATTTTGCATATTTCTGCGGGTTCCAAACTATTTTTAATACCGAAATGTCGAGCCATATTTAAAGTACTTTGAATATATATTTAAATTAGGTTAAAGCCCAGTGAAATTGGAATCTGAAAATGTGAAAAAATTCAGAAAATATAAAGTAATTGCCAATTTGTCATCTGTTTTTATATTTACAGCCCATTTCATATTACTTTCAAGATTTGCAGGCGTCTTGAAAGAATTGCAGCCCATCAAGGCGTAGAAAAATAAGTAGGCCTGGATTGGGTATTCTTCAGAAAAAATAAACTGGGCTCATTTTCACAAACAAAAAATAGCTGGGCTGGTCATGTGGTGAACATAAAATATAAGCCTGGGTTAGACGGGCCACAGCCCAGTTGAAACCCTGCTCCATCTCAACAATAACAAAAAAATACTGCTCGAGCAGCTACGTCCCAGGTGTCAGCCGATCTTATGCTGTTCTCTTGTCTATTGACTATATACGCTGACAATGTCATGGGTCCCAGATGTCAGGAAACCACTAGCAGGAAGCATTTTCTTTTTCCATACGCTGACAATGGAGTATATATATATATAACAAAAAATGAGGAACTTCCTTGCGTCCGGCCATGGACATGGTCGACCCCTACTGTCATCCTCTCCACGTACAGTCCTCCGCCGATTCCTCTTGTTTCTTGACCATGTTGACAACGCGAGAGGGTGGCGCCGCGGCGAGCGCAGCAAAGCGCGCAGAGGACGACGGCGAGGCCTCGGAGGTCGGCGTTAATGATTTAGGAGACGGTGGGGCGGTGATGCGTGCGCTGAGGCGCAGCCAACCATGGGAGGCGGAAGCAGGCGGCCCCGCCAGCGCTGGTTTGGTTTTGGCGGCTGGAGGAAGACAGGACTGAAGAAACACGACAGACTATAAAAGCAGCAAGAGTACTTAGCAATCTTAACTGAAACCAGCAGGGGCACTTAACAACCATAGCTGAAAGCAGTATGAGTACATATACAGGCTCAACCATACAAGGCACACCTCGAACAGTGCTACTTTGCCTACAGTTAACCAAAGGGTGAGGCCGCCAAGCCCCAGGACAAGGCCCAGGCGCCACCCCGCGCATCCACAACCTTCTGAAAGCGGCTTCATCTCGCAATGTGGTCAATAAACAGGATATTTGCTTTAGAGCCATGGAAAAGTTGGAACATAATCTTCTGCCTATTCTCCAAGATGGACGGGCCTTCATTATTTGAGACCACCCATGAATAAGTATCTTTTCACCTCCAAGGGGAATGGAGTAGGTCGACTTAAACATTATGTTGTGACCAAGCGCAAGTCTGACCCGACCATGGCCAGGCATCTGTATAGGAACAATAGAACTGGGCAGTTCCTGTTTCAAGAAGATCACAGCTGTAAAACTGTGCATAAGCAAGAGTTTATGAACAACATATATAACAGAAAACAACTCGTACATAAGTTTCTCAACACAGTTGGACCTGTTCAATGAGTGCAGCAGTGGCACACATATCCCACGTGGCCCTCCACCATTGAAACGCCCCACAAGGGCCTCCAGATGATCAATAAAGTGTATGAAGTTGTGGATGTCGTCCAAGTCAACTTCAGTGCCATGAGTAACAGCCAAGTTCTTATAGAATAACAAACGAGTAGCCTGCTTAACTCTGAAAAAACCTACACGTGCCACCAATTATAAGAAAATATTAGTTACAAGTAGCATCTTTGTGAGAGATTCGTTGCTACTTCTAAAGTTAAATTGTGATTAGTTAGACAGAATAGGTGGATTAAGAAGTAATCAAGGCAAGAAGCAAGAACCATATACAAAACTAACATGGATGAACAATTGGAACGACGTCGGGGGTGGAAGATCACAGTGAAGATGAGACCAAGTTCTGCTATTTCTCCATCAACATTCGTGCGCCAACTTTCAGTCCGTAACACTTGAGAAAGTTTATCCAAGTTCGGCCATAAAAAAAGCAGCGATCTTCTTGGTTCATGAACCCAACTCGAAACATATATCCATGGCTTGTCTTCACTGTGACCATTAAACTAGTGTATTCAGTGATGGCAAGGCCGAGCATCTTGAGTACAAGTGTTCTGGCAGAGCAAGGATTACACTGCAGGAAAAATAATATGAGAACTGTATTCCCTATATCCAAACCTAGAAATAATTTCCTCCTTCACGTCAGTGTTGACAATGGTACTAGTACCTTTTATCCAAATATAGCAATCCAAATTTCCAAATTAGTCGACTGAAGGAAATATGCCCTAGAGGCAAAATAAAGTATTATATATTTCCTTGTATCATGATAAATGTTTATTATTCATGCTAGAATTGTATTAACCGGAAACATAATACATGTGTGAATACATAGACAAACAAAGTGTCACTAGTATGCCTCTACTTGACTAGCTCGTTAATCAAAGATGGTTATGTTTCCTAGCCATAGACATGAGTTGTTATTTGATTAACGGGATCACCTCATTAGGAGAATGACGTGATTGACATGACCCATTACGTTAGCTTAGCACCCGATCGTTTAGTATGTTGCTATTGCTTTCTTCATGACTTATACATGTTCCCATGACTATGAGATTATGCAACTCCCGTTTACCGGAGGAACACTTTGTGTGCTACCAAACGTCACAACGTAACTGGGTGATTATAAAGGTGCTCTACAGGTGTCTCCAAAGGTACTTGTTGGGTTGGCGTATTTCGAGAATAGGATTTGTCACTCCGATTGTCGAAGAGGTATCTCAGGGCCCACTCGGTAATGCACATCACTATAAGCCTTGCAAGCATTGTGACTAATGAGTTAGTTGCGGGATGATGTATTACGGAACGAGTAAAGAGACTTGCCGGTAACGAGATTGAACTAGGTATCGAGATACCGACGATCGAATATCGGGCAAGTAACATACCGATGACAAAGGGAACAACGTATGTTGTTATGCGGTCTGACCGATAAAGATCTTCGTAGAATATGTGGGAGCCAATATGGGCATCCAGGTCCCGCTATTGGTTATTGACCGGAGAGGTGTCTCGGTCATGTCTACATAGTTCTCGAACCCAAAGGGTCCGCACGCTTAAAGTTACGATGACAGTTATATTATGAGTTTATGTGATTTGATGTACCGAAGGTTGTTCGGAGTCCCGGATGTGATCACGGACATGACGAGGAGTCTCGAAATGGTCGAGACGTAAAGATTGATATATTGGACGACTATATTCGGACACCGGAAGTGTTCCGGAGAAATTTCGGATTAAACCGGAGTGCCGGAGGGTTACCGGAACCCCCCGGGGAAGTATTGGGCCTTAGTGGGCCTTGAGGGGAGAGAGAGGGCAGCAGCCAGGAGGTGGTGCGCCCCCTCCCAGAGGAGTCCTAGTTGGACTAGGAGAGGGGGGGGCGCAGCCCCTTTCCCTCTCCCTCTCCCTCTCTTTCCTTCCCCCCTTCTTTTCCTAGTAGGACTAGGAAAGGGGAGTCCTACTCCTACTAGGAGGAGGACTCCCCCCCTCTCCTTGGCGCGCCCCATAGGCAGCCGGCCTCCCCCTTGCTCCTTTATATACGGGGGCAGGGGGGCACCTAAGAACACACTTGATATACGATATTTTAGCCGTGTGCGGTGCCCCCCTCCACCAGATTACACCTCGATAATACCGTCGCGAAGCTTAGGCGAAGCCCTGTGTTGGTGGAACATCATCATCGTCACCACGCCGTCGTGCTGACGAAACTCTCCCTCAACACTCGGCTGGATCGGAGTTCGAGGGACGTCATCGAGCTGAACGTGTGTAGAACTTTGGAGGTGCCGTACGTTCGGTACTTGATCGGTCGGATCGTGAAGACGTTCGACTACATCAACCGCGTTGTAATAACGCTTCCGCTGTCGGTCTACGAGGGTACGTGGACAACACTCTCCCCTCTCGTTGCTATGCATCACCATGATCTTGCATGTGCGTAGGAATTTTTTTTGAAATTACTACGTTCCCCAACAGTGGTAACAGAGCCTGGTTTTATGCGTTGATGCTATGCACGAGTAGAACACAAGTGAGTTGTGGGCGATATAAGTCATACTGCTTACCAGCATGTCATACTTTGGTTCAGCGGTATTGTGAGATGAAGCGGCCCGGACCGACATTACGCGTACGCTTACGCGAGACTGGTTTCACCGTTCGGAGCACTCGTTGCTTAAAGGTGACTGGCGGGTGTCTGTCTCTCTCACTTTAGTTGAACCGAGTGTGGCTATGCCCGGTCCTTGCGAAGGTTAAAATAGCACCAACTTGACAAACTATCGTTGTGGTTTTGATGCGTAGGTAAGAACGGTTCTTGCTAAGCCCGTAGCAGCCACGTAAAATATGCAACAACAAAGTAGAGATCGTCTAACTTGTTTTTGCAGGGCATGTTGTGATGTGATATGGTCAGACATGATGTGATATAATGTGTTGTATGAGATGATCATGTTTTGTAACCGAGTTATCGGCAACTGGCAGGAGCCATATGGTTGTCGCTTTATTGTATGAGATGCAATCGCCATGTAATAGTTTTACTTTATCACTAAACGGTAGCGATAGTCGTAAAAGCAATAAGTTGGCGAGACGACAACGATACTACGATGGAGATCAAGGTGTCGAGCCGGTGACGATGGTGATCATGATGGTGCTTCGGAGATGGTGATCACAAGCACGGTGCTTCGGAGATGGAGATCACAAGCACAAGATGATGATGGCCATATCATATCACTTATATTGATTGCATGTGATGTTAATCCTTTATGCATCTTATCTTGCTTTGATTGACGGTAGCATTATAAGATGATCTCTCACTAAAATTTCAAGATAAAAGTGTTCTCCCTGAGTATGCACCGTTGCAAAAGTTCTTCGTGCTGAGACACCACGTGTTAATCGGGTGTGATAGGTTCTACGTTCAAATACAACGGGTGCAAAACAGTTGCACACGCAGAATACTCGGGTTAAACTTGACGAGCCTAGCATATACAGATATGGCCTCGGAGCACAGAGACCGAAAGGTCGAGCGTGAATCATATAGTAGATATGATCAACATAGTGATGTTCACCATTGAAACTACTCCATCTCACGTGTTAATCGGTCATGGTTTAGTTGCTTTGGATCACGTAATCACTTAGATGATTAGAGAGATGTCTATCTAAGTGGGAGTTCTTAAGTAATATGATTAATTGAACTTAAATTTATCATGAACTTAGTACCTGATAGTATCTTGCTTGTCTATGTTAATTGTAGATATATGGCCCGTGCTGTTGTTCCGTTGAATTTTAATGCGTTCCTTGAGAAAGCTAAGTTGAAAGATGATGGTAGCAATTACACGGACTGGGTCCGTAACTTGAGGATTATCCTCATTGCTGCACAGAAGAATTACGTCCTGGAAGCACCGCTAGGTGCCAGGCCTCCTGCAAGAGCTACACCAGAGGTTATGAACGTCTGGCAAAGCAAAGCTGATGACTACTCAATAGTTCAGTGTGCCATGCTTTACGGCTTAGAACCGGGACTTCAACGACGTTTTGAACGTCATGGAGCATATGAGATGTTCCAGGAGTTGAAGTTAATATTTCAAGCAAATGCCCGGATTGAGAGATATGAAGTCTCAAATAAGTTCTATAGCTGCAAGATGGAAGAGAATAGTTCTGTCAGTGAGCATATACTCAGAATGTCTGGGTATAATAATCACTTGATTCAACTGGGAGTTCAACTTCCGGATGATTGCGTCATTGACAGAATTCTTCAATCACTGCCACCAAGCTACAAGAGCTTCGTGATGAACTATAACATGCAAGGGATGGATAAGACGATTCCCGAGCTCTTCGCAATGCTAAAGGCAGCGGAGGTAGAAATCAAAAAGGAGCATCAAGTGTTGATGGTCAGTAAAACCACTAGTTTCAAGAAAAAGGGCAAAGGGAAGAAGAAAGGGAACTTCAAGAAGAATAGCAAGCAAGTTGCTGTTCAGGAGAAGAAATCCAAGTCTGGACCTAAGCCTGAAACTGAGTGCTTCTACTGTAAGCAGACTGGCCACTGGAAGCGGAACTGCCCCAAGTATTTGGCGGATAAGAAGGATGGCAAGGTTAACAAAGGTATATGTGATATACGTGTTATTGATGTGTACCTTACTAATACTCGCAGTAGCACCTGGGTATTTGATACTGGTTCTGTTGCTAATATTTGCAACTCAAAACAGGGGCTACGGATTAAGCGAAGTTTAGCTAAGGACGAGGTGACGATGCGCGTGGGAAATGGTTCCAAAGTCGATGTGTTCGCCGTCGGCACGCTACCTCTACATCTACCTTCGGGATTAGTTTTAGACCTAAATAATTGTTATTTGGTGCCAGCGTTGAGCATGAACATTATATCTGGATCTTGTTTAATGCGAGATGGTTATTCATTTAAATCAGAGAATAATGGTTGTTCTATTTATATGAATAATATCTTTTATGGTCATGCACCCTTGAAGAGTGGTCTATTTTTTAATGAATCTCGATAGTAGTGATACACATATTCATAATGTTGAAACCAAAAGATGCAGAGTTAATAATGACAGTGCAACTTATTTGTGGCACTGCCGTTTGGGTCATATCGGTGTAAAGCGCATGAAGAAACTCCGTACTGATGGAATTTTGGAAACACTTGATTTTGAATCACTTGGTACTTGCGAACCGTGCCTTATGGGCAAGATGACAAAAACACCGTTCTCCGGAACTATGGAGAGAGCAAAAGATTTGTTGGAAATCATACATACAGATGTATGTGGTCCGATGAATATTGAAGCTCGTGGCGGATATCGTTATTTTCTCACCTTCACTGATGATTTGAGCAGATATGGGTATATCTACTTAATGAAACATAAGTCTGAAACATTTGAAAAGTTCAAAGAATTTCAGAGTGAAGTTGAAAATCATCGTAACAAGAAAATAAAATTCCTACGATCTGATCATGGAGGAGAATATTTGAGTTACGAGTTTGGTCTACATTTGAAACAATGCGGAATAGTTTCGCAACTCACGCCACCCGGAACACCACAGCGTAATGGTGTGTCTGAACGTCGTAATCGCACTTTACTAGATATGGTGCGATCTATGATGTCTCTTACTGATTTACCGCTATCGTTTTGGGGTTATGCTTTAGAGACGGCTGCATTCACTCTAAATAGGACACCATCGAAATCCGTTGAGACGACGCCTTATGAACTATGGTTTGGCAAGAAACCAAAGTTGTCGTATCTTAAAGTTTGGGGTTGCGATGCTTATGTGAAGAAACTTCAACCTGATAAGCTCGAACCTAAATCGGAGAAATGTGTCTTCATAGGATACCCAAAGGAGACCGTTGGGTACACCTTCTATCACAGATCCGAAGGCAAGATATTTGTTGCTAAAAATGGATCCTTTCTAGAGAAGGAGTTTCTCTCGAAAGATGTGAGTGGGAGGAAAGTAGAACTTGATGAGGTAACCGTACCTGCTCCCTTATTGGAAAGTAGATCATCGCAGAGATCAGTTTCTGCGACAACTACACCAAGTAGTGAGGAAGTTAATGATAATGATCATGAAACTTCAGATCAAGTTATTACTGAACTTCGTAGGTCAACTAGATCAAGATCCGCACCAGAGTGGTACGGTAATCCTGTTCTGGAGGTCATGTTACTAGACCATGGCGAACCTACGAACTATGAAGTAGCGATGGTGAGCCCAGATTCCGCAAAATGGCTTGAAGCCATGAAATCCGAGATAGGATCCATGTATGAGAACAAAGTATGGACTTTGGTTGACTTGCCCGATGGTCGGCAAGCCATTGAAAATAAATGGATCTTCAAGAAGAAGACTGACGCTGATGGTAATGTTACTATCTATAAAGCTCGACTTGTTGCGAAAGGTTTTCGACAAGTTCAAGGGATTGACTACGATGAGACCTTCTCACCCGTAGCGATGCTTAAGTCTGTCCGAATCATGTTAGCAATTGCTGCATTTTATGATTATGAAATTTGGCAAATGGATGTCAAAACTGCATTCCTGAATGGATTTCTGGAAGAAGAGTTGTATATGATGCAACCAGAAGGTTTTGTGGATCCAAAGGGAGCTAACAAAGTGTGCAAGCTCCAGCGATCCATTTATGGACTGGTGCAAGCCTCTCGGAGTTGGAATAAACGCTTTGATAGTGTGATCAAAGCATTTGGTTTTATACAGACTTTTGGAGAAGCCTGTATTTACAAGAAAGTGAGTGGGAGCTCGATAGCATTTCTGATATTATATGTGGATGACATATTACTAATTGGAAATGATATTGAATTTCTGGATAGCATAAAGGGATACTTGAATAAAAGTTTTTCAATGAAAGACCTCGGTGAAGCTGCATATATATTAGGCATTAAGATCTATAGAGATAGATCAAGGCGCTTAATTGGACTTTCACAAAGCACATACCTTGACAAAGTTTTGAAGAAGTTCAAAATGGATCAAGCAAAGAAAGGGTTCTTGCCTGTACTACAAGGTGTGAGATTGAGTAAGACTCAATGCCCGACCACTGCAGAAGATAGAGAGAAGATGAAAGATGTTCCCTATGCTTCAGCCATAGGCTCTATGATGTATGCAATGCTGTGTACCAGACCTGATGTGTCCCTGGCTATAAGTTTAGCAGGGAGGTACCAAAGTAATCCAGGAGTGGATCACTGGACAGCGGTCAAGAACATCCTGAAATACCTGAAAAGGACTAAGGATATGTTTCTCGTATATGGAGGTGACAAAGAGCTCATCGTAAATGGTTACGTTGATGCAAGCTTTGACACTGATCCGGACGATTCGAAATCGCAAACCGGATACGTATTTACATTGAACGGTGGAGCTGTCAGTTGGTGCAGTTCCAAGCAAAGTATCGTGGCGGGATCTACGTGTGAAGCTGAATACATAGCTGCTTCGGAAGCAGCGAATGAAGGAGTCTGGATGAAGGAGTTCATAACCGATCTAGGTGTCATACCTAGTACATCGGGACCAATGAAAATCTTTTGTGATAATACTGGTGCAATTGCCTTAGCAAAGGAATCCAGATTTCACAAGAGAACCAAGCACATCAGAAGACGCTTCAATTCCATCCGGGATTTAGTCCAGGTGGGAGACATAGAAATTTGCAAGATACATACGGATCTGAATGTAGCAGATCCGTTGACTAAGCCTCTTCCACGAGCAAAACATGATCAGCACCAAGACTCCATGGGTGTAAGAATCATTACTATGTAATCTAGATTATTGACTCTAGTGCAAGTGGGAGACTGAAGGAAATATGCCCTAGAGGCAATAATAAAGTATTATATATTTCCTTGTATCATGATAAATGTTTATTATTCATGCTAGAATTGTATTAACCGGAAACATAATACATGTGTGAATACATAGACAAACAAAGTGTCACTAGTATGCCTCTACTTGACTAGCTCGTTAATCAAAGATGGTTATGTTTCCTAGCCATAGACATGAGTTGTTATTTGATTAACGGGATCACCTCATTAGGAGAATGACGTGATTGACATGACCCATTACATTAGCTTAGCACCCGATCGTTTAGTATGTTGCTATTGCTTTCTTCATGACTTATACATGTTCCCATGACTATGAGATTATGCAACTCCCGTTTACCGGAGGAACACTTTGTGTGCTACCAAACGTCACAACGTAACTGGGTGATTATAAAGGTGCTCTACAGGTGTCTCCAAAGGTACTTGTTGGGTTGGCGTATTTTGAGAATAGGATTTGTCACTCCGATTGTCGGAGAGGTATCTCAGGGCCCACTCGGTAATGCACATCACTATAAGCCTTGCAAGCATTGTGACTAATGAGTTAGTTGCGGGATGATGTATTACGGAACGAGTAAAGAGACTTGCCGGTAACGAGATTGAACTAGGTATCGAGATACCGACGATCGAATCTCGGGCAAGTAACATACCGATGACAAAGGGAACAACGTATGTTGTTATGCGGTCTGACCGATAAAGATCTTCATAGAATATGTGGGAGCCAATATGGGCATCCAAGTCCCGCTATTGGTTATTGACCGGAGAGGTGTCTCGGTCATGTCTACATAGTTCTCGAACCCAAAGGGTCCGCACGCTTAAAGTTACGATGACAGTTATATTATGAGTTTATGTGATTTGATGTACCGAAGGTTGTTCGGAGTCCCGGATGTGATCACGGACATGACGAGGAGTCTCGAAATGGTCGAGACGTAAAGATTGATATATTGGACGACTATATTCGGACACAGGAAGTGTTCCGGAGAAGTTTCGGATTAAACCGGAGTGCCGGAGGGTTACCGGAACCCCCCGGGGAAGTATTGGGCCTTAGTGGGCCTTGAAGGGAGAGAGAGGGCAGCAGCCAGGAGGTGGTGCGCCCCCTCCCAGAGGAGTCCTAGTTGGACTAGGAGAGGGGGGGCGCAGCCCCCTTTCCCTCTCCCTCTCCCTCTCTTTCCTTCCCCCCTTCTTTTCCTAGTAGGACTAGGAAAGGGGAGTCCTACTCCTACTAGGAGGAGGACTCCCCCCCTCTCCTTGGCGCGCCCCATAGGCAGCTGGCCTCCCCCTTGCTCCTTTATATAGGGGGGCAGGGGGGCACCTAAGAACACACTTGATATACGATATTTTAGCCGTGTGCGGTGCCCCCCTCCACCAGATTACACCTCGATAATACCGTCGCGAAGCTTAGGCGAAGCCCTGCGTCGGTGGAACATCATCATCGTCACCACGCCGTCGTGCTGACGAAACTCTCCCTCAACACTCGGCTGGATCGGAGTTCGAGGGACGTCATCGAGCTGAACGTGTGTAGAACTTCGGAGGTGCCGTACGTTCGGTACTTGATCGGTCGGATCGTGAAGACGTTCGACTACATCAACCGCGTTGTAATAACGCTTCCGCTGTCGGTCTACGAGGGTACGTGGACAACACTCTCCCCTCTCGTTGCTATGCATCACCATGATCTTGCATGTGCGTAGGAATTTTTTTTGAAATTACTACGTTCCCCAACATCGACATCATGTTCAAAAAACCCCACCCTCCCGGATAGAAAAGAGGATTCTAGGAACATACTAAGCGTGTTTTAAAATCCTGTGTTAGGATGAGAAGGAACACGTGTGGCGTCTCCCCGAGGGCGCAGAAACCTGTAGGGTCCTCGCACTTTGGGCACTGCAAATGAAACACACTAGATTCAGTAGGAAGAAAAATGCATCAACGGCGGCGGCTGCCATCCTACGAGTACCCGCGAACAAGGGACTTGCATTTATCGGGGATGGATGAATAATTCGTACCAGGTTCTCCATGAGAAAACCCTATGTAATCGCCGAGCGGGGGTTTTTTCTGAACAAGCAGACGAGGGAGAAGGGGATTCATGCCCAGTGAAATATTGCCGCTTCGTCCGTCCAGCTTACTGCTAAAGCTGGAAAGGTGGGGTTTTTTGTGATTTGACGGCTCATTGGGCATTACTGTGGCGCTACGACCGGGGTGTGTCTACCGTGCAGTTGTGCACTCTAATTTGGTGCATATGGCATGTGGACCCCATTGCCGGATGCCCCACATATCAACGAAAGGAAGTAGAAAGACAGGAGTAACTAGTTACACATAAATATATTTTTGACAGAGAGATACTCCCTCTGTAAAGAAATATAAAGATCTTTTATATCACAACTTTATACATAAGAAAAACCAAGGGGAATATATATAACATATATAATTACAAAAACAGAGTTTTTTTAACACGGTATAGACGAGTTGGTGATGATGGTGTGCCTGCCATCCTACAATATAGGCCGTCTGATTTATATCTGACGGATAGGAAGGAAACTATGGCAATTTTGCAAAAAGGTACCGACACACCTCTCCACATTTGAAAATAAGGCCTTCCCTCGTTCATCCTTTTCTCTCACAAGATAAAATACTCATACAAATGCATCTTGATGTTACGTGAAACGCACGGGCATTATGGGGGTTCAGCTGAGAAATACTCAGACAGGCTCACGGTTCTGGACTTTGGGCCACAGGCTGGTGGGCCTGCATGTTTGGGGGCCCATGTGTTCTACCTCAGCACTTTTAATATTGCAAGTGGTCGGTACGGCGCTGGTTTTAGATGCTGTCGCAAGGCGAATACACAAAATTGAATAAAGCACGGGAGCTGTTGGAATGAAGTCAAATGACAGTTCCTAACCAGCAATAAGAGTTGCAATTCTATCAACGATACTGTCGTACTAATTATACACACAGGACACTTGTTTCACCATGCCAGAGTATTACATCAAAATCTCTCGGAGGATAGATCAGTTCGGCAGCTGCGTGCTGCTACTAAAGAATTTCAAAGTTGATTTGGACCAGCTCTCCTTGCCGAGAAAGTTTGATTTTGACATCATCCCCTACCGCAAGATATGATTTAGATTTGAACCTTGACCATCCTTTAGCATCAATCATCATGCGACCATCCTTTGTACTTACGGTATATTGAGCAGGTTCATTCACACGAAGGCTGCACATGGTAAGAGAAACCTGGCCACGGTCGCCCGGATTGTTGAACGACTCCCTCGTTGCTCTAGAATTCTCTGTTTGCAAACAAGAAGACATACACAAACAGTTAGATCAACACAGTGAATCATGTAATAGACATGCAATCATGTGTTTATGTTTTTATAACATTTCTTCGTCCAGTCCAACATGATATTTTCACCCAGCCAGCAAGTCCGCGGATTTTGAGAAAAATGCAAATGGGCTTTAAATTCTACCATATATATAAATGGGTTGCATAGATGCTACATCATTGTTTCACCCAGCCCACCAAATGGACTAGAAAAAACAAATGGACTGGCTGACATGTGGGCCAGTAGGTCGAAGCCTAAGCAAGGCGTTGGATTTACATCCAACGGCCGGCATTCTTCTTCAATCTCTCGTCTTCTTCCCCCAGCGCTGCCGGGACCGCCTGCTCCAGCCTCCGGCGTCCAGCGGTGCTGTTTTGCGCGCCTCAGCAAAATGCTACCCCACCGACGGCCAGGCCATCCCTCCACTCCGCACCTCATGTTATTCTCTGCTGAGTGTAGGCCCACCCCCACTGAACCAGTCAAGTTTCCCACTCCTCTCCATCTGCGACTCCAATGCCGCGTCTTCCCCATAGCCGGGTCGTCCCAGTCTGGGGCATCGCCGTCGTCCACCGCCTCGCTGCGCTCGGCGCGGCGTGGTCAGCAAACGAGAGTCATCGGAAGAGGACTGTACGTGGAGAGCCTAACGGCTGGGACCCACGAGGTCCATGGTCACATGCAAGGAAAGTTCCTCCTTATTAAGCTGTTTCCTCCCCCTGATAGCTGGGACCCACCGACTATATCTTCGCACGGAAGGAAGTGCCTCCTTGTTATGCGAAAAAAAACCATTCCTCCTGATGACAGCCGGGACCCGGCAGATTTCGTGGCTTACTTGTGGGCCTACTAAGCAGACGTGTACGCAGGGCTTTGTCAACTTAATCAACAAATGATTCTAGCAGCTGGACCGTTGGATGTTAATCCAACAGCCGTGCTCCTTCTTCAACCTCTGTTCTTGCTCCTGTCTCCCGTGGGCGGCAGTGCTGCCGCGTGATACGTCTCCAACGTATCTATAATTTTTGATTGCTCCATGCTATTATATATTCCGTTTTGGATGTTTAATGGGCTTTATTATACACTTTTATATTATTTTTGGGACTAACCTATTAACCCAAGGCCCAGTGCAAATTGCTGTTTTTTTGCCTATTTCAGTGTTTCGCAGAAAAGGAATATCAAACAGAGTCCAAACGGAATGAAACCTTCGGGAGCGTGATTTTCGGAACAAACGTGATCCAGAGGACTTGGAGTGGACGTCAAGTAATCAACGAGGAGGCCACGAGGCAGGGGGCGCGCCTACCCCCTGGGCGTGCCCTCCACACTCGTGGGCCCCTCATGGCTCCACCGACCTACTTCTTCCTCCTATATATACCTACGTACCCCGAAAACATCCAAGAGCACCACGAAACCCTATTTCCACCGCCGCAACCTTCTGTACCCGTGAGATCCCATCTTGGGGCCTTTTCCGGCACTCCGCTGGAGGGGGCATCGATCACGGAGGGCTTCTACATCAACACCATAGCCTCTCCGATGATGTGTGAGTAGTTTACCACAGACCTTCGGGTCCATAGTTATTAGCTAGATGGCTTCTTCTCTCTCTTTGGATCTCAATACAAAGTTCTCCTCGATCTTCTTGGAGTTCTATTCGATGTAACTCTTTTTGCGGTGTGTTTGTCGAGATCCGATGAATTATGGGTTTATGATCAAGATTATCTATGAAGAATATTTGAATCTCCTCTGAATTATTTTATGTATGATTGGTTATCTTTGCAAGTCTCTTCGAATTATCAGTTTGGTTTGGCCTACTAGATTGATCCTTCTTGCAATGGGAGAAGTGCTTAGCTTTGGGTTCAATCATGCGATGCTCGATCCCAGTGACAGTAGGGGAAACGACACGTATTGTATTGTTGCCATCGAGGATAAAAAGATGGGGTTTATATCATATTGCTTGAGTTTATCCCTCTACATCATGTCATCTTACCTAATGCGTTACTCTATTCTTATGAACTTAATACTCTAGATGCATGCTGGATAGCGGTCGATGTGTGGAGTAATAGTAGTAGATGCATGCAGGAGTCGGTCTACTTGTTGCGGACGTGATGCCTATATACATGATCATGCCTAGATATTCTCATAATTATGCACTTTTTTATCAATTGCTCGACAGTAATTTGTTCACCCACCGTAATACTTATGCTATCTTGAGAGAAGCCACTAGTGAAACCTATGGCCCCCGGGTCTATTTTCCATCATATTAATCTCCCGTCAACTAGCTATTTCTGTCGCCGTTTATTTTGCAATCTTTACTTTTCAATCTATATCATAAAAATACCAAAAATATTATCTCTATCGGATCTCACTTTTGCAAGTGGCCGTGAAGGGATTGACAACCCCTTTATCGCGTTGGTTGCAAGGTTCTTATTTGTTTGTGTAGGTACGAGGGACTTGCCTGTGGCCTCCTACTGGATTGATACCTTGGTTCTCAAAAACTGAGGGAAATACTTACGCTACTTTGCTACATCACCCTTTCCTCTTCAAGGGAAAACTAACGCATGCTCAAGAGCTAGCACCGCGCACCCGAACTAGTCAAGTTTCCCACTCCTCTCCATCTGCGACCTCACTGTCGTGTCTTCCCCATCTCCGGGTCGTTCCAGTCTGGGGCCTCGCCGCCGTCCACCGGCCTTGGTGCGCTCGGCACGGTGTGGTCAACATGGTCAACAATCGAGAGTCGTCAGAAGATGACTGTACATGAGAGGCTGACAGTGGGGACGCGCCACGCCCATGGACACATGCATGCAACTGCATCCTTTTTACCCTGAAAAATAATGTTTTCCCCCTGACTGCTGGGACCCACCAGCTACATCTTCGCACGCAAGGAAGTGCGTCCTTATTACGAGCAAAAAAATATCCCCCCTGATAGCTGGGACCCAGTAGCTATATCTTCGCACGCAAGGAAGTGCGTCCTTATCCTCCCTAATAGCTGGGACCCACCCGATCAAAGCGTACGTACCATCGTCTGTCTTATCGGAACATGTACGTACATACTAGTCGATCGGTCTCTCTGCAAGTATGAACCATGGCCGAGTAAGTAGCGACACATGTGATAGTAGAGCCCCCCACGTAGCAGTTCAGGCTGTCCTGTCTAAACCGTGTACACGTACATACAACCACACGCCAAAAAATACGGCCACGTACGTACATACGGGAGGGGTCTCGAACGCCTACTCGCGCATACGTATGGCTAGGGCTCGTGTACATGGCTGGGCCCGAACGGAGAAACTGCGTCGTCATCGTGTTCATGGGGAGGCAACGGAACGTGTGCTGTTCATCGGGAGGCAACAGAACGCGTGCTGTTCATCGGAACAGCCGATGAAAACGAGGCCTAGCGTACCGCAGAACGGAGGAAATGGCCTTGTGTTCGACCGACCACAGTCGAAACGGGATCCTATTCATCAGGAGGGGTCTGGCGTACCGCAAAACAGAGGAAACAGACTTCTCTAGGACCTCCTACGGTTGAAACGGGGTCCTGTTGATCGGGAGGAGTGTGGCGTACCGCAAAACGGAGGAAACAGACTTGTGTTGGAGCGCTACGGTCGAAACGGGGGTCCTGTTCATCGGGAGGGGTGTGGCGTACCAAAAAATGGGACTCCACGAGATACTGTTCATCTCCACTGTCGACCTCCTCCAGCCTCCACGGGCTACTGTTCATCCACCGTCGACCTCCTCCAGCCTCCACCTGCGACTGTTCATCCACGGGCTCCTGTTCATCCAGCCTCCACCGCGCGCTCCTCCACCGGCTACTGTTCAACCGGCCCTCTCCATGGGGTCCTGTGCAACCACCCCTCCACGGGCTACTGTTCATCCAGCCCTCCACCGGCTACTGTTCAACCAGCCCTCCACCGGCTACTGTTCAACCTTCCCTCCACGGGGTCCTGTTCATCCAGCCCTCCACGGGGTCCTGTTCATCCACCCCCAACCGGCTCGATCGATTAGGGTCCTGTTCATCCAGCGGCAACACCACGGGGTCCTGTTCATCCACCCCCCACCAGGAACTGTTCATCCAACCCCCCAATAATACTCATTGTTCATCCAGAGTCAGCATCGATCGGCTTCAGTTAGCAGTAGTAGTGACGGAATCGCTCGATCGGGTTCAGTTAACAGCCATCGATCGATCGCTCGAGTTCAGTCACGCGTAGCCTGCAGTGCAATCACTTGGGTTCAGTAGGCGAACGCCTCGCTCGGGTTTAGTTAGAGCCCAACGCCTCGCACCCACACGCGTACATTTACGAGAGAAACGTGCATCGCTCGGCCCCCGACCACCCGCCGTAACCGGGAACTCCCCGATATTTTCCTCGCCCTCGCTTCTACCATGATTTTTTCCATCATGGACGGCCCAAAGAATCTCATGCAGCTGCGTCTCCGGCCCGCCCAGGACGAAAAGCCCATTTTCCTCAGCCCCTCAAGGCAATCCACCACAAAGCTGGAGTAGGGTATTACACCGCAAGGTGGCCCGAACCAGTATAAATCTCTGTGTCTCTCGCTCTTTGGGTTCGTCGGGCTAGGCTGTGGAATCATTGGGCCGGCAGGTTAGGGAGAAGAAGTTCTTCGTACGCACCCTAGTGTTTGAACCTCACAAGAGTCTGCGGAGCCCTGAATTCGACATTTTACGCGCCAGGTAGGGGTGCGTCGAAGTATTCCTTTCGTCGACCGACTCGCCGCGGCTTCACCGTCTCCATGGCGGATGCTCGTCGAGCCAGTGCCAAGCGCCAAGCCGCCCTTGCCGCTCACGTCGCCCAGATGGCGCCCGTCGGTGGAACTCCCCGTCGCTCTCCATCACCCGCCGCCAACGCTGCCACCGGCCCGGCGGGGCACGAGCGGCAAGCCTCGTCGCTGCACCCTTCCATGCGGCGGGATGGACGCACTGCCACCCCGTCATTGACTCCGGCCGGCTCGTCGTCTCACACTCATCACGTCCCGGCGAACGCGCAGGCTGCGCTGCTCATGGCGCGCGAGCTCCAGCGCTATCGCCCGGTCGATGACCTCTACGAAGACTGGTTGCACCGCATCGCCGAGCTCGCCAGTGCCGCCGGGGGCTCTCCTGCACGGTCCCTCTTGCTACCTCGCCCACCTCCCGCTGCGGGCGACATAGCCCATGGACCGCCTCCACCGCCTCCCCGTCAAGACGTCGTTCCCGGACCAAGACGCGCGGCCCCGTGGCGTGACCCGCCGCGCAGGGCGCCCGCGTGTGAAGAAGAAAGCTGCCATGAGGTCCAGCGGCCGCGAGAGGATGCTCCTGCGCTTCCGGCACCACCACGTCAAGACCGCGTGCCGCCTGTGATGGTTGCGCGTGAGTACCAAGACCAGGCTCCGCCCTCGCGACGGGCTCCAGTGACCACCGCGGGCTGTCGAGCCTTCACCCCCGAGCTATGCGGCGTTGTTTGGTCGGGCAAGTTCAAGCCCGACCTGCCTCCACGCTACGACGGCACCCCCGACCCTGAAGAGTTCCTGCAGCTCTACGAGCTAAGCATCGAGGCGGCCAACGGCGACAAGAAGGTCATGGCGAATTGGTTTCCCATGGCCCTCAAGGACGGCGCGCGCTCTTGGCTCCTGAATCTGCCCGCAGGATATATCTCCTCCTGGGGTGAGATGCGCGAGTGTTTTGTCGCCAACTTCCAGGGCACGCGCGACCGCCCGCCTACTGCTGGTGACCTGCGGCGCATCAAGCAGCAGCCAGGGGAGACCCTGCAGAAGTACATCCAGCGCTTCAACAGTGTTCGCCTCAAGATCCCCAAGGTTTCGGAAGAAGCCATCATCTTAGCGTTCTCTGATGGTGTCCATGATGTCAAGATGAAGGAGGAGCTCGCCATCCACAAGGACCTGTGTACATCTCTGGAGATGTTCAACCTGGCAACCAAGTGCGCGGGAGCTGAGGAAGGGCGCCTCTCCCTCCTCGAGCTCCCGACTGCCAACACAAAAGACAAGAAGGCCAAGACCAAGGACGTGAAGAGCAAGGGGGCTGCCATGCTCACGGCAGAACCAGATATTAAACGCGGCTGTGACCACCTAGAATCGTCCAAGAACAGCCGCCCCTTCTGCGTCTTCCACAATGTACATAGCCACAACACCAACGATTGTTAGGAACTCAGGGCCATTCGCGATGGGCGCCTTGGTCGATGCCCTGAGCGCAATGACCGGGGCAACGGCCAAGGAGGAGGACGAAGCGGACGACGCTGGGATGACCCCGGCCCTCAGGAGTGGCGCGACCAGCCTCGTGAGGATCGCTGGCAAGGTCAGCCTCGCGAGGGCGCCTAGAGAGATCAGCCTCGTGAGGACTGACCACAGGGCAATGCCGGCCTCCCTCTGCTGCCACCACCGCCAAGGAGGAATGACGACCACCACCAGGACGAGGGGGCTAGGGGCTCCAAGGAGCCTCGCACCATCGCTTGCATCTTGGGTGGCGCTCAGGCCCCAGCCTCCCAGTGCATCTTCAAGCAGTTCGCTTGTGAGGTGAACGCGGCCCTCCCCAGGCTCGAGGTCACGCACCCTCTCAGGTGGTCCAAGTGCACCATCACCTTCAACTCGTCTGACCAGCTCAAGTGCGCGGCAACTGTCGGCGCCCTCCCGATGCTCTGCTTGCCCGTCATCAGCAACGTCCTTGTCACCAAGACCCTCATCGATGGCGGTGCGGGGCTCAATGTTCTTTCCATCGAGACGTTTGATAGTAGCTGGAACTACATCGGTATTTCCCCGAAGAGGGAGGGATGATGTAGCACAGCGATGGTAGGTATTTCCCTCGGTTATGAAACCAAGGTATCGAACCAGTAGGAGAACCAAGCAACACAACGTAAACAACACCTGCACAAAAACAACAACACCTCGCAACCCGACGTGTTGAAGGGGTTGTCAATCCCTTCCGGGGTACGGCGCCTCAAGATAGCCAAGCGGACGTGAGGTAAATTGTAATAGATTGATAGATCGAACGCCAAATAAAATAAATAAAGATAAAACACAATAAGGTATTTTTGTATTTTTTTGGTTTAATAGATCTGAATAAAAATGCAAAGGAAAAGTAGATCGCAAGGCAAATATATGAGAAAGAAGACCCGGGGGCCGTAGGTTTCACTAGTGGCGTCTCTCGAGAAAAATAGCAAACGGTGGGTAAACAAATTACTGTTGGGCAATTGATAGAACTTCAAATAATTATGATGACATCCAGGCAATGATCATTACATAGGCATCACGTCCAAGATTAGTAGACTGACTCCTGCCTGCATCTACTACTATTAATCCACACATCGACCGCTATCCAGCATGCATCTAGTGTATTAAGTTCATGGAAAAATGGAGTAATGCAATAAGAACGATGACATGATGTAGACAAGATCCGTTTACCTATATGGCGGTAGATATAGATCTCGTCTTTTTATCCTTAGTAGCAACGATACGTATGTGTCGTTTCCCTTTCTGTCACTGGGATCGAGCACCGTAAGATCGAACCCACTACCTGGCACCTCTTCCCATTGCAAGATAAATAGATCAAGTTGGCCAAACAAAACCCAAATATCAGAGAAGAAATACGAGGCTATAAGAGATCATGCATATAAGAGATCAAAGAAACTCAAATAACTTTCATGGATATAAAAAGATATAACTGATCATAAACTCGAAGTTCATCAGATCCCAACAAACACACCGCAAAAGAGTTACATCATATGGATCTCCAAGAGACCATTGTATTGAGAATTCAGCGAGAGAGAGAAAGCCATCTAGCTACTAACTACGGACCCGAAGGTTTACAAAGAACTACTCACGCATTATTGGAGAGGCACCAATGGAAGTGGTGAACCCCTCCGTGATGGTGTCTAGATTGGATCTGGTGGTTCTGGACTCTGCGGCGGCTGGATGAGTATTTCGTCGATGCTTTTAGGGTTTCTGGAATATTGTGGTATTTATAGAGCAAAGAGGCGGTCCGGGGGGCACCCAAGGTGGGCACAACCCACCAGGGCGCGCCTGGGCCTCCTGGCGCGCCCTGGTGGGTTGTGCCCCCCTCGGGTCACCCCCCCCCCCCCAGGTGCAACCAGGGCCCATTGCCTTCATTCTGGCCCATAAAAAATCATCATGAAGTTTCGTGGAATTTGGACTCCGTTTGATAATGATTTCCTGCGATGTAAAAAACATGGAAAAAACAGCAACTGGCACTTGGCACTATGTCAATAGGTTAGTACCAAAAAATGGTATAAAATGACTATAAAATGATTATAAAACATCCAAGATTGATAATAAAACAGCATGGAACAATAAAAAATTATAGATACGTTGGAGACGTATCAACGTTCGACCGCCTCCAAGTGCCATATGATCAGCTCTAGCCCACCAAACCCTTCTTAGGAGTGACCGCCGGCTCCACCACCCAGATAGGGCAGACCCGCCTCCCTGTCACCTTCGGCCAGCGCGACAACTACCGCACTGAGCTCATTGACTTTGATGTCGCCCACATCCGCCTGCCGTACAATGCCATCCTTGGGTATCCGGCCCTGGCCAAGTTCATGGCGGTGACCCACCACGGCTACAACATCCTCAAGATGCTAGGGAACCGCGACATCATCATGATTGCTTGCGAAGAGAAGGACGCAGTGTGCTCCCTCGAGCGCGCCTACCAGGCCACGGCAATCGAAGACCCGGACAACCAAGGCGCCACCTACCCTCCAGAGGCAGTCCCCAAGAAGAAGAAGCAACAGCTCCGTCTAGAGCCTCAGGAGCGGTGTCTCCAGTGGCACCACCTTAGGACCTGCACCCACGGATGGGGTGCCTCCCTCTCTCGCATAGGAAGGCACGCCCAGTGCCCTCCTCAGGCTGGGCTCGGGGGCTCTCTTCTAGAGGGCCTCTGACCTAGCCAATGTCACGAGGGAGGCGCTCGGGCACCACATGGAGGCATGCTTCATCACACGCTTCCCTCACGAGGGCACAAGGCACGGGGTGCCAGGTGCTCAGGAGTTCATCGCCAAGACGACCGAGGAGCTTTAGGAGGCGAAGGCCATGTGTGGCGACCGCCGCACACCACCCGATGCAGCTCCTTGTCTCGGCGAGGATGACGAGCTGCGCGTCTGCGTCAACATCCCAGGGCTCAACGGAGCCGCATCCCAGGAGCGCCTCTGGCCTTCGCGCGTTGGCCGATGCGAGGGTCCACCTCATAGCTACGTTCGCATGCCTTTCGGCTTGCCAAACGCGACTGTCACCTACCAGCGTCGCCTGCGGAGCATTCTGGTGGCTCAGGAGGCCAGGCATCAGGCGGTCCAGGCGGAGATGGCGATGGTTCCTCGCGAGCCCTCGGGACCCCCAGAGCCTCCCGAGGTTCAGGGCCTAGGCAGCTCGTGAGGAACAACTCCTCCAACGTATGTCCCTAGCTGCTTCAACACCCCTCCAGCAACGGTGCCAGGTGACATTTTCCGGTTTCAATTGGGGGTGCCCCTCGGGTTGCATTATCCCCAGGTCGCATGGGCCTGTTCCTGCGGCATGTATCCTTTGCATCTTTAAATTTACTCTATTGCGGGCGCCCCTCGGGCTGCATCATCCCCAAGCCACATGGGTCCATCCCTGCGGCATGTATCGTTCTTGCATTTACCTGAACTAGTTCGCCTGCTCCTGTGGGTTACTTCATGATTATCATATGCCTGTCCGGTACTTCGATACCATGAACGTCGTATGCCCTTGCAAGCCCGCCCACGACCGCCTCATGATTAAGGACTGGCATGGCGTCTGTGCTCGGGTCCATCCCTACAGCGTTGTTAAACCCAAGAGGCTGAGCTCTGGCTCACGGGCCAGCTCCCGTGTACGTCACCTCCCATGGTCCTTGGTGCCTTGTTCTCACATGAGCTAATCGCGGACGGACGAGCCAGGGCGCGCGACCCGGTGCCTTGCCACCATGGGAGTTGCGCGCCGGCTGTCTTTCTTCAAGAATTTTCACATGAGAAGACTAGACACGACGTCTGTGCTCGGGTCCGTCCCTGCGTCGTCGATAAACCCAATGACCGAGCTCTGTCTGGCGGTCCGGCCCCGTTCACATCACCTCCTGGGGGTCGTTGGTGTTTGGCCTTCTCATGTGATCACCTCAGGAGATTCATTCGGTGCAGGTTGCCTAACCATCTCGCAGGGCTATCACAACTATCAAGAATCAAATTCAGGCGCAACCCGCCTTGAGGTAGGGCCTCATGAGTCCCGCGCTGGCTCACGAGTGCCCAGACACACCTCGTCTAGCCCTGCTGTGCAAGCCACGTGTCAGGGCGGGGCTGTACACGCCCCGGGGATCCACTTAGAGGGAGCCCTCACCCACGCACCAGTGGAAGAACCATGCTCCACGCTAGCTGTCGACACGGTCGAGGAGCGGCTATGCCCGTGCAAGTGCGAAAGCACCATGCTTCGCGCTGGTGATAAACAACTGAGGGCGGCCCATGGTCGCATAAACCTTAGGGAGCCCCCAGGCTCAGTGTCCAGCCTCGTCGCAACACTTTCCCCTCAGGAGAGTCGCGTGAGGGGGCTGGGCACGGGGGCTACGCTCAGGTCACGCCTAGCATACGCTACCCTGCTAGGTCCCTCAGACCTGGTGGTCGCGCGCCACTCCCAAGCGGGACCTCGGCGAGAAAAGGTATGGAGGTATGTTTGTACGTCAAGGGGGACTCCTGAGCATCGCGACTCAGGAGCCTAACTGGCCACGTAGCCCCTCACCCCTTGGTCTCATCCTGGTGATCCGGACGACCCAACGACGGCTGAGGTACATGTGGGGTCGGGCCCTGCCAACGCAGAACACTAAGGCCTACTCTGGCGTCTCCTTCCTGCAGGCCGTTTGTGCGTCAAGGGGGACTCCTAAGCATCGCGACTCAGGATCCTAATTGGTCACATAGCCCCTCACCCCTTGGCTTGTCCTGGTGATCCGGATGACCCAACGGCGGCTGAGGTATGTGCGGGGTCGGGCCCTGCCAACATAGAACATCAAGAAAGCGGGAAGGAAATCGCAAAATCCTGGCAAATTATTACAAAACGTTGTCTCTTAAAAAGCACAGACGCATAAAGTTTTAACGCCTCCACGAGGCACGGTGCATGCCGCAGGAAATAAAAATGGAGGGAAGCGCTGCCTGTCAGCCCCTGCTTCAGCCTTGGGCGCTGCCACCGCCGGTGAGGGGTGCCCCGTCGTCGACAACGTCGCCGTCACCCATACCGTCGGCTATGGCTGTAGGTTCAGCAGTGCCATCAGTCGGGGTGCAGGGTCGATGGCGAGGAACTTCCGCAGCAGATCATCCACTTGGTCCTTCACGGCTTCGGCGGTGGCTGTGCATTGCATCTCATCCACAGGCTCGAGAAGGGCTCCGAAGTCGGTGCTGGGGTCGTGAAGGTGGAGGTGGCTGAAGATGCGTGTCATAGCTGAAGCGGAGAGCGCGCGGGCTTCCCCCTCCACCATGGGGCCGACTCCGTCAGCAACGCCCTCAAGCGCCTCGATGAGCTGGGGGAGCAGCTCGGCGAGGCCTTCCTCAGCAGTCACCAGCGGCTTCTTCAACCCCCTTCCGTAGAGATCTTGCAGCGCTTTGCGAGACCTCTCCTCAAGAGAGTCAAAGGCGGCATGATCACTGGCAAGGATTTTCGCCTTGGCTTCCAGCAGGGCCTTCTCCCCCTCCACCTCCTTCTTCAGCTTCTCCAGGCGATCGCGCTCAGCGGCCTGCACCCGCGCCGACTGCTCCAGCTCGGTGTCATGGTCGGCGACCGCATCTTCTCAAGCCTTCAGCTTCTCCTCCTGCGACTCGCACCGACGAGCCTCGGCGGTGCGCTTGTTGCACAGGGTCTCCAGCTCGCCCTCCGCCACCTGGCAGCGCTCCCTGGCAGCCTTAGCATCTCCCAACGCCACGTCGTGGGCGGCCGCGGCCAGTCCGGCAACCTGCTTACCTTCCTTAGAGGCTGCCATGGCATGGCTCCACGCCGCCTTGACGGACGCGTCGGATCACAGCCACCCCAAGATCAGCTCCAGACGCCAGGCGACGATCGGCGCCTTGAAGATCGTCGCGAAGTTGGGTCAGCGCGGAGAAAGCCTCCTCCAGAGTACCAGGCGAAGCAGAAGATGCCACCGACATCAGGATCGGCAAGCTAACGACGACGATAGGGACCAGGGGCTCCGGAGCCTTTGGGACCTAAGCAGGCGAGCTGAGGGCAAGCACCTTCGGAGCCAGCCCGACCACGGAGACCGCTACCTCCTGAGGCTGGGCCCCTGGTCTCACGAGGACAACCCTACCGTAGGGGCACGAGGGTCACCACCGCCCGTCTGTGCGGGGGGCGGTGTGGCCATGTCGGGCTGCCGAGCTGCGAGGACCACGGCCGTCTCCTTCTTCTTCTTCACCGCCGGCGCAGGCCTAGCCATTCCAAAGGAGGGGCATCAAGATACTACAACAAGAGCGAGGAAGGAATACCAGGGCAGGGCACTTACTGATCCACGGCGGCGTAGTCTCTCGCCCTCTTCAGAAGCACCATGCCCTTGGTCTTCAAAGGCTGGGGCACGGGCGCACAAGCCCCAGGGGCAGACAAGGGCGTGGCACTCGGGCCCGCGTCAGCGCCAGCCTATGGCAAATCGGAGGCACCGCCTCGGGGAATCGACGCCGACCGGCTCTTCTTCAGGATCGCCGGCGCCGGTTTTTTCGGAGGTGTGCCCCTGGACCTTGTGGTGACCCAGTGTTGTGCAGGGGCTCCCGAGTAGGGTGCTCGCCGGCTTCGCCATCATCATCAGAAAGGACAAGGAGGGGACCCAGTTGAAGTGGGGGAGACCTCCCCATGCCTTCCTCAGTCTCCTCCAAGTCCGACTCCTCCTCCTCAGCGAACCCGCCGGAAGTCACCACCACCGGGGAGCCCGAAGGACGGGTGGGTGTTGGCAGTATGAGCCCGCTCTCATTGAAGACCGGCATCGCTGCGGCGATCTTTTCCCCGTTTGGGTGACGGTACGTGGCAGATGAGTGTCAGGCGGGCAACCCTGGTCCTTCCCGACTAGGAGGCGCATGACCTTGTTCAACTCCTCCTCGGGCAGATTGTCCGGCCGTAGGCGGAGTACGCTACCCTCGCCCGTGAGCTCCCACAAGGGGCGCGAGCGTGCCTGGAGCGGAGCCAGGCGCTGCGTCAGGAACTCCTTCACAATCATCGCCCCCGTCAGCTTCTCCGCCTTTGGGTCATCAGGCTTCAGGTCGTCCATCATCCTCTCCACCATCTGCTCAGCCCAGGGGTCGGTGAGCTTCGCGTTGTTCCATACCTCATGGGGCGCAGGCATCCTAGTCGGCAGAGCCAGCCGAGGGTGGGAGCACTTGGCATCCATAAGGATCCACTTGTTCCTGAAGTCCTCCACCTTCTTCCCGGCGCGCGAGATCGCATTGGTCCCGTGTGTCGTGACGAAGTTGGCACACCCCAAGCACTGGCCCTCTTTGAGCCAGAGGTAGAAGAAATGGTGGAGCAACGCCACGGATGGCATCTCCCCCACGAACGCCTCGCAGTAGAAGGCAAAGATCGACAGGAGGAGGACGGAGTTGGGATGAAGATGGAGGGCATGAAGATTGTAGTGGTGCAGGACAGTGTAGAAGAAGCTGGAGAAAGGGGGACCAGCCCCGCGAAGATACTATGCAAGAAGAAGGGATAGAAGGTACCGCCCGAAGCTCCCGGCTTGGCGGAGCCGGCCCGAAGTGCTGTCTCTCCTCCCTCATTGCTGTCGCCTGCCGTCACTAGGATCGCGGCGGTGAAGTTCTTCTCCGAGACCGTGGACGCGCTCAGGGTGGGCTCGAACCAGGAGCGTGTGGCCTTGGCCTTGTCGGTGGCCATCAACTGCAAGCTTGAGGGAGTTTCGGCAGATCTGGGGCTCTCTGGGCAAGGAGGAGAAGGGGATCTGGAGCAAGACGAAAGGGAAAGGCAATGAAGACTGTGCAGCAGGCACCAGCCTTTTTGACAGCCCAGGAAGGTTGCCGAGGCGGCGTGGGGAAGCGGAGGCGCCCACGTCACGTCAATCGCCATGCGTCAACCGAGGCCGTAGGCGGTTGGGGCCCGCGACGCTCTGCACTTGCCCTTTGGCTTCATCTCGAAGCCAAGTTCGAGCGTGCCTTGGGCCCGGGGGCTACTATCGGCGTCCTGGGAACGGGGGTACCCAGACTTACCTACCTGCGGCCCATGGCGTGGCTCCATCAGCGTCCTGGTACGGCCCAGCTTCAGCGGCAACAACTCAAGACCCTCGCGAGGCAGACAACACGAAGACCTCCCTGGGGGGCAGCCTCGCCAGGCCGGCTCCCGAGGAGCGGAGATATCAAGGCAAGGTGCACCTCGCGAGGTTCGTGTGACGTGATCCATGACGACCAAGGACAGGCAGGCGCCAGCGGGTGCAGTGTACCAGTTTCCCCTTTGGTGCCAAGGGGGCAAGCGCAAGCGCGAGGTCCCGAGGCATCAGGCAAAGGTTTCCATATTGGTGCAACAAGACCAAGACCGCCAGGACGACGAGAGGGAGGTCATCCCGGAGCCCACTACAACGTCACCACCAGAGCCTTTTGCAGGCGAATACTACTTTTGTCAGGATAGCTTGTACTAGTTGTCTCCCTTCAAATTTGGCCGTTGTGGGATCCCTTCCTGCCTACATTTGGGAATAGGACCAAGGCCACTATAAATAGGACTTAGCCACCACCATAGCGAGACATCTCGAATCGGGGCCATTCAACCCCGACCACCTCACCAGCTCATCGAGCTCAATAACACCTCACCTTCTGAGGCTGTTCATCCATTGTACTAGTTCATCCTCAGCCCCTCAATCCACCACAAAGCTGGAGTAGGGTATTACACCGCAAGGTGGCCTGAACCAGGATAAATATATGTGTCTCTCGCTCTTTGGGTTCGTCGGGCTAGGCTGTGGAATTGTTGGGCCGGCAGGCTAGGGAGAAGAAGTTCTTCGTATACACCCCAATGTTTGAACCTCACAAGGGTCTACGGAGCCCTGAATCTGACAATATTGGTGTTAAGGTTTGTGATTCCCAAAGCATGCACGTATAGTCTCTCGTTATGCTATGATGTTGGAGCATGATTTATTATTGATTGTCTTCCTTATGAGTGGCGGTCGGGGATGAGCGATGGTCTTTTCCTACCAATCTATCCCCCTAAGGGCATGCGTA